>NC_083318.1:95121406-95734168 GCF_963455315.2 Globicephala melas | reverse complement strand
TAAGAAATAAATATGCATTTGGAGCCTTTCAGTCTCCAAAACCTTGTCTTAACTATTAAGGCTACATTACATCGTTTAACAATTCTGGATGTATCACATTATAAATATAACTATATACGGAAGAAAACCTATTTCCTAATATATTCTATAAGGGAGAGCTTAAGGCTTGTGGATAATTAACCAGCATGCATTGTTTTGAATATAAGCTTAAAAATCAAATGTGTGTGTGTATTAATTAGAGTTGTGGGAAAAAATTCATAGAACTCAGTACCATATCAAAATTCATGAGTGATTTGTTAAGCAAAGAGAGTTTTTTACTTTTAAAAATTCATAATCACATTTTATGTTTACATAGCACTTTATAAACAAGGCTTTCCTGGATATCATGAGATCCTCAAGCATTCTATGGACTCTATATGTGCGGCCTTTGTACGTACAGGCTGTTAAGAGTGGTTACAGCTGATAACGACTAGTTATCAACAGGAAAGCCAACATAGTTTGGACACAATCCAACAGTATAAAAATGGTGCTTACAGATAATCTTCCTTTATCAAATTCCCAGCTCTTAAAGAAGTAGCAATGCCAACAAATTAATGAACAAACAGATGTATTTAATAGGCCCTAAGAAGTTACACATAAAAATGCAATCAGTAAGTTGACGCTGGAACACCAACAGCTTTTGAAGAAAACATCTCTACCTTTTGGAAATAACTATGATGGTATTTGTTAAATACATTTGTCATTTCAGAAAGAGCTCCCCAAATTACTAGGATCACATCAGTTGTCAGCGTTTGTATACCGTCTTACTCACTTTTTGCTTTTTTAGGAAAAAAAATATTACAGACGCTCACATAAACAGAATCCTTTCCAATTTGTGTTGGTTGCCATTTTATTCAAGTTTGAGTAAGACCTTAACTACCCTCAAAGACTTCCTTGCGAGATTGTCATATTGCCCATCAATTTCTGCTGTGGGTTAAGGCAGTGTTTTTGGTAGTTACAACCCACCCATGAAATCAATTTACTGAGTAGAGACAAGCAAATTTTAAAAATGAAACAAGAGAATAGAAAATGTCAGAATGCATCACAGGTAGTTAAGGTAAGTAAGGAGCAGTGGAGGAAATTACTGGGAGGTGAGGGGTGTTGATAGCCAAAGTACAAGGAGGAAAAGGAGCAAAACTCCACCTGCTCCAGAGTTATACCTAGTGGTAGTTCTACTCTTTGATCCTGGACTAATGAGATTAATACATACCTATGTGTACCACTAGTGGGAAGAAGGGCAAAAGGGAGAAAAATAGAGAGAAGAGTGGGATAATGTGAGTCAAAACAAAAGTTGGGGTTCATATGTGAACAAGAGAGAGGGAAAGAAGAAGAGAGAGCAAAAAACTAAGAGATGCATAGGATGAAGTTTGGCAGATAGATCACTCTGTGTTCAAAGGATGCCTTCAGCTGCAGTAACATAAGCTTGACTTGAATGGCTTAAACAGCAAAGAAGTATATTGATTGGTCTACTGGCTCAGTGACGTCATAAGGACCATCCACAGCTTTGACCTCAATTTTGTTCCTCTTGTGGATGTAGGATGACTATCCTACTGGGCCTATGTGCTTTCTTATTTCCATCCAAGGAGGAAAAGGATGGATTCCTATGGTTCACTGAATAGCAAGGGATAACTTCTCAGAATCTTCCAGCGCCTGTAGGTGTAAACTTCTGCTTACACCTTATTGGCCAGAATTGAATTACATGTCCACTCCTGATTGGTTGACTGACAGAGGGTTGGCATTACTCAGACCAATCAGACTTCTCTCTGGAGCTGGGATCAATCTCTTCCAGACACATGGCTGGATGAGAGGAAAGCAAAATTGAGGTTCTTTTGGGAAGAAGGGAAAGACATTTTGCTGAGTAGGCAATCAACAAAGTTCACTACATACGAGAACTTTTTAAAAACTTTGGTAACCTATCCTAATAGTTCTAGTAGATTTAATATTTAACATTTCTATCATTAAATCAGTTTCGTCTTTAGAGACCGATTACATCATTTTCCTTCACATAGAAGAATGCCGTTAAGAGGCATTTAAATAAAAGGAAAGAAATCAAGTACAGAGTGCTTCTATTTTCCATATATTTGACAACAAACAGAAATCTCAAATTTTACTAAAAAATAATATGCTGTATTCACTTCCAAAAAGACAATGCACAATGTTTGACTTCTCTTGGAACAAACGTCAGGAGAGAGAACCACTAGCCATTGTGCAGAGCTTACTTCTCTCTCCGATTCCCTCCCCCACTCAGAAGTTAGACTTCAGCATTATCCTCGTGTGCACTTGCCAACTTTCTGCATCATGACACAAAGACATTGCTGGTTAGGATCATTCTAGCCTAAAGAAAGGCAAGCACAAAGCTAGCCAGGCTTAGATGAAATGCACACTGTTTGCTGAATGGCTGTGGTGTTTTGAGGGCTCCCTTCATGAAAGACTAGCATAAAGTCAACAGCCCACAGTTGCTCAAATCTGGGCTTTGGTTTCATTGCCACCACCCGCCACTTCCCCACCCAGGAGAATTACAGCTAAGCGGTGTTTTAACTACGTCCCCAGGGGAGTGTTGAGTAAGAAGTAATGCATGCTGGGTTACCAATAAATCATTTCTGGAAAAAAGGACATTTCAGGAAAATTAAACAAAGTGTAGAAAAGCCTTAGCTTGCAATCTGTTGCTGCAGAGTTTGAAGGATGACTTTCCTCCCTGCTTAGACAAACACCAAGCAGGAAGCGAAGCGCTGAACAGGAAAAAAAAAGTTCTGTCCCGAGCCATAGAAGAGAATGGCTAATGATGACTGTCATTGTGATTTCATTGCCCATTTAAACAAAACGAAGGCAGCTAGTTCTTTAACTCTTTCCAATTGAACTTCTGATTATTTTCAGAAGTTCTGCAGTGGAGACCTGACAACTCAAGAAATCCAACCAGCCTGGAACAGGGGTTTTCAAAGTTACTTCAAAGCTCAGCTAAATACCCAAATAGTTTAACCAGCTTCCCCTTGTGCCCTGGCTACAATGTGCAGGTAAATTTCTCTCCCTGGGATATCTACTTGCGGTAGGGTTCATGGGCACTCAATGTGCCTATCTCATTCACCCGGATTTGTAAATACCTTGTGACGTTTGAAAACCAGCCATTCTTCTGTGCACTTTGTGACTTTCTATTAGGCGAACTTTGCTAGTATCCTCCTGCCTTACTTTTCCTCTGCTGCACAACTCCAATGCTTAGTTGTCTATTAAATGCCACTGTAGCACCATCCCACAATGTCAGTCCAGATTTATTAGCTGAGCTCGCTGTCGGCTGGCTCCGTAGCAACCAGCTGTGAATATTACAGGACTTTCCCCATGAGTCCATACTAAACAAAAGCACATGATCTCTTCTTTCTATTTTAATATTGGTCTACCTCAAGAGGAGCTGGGCGGAAGGTAGAAAATATTTTTCAGCTGGGAACAGAAATAACCAGGTCAAATGCTAGCCCTTATTTCTCTAGATGCCCTACTGATTGCCGTCTCACTCTAATGAATGATTCATGCCATTCACTTTGAATCCATCATTTATGTTATCTGAATTTCTATTCTGTGCTTCCTAAAATTGACATTGCTAGGATGAATAAATTCTTATTATAGGTGGGTATTCAGTGAGCCAGTTAACATATTTGACTAAATAATTTCTTTTATAAGACGGTTTCAAAATAATATTTTAAAATTTCAAAAGCTCCTTGGGACATTAACTAGCATTTTGAAGAAAGCCTATGGCACTGATTTTCATTCTCTTCTGGGAGTCCTTCCAGCTCTAAAATGCTATGAATTTATGAATATATGCTACTGTATTCTCAGTAGGAGATTCTGGATTATTATTTTTCATGAAGGTTGAAGAAATTAGGTAGAAATTGACTAGGCAATGCAAATCAATGCATAAAGCAATAGAACAGCATGATTCTATCATTATGTAACAATGCACAAAATAGGTACTCCACAACTATTTCTTGAGTCTTGTCAACTTTACATTTTTCAATTACCAGTTTAGTAATTATACAAACTATATGTAGTGGTATTTTCAAATTGATGGCTCATTTTATGGAAATATATTTTATGGCTTATATAATAACTGTAACATGTTTAGAAGGGAATTTATTTCCTTCGTGCTTTGGTCAGATGAGATCTCTCGTTCTTATCATCCTACACAGGGTCTCCTTATTTAATTATGTATGTGTATGGCTTTAGAGTGGATTACTAGAGTGCTAGTTTTCCTTCCGTTATACAGAATTCCGATCTTAGAAGAGTGAAAACCATAAAATTCCTCTTCAGGAGTATTCAAAACCAGACAAACAGAAAAGAAAAATAACTTTGCCCCATTTGACCCTAACTATGATAGTTGGGTTCAATGTCTTCTCTGCTGAGGTCCAGGCCCTTGAATATTTGGATCTAGGACAGGTGATGCACTTTGTTCCATAGGAGACAAAAGGGCACCCTTACCCCTCTTGACTTTACAGGTATTGCCTCATATCCTTCTTAATAACCTTGCCAACTTACCCCCTCAATTCTCTAACCACCTTCTAAAGCTTGTCACCTGGTTCACATTTCAGACTCCTGGCTTCCAGTAACCTTCTGGGTCATTCCAGGTGCATTCGGCCTGGTGTCTCCCTGGACACCCATCATCATCATCATCTTCATCACGATAATATCTCACACTGATGACCATGTGCCAGCTAAGCCATATGCTTTATGTGGATTATCTCGTTTAAATCTTAAAACAACCCTATGAGACAAGTACTGTTATTCTGTGCTCAGATTATTAAGAAAGCTCATAGCAAATAAGTAGTAAAGGCAGGACTTGAATCTAGGCAGTGTCTTAACTGCTCTTCTCCACCTCCTCCCAACTCTTGCCCAAATGGGGAATTGAATACGAGCCACTTGGGTAAGAGCCAGACTTCCTAACCATATGGCGAGGTTGCCAATCTGCGGGAGGATATAGGTCCAGCTGCACAGAATGATTCTGCCTTCCAACGGTCTTCTCTTAATTCTTAGTAGCAAGAGGCTTTATTCATTTCTTTTGTGTTCAAAATTAGCCTTTTACTTTTTATCCACACAACATGCCACGGATAGCCCAGATTGCATTCATTATGAGCTATCATGTCCCTTGTCACTTGTTTACAAGGGCTTTGGCTTGGCCTTAGCTTTTAGGTGAAGTCATCTTAGAAAAACTCAAGAGCCACAGAACTAGGGTTTTAAAAAATGACAAACATCGCAAGCATTCATTTTATACTCCCACAACCTTTATTTTCCAATTTTTGTTAGTTGAAAACAAGAACAGTTAGACTTCTTAGAAGATAGCAGATCTGTAGAAATACTCACAACTACCTATAACACGGGCCAAATATACTCACTCCTACATCCTTACTCTACACAAACCAGATAATAGTAAAAAGACTTGGAAAGTGCTTTTTATCTGTAGTTACACTATAAAAACATAATTAGAGAAATGGAAGAAAGATGTGAATGGCAAATACTTGCTTACTTTTTTTTTTAGCATATAAATCAAAAACATAAAAAGACTAGGGATTCACATAAGAACTTCATGGTGACTTTTAATGGGTGGCATTTTTCAGTAAACATCTCAGTCAGTCTGAACAGTGATATTACAGAGCAAGAGAAGGTCCCTCTGAGGAACTATCTTGCCCCCTGGAGAAAATCAAGGCAAGAGAAGACTTCTACTCAGGATTGTCAGGGTGCAGGGCAAAAATATTGTTCGGTAAGAGAATGGTCCTCTCATTTGATGAGAATAATAAGAAACACAACACCAGTCTTAGGTTGGTAGGAAATGAAATATCTAGCTCCTGAAATGCCGTTGTGAGTTCTGAGTGACAGAAACAGGAAGGAAGAGTGAGCAATACCTCCGTCTGTGTTGCATTTGGCCTGTTAGGAAACCACACGACGGGGCACGTGATAAACTCCGTCTCTGTTCTCGCCTCAACCTTCTCCTCTTGGAATCTGAAACAACATTGGATTTTGATCAAATGAGCAGGGTGGCTGATAATGAATGATGATTACCCACCCGAACACAAGGTTCTGGATGGCGGGGGTCTGGTCTGTTTTGTAAGTAGCTGTGCTATGAGCACCTGGAACATAGTTGGTGCTCAGTGAAAATTTGTTGAATGAATAAATGTACATCTCAGACCTCAATCATTTGACAGCAGCCTGAGAAATATTTTGGGCTTTTTTGCTCTTCACCTAAGTAGTGATGACCAAAAATAAAATTAAAAAAAAAAAAAAAAAAGAAAAGAAGCAGAAGAGGTCATTGGTCATCTGCCATGGCAGCTGAGTTATTCTGTCATATTCAGTTTGAATTTGTGTCTTCCTTGCAGAAAAGATGCCGGAATATTACAAAGGAGTAATTGTGTGTTTTTGTATAAGTGCGTGCACTCATGTATGTGTATGTGATCATTCATAGTGATGAAGGTATAGCAAATCATAGAAATATAGCCATATCTATCTATGGTTGAGTTTAGTTAACTCTTCATCAACCCTCCTGAACTGAAAGTCTTTCCTAATTCTCCTGATTTAGCAGTAATTACTTATATAAGAAGCGAAGTTGAGTCATGAACAAAACAGCCCGTCCCTACTAATAATGCCACTGAGTGATAGTAAGAGGAAGGTAATCTGGGAAGGTCACTCCTCCACTCCAGAGGTCTCATGACATCTAAATTGGGAGTTGGTGGCCATATAAACAAATTCAAATTACCTGCCAGCAAAAACCTCAAACTACTTGTTTGAGATGGTTTCGGCTAGAAGACGTGAATCCAGATCAAACTCTAAAGCCCCAGAAGTACTGAAATAGCTGAAACAGAGATGTAGTTATTACAGGAAGCTTAGGAAGGTTCAAAGGAGGTTAAAAAAAGAAAAAGAAAGAAGAGGAAAAGCTACAGCAAGAGAAGCTGGTGGCATTGCCCATCCCTAGTGGAAATGTTGCTGATGTCCTCTGAAGAGGAAGGGGAAGGAGTTAGAGGTGCAAAACAACCTAGACGGGGGGCAAAACAGGAAACAGGAGTGCTGATGAAAATGAACTGTGAATCGGGAAGGGAGCAAAGCCTCAAAGTCACAGGGCTGTTAAAGACACCGGAAGAGGACAAAAGAAAAGTAGTTAGGGACTGTGAGTGAACTATGGATTAAATAACACATTGACAAACAGATAATGAAGTCTCAAGTTTCCTACTGAAACGACCTGGAAACAGACTTAATCCTGTTATAGTCATTCCAGGGGTGTCCCATTGTGCTAGATTTCCATGGGATCAGATATTGCTGGAACTAAATGGACCTTCAAATTAGGAGAATTCTTTTGTTGTTGATACATAAAGATATCTCATAATAGTATCACTTAATAGTAATAGGTAATATTTAGGACATTGACCATGCTGACCTAAATAAAGAGGTAAACTGAGGCAAGGTCAAAAAAAAGAGTTTATTCAGGAGTAGTCAGAGGAATTGCAATTCAAGACAAGCAAACTGTAGCAAGCTATAGGCGAGTCTGTTGAGGGTCTGGCGTAGGTTGTATTTATGGGCAGGGCATGCAAAGAGGGGAGAGTTCAGTTAGAGTCAGTCAGAATCAAAAACAAACAGAAACCAGACTTGAAAACTTCTCGAGCAGACACCGTCAGTCCAGTCACACATACAAAGCTCAGGTCAGCCCAGTCTGTTAGATCAACCTGACCTGGGTCACCTTCTATTCATACCTGTAGCAGAATTTCCCGAGATTGGTAACAGACAACCTCTGATCAACCAAACACCCACCCCACCCCCACCATCTGAGAAAATTCTGACACTATCCGTTTTCTGTAAGTCAGGCATTTGTGGGAAATCGGTCTCTTAGTCCCTAAATTTTGTCTTCCTGAGGGCAAATGTGTGAGATTCTTCATTTTATATCCTTCCTTTCTATTTTAGATCGAAATTCTTTCATACCCACTATATGGGTAATATCATTTACTTCTCCCAAATCTTAGACAGTATGTACTATTACCACCCAAAGTTTTTAGACGAAGTCTCTGAGGTTGCATGATTTGTTAAGGGTCAAGTGGCCAGTACAGAATAATTGTCAAGGCATGAATTTCCCACTCTGGACTCCAAAGCCTATGTTCTAGCTACCATTCCATTTTGCCTCCCAAGTTATAGTGCCATTTGATCAATATATGATTTTCTACTGAATATAACAGAGCTGCCTTTGGTGCATTTCCATTTATATTTGCTCTGTTTATCAGAATTGCTGTTACTTTCCTTTGCCAACCTTTAGAGGGAGAGACAATGAACAGTAAAATGCCCAGAATTAAGGAACAACCCAAGGAAGAAAAAAAGGAGTCTAGAGACAGTAAGATCTAGAGTGGTAGAACACTGTAGCCAGCTAGGATATTACAGATTATAGAGTTCTGTTCCCTCATTAGTGTGAGTAACTTTCTGACCCCTCAATTAAAAGTCTTGCTAAAACCATCTTAGTAAGTGACAAAAATTCTTTGACCAAATAGAGGATGATAAGTAGTTATTTTTCTTACATGTATTTAATAGTATTGCAATACTTTGGTGGGGGATTACTATGTTAATAATCTAATATAATTATTATTGTTATTCATAAAATAACAACAGTTTGGTGTGGTTAAGTGATTTGTCCAAGGTCACATAATATATTAGATTTTTCAAATTTCTCCAAACCTTATTTCATCTAGGAATTATACTATTGCCAGCAAGGCCCAAATGGCCTTGAAATTAAGATTATGTCATATAGTGATAGTTGTTTTGAAAGAAATAAAAACTTTGCTTCGAAATTCAGAGCTTATGTTTCTCATCTGGCTGCCATCCCAGGACTGTGACCCTCAGAGAGCACTTCCCCAAACAACAGGGACAGTCTGGGACACTCCACTGCTCTTTCATAACCCGGTTGGTTTGCCATGCTCCTTGGGTTAGGAAATGAGCTCCTCAGGCACTGTTGCTCAGAGTTCTTTAAGGTCTTAAGGCAAATTTTAAATAAACAGAAAGTCCCACAGATACACATATGGGTAAGCTCAACACAACACACTAAGGGGATTTTACTCAGAGCACAATCATGTTGCCAGGAATTTGAGGACAGATGTAGAAAGATGCACACGCTATGGCCATGGTAGAAAGACACTCTTCTGGGTTGAAAAACATTCAGAGATGCCTTGTTTTATGCTGGTGCTCATGTCAATATCCTTTTTAGTACAGTTGGCCCTCTGTATTCATGGTTCTGCATCTGCGGATTCAACCATCCAGAGGTGGAAACTATTTGGAAAAACAAAAAATTCCAGAGAGTAAAATTCCAAAAAGCAAAAGTTGAATTTGCTGCATGCTGGCAACGATTTACTTAGCATTTACATTGTATTAGGTATTATAAGTAATCGAAAGATGATTTAAAATGTATGGCAGGATGTACATAGGTTATAGGCAACCATGCTGTTTTATATGAGGGGCTTGAGTATCCAAGAATTTTGGTATCTGCAGGGGTCCTGAAACCCATCCCCCATGAACACTGCAAATGCTTCTGGGCTAAGGCTGTTGACAGAAAGGGAGCTGGCAGCTTAGTTCCACGCAGGATGTGTTTCTAAACTAGACATCTAAGATTTTCTTTGACTTGGATTAATGGGGCTCAAATATAATCATGTGATGAAACACCTGGAAATCATGTTGCTTTTTTTAGAATAAAATGAAATACAAATAATTAAGTTAAAAAATGCATACTATTTTTTATCAAGTCAGTTCTATTGTGTACTATTATAAAAAATGGTAATATTATTAAAACCAAAGGAATATGGAACATTTATGGAGGAAAATGTTAAATTGAGGAAATTCTACCCATTGACTTATCTTTTTTTATTAATATTTTGTGTGGAAGAGACTGCTAGCTGCCTACCCTCACATCCAATTTCCCCTTCCTCTTTAACAGAACCACAAGTTTTAGCTGGGCACAGGGTGTCTTTGTGGAAAACTACATTTCCCAGCATCTCTTGTGGCTAAGCGTCACCACGTGACTATTTTCTGTCAAGGAGAGGAAAGCATCATTACTAGCTGGGAAGTCCAGAAAGGCTGCTCAGCTGGGAGGGGTCGTTTCTGCTTTTCCTTCTTCTTTTGGCCTGCAATGCAGATGTGATAACTGGAACTTTAACAGCCCTGAGACGGCCTTAATAATAAAAGTCATGCTAGGATAATGGAGAAAAAAGATATAACATTCTGCAATGGCCAGAGTTGGATTGTCTTCCTCCAGACTTCTTATATCTGAGAAAAAAATCCTCCCAAATTCTGGCTTGCTTTAGGCACTGGCAGTGTGCTTTATTTTATTTTATTTTAACGTGAAGCAAAACTTAATCCTAACCTATGTATTAGCAATAAAAAATCCCTACCCACAAGTCTAATATTGAATTGTAGAGGTTGAACACCTAAAACTACTGGTAGTCAGTATAACACAAGAGTATAGTTTGAACCACAGGTTTGGTTATTATTGTGTGTTTTCTTAGCAAAACTATAAAGATAATTATTTAAGCTAACTTCTATTTTTAGTTTTGGAAGTCTTGCTTTTGCAAAAAAAAATAGGAAAAGAAAAATGGCACTAGATTTTATTAGTTTCTAGAGTCATTCTCTCTCTCTCTTTCGCTCTCTCTCACTAATATCCAACAATGGTATAAGTTTCACCTTCCTCAAGGTACCTATCTTCCTACACATCTATATAATGCTTTCAGTTCATAAAGTATACCCACATAATTATCTCACATGATTCTCATAGTAAATCCATGCAGTTAGCAAGACAGACATAATTATTTCCATTTTTACCAATGTAGCAACTGGATTTTCCTCTTCATTACATCATTTTGAGGTAGATGAGACTATTATTATTATCCTTAATACACATAAAGCAGAATCATGAAATGCTCACATCATCTGACCCAATCCTTTGAAAACAAGTTGGCATCTAATAAATACCTGTTGGATGTCTGGATGTGTGACTGGATGAGTGAGGGAATGAGGAAAATGAGGCCAAGGTCAGTTAAAGGAGGGATGTGTCACAACACTGGAATTAAAATTAGGATTTCCTCACCTCTATTCTAATTTTTTTCCCATTATACTATGTTGCCTCTCCCTAGAAATTCATCTTCCAATTTGCTGAGTCACTCCTTTGGGTGGACTGACAGTGAAAAGCAGTGTTCAGGTGGTCATCAATGGTGAACTTCAGCTGATGCCCCAAAACAACATAGCCCATACCACAAAACAGTTTGCTTTCACTGGCAGCTCTCCCAATCTTCACATTTTAATGCTGGGCCAACAGCTACTGTCCTTGACAAGTGACAGCGCTGGCAACATAGGATTCCCTTAAACAAAGTCCATCACATGGATAGCTACCATGGAGTTCCATCTCTAGCTTTTCTTGACACCCTTACACAGCTGGTCTCTTTGTTTCACTTGGGAAAATGTTCCAGGAGGCTTTGTGTTGTAGTGGTGGCTGTGGTTTAACTTGAAGCTTTAAAGGTTGGAACGGGAAACACAAGAGCCACAAGGACTTGATCTTTGAGAACATTTGCTTTCTTCTGAAAGAGGTGAGAAATGAATAAGAGCCAGAAAGACCTGAGACCATCACCCTGATTCACTCCAAGGTATGTGTCTAAAGTGAATGTACATTGTTTTGCAAATAACCAAGATAGAAATATTAAATGATTTCTCCTAAGTCATCTAATTAGTCAAAATAGGAGCAATAGATTCTAAATCCTATCCTGGGGAGCTAGTTAGAAGAAATTCTCAGCTTTCCACTTACTACCTGTGTGGCTTTGAAGAAATTATTCTCTCTGAACCTCAGTTTTAATATAGTTATAATTGGAATGCTGTTCCTCGACTCTCAGTTGTTGAAGGTCTGAATGAGATATTATAAGGTGCATAACAATTTAGAAACCACTCAGTTCCATGTTATTTTCAGTCCTTCCCCTTTGATACTGGTTCCATTTTTAGAAACCGTTGCCACATTCTGTGACCAAGTAGAAATGCTGAAAACCCCCAAATAATCTCTTTTCAAAACCTGCTGATTTGCTTTAGTGTATAGAAGTTTAAAAAATTCCATAATGTGTAAAATTTACAAAAATATCTAAGAATAACTAGAAGACACTAAGCCTGGTTCACTTGACCTGGTTCTTTTGTGTACTTTTGGCCCTGATTCTGTAACAGGAATCAGAATATTGAGTGGAGACATTTTGGTGCCTATCACTTTCTCGTGATCGAGACTCAGAAATCCTTACCTATACTTTTTCATAGTTTGCCTTTACTTTATTCAGCAAGTATTTTTAAAGCTCCAGCTATGTGCCAGGCACTAACTGAAGTGCTAAGGATATAGTGGTGAACAAAACAGATGTTAGTGAGGGGAGACAGACAATAAACCAAATAAGTATGGTCTTTTGGTGAGTGATAAGCATGATGGAGAGAAATAAGGTAGAAAAGGAGATATGGAGCATTGGAACAGGAGTTTTGTAATTAAAATTTAATGATTAGGAAATGTCGCATAAGAAGATAGACCAAAAAAGAAAAAAAAAAGAAGATAGACCAGTAAAGACTTGAAGGAGGTAAGGAGTGAGCCATGCAGAAATCTGGGAGGAGTATAAAAGGCATGGGAAGTATTTAGACCCTGAAGAAGGAAAGTGCCTGCCTTGTTCCTAGAATAGCAAAAAGGCCAGTGTGGCTACAGCAGAGATAACAAAGAGAAAAGAGTGAAACATACAGTGAAATGGGTACGGAGGCAGGGAGGGGGGAAGATTGTGTCTGGCCATTTTAAGGACTTTGTCTTTTACTCTAAGTGAAATGGAAGCCTTTGGTGGATTTGAGCACAGAGGTCACATGATCTGGTTTATGTTTTAATAGGACCATTCTGACTGTTGTATTGAGAAATAGGCCAAAAAGCAGTGAGACCAATAAGGAGATTATTGCAATAATTCAGTGAGAAATGATGCAAATATTTGCTGATGGATTGGATGTGGGATGTGAGAGAGAGGCGTGAAAAAGAACTCCAAGGTTTTGGTTACTGAGAAAGAAAAAGGGGGTGTTGCCACTAACATATGTGCAGAAGACTACAGGAAGAACAGGTTTGGGAAAGATCAATAGTTTGGTATTAGACATAGTATTAAGTTTGAGATGATTATTAAACATCTGAATAGAGATGCCAGGTAGGCAGTTGGATTGAGGAGAAATTTGGGCTGGAGAGATAAGTTTGGGTGTTAACAACCTATACATGACATTTACAGAAGAGAATACATATATATTGGGTTGGCTAAAAGTTCGTTTGGTTTTAAGTAAAAATAAAAGACACATTTTTCATTTTCACAAAGAACTTTACTGAACAACATGTTCACTAACCAAACAAAGTTTTTGGTCAACCCAGTATGTGTGGGTAGATGCAGGCAGGTGGGTAAAACAGGGAGATAGAGCATTTAGTCTCATGGCCCAGAGAACCCGCTCCTTCAGATTATTTGGACGTAGGATGCCTGGGAAGAACAGGGAACCTTTGAGTTCAACAGTTTTCAAATCCTTCAAGTGAGAAAAATGATCAGCTATGGGAAAGCACTGGCTAGATTGGGGTCTGGGGCAGGGCGTGAGGAAACTCAAGGGACTATAGGTGAAATGTACAAAATAAGGTTACTGAGTGTGGCCGTGGACTCCCTGACCCACCCACGGTGATTCAAAGAGATTTGTTTCATGTTCAAACAAATGTTTTTTTGTAATACACTACATTGCTCATACAACATGGTTTATCTGTTTATAACTTTAGAAAACTTCGAGAGTACTCTTTGATTCAATAATTCTACTTCTTGACATGGATCCTCAGGAAATATATTTAATTGTAGTAAAATATTTATATGTACAGATATTCATCACAGTATTACTTCAAAAAAACAAAAACAACCCCCCCACACAAAAAATAAACAGAAAAACAACTGGAAACAGTCTAAGTGCCCCAATAAGGGGACTGTTTAAATAAATTGTCATTTACTTATAGGATGAAATATTATACAGCCATTAAAATCAATGTTAACAATGCTTCATAACAGGGGAAATGACTAGAGTGCAATGTTAGATAAAACTTAACTTAAAACTAGGTATAGGGCTTCCCTGGTGGCACAGTGATTGAGAGTCCGCCTGCCGATGCAGCGGACATGGGTTCGTGCCCCGGTCCGGGAGGATCCCACATGCCGCGGAGCGGCTGGGCCCGTGAGCCATGGCCACTGGGCCTGCGCGTCCGGAGCCTGTGCTCTGCGGCGGGAGAGGCCACAGCAGTGAGAGGCCCGTGTACCGCAAAAAAAAAAAAAAACTATGTATATATAATATGATCACAATTTTATACATTCATGTGGGCAGAGAACACTGAATGAAAATAAATATACCCAACGTATGTCAGTGGTGGACTCGTGTTTTTTCCTGTGTTTTAGATTTCTGTTTTTCCAAATTTTCCATCAGGAGTAGCTATTATTTTATAATCATATTGTAAATTTTTGATTGAGAATTCTAAGCAAAGATTAAATTAAGAAATTCCTGAGTTGCCCTCGGTCTTCCTTGAGTTGCTCTGACTGCTGATTCCTCTGTTCATTTCAGTTATAGACAGTGTGAGGTCACCCCAGCATTTGTTCCTAGAACAAGTGGTCAGACATGAGTGATTGGACAAAAGGCCCCAGGGTGTTGAATAAGAGCTGAGCTGGTGGAAAACTTGTGACACGGGTGTGATGGATCCAGGAGTGCTCTCCTTGGAGCTCTGGAGTGTTTCATCAGCCTGGGATTCCACCCATCTGAGCTGGCAATGGGCCCTGTTGTTTCTAGGACACCTAGAATTCATCATTTGTGCCTGGCTCGTTTTATTCACTTATACGTTTGAATTCTTTGTAGTTGAATCATTTCCTGTTTAAATCTCTTCAACTTTTCCTCTTTGACCCAGAACTGACTGCACAATATCTCTGTTCTGCAGTGCATGAAAGATTCTTCACAAAAGTAAGTCATTTGTGGGATGTTAGGCCGTCATGGGAAAAAAAGGCAAAGTAATGGAGAGCTTCAGTTAGCCCATCGGATTTGGGAGTGACCAGTAGTAATCACAGGTGGTGTACCTACCCGAATTGGATTAGTGCACAGCGTTTTCTGTGTTGGTAAAGCCATCCAGGTTTTCCCCCGGGGAGCTGGCTTTAATATCCTTCTGCCTCTTTAAGATTGGGAAACCACCCAGGCCTCCCAGGTCTTGGCAAGAGACAGATTGACTTCATGTTGTTGTTACTCAGCATTTTGTTTCTTACTGAAATGCCAGGCTCTGCACGACCGGTTTGTGAAGTCTGAAGATCCTCTGGGCGTGCCCAGAAACTTAGCAGCCCAGGAAGAGAAAACTGAAAGGGACACAGTGGAAACAGGAGAGAGGTTCTACAGCTGGGAGCAGCTTGAATCAAGCCCATGTCAACAGCCCATGTCTTCTCTCTTCTCTTGCAATCCTACCGACTCTTACAGGAGCAAATCCAATGCTACCTTCCCAGCCTAATTTAATCTGTTCCTTTGTGTTTCTTAGAACACTTTTGTTTATTTTGTCTTACTTACAAGTCTTTTTTGCATCATACTTATTTAAGTATGTCTTATGTATGTATATTTCCCTATTAGATTGTTAGTGTCCTGGACAATTACAGTGACTCAGTAGAGTGTGCCTCTCTCTTCCTTAGCACACTGCCTTGCACTTTACCAAATTAAAAAAATGCTTGAATTGAATGGAATGAAATCCCCATCTAAGAAATGATTTGACTTAAAACAGATCTGAGAATGCTGACTCATACATATATCCTGCTTTGGTTGGGTGGATCTGAAATCTTGGGTGAATCTCAGTTACTCCTGGGTTTGTTATAGCTTCAGCAAAGGCAATAGCCAGGGTTCATTGACCTTTGTGTCTGTCTTTAAATGATAATGGAATCACATTCATTTTAATAGTTTATATACTAACATTGTAAAGATACTGCAGAGACGACCATGGCCATATTTAATGAAGAAAGGCAAATTCTCGAAGTGTTCATTGTTTTAAAGGAAAATACATACCCAAGGCATAGGGGATTAATTAAACTTATATTGTAGGTAAAAAAGTGGAATGTGATGAATTAAAACGATAAGGGAGATCTATGTTTCTTAGCATGGAAGAGTTCAGAATGTCCCGCGCAGTTAAAAAAAAATGTCTAAAGTAGTACGTTTATTATGATCTCATTTTTTTGGTAAAAACAAAACAAAAGATAACTTTTATGTAAGATATGTGTACACACACTTGGAAAAAAGTTTGAAAAAATAATTTGGAAAATGAGTTCTATAGTTAAAGTGTTCATAACAAGAATTGGGTATAGCACAATTAGCTAATTATGAAGCATAATTTATATGAGCAACTCTTAATGGTAACTAGCACTGGTTGGGAATAGTTTGATGATTAGCATCATCGGAATAGAAGTAAATAAAAAGAAAAAAAGCTAAAAAAAAAAAAAAAAAAAAAAAGCTGCTGCTTAACCTGGCTGTTATAGACTGGGCTGCGAGCAGAGCTGCACAGCAGCAGTGATAGGGAATCAGAGGGTACTGAGTACAGGGAGTAAAGGGCAAGGAAGGAAGAGTCTGTTTGCTTTTGTACTTTTTGATTCACCTTTTTTTGTTTTTTTTTAAGCTGGCACTAACTAGATACACTTATGGTTATCTATGGAAACTTATGGAAAACACATTTATTATTGAAATGACTGTGGAAAAAACCCCTGTTCTACTGTGAGTCTGAAACTTCTCTGTTCCTATTAAAATATTTTTTAAATCTTGGTTTTAAATTTAAATTTGATTTATTTTTGATAGGAGATACATTAAAACAGGACAAACTCTAAAAGCTACATAATAGTATTTATACAATGAAAAATTTCTCCCCCACTTCTACTCCCCAGCCATCCCTCCCAGGTCCCTTATTACCTCTTTCTTTATATTTTTTGATAATCTGAGATGTCTTAGGACTGCCCCTATTTTGCCAAATTTGAATGATTATGTACTAAAACATTAACTGTAGTTATTTTCAAATGATAGGATTACAAGAAATACTGATCTCTTTATAGCTTTCTGTATAAATTTTTTTCACATTAAGTAAAAGAATTAATGATAATTTCCAAAACCCATTTTATTGGACTCTGTGATAGCATGCCTAAATTTGCATTGTCATCGTTTTTTCATTACTCCGTTTCTCTGGTTCAGGTCTTTAGTCTTTACAATACAGCTAATGCACAGAAATTGCCTCTTAAGATACTTTTTCTTCCTTACTCTTCATTAATCAATACCTTGTGGAAAAAACCACACATCTAAGTAACAATCTGAAGAAAAAAAATTTCTTACCGGAATTTCTGCCGTGGTTTCCGAGGATTAATTGATCCATACTAATTAAATAAAAATAAATATTAATGAATATGCTTCCTTCCCTTAAGATACTTAAAGTCACAGCAACCAAAACAATAACAAATTCTTCGGGGACACTTTGTTTGCTGGGATGATTAGGAAAATATCATATTTATCTTTTAAATGAGATTAAAAAAATACTTGACAATTAGAGATAGGATAAGTGGTAAACGGCCGCATTTCAATTTATAAATATGCACTCTGAGCTACTTTGACTATGCCTGGAGTCAAGTGCTTTTCCAGGCCTGTTCCAGATGTGAGAATTTGGGCCATAGGACCGTTTATCCATAAATACAATGTATCTGCCTTGGAGCAGACCACCTCTGACCCAGGAAAATGTCAGCTCTAGTCTGGCTATCTTGCCACCTATACATTCAACCCCAGATTTTATTTATTGTATCTTTTCTTCTATATTCTCTCCTCCTTCCCTTGCTCTTATTCATCTTATTTTTCTTTTTTCGTAGGAGGCGAATGTAAACCTAGCTTGATAGAGATGAATCAGCATGATATTGCACCCAGGGAGCCAGGATCCTTGTCTAGTTCTGTCCCAAACTAGGTATCTTAGGCAAGTCACTTCAGTATTCTGGTCCTTCATTCAGCAAATATTTGCTTAGCTCCTACCATGCAGTAGAGACTGTTCTAGGTGCTAGGATGCAGAGACGGATAAGGTGCACTTTTGGACCATGCACCTGGCCCCTCTGTCTGTACGTCAGGAGGCTGGGTCTTAGGACAGCAGCTGAAGCGGTGAGTGGGCACAAGTCTGTGGCCCTCCCCACACAAGGCAATGTGCTGAGTGTGGGCACCATGACAACAGAGGAGCCCAGGAGCAGGAAGCATGGAGTGTGGAAGCGAAAGAACGCTCTGTCGGATGGTGTCAGGGAGCCAAAGGTGGCAGCCGTGACTTGGCTCTGTGCCCTTGGACAGGGCGGGCTGCTGCCAGGGCTACCGTGGTTAGGAGGCAAAGCCACTGTGTGAATCTGCGGTGGAGCATCAGGTGGGGCTAGCTCGCCAACGTAGCACGATTTTTTATTACAAACAACCAACTGCCTAAGAATCGCAAGTATTCGGGCTCACCTTAAGCCTTGGGTTGGAGAGACAGTAAGTTTGGAATCCAAGGAGAATCCAGTGAATTTGAAGCAAATCATTTCATAAAATCAAACCCCTAGTCCTGTGGAGGGGTTCTTCTTTCTCTCCCCAGGACCTAGCATTCATTATACCCTGACACTGAACGCATATATGAATGAAAACACTTTATGGAACCTAGATGTATATCCTAGGGAGCATCTCCTAGGTGGAAAATTGGGAGAGACTGGTGAGCAAGAGGTGAACATTTTATCTCATAAAATAATAATGACACAGAATGTTGCAATGGAGCGACGAGCCTTAGCAACACTTTTTACTCACCGAGAGGACTGTGAGCCTGGATGGAGTCCAGCTTTGGAGGGGAGGAGGGGAGCTCTGTCCCAGCCCCCTCTCCAGGGCACTCTGAGGAAATGAGTCTCCTACAAGCATGAAAACAGAGGAAGGAGAGATTTAGCACAGCGTGGTGGCTGATGAAGGTGGGCACCAGGCGGGGGGCAGAAGGAGGGCAAGGTTTAAAGTCAGCGATTAGAAGGTAGAGCTTCACTTTCACATTTTTGCGACTTATTCGCAGCCAAGCCAAAGATTTTCCAAGACTCAGCTTCCTTCTTTGTAAATCAGGGATTTACTGCTGCCACCCCGCTGTTCTGAACTTCTTCCTGTTCAGAGAATGTATCGATACTTGCATTAGAGATTTACTTGGATAGATACATTCTTCTTTTAAAACACAAATACATGCTGGTAGAACCAAGTGTTTCAATCAAGAGAAACACAAAGTATCTTCTCACTCAAACTTGAAGGGGACGGGATGCTGCGTGCTCCTGGAGACAGGGAAGAGTGGTCTCTTATTTGGGTTGCGCTGGATGGACAGGTGTTGAGAGTAACGATTCAGGAAGAGACTGGTGGGCAGGTCTGATCGTATAAGTCTCTGGTGCAGATAATGACATGAGGAAACTGGTAAGGGCTTGCTTGAGCACCATTCGGAGAGAAAGCAGGTCACCCGCGGTGGTAGCAGTCCAGCCCTCAGCAGAGAACAGTCGGGGCTCCTCTTGGCAAAAGAAAAGCTGAGGGGAGAAAGACCCCAGGTCGGAAGAAAGACAGATGCACCTTTGGATCCTGGCTGTGCTCTGATCGGTGACCCTTGTTTGTTTCATCTGTAAAATAGTGATTATATTTAACTATACGTATTGTTGGGAGGATTAAAATAGAGGATATATGTCAGTTCCTGGCAAGAAGTAAACACTCAGTAAATTATAGACAGTATTATTTATGATGAAGACTTTTATAGGAAGGATAGGGAAATTCATGGCTGCAAGCGAAGTCAGGAAAGGACTCAAAGAGGAGTGGGCTGGGGTCTGAGTTAACAGATGAAATTTCTGACCGGAAAATGGGTTGCATCAACAAGTAACATGGCTTTTTAATAGGTCGTCTTAGAGGCTGGGGCATCTGACTGGCCCAAAAGGAGTCCAGCCTGGCTGGGCTGTGGGTAGGAAAGATAATACTGCAGGTACGCCAAGTAGTCTGTTTTGTAGGGCTCCACTGTACCCTCGGGACAAAAGTGGGGGTAGGAGAAGCCAGGTTTGCCAGGTCCTGATGACAGAGTCCGGACATGACTAACTGATACCGGAAACACAGTGTCAGAAAATTGATGCCCTACAAAATCAGAGAGGAGATCCGAAAAATTCAAAATCATGGTGATGGAAATAAAAGGATGACCAACCATATAAAGATCAAAATATAACTGCCAGATGAGTGGACCAGACAGTAGATACTGTGGAGTTTGGCCGAATTGACCAAAGTCCTAAGAGCACGTGCTCTGGGGTTGGAGTTCTCAAGGGTGCATCCTTGCTCTGTCAGCTACTAATGATTTGAGCTGGAGAAATTTGCACCTCAGCTTCCTCACCTGTAAAGTGTAGGATTTTTGTGGAGGGTGTAGGAGTACTGTGAAGGCTCTGGCACACTGTAAACTCTCAATAAATGTTAACTACAGTTATCCTGCTCTACGCATGGGGGATTGGTTCCAGGACCCACGTGGGTTACCAAAAATCTGTGGATGCTCAAGTCCTAAATTCTTGGTAGCTGGGAGTTTTTAGGGACTGGCCTGGTGAAAAAGTGGGGCTAGAACTAGTCCTAGGATGAGTGTGGATGAGACTAGAGAGGGGAGATAATTTGAACCTAGGGACCCTGAGACTCCACGCGGCTGAGAGTTCTGATGGGTGTGGCAGGAGTCTCTGGAGGACTTGCTCTGAGGAGTGGCAGTGAAGTGTGTGTAAGAGTGATGGAAAGCAATGATCAGGGAAAGAAAACAACAGATGAGCCGAAGAGACAAGAAAGGACTCACCAGAATTTCCTATAGGATGAATGATTGGAAGGAAAACAAAGAAACTGGAACAAAAGTATCTCAGCCATTGTGTGAAAGGACGAAGTAATTCAAACCACAGTCAAAAAATAAAAGTGCCAACAAGGGGTACTGAAATCAAAACGAAGACAAAATGTGCCCCAGCTCCACCAGAATGGCTAAGATGAAAGAGACTGGTAGTAACAAGCACTGGAACACGAGGAATTGCTGCTGGTAGGTGTGCAAATTGGTACAAATCCTTTGGAAAACTGACGGTACACCCTCAAGCTGAACATACTCATGACCTAGGACTCAGCAACTCTACCCCTAGGTGTCTACCTAACAGAAAAGCACATCATTTGGTCACCAAAAGACATTCTTGCTAATAGCAGCACTAATCATAAAAGCCCCCAACTGGGAACGACCCAACTGCCCATCCACTGAGAATGGATGGACACACCTTGGTGTGTCCTCACAGTGGAAGACTGTACAGCAACAAGATGAGGGACTTACCACAACATGGATAAATCTCATAAAACTGAGCTAAAGCAATGGACACAAAGGAGTGCCTAGTGTGTGATTCCACCGGATTCCATTTGTATACAGTTCAGAAACAGGCAACACTAATTTTGATGCTAGAAGTGTCTTGGTCCGTTCCAGCAGCTATAACACAATACTGTAGACTGGCTGGCTTATAAGCAGCAAACATTTATTTCTCACAGTTCTGGAGGCTGGGAAGGGCAAGATCAAGGCACCAGCAGTTTCAGTGTCTGGTGAGAGCCCGCTTCCTGGTTCACAGATGGCTGTCTTCTTGCTGTGTCCTCACATGGCAGAAGGGGCAAGGGAGCTCTCTGGGGTCTGCTTTATAAGGGCATTAGTCCCAATCACCTCCAAAGGCCCCACTTCCAAAGACCATCACATGCGGGACTGGATTTCAACCTATGAATTTGGAGGGGGACACAAACATTGAGTCAGTAGCAGAAGTTAAGATATGGGTAGGCTATTGATCTGAGACGGGCACAGGCTGGGGAGAGGGAGTGGCCTTTGGAGGAGCTGAGGGTGTTCAATTTCTTAATTTGGGTCATGACTCCATGAGTATGTTCAATTTGTAAACATTTAACAAAGTATATACTTATGATTTATATATACAAAGTATATAGAAGTACTTAATCTGTCAATAAAAATTTAAAATAGTTGCCCAAATTAGACATTAATAAAAACAATCTTGAAAACTCTTTGTCTACTTGCAGGTGTAACTGCTTACTGTCAGGTTTATGTTGGTACAGACTGTGATTTTGAACCTCATTTTCCATATTTATAAAGAGTGGATAATAGTACCTGCTTCACAGTAGGTAATATTGGTGAAAGAGCTTTGAAAATGGTGAACTCTCATACAAATTGCTAGGGGGAGAATGCTTTGTCCCCACTCCCTATGTTTCCTTTCTGTTAGCACAAGAGCCCTGGTCTGCCTTGCCTACCGCTTACTCCACCCGGGAGGGTGAAACTGATTGGTAAGTTTGGCAAGTATGATACATCCCTCTTCAGTCTTTCCCTCTTGGAAAACCCCCTGTCTAGTGCAAATGGTTATTGAAGTTCAGGGAGTTTGAGTGCATTCTCCAAACTTAGGCAGATGATAAGTGACAGGGATAGAATTTGAATTCAGGTCTCCGATTACAAAGACCATGCTTTTAAACATTCTGCTGTATTGCCTGCCTAATAAGTAATGTACTAAATATAAAATAGATGCTGAGTTGTATGGTACAGCTGAGAATACAACAGGAATTCAAGGAAGGGAGTGTTCTCTATTGGGATCGGTTGAGGATGGCTACACAAGAGACTATAGGGTCAACTCCTGCTAAATTCTCTCTGTGTAAACCTCAGGAGCCAGTGCAGCTGGAATTAGCACTAACCTCCTTCCAGGGCATACGAGAAGAGGGGGTCTGTTGTTGGCAAAAACAGCCAGGAGTTTTTCACCACAGTGCCCCTTGGCTGGGCCCCAGCACTTACCCAGTTTCTGCCTTGGTTTAGCTACAGTTTGTCATTTATCTCTGTTAGTGTTTGCCTTTGAGTTCTTCTGAGACTTACCTCACAGCCATTCTAAGGTATGAAATGGGACAGGAGTCTTATTTTCAAGCACCTGAAGTCTGAGAATATGCAGAGGGTATGTTAAGAGCATTTTATAAAGGAAGTTTATTTCTTTTTCTGAGGCACAATTTATATTCAATAAGCAGCATTGATCTTGGATATTTAGTTAGATGGGTTTTGACAACTTTATACCCATGCAACCACTACTCAAAATGAGATATAAAACATTTTTATCACCCCAGAATCATATAGTATGCTAATGTGTGTGTGTGTCTGGCTTTTTCAATCAACAGTGTTTTTGAGATTCATCCATGTCATTGCATTTATCAATAATCTATTTCTTCTTCTTGCCAAGTAGTATTCCATTGTATAGATACACCACAATTGTTTATCCATTCTCCTGTTGGTAGACATCTAGGGTTCTTCTAGCTTTTGGCTATTATGAGGAAGGCTGCTATGAACATTTTTATGAAAGTCTTTGTGTGAACGTATATTTTCACTGCCCTACGGTAAAATACCTAGGAATGGACTTGTTGGGTCGCGGAATAGATGTGCGTTTATCATTATGAGAAACTACCAAACAATTCTCCAGAGGGTTGAGCCATTTTATATTCATACCATCAGCGTTGCTCTGCACCTTGAAGGAAATTTTTTTATGAAACCATGATGACATTTTAGTAAAGCATATTTATCACAGTGCCTAGGCTGGGAAAGATTTCTGTGGGAACCATTTGGAGGGAGGAAAAAACAGCAAACAGAGGGGAGTGGATTGGCACTCTCCAAACAGCATTCACCAGGAAGCCAGCCCAGGGGGACCACGTGGGCAGCAGGCGCCATAGCTACCAATCAAGGTTGTGTTCTCAGCTGATGACATTCGCTCCACATGCCAGGCCCTCTGTCCACGATCCAAGTAATCTGGGTAACTTATTGTTTTTGCTCAAGTTGCGCTTCATTGAAATTCTTTTTGGAGTGTCCCTTTTGGTCACAAGTTCTCTTTCTTGTCTGGGAGCCAAGATGTGAAGCTTATTTAGTAGAGCAAGGCTTTTTGAATTTGTGCTGCTGGCTTCCCCTCCAGTTGTGGTATCAAAACTGACTAGCCTGCCCCCACTCCTGAGCAGCTTTCCTTTGACTTCTACAAGGTGGAGAGCAAGTCGTTGTCCATCTTTTGGCCTTCTCCCCTTAGGTTACTTTTAACAAGGTTTCAATTCAATTAGGCCATTCAATGGAGGGCAAAGCCTTTGGCTCTGCTTTAAGATGATTTCATTTTGAGACAAAACTCACTCTCTACAAGTTTTTCTTTCAGGTTACCGTAACAGAGGACAGAAATAGCACGGAGTAGCCCCCTAAGGAATTAATCTTAACTTTCTGCAGGCATGACTGATCCTGGCTGTATTGATTCTATTGATTCTATCCTGTTTGTAAAAACTCTTGCTAAAGTAGGTGACCAGCCATTACTTATTCCTTAGCCAGATTCTGGATGAGAGGTGGGGCTCCAAATTTGGGCACAGCCAGGTTTCAACTCCTATTACCTTATTCTCTTCCTCTAATTGGTACTCACTGTAAGTGCTTGGTAATAAAAACACAAGCTCCCATTTTCTTTTCCTCCTTCCTTACAATGGAGAATTTGTCCCTCTGCTTATCAAAATCAAATTCTTCCACATGTATTCTGGATCCCATTCTCAAAGAATGTGTTCAACTGGTTATTATCTGTAGCAGAAATAATTCTCCTCCTAAATTCAGGCTTCTGTCTTCTGATATATACAGTTGTTGCTAGAAAGTGGCTGGCCAGCTGGAGACTACGTTTCTCAACCTCCGTTGCCTTCAGGTGAGGCAGCGGAGGTGACTATTTCTTGTCAATAAATGTGATGATGAGTGACATGGGTCACTTCTTGACCAAGTAGCTTAAAAAGCAGGACTGCTTCTTCTCCCTTTTGCTCACTTGATGCAGAGGGGCACAGCAAAGTTGAAACTCATATACCAAACATAAGCGATCCACAAGATGGATGGAGCCTGGGTCTCTGCCTCATCGGTTGGAGAGACCCACCTGCCATTAAGAACTTCTCTGTTAAGAACTTTATGTGAGTGAGAAAAAAATTTCTATTGTGTTTGACCTACTATATATTGCTGAGTGCTTCTGTTATAGCACGTATCATTACCCTAATTAACACATTATTTTTCTTTCCTCTGCATCTTTCACATTTCTCTCTATTAGAATCTATCTGCATTCAACATGACCAAGCATCTTCCATCTTAAAACAAAACCAAACCAAAAAATAACTTTCCTCTGATTCCACATTCCTGCCCAGTTTTCTCTTGACTTCCTTTCTTAGACAATCTTATTAGGAAAGTTCTCTGTGCAGTCTTAACTGCCTGCTTCCCATTCACTTTTAGCCCAATTCATATGGCTTCTCTGCCACCACTCCGGTAAAACTCCTCTTGCTGAAACCCTCAATAAATGCCATATTTCCAAATCCAGCAGACACTCTTTGGTCCTCACTGTAACTCCCAGGGTTTAACACAGTCAGCAACTCTCTCCTTCATGACATGTTTTCTTCTCTCGGTTCCTTGAAACAATCTCTTATGTGAATGACAAACAGGCATTTTGAACTTATCACATCCAAAACTCATCTCCAACTCATCTCAATAAATGGTACTTCCATTCACCTAGTGGCTCATGCCAGAAATCTGAGGGTCATTTGGGACACATTCTTCTTTCTCACCATTCATAGTCAATCAATCACCATGTCCTGCCAATTTTATCTCCTAATTTTGCTCAAATTTAGAACTCTTCCTCATCTCCATTTTCCTCCACGACCCCTTCCTTTCTCCACATTTAAGATTAAAAATGTAAATCAGATAATGGCACTCCCCTCTGAAAATCCTTTAGAAGATTTCCACTGTCTTAGGATAAATTCCCTAATCCTTAATACGGCATATACACTCTTATATCGTCTTGCCTTGCCTAGTTAGTGTTATCTAGCACTCACTCCCCTTTGCTCATTATTTTCCAGCTTTTCTTTTAAATCTTTGACATCAACAAGTTATTTCCCACCTCAGAACCTCTCTAATTGTAAGGACAAAAACCAACTCAAACAAACTTAAGCAAAAAAGGGAATACAGTAGCTCATGTAAACAAGGAGCCTAATATGTGGCTGACTTCAGACATGGCTAATTCCAGAAACTCAAATTATGATCTTATTGCTCTGTTGCTTCGTCTTTTAGCTCTGCTTATCTTTGAGTTGATTCTTTCCATTTGACATGAACTGTCTTAATGGAAGCAAGATATCCACTGTCAAAGATGTCAGTTTCCATAATGAAGAATTAATCTTACCCAAAGAGAGGTCTGGCCTTTGGCTTCTGGGAAATAATCTTTAGGCCCTTGGAATGTCATGCTTGATAAGAGTGTCTCTATTTGCCTGGGGGCCATAGGCCATCCAGACAGTAGCAATATGTGTTAAGGTGAGGGCTTTGATCCATATCAACAATGTGTGTTAACATGACTTGGAGTCATGCGGTATCAGTTGATGTCTGGAGAAACTGGAAACTGAGACCCCCCCCCACCTGGGCAATCAATCATGCTTAGGTGATTAAGCCCCCACGGAAATTCTGGACACTGATGGTCAAATGAATTGCTTGATTGGCAACACTGTGCATATTATCACACATAGATATCAAGAGAGTAATGCTATCCTGACTCCACAGGGAGAGGACAACTCAGAGCTCCAGGTCTGATACCCTCCTGGCCTATGAGTCTTTGCCTTTGGCTGACTTTAATCTGTACCCTTTTCCTGTAATAAACTGTAACCATGAGTACCGCAGCTTTCAGTGAGCTCTGTGAGTCTTTCTAGTTAAATCTCAAAACTGAAGGTAGTTGTGGGAACTACCAAATGTGCGTTTGGTGTCAGAAGTGAGGATGGTCTTGTGTGAACTGTGCCCCCTCTAACCATACAGTTGGCTAACTATTACACCGTTATTCATTCTTAGCTTAATAACTACAGCAAAATGATTCTGTTTATCCTGATATTCTAAAAGAAAAGATCCAGGGGACACCTTGGCTGGCTAGCTTGACATAAGTGCCCATAAGTGGGGGAAAGAGTGCTATGGTTAGCCCCAGTCAGGTATCTGCCTAAAAACTATGGCAGGGCTTCCCTGGTGGCGCAGTGGTTGAGAGGTCACCTGCCGATGCATGGGACACAGGTTCGTGGGATCTTCCCAGTCCGGGAAGATCCCACATGCCGCGGAGCAGCTGGGCCCGTGGGCCATGGCCGCTGAGCCTGCGTGTCCGGAGCCTGTGCTCCGTGACGGGAGGGGCCACAGCGGTGGGAGGCCTGCGTGCCGCAAAAAAAACAAAAAACAAAAAACACTGTGACAGAAATGGGTTCCTCACAGGAGAGAAGGTTTAGGTTACCAAAAGAAAAAAAAGAAAAAGAAGGGGGATAGGGATGCTGGGTGGACAAAAATAGCAGACACTCAATATGGCTCATTTGCACCAGCCTTTCCCTCTTCCGGGAACACTCCTGATTCTTACCACCTCCGCCATCACCACAATTTTCTAACGACGAAGTATATTGTCATTTGGGTTTCAGTTTAAATGTCACTTCACTAGAGAGGCTTCCTTCAATCAACATACAAGTTCCCATTAGAGAGTCTTATAGCTCTTGTCAGTTTGTGATTATATACTCCCTGGCATAATTATTAGTTTAGTATCTTAATGTCCTCTTGACTCTGAGCATGTCTATACTATTTATCATATAATAGGTACTCAAAAACGTCTGTGGAAGGAAGGAATGAATAAGAATGAAAGAAAATGTGTCAATGGATTGCCTTCATCTCAGATCTTATGCTAACTCTTCAAAGGTTCTTTCTTAGTAAGAGGTCAGTAAATGAGTATCTAGTTAAACTTTGGACTCTGTTGTTGGAACCAACAAAAGGAACTTGCCCCAATTTTTCAGTCAGGAATTCAAGAACTGCATAACCCTTAGAAGTAAAAATCACGGGGTGGGTTAACCTTATCATCCTTTATTGAAACAAAATATGTAATATTTATTAGTATGGACATATCCCTCATGATAAACTAATAAAACTATGTGCCTCACCTTGCATAGTGATTTTATCTGATTTCAGCCACACAGTAACCCAGTGAGCTAAGTAATGCAGGCAGATGTTTCTTTCATCTGTTTAACAGATGGAAAAAAAAAAAAAGCTGGGGAATCAGAAAGGTAAGATGAATCAGGATCACATGGAAAAGTTTGTGGTCAAAACAAGATTCAAGATTATTAATCAGGGCTTCCCTGGTGGCGCAGTGGTTGAGAGTCCACCTGCCAATGCAGGGGACACAGGTTCATGCCCCGGTCCAGGAAGATCCCACATGCCGCGGAGTGGCAGGGCCCGTGAGCCATGGGCGCTGAGCCTGCGCATCCGGAGCCTGTGCTCCACAACGGTAGAGGCCACAGCAGTGAGAGGCCCACGTACCACACACACACAAAAAAAGATTATTAATTAGCCATCCTGGAGCCTAGTTCTATACTCTTTCTATCAACCCAATGTTGCTCATTCTGTCAATCTTCCAGTCAACACACACTGCTGTCTCCTTCAGCTGTGGGATGTGTCAAAAGTCACACAGTATTAACATAGTAAATTTGAATATGAATAAACTTTAGATTTTCCATATCTTGTGGACATTTCGGATTATTTGAGGTTTTAGCATTTTTTATGACACCCCCTGATTTTCAGTCAGGGACTTACTCCTTCCCACCCCCCATTCTCAGTTCCCGTGGTTCTGGTGATTTTTTCCATCCCCAACCCAGAGTTACTCTGGCCAATGAGAGCCTAGCCTTCTCTAGGCTGTAGATTTAATTAAGGGATGACACATGGCCCATAATAGCCATTAAAATTCAAGAGAGGCTTTGGAAGAGTGGCAGACATTCTCTCTCAATGGGCGTGAACCTGAGACAATATGAAGCTGGAACTCCTGCAGTCATTTGTTCCCATGTGGAAACTGAGACTGAAATCAATCAGTTGAAATGAAGAAAAACCATATTCTTATGACACATTTTGAACCCTGAATCCAGCTGTGCCTGAAGTCCACAGTACCTCTGGATTTTAGTTACACAATTCAATAAATTCCTTCTCTTGGGTAAATCAGTTTGAGGAGGATTTTCTGTCTTTATCATCCAGAAAGATCTTAACTAAAATATCCTATAATAATGTACTGTCACTCAATTGCATTCCATACCTTTTCTTGAAAGAAAATGAGTGGAGTTAGGGTTATTTTCTGGAGAACTGCATTGCAGACAACAAGGGACTGGCTTCAAAAAACAAAACAAAACTGAGAAGTCATTTTACTAGGATTTAGTTGCATACTCCTTGGGTCTGAAAAAAACTTTATGTAGTGCCATTCTCCTCCAGGTTAGTGATAAGAGGCCACGTCCTCTCACCTCTAGGACCAACTTAATCCCTATTGCTAGACTCTAATCTCGCCAGCTGGCAGGGCTTCCAGAATTTTCCCCAGTGAAGTTTGATGCTTTAGATGGCCTTAGCACAGCTGAAATTCCCTCTAGCTATCTAGACCCACACCCTTCTTTTTTCTATCAAATGTCATTGCAAATCTGTCCCAGGAAAAACTTGCTACAAGTCTTTCCAATCTTAGAATAGAATTTCTGGGTACCATCCATTTGCAAATAAGATGTCTGTCCAAAAGTTAAGCCTAACCAATGACTCACTTTTCTGATTGCCAGCCTCACAGGAACAAGAACAGAGGGGAATGTTATAGGAATTCTTTTAAGGTCAGATGAATCTAGTACACAGAACCATTTAGTTGGCAATAATGGTTTCAGCACAAGATGCTTTTAGACATTCTCTTAAAAATTCAGTGTTTGGTAACTCCCAGGTCAAGATGAATTTAGTCTGTACCCTGGTTAGTGAATTTAGCAATTACTATTCATTTGCCAAAATGATGAATGTTTCAACCTTCTAGAAACCTAACATTACCTAATTGGATGTCATATTTTTAACAGATGATAGGAACATAGTGAATGATAATGGTTGGGTAAACCTTTTCTGTAACCAGTATTTATAAGAATTTACATAATAAGTTGTGAGGTTGTGCTGGTTCTTTTCAACAGATTGTACCTTCTAAAAGGGGGAAAGTTCTAAAAAACAGGCATAAATGAATCCTTCTCACATGTGAATTGCATAACTCATGATACTACTACTTAAACCATGCATGGCCAAGGACATAGAGCCATGTCATTTTCTAGGCTCAACAAAAATAAAAGGGAAGATTGTCCTTGTTAGTCATTTTTTCCCACAAATATTCCTAGGATACACATGAAAATAATACTAAAAAAATACAAGTCACAATGGTTTAGAGCAGAAAATACTCTGAGCTCAGAATTAGGGGACCTAAACTCTGTTCCTGTGCAACCCTCAGCAGGTTACTTTTCTTTGGGTCTCTCATCACATATAAAATGAGGTATTAACTACCAAGGAAGCATTGAGCTATAAATTTGGATTACTGAAGCAGAGGACTTGCTGATGTAATTCTTCTCGGTTTCAGTTCTGTGCATGGATCTAAACTCTAGATAGATGATAGATAGATAGATAGATGATAGATAGATAGATAGATGATAGATAGATGATGGGTAGATAGATAAATAGATGATAGATATCTCAAAGAACTTCAAAGATGATCAGGTTAGCAAAAATAAATTAGCTGGGAGAAAAGAACCTGAGTGTGAACATTTTTCATTCATTCATTCACTCCTTCACAAATTCTTTTGAGCACTTAATTAGCCAGGCACTACTACTAGCACTTAGCCAGGTGCTAAGGATACAGCACTGAACAAAGTCCCTGTTTTCATAGAACTTATTTTCTAGAGGTGAAAATACATCCTCATCAAATATGTAAAATGGAATGTGTCAGTTTGTTTACTATGTCTGTGAGTCTGTTTCTGTTTTGTAAATAAGTCCATTTGTATCATATTTTAGATTCCACATATAAATGATATCATATGGTATTTGTCTTTGCCTTACTTACGTCACTTAGTATAATATCTCGGTCCATCCAGGTTGCTGCAAATGGCATTGTTTAATTCTTTCCTTATGGCTGAGTAGTATTCCACTGTGTATATGTACCACATCTTCTTTATCCATTCCTCTGTCGATGGATATTTAGGTTGCTTCCATGTCTTGGCTATTGTAACTGGTGCCGCTATGACATTGGGGTGCGTGTATCTTTTGAATTACAGTTTTCTCTGGATATATGCCCAGGAGTGGGATTGCTGGATCATACGGTAATTCTATTTTTAGTTTTTTAAGGAGCCTCTATACTGTTTTTCATTGTGGCTGCACCAGTTTACCAAAGGGGAAAGAGGGTAGGGGAGGGATAAATTAGAAGTTTGGGATTAGCAGATACACACTACTATATATAAAATGGATAAACAATAAGGTCCTACTGTCTAGCACAGGGAACTACATTCAATATTTTGTAGTAAAGCATAATGGAAAAGAATATGAAAAAGAATATATATATATGTGTGTATATATATATATCTGAATCACTGTGCTATATACCTGAAACTAGAACATTGTAAATTAACTATACTTCAAAAAAAAAAATAGGGAGTGTCAGAAGGTAATAAGTGCTAAGTAGGAAACTAGAGCAGAGGGGGAGACAGGGAGTGCTTGAGGTTGCCCTTTTACATAAAGTGTCACAGAGAAGATGGCATTTGAAGAGAGACCTGAAGGAGGTGAGAGAGTAAGTCAGGCTATTTCCTGCTTAGGAGTAGCAAGGGCAAAGGCCCTGAGGTGAGCGTGTTTGACATGTTTTAGGAGCATATGCTGCTGGAGCACAGTGAGCAAAGGGAAGAGTGGTAAAGATGAGATCAGAGGGGAGGAAAAGTACCAAGAGAAGCTGGAAGCTGCTGTTTACTTGAAGATGAATTACCCCATCCTCTTATTTGTGGATTCTTTGCTAGTAAAATTGCATAGGGGGAATAGACTGGTACAGTCTAATTGTAACATCTGTTTGGATTAGGGTGGGGTCAGAACTTGAAACTCACTGTCACTACTGGGCAGAAACATATGCTGTGCCTTGGAGAGTAAAGCAGCATTTCTTTCATTTTCAGCAAAGTTTAACTTTTTTTACATTAGGGCCTTCTGTCCTCCCTTTCCTCTAGCATGAGGCCCTGCCGTACTCCTGGTACTCCTGTAACTAACGCAAGTGTGGTGGATGTGGTGAGAGGTTCTAGCATCCATTCCAACCTCCTTCGTGTGTGTCTTCTGGTACTGTGGAGACTGGAAATCTAAAAACTATATGTTTCAGACTCCTCTGGAGCTAGAAATTTAGATACAAAGCATTTCTACTGATTAGATGCATTTGCATCAGTTAAGAAGGTGGAAGCGAGAGTTTCTTCTTTTTTCACTCTCTCTTTTGTCCAGCACGCTTTTTCTGCAGCACATTACAGGATCTGGTCACTAGTTTCACAGGTGTCACAAGGCAATTACAAAGTGGGCAGCAGCAATGGCTTTTGGGGCCACATTAAGTCTTTCATTGGCCCTAGTAGGTACTCTTGCCTTCATGGGCCCCTTCCTCCATTAAAAAAAATTATATTCCACGACTGCATTGGGATAAAGATTAATATATTATTATTATATATTTAAACATTTAATTCAACCTAAAATTTCTTTTTTTCTTCTAATTTTAAAAGAAATTTAAATAGTTTTATGGGTTCCTAAATGTACTGCTGGCACTAGGCATTGCGCCTACTAGTAGTACCCAGCAGAAGGGTTGGCCCCCATTGTGTTGGGTTCCCTGGAATAAGCTAAAGTCGGGTGTTCTTGAAGTTAATGCTTCCAGTGGCGAGCTCCGAGTGCCTGTCTTCCCGATTGTGGCCGGGAAGCAGCTCCCTGGAAGGCCCATTGGCTGTGTTGTTCTAGGATTCATTTCCAGAAACTCAGCTTTTCCTAAGGTTTTGTAAGTACCCAATTCTGTGTGTTAAATCCAAACTCCATTAAAATAACCAGAATGGTCTGTTTTCTGCAATGAAACCTAATTGATGAGGGTTTATGCCTTTATTCTCATGAATCTTTCATATCTGTTCCTTACCCTCAAATTCCCCATTCGGTCAGTCTCGCCCCTCTCACCTCATCTCTGTTCTCCCTCACTCCATTACCATTTTGCCTTTCACTGGAACCTTTGGAACCCCCACTCCATTGTGGGAAAAGTCCCTGGGTCCCTGTATTAGTCAGGTTTCTCCAGAGAAACAGAACCAATAAGGTGTGTATGTATGTATCTAGGTGTAGACATGTAGATATAGTATGTATCTATTTATATGTACATCTCTACATCTCCATCCCTATCATTTATCTATCTACTGAGAGGTACAGAGAGAGAGAGAGAGAGAAAGAGACAGAGACAGAGTGACTAATTTAAGGAATTGACTCATGCCATCGTGGTGGTAGGCAAGTCCAAAATCTGCAGGGTTGGGTCAGCAATCTGGAGACTCAGGGGAGAGCTGAAGTTGCAGCTCAAGTCCAAAGGCAGCCAGCTGGCAGAATTTCCCCTTCTTCAGGGGAGGAAAGTGTTTTTCCATGAAGGCCTTCACCTGATTGGATGAGGCCCACCCACATTACAGAGGGTGATCTGCTTTATTCACAGTCTGCTGATTTAAATGTTAATCACATCTTAAAAATACTTTCACAGAAACATAGAATAATGTTTGATCAAATAACCAAGTGCTGTGGCCTAGCCAAGTTGACACATGAAATTAACCATTACATTTCTATTAACATAAACCCATTTATTTTTTATTTTTTGCTGTACGCGGGCCTCTCACTGTCGTGGCCTCTCCCGTCGCAGAGCACAGGCTCCGGACACGCAGGCTCAGCGGCCATGGCTCACGGGCCCAGCCGCTCCACGGCATGTGGGATCTTCCTGGACCGGGGCACGAATCCGCGTCCCCTGCATCGGCAGGCGGACTCTCAACCACTGCGCCACCAGGGAAGCCCCATAAACCCATTTTTAAAACCTCTTTCTTTCTTCTTCTCGCCTGAAACATGTTCTCCTACGAAATCGCCATTCTCCCAATAGTTCTTAGCATGAGAGCTTCAAGTCACACCCCAGACTTGACATTCAAAGACCCCATGGAAATAAATGGAAAGAACTAGTAGGTAGTAGTAGTAACTTGGTAGATAATAATTAGTTGGGAGCTCTTCCTCCTCTTCGTTTTGCTCCTATCCCTCGCACTCTTCTCATTCATCTTCTCCTCTTGTGTTATCAAGTTACTCTGTGTTTTTGGAGGAAAATTCAGAGCTCTAAAGATATGCTCACTTCCTACCCAGTGCTAGCTAACTTTAGCTGCACCCTGAGCCCACCTCTCCATTTCTCTTTAAGTCTCTTGGTAACTCCCTGGCACGCTGACCCAGAGAAGTTACCAAGCTCCTGGAGAGAGATAAAGGCTGAAGGCACTTGCAGTGAGAGCAGTCAGCATGTACGGAATGCTGAGAGTCAAGGGATTTCGCGGGGGCACCAATGACATTCTACACTTCCTCTCCCCCTGGCTTTACTGTAACATGGACTTACACCTGTGTCTACTTTCCCATCCTTTCATTCATTTTGCCAGCTACTCTCAGATACAGCATTTTATTTCATCTTCTTGACCAGAGAATTTGCCCTTGCTCCAGTTTTACATAAGAAGAAGCTAAGAGGTTAAGAATAAGTAACTTCACAAAAATTACCCAGCTTGTAAGTTCTGGGACTTTGATTTAGAGACTCTAAAATCCATACATTTTCTAGTACAGCAGAAATCTAGGGGCAGAATCTTGGGGAACACTCATCATTATGAGAAATATCTTGGAGCAAGAAGAGATAGGTTCAGAGTAGCGATAGAGGGGTTATTTTGGAGTCATGGGGGGACTCTCCTCATTTAAGACTGGTCTCCACCACTCTTCCCTACCTTCATTTCTATTGACATAGCTTTCTAAAGCTTACTGGGCCAGAATTTTATGTTTTCATCCACAGGCCCTAACGCAATCGCTAAGAACAAAGATCAGACACGATGCAATTTTCAGAATTAATGCCTGGTAATAATGTAATGTAATAAGTGCTCAATTTTATTCAGCAATTATGTATCAATCACCTAAAATGTACCAAGTACTGGGTTAGATGCTAAGAATACAATGATGGACCACAAATATTCAGTGACAGAAGGCATGAATCAATGAAAGACATGGTCTATTTTTGAATATCAAAAATACCACATTCTCAAACTGACTTTATATGGAACCATCAACTAATGATGGTCATTTAACTTCTGCAATTAAGATGAATCTAGTACTCAGTATTTTTTTTTTTTCTCAGTCTGGATCTGCCTAGGTTTGGTTTCAAAAGTTAACAATAGCAGATAATGTTGATGTGAAAAGATCATATTCTTCATAGGATGGCTGTGAAGATTAAATGAAATAATAACTGCCAAATTCCAAGCATTTTATGTAATTTACCACGCTTGCCTGTATACGTAGATTGCAAGTGCCACAAAAATAGTCACTGATTTATTTTATTTTATTAAAATTTTTTTCCAGCTTTATTGAGACAGATTGAGATTTTGAGATAATTGACATATAACGTGATATACAAGTTTAAGGTATACAATATGATGATTTGATGTATTGCAAAACGATTCTCACAATAAGTTTAATAATGTCCATCACACATAGTTACAATTTTTTTCTTGTGATGAGAACTTTTAAGATCTACTCTCTAAGCAACTTTCAAATAAGCAGTACAGTATTTTCAACTATAATCATGCTGTACATTACATTCCTAGAACTTATTTATAAGATACTGGTTTATTTTAATTTACCTACATGTATATCCAGCTTTTATAATGCTTAGCACACAGTAGGTCTTCAATTAATATTGATGGGCTCAGTGATAAATATAGATATTATTAGTTCAATTTTGTTTTGTTTTGTTTGTTCGTTTTGCGGTACGCAGGCCTCTCACTGCTGTGGCCTCTCCCGCTGCAGCAATTTTAAAGATGACATAAACACTCAGAGAGATTGAATGATTTTCCCAATTTCTCCAAGCTAGTTGGTAGCAGAGTTAGGACAAACGAGGCCTTTCTAACATTACTGTGCCTAAGGGCCTCTATAAAGCATGCAGCATAGTGCTAAGTACACAGTAGGCCATCAGTATGCGCTATTCCTTCACCAATGCCTTGTTAAAGAGGACACCGGGACAAAGGGCGACTCTGCTGCTTCTCTTCCAGAGCTCCGCGCGATTTTCCTGTTCTTCAATCCTGTCTTGACTCGTATTCCCCTTCCACTCCAGAAAACGTGGATGGCCCCATGGCTCAGGCCCTGGCCCTGCTGACCCTCTGGATGTCGGCCTGCACATCTGCGATCACTTCTACTCAAACTGCACCCGCCAGCGACCTGACCTTTAGATGCTGCCCGGTCCGCGTGGCTGAGTGGTTCCAGTACTGCTGCTCTGCGAGGCATGGGGAAAAGAAGACTAAAAAGGAGCCTACTTCCCCCTCAGAAAGTATGGGAAACGCAGAACTAGGGAAGTTCTGTAAGTCATGGGGAAAAGTTTGTTCAGGCTTCCAACTCTGCCCTTTCACCTGTGCCCTGCCTCGACCACTCTGGAGTTTTCCAGTCTTGATAGCACGGTTCTCAGCGAGCAGAAGACATGCAGTCAACCGATCACTTCGGGTCTGAGAGCCTCCTGACCAAATCACCCCAGATTTAAAGATACAGTCACTGCTTTCTTTATCATGGTGGCTTTTGTCCTGTACTAGATGACTTTAGGTTACTGATCTGTAAACTTCCGAGGGACTAATTTTGGCTTCATTACTTATGAATGTTAGATGCCGGTGATGTATTGTGAAATTGCTTGGGGCGAGAAGCCAGGTGGGTCATGAGAGCTCCAAGTTTCCAGACCCTTCTCCCCTTGGAAAAAGGCCTCTCAAGTAAAGAGCTTTGCAACTGCTGCTACTGTTGCCTCAAGGCACCTTGGTGAGAGTGCCAGGAACATGGATTCTGGAGCCATTAGACATCTTGGTTTGTCTTGTGGTTTCAGAATGATCTAGTTATGTGATGTAGGGTGGCACTTAGCCTTTCTGAGTCTCAGTTTCCTAACTATAAATGCGGATGATGTCACCTGCCTCATGGAGTTAAGGTTAAAGGAGATAACATCTACAGATTGCTCATATTCAGTGCTAAGAAACTGGTGTTTATTATTATTATTGAAACGAAGACACCTGAAAGGATCAGAGCACCGTTAACACCTACCGGGTCTTCAGGTCTGTTTTCTGAGAAAACAATGTGAGGTCTTAAAGCCAAAATCCAAGGGAAGCTGAATTCTCCTCTCTGCAAGGGAGTCAAGGATGATTTGTTAAGCTGTCAAACTTCCCCACGGTCGTTAAACAGAATATGCAGTACTGTGTCAGTTGCCCTATAATTGTTAATAGGAACACTTGAAACAAAAAGGATCATATGCATGTACTAGGTATAGCAAAGGAGAATGGGAAACTGGCGAAAGGTGTAAATAATGTCCAATTATTACTGTATTTCCGATGTTGTGTTAGGTGCTTTTTGTTAGGTAACTTTTGTTACCTCATTTAACTCTTCATATCTTCCATTATTCCCTCCTTGGGCCTCTTGGCACTATGAGTTACATAAATTATTCCCATCTTTTTTCCAAATTGAGATATAATTGCCATTAACGTTGTATTAGTTTTAGGTGTACAACATAATGATTTGGTATATACATGTATGTACGGTGAAATGATCACCAGAGTAAGGCTAGCTGACATCCATCACCATACACAGATTTTTTTTTTCTTGTGATGAGAAGTTCAAGGTTTACTCTCTTGGCAACTTTCAAATATATAGTACAGTGTTAGAAACTACAGCCACCATGTTCTACATGACGTCCCCATGAGTTATTTATCCTATAACTACAAGTTTGTACCTTTTGACCACTTTTACCCATTTCACCCGCCTCCCAAACCCCACCTCTGACAACCACGAATCTGTTCTCTGTACCTGAGTGCCACATTTTTTCTTTTTTGATTCCACGTTTAAGTGAGATCATACAGTATTTGTCTTCCTCTTTCTGACTTATTTCACTACTCCCATTTTATAAACAAAAGGAAATGGTGGATCAGCCTCACGAAGTAATTTGCCCAAAGTTACACAGCAAGTAGGTGGCATTTGAACTCAGAGTGTGGCTCCAAAGCCTAGAGTCTTTCCTTTATACCTAGGAAGGGAGAGGTCAGGGAGACTTTTTCCTGAAGAAAGAAGACAGAACCATCACACTGAGGAAGCCAAGAGCAGCCCAGGAGAAGTAGGACAACCACAGTGTCCCCAGAGGTGTAGCCAGAGAAAGATCTGTGGAGTTTCCCCACAGGGGCTTTCTCTGGGTAGATTATACATTCTGGGAAAGCTTGGACCTCCCAAGAAGTTTCTGGTCCAACCAAACTACATCCCCAGCACCCAGAAGTAAGAAAGAGGAGAAAATCAAGAATGGACAGTTGTTGCCTGGTGGCCAGGGAAGGTCTCCATATTGAAATAATTAAAAGTAGACTAAACAGTGGAAAGACTTCTCTTTGTCTTGTCAACATTGCTCAAGTCAGCCAGAAATTAAAGCAGAGGGCTTAAGAAGAGACAGGAGGTAGAGAGAAGAAGGAAGCTGCTTTTTCCCTGTCACCAGGTCTTCTCTCCAGAAACATACAGGAATAAACTGAAGACATTCTCCAGTCATTGCTGTCGCATTTAGCCCTCCAGTGTCAGAAGGCTAAGGTGCAGGCTGGTACCCAGAAGATAACTGCCAGGTGCCCTGAGCTGGTGGGCCCTGCCTGTGGCACAGGCTGGTACCGCCTTAGAGTCCAGAGGCACAGGAAGAGCTGGAAAAGTAGGACCATTCCCAGCTGAACGTCACTGTGTATCACCCACTTCCTGGGAAAGACTCAGCTTTGAGTGGACATCCACAAGATGGAACTTACACTGGTTCTCAGCCATGATAGGGAGGTCTACATGTCTCTCAGATTACCTGTCAGTGTCTGGAAAGTAGGTAATATAATTAACATCTATTCTGTGGGTTCCATCACAAAGACTTAAACTGGTCTCTAGCTCTCTTCAACAGACAGGATTCCACAATGAGATTTCTGAAATTGGAGAGAGAAAAAGAGAGTGAGAGAGAGAGGAACCAAACTTTCCACCAGATACCACAGCAAACAGGACAACAAGTGAACACGAGGGATGGGCTCGATATTCAGGCCCAGAGAAGGCTCTTCACTGAGGGTTGATGGTCCACTTATCCCATGCACTATTTGCTGCATGACTTTCCCGTGTAATCAAATAATACATAATCGGGCAGTTCTTGGGAGCTCGTCCTCATCTCTGTACCAGTCTGTATGTCTTCAAAGCCCCTACTAGTTAATTTCTTTAATACCTGGCTCAGAGTTTCCATTCCCGGTGACACCTTCCCTGATAGATCTTATCAATCCTTCACTGGAGCTCTACGCACCTTTTTTTTTTTTTGCGGTACGTGGGCCTCTCACTGTTGTGGCCTCTCCCGTTGCGGAGCACAGGCTCCGGACGCGCAGGCTCAGCGGCCATGGCTCACGGGCCCAGCCGCTCCGCAGCACGTGGGATCCTCCCGGACCAGGGCACGAACCCACGTCCCCTGCATCGGCAGGCGGACTCTCAACCACTGCGCCACCACGGAAGCCCTCTACGCACCTTTTAATCACCAAACTTCCTTACTTCCTTCCTTAAACATTTTAAAATGTTTTAAAATTAGTGAACCAATAACTGTTAAAATTTTATAAAACACAAAACTTAGGGGGAACAAATGAGTTACCTGTAATCAGACCACCCAGAGATGAACAGTTACCACTGTCATGTGTGTTCTTCTAGTCGCTCTGGCTTTCTGTTTCCCTCTGTGTTGTTAACATGTTCTTTTTTTTTTCCTATGTAGCAAAATATCAAGTATCTCTTTTATACGTGTGTCTGTCTATCTGCCTATCTATATCTATATCTACTGGGTAGGCCAAAAAGTTCATTTGGGTTTTTCCATAAGATGTTATGATGCATAGTAGTTCACAGCATTTTAAATAGCATCATTACAGAGCATATCACATTTTACTATAGTTCATGATAAATAGTTAGCACTCACATAGAGCATACTATTCATTGGGTTGTTCTAAGTGCTTACATGCATTGATCTATTTAATCTGTTTAATCTGAGGTGGTTGGTTTAATTATTACTATCAAATTTCACAGATAAGGAAACGGAGGCACCAAGAGTTTAAATAATTTGTTCATGACTAGTATGTTTAGAGCTAGAATTTGAACCTGAACTAGACTGGCTTTAGACTCTTAATCATTGCCATATAGGACTTTAACAGTTTTTAATTGAGCATCTAATAATCAGCAGTTTCTTTAAATATTTTATTTGTCAACTCTGGAAGTCAGGAGCAACAGTGTGAGAATCTTGTCTGAGGTCAAACATCTTCAAGGCTGGGCAGCCAGGTCTGCCTGCTGCCCACACCCATCCACCACCACCACCATCAACCCCCAACACTACCACTAACACCAGCACCACTATCACTATTACCACCATGATCACTATCATCACCACCACCATCACCCCCACTACTACCACTATCACCACTACCATCACTACCACTATCACTACTGCCACCACCACCATCACCAACACCACCACCATCACCATCACCACTATCACCACCACCATCGCCACCATCACCACCACCACCATCACCACCATCACCACCATCACCACCACCACCATCACCACTATCACCACCGTCACCATCATCACCACCACCACCATCACCACTATCACCACTGTCACCATCATCACCACCACCACCATCACCACCATCACCACCACCACCATCACCACTATCACCACCGTCACCATCATCACCACCACCACCATCACCACTATCACCACTGTCACCATCATCACCACCACCACCACACTGTATTTACTAATTAGCTGGGTATCTGTCTTTACTTTCTCTTTCTCATTCCCCAGAATATCAAGTCTTTGAAGTCAGAAAATGAGTAGTTTTATTCATCCTGTAACCCCAGCACCTAGCACAGTTCCTAGTCCATGGTTACCATGCAATAAATACTTGAAGGAATAAAGGACTCACAGACTTGGTTTGACTGACAGCCAACCAAAGAAGATATTTTGCATGAAGACATCAGTCAACACCTGTTTACACAGAATGTGCAAATACATGATGTGAATTTGTCTCTGTAGACTTGACTCTCTAACACAAAGCAAAACGAAAAGTTTAAATTTTCCACTTTGAAAACCTCTAACCTTCGCGTGACAGATGTGGCCAGGAGCACTGGTATAGGCTAGTTCTGCTCTGCCTGCAGTTCTCTAATGGGAGGTGTGACTTTGTCTCCTTCTCGCTCACTTCCCACCCGGACCTTTGTTCTCCCCACCTTCTACCCCACTGTGGCATGCTCCTGTATGTGGGAGCTGATTTCATCTCAGTATCCTTTGTCAAAGTTCTCTTTTGTCTGGTGGTTGATACTGTATCAGTTACTTCAGGGCAAGCCCAGAGCTCTGCAAGTCACCCTGGCCATTATTTATTGCCACATCCAGTTCCACAAAGCTTGTGCCAGCAGAGGACTCCAGTAGGTTTTGATGGCCCGTTCTCCCTCATGCATAATTGTGTTTTAAAACTCATGCAGCTGAATGGGCTGTTTTGGTGTCCTGGATTTGAAGACTGGGGATTTCTTTTTACTGTTCGCTGCAGCAGCCATTCAGTGCTACTCCTACTGTGTAACTCTCCTCACTTGAAATTTGCCTCTCTCCCACTTTTGACTTTGCAAAATCCACAGAAACAGGCAAACTCTGGTCTTGGAGCAGGGCTGACCCTTTGGTAGATAAAACTGGCAGAAAGCTTGAGTTTGTCGAAACTAGAAGAAATAAATATACCACTAGGAAAACAGCTTATGCAGAAAGCAACGAATACTTCCTTTATTTTCATAGTCCCACGGGAGATGTACAGAGAGTGGGTGGGAAAGGTCCGAATTTGTCAGTTTGCTGGGGTGGGTTGAGAAGAAATTTGGGGTACTTTCCGTGGTTCATAAAACACAAGGTTTCATACGCAGGAAATTGCCAAGAGATCTGCTTTATCTTCTTTCCTAATTACAAACTAGAAGCGTTGACTTTCCAACATGCCAAAATTCCCCAATAGAAGCAATGGTAGGTCTTCCAAACCGAGCCAGAGGATAACAGCTAACATTTATTGAGCACTTAAGGTATGGCAAGCTCTGTGCTATGTGCTTTACCTAAACTGACTTGCTGAAGCCTCACACCTATCTGAATCTGAAGTATTAAATGCTATTGCCACACTGGCTTTACAGATAAGGAAATCAAGGCACAGAAAGGTTAAGTAACTTGAATGCTCACATGTCACAATTATGAGTGGTAGGCAGGAAACAAGCCTGGGGAGCTTTATATATCACTGGACTCCCATAATCAGAGAACACATTTGACAAGATCACACTGATTTCAGTGAGTGTTTCCCTTGAAGATATCCAAGGCCAGTCTTATCACTGTGAAGTACTAAAATAAGTATCATTTATTTACTCTACAAATACTCGTTGAACACGTTCTATCTGCCACTTGCTGGGCAAGGCTATGCCATTGTAATTACTAGTAACTATTTCTGATTGAATTAAATCCTTCATGTGCTTTATTTCATTCAATCCTCACAACCCTTTCAGGTAGGTTTTGTTATTATCAGGTAAAGAATTGATGTTGTAGGGTATACAGAAGTAGAAATATAACACTGTACACATGAAACTTATATAAGTCAATGTTACCACAATTAAAAAATTAATTAAAAAAAGAATGGCGGTGTAAAGAAGTATTTGTCAAACATGTGCTGCTATAATCACTGCCATCATGGGTAGTGGAGTCAGGAATTGGACCCAGTGTGATCTGACCCCAAAACCAATGCGTTAAAGACAAAGTAAAATTGTAGAAATTGGAGGTTAGCAATATGACATGAAATTAGGGAAATGGAAAAAGAGGATAGATACATAGAAGAAAAGTCTGAATTCTACTATTGAAACATTTCCCTCAATATGCCCTGTTATAGCTCCTCATGAGCAAACACCCTGTCACTCTAAGATGAGGTGTACAGATCTCCTGCCTTCTACAGTTCACCAGTCACAGAGACCAGGACTCCTTCCAGCTTGCTCGTTGTCTCCTCTTCACAGTCTTCCAGGGACTAAACTTAGTGCATAACGAGATGACTTGAATGTACTCAGCCAGGTGATCCCTGGAAGAGTTAATATACATTTCATGTAAATGCAGACGGTGCCGGGAATCGTGACAAACAGAGGATTAAATTAAATCATCCATATGGTCCATTAAGAAGGGTTTTTCAGCAACAGTAAGATGCCTGGACCGTGCCAAACATTCTATAGACAATGAAGATGTTTCTGAACAATTCATAATTGTCCCAGTTATTCTGAAACAATTAAAAATAGGTTTTGCCTTTGGGACACAGAGCCATGGGGTCCACTTTGAACTCGACCTGCCACCTTGTGGAAATTGGAGGCAATAAAAAACATGGCCCTTGAATAATACACTAATAATAATATGATCTGGGCTAACATTTTTTGAGGGCTTACCATACGCTAAGCACTATACGAACCATCTTTTTCTTTTTTCTTTTTTAATTGAAGACCTTTATTAACAGGTGCTTGCAGTTTGTTGACTTTTTTGAAAAAATCAAGCTGTAAACTTTTATTACAAATTAAAAATGAGATTCCTAAAAATCTCAACTTGACCAGATATGAAACAATTTAAAAACCTTTAAAGATGTATTGAGAAAAACCAGGCTTTTTTTTAAAAAAAAAACAAAACACGTATGTCATTACTAAAAAGAGACGTCTTTAGGTAAAAATAATAAAAACCCCATGCTGCATAGGTAACGCAGATCGTTCTAGTTATCCGGTCAACAGGCAAAAAGCAAGCACTTTAGTCTTTAGCTCCAATCTTTTGTTCATTTCTTGTTGCTGGAATTTCATATTCATTTCTTCGTGTTGGATGACTAAACCGGATGATGGTAGAGATGGTAAGCCAGCATTTACTCAGCCCCGCCCTGCTCAGCCTCGGGAGCGGACGCATTCTCAGCTGGTAGATCTGCTGCTTTTCTCTCTTTGCCACCTTGTGGTTTAGGGTTTTCTGGGCGTCTGCGTCGGTAATTGAAGTTGCGGCGGTACCGACGTTGAGGGGGCGGCTGACCTTGGGTCTCATCTCCTCGATTTTCCATATCCTCTTCACTGCCGTCCTCTCTGCGCTGTCTTTGGCGAGGAGGGCCCCTGCGGAACGGTGGTCTATAACCCCGATACATATTCTGTGTCACTGGTCTACCTTGTTCTCCTGCACCCTGGTTGTCCGCACCCTCCATCACCTCTCTCTGCACGGGAGGGTTGGAACGCTGTGCTCGACGCCCATAGGGTCTCCGCATGCAGTAAGGTGGGCGCCTGCGCCTGCGGTAGGGCCGGCGCTGTCGGGCCTGGCCTTCGGAGACACTCTCGGATCCCTCCGCCTTTTCCCCACTCTCACTCTTCTGGTACTTCTGCTGGAGGTTGCGTGGAGGACCGCTGCGACGTGGAGGACCGCTGCGACGTGGAGGACCGCTGCGACGTGGAGGACCGCTGCGACGTGGAGAGCGGCTCTAGTGGTCGCGGTGTGCGGCACGTTTACCGCCTTGCGCTGGAACCGCTCCAAGGCCTGCATCGTTTGCTGCTTCGCACCCTCTTCTCCTTCAACGACATCGGACTCCACGGTCTCCCCATCTCCTACACCGCGAAGGTGCCTCCTGGGGTTCTTCTTCTTTATGGCAGTCCGGTGAACAAATGCATCTTCCTCGGTGTCATTCCTGTTGATGAAACCACACCCGTTTCTCACACTGAACCATTTTACTGTTCCCAAAACCTTCGATGCGATGGTCTTTTCGTCTCCGCCGGCAGGCGCCGCCGGTGTGAGGCCGCCCGGGCCGCCGCGCCCGGCGCCGCCGCTGCCCGTCGTGCGGGGCTTGGGGTCGGCAGCGCTGAGGGCGGGGGGCGGCGGGCGGCTGCCGGGTCTCGGCCTCGCTGCTTGTGGCTGCGGCGACGGTGACTGGGGCCCCCTGCGGCAGCTGCGGCTCCTCTCGGGCTGGGACGGTAACTAGGCCGGCGGCAGCGGTGAGGCTGCTCGGGGCTCTCTGGGGTCCGCTCTCCGCTCCCGCTACCGATAGAACTCTGTGCTAACCACCTTTTAAATGTTTTCTTGTTTAATGATCAAAATAACTTTATGAGATAGGAACTACCACTGTCCCCATTTTAAGGGTGAGGAAGAGGTGACTTAGCAAGGTCAAGTAATTTGCCTACAGTCACAGATCTGGGCAGCATGACCTCAGGGCCCGTGCACTAAACCACGCACTGTCCTGTGCCCTATACAGCCCCTCTCATTCTCATGTAGTATTTAAACATTTAAATAAATATTGCAGTTCTTTGGAAGGGTCAGTAACAACCTTCCATCTTGAGATAACCACGTTCCATCAGAATCATCAGAAACATACTTTCAGCAGCTACCAGCTGGCCCAATGCATAGGAGGCAAGAAGGATGAGAGTAGAGGGGTTGGAAGAGAGCTTTCCTTGCAGCCTTTCATTATCTCAAAGTTCCTTTCTCTTTGCAGGGTTCTGTCCAGTGATCACCACTCCCTTCATGTTCTTATGTTTCTTCATACTCACTCATGCACAAATACCATCTGACCTAGATCCTACACCTTGGTTTTCCTGCTGTGTAACCTTGGGCTAGTATCCTAACCTTTCTGAGCCTCATTTTCCTCATCTGTAAATGGCGATAACACTGACTCATATAACCATGCTCTGAGAATAAATGAGATCTAAAATATCTAGCACAGTACTCAGCACGTAGTAAGTCCTTGATTCATACATACAACAAAAATGATAATTTTACTATCAATTCTACATCACGTTTGAATAGCATTCAATACTTTTCACAGTAGCTCCAAGCATTATTTCCTGTGCTCCTTACATCAACCTATTTGGTGCAAAGGGCAGGAAAGATCTACAACCCCACTTTACAAATAATCGTCATTAAGATTTGTCATGTACCTACTCTGACTAGGGAACTGGACTAGGAATTTAGAGATGTATAACATTTACATTGACTTTCACAATGGTTTAGTAGCTATCCTTTTTTATGACAAGGTACACAGTGAATCCCTGGTGAGGTAACAGAAAACATATATATTGGTCTCTGCCCCTCATTCATGGCACAGGACTCTTAAAACCCTTGTAATTTCCTAAGTGGTAAGCGCATTAGGAGTATCTTTTGTCCTAATATTTGCTCTTTGCTAAGGAGGTGACTCTGGGTGGCTCCTGGATGAGGGCTGGTCATTGGAAAGACAAAGCCATGATTAGAAGCTTGGAATTTTCAGCCCTGCCCCTCGTTTTCTTGAGAAGGGTAAAGGGCTGAAAATGGAGTTAATGATCACTCAAGCCTACGTGATGAAGCTTCTATGAAACTCCAATAGTCTGGGGTTCGGAGAGCTTCCGGGCTGGTGAACACATGGAGGTACTGGGCAGGGGGGATGGAGGGGGTGGGCCTGGATGGGGCATGGAAGCTCCACACCTCTTCCCACCCACCTTGCCCTACACATCCCTTCCATCTAGACGTTAATCTGTATCCTTTACCATATTCTTTTATTATAAACTGCTAAACATGTAAAGGTTTCCCTGAGTTCTGTGAAGCACTCTAACAAATTGGTCACACCCAAAGTGGAGGTTGATGGAAACTCCAATCTTTAGCCAGTCGGTCAGAAGCACAGGTGACAACCTTGACTGGTACCTGAAGAGGGGGGTAGTCTTATAGGACTGAGCCCTTAACCTATGGGGTTTGCTAGCACCAGGTAGACAGTGTCAGAATTGAGCGGAATTGCAGGACATCCAGCTGGTATCAGAGCATTGCTTCTTGGTGTGGGACCCACTCGCCATCTTCATCTCCACCCCAACCGCTGCCCAACATGGGAAATTGGTGATCAGAACCCGTTAAAGAGAAAAACCCAAGGCCTTCCTAGTTTTGTGTTTTTCATGTTACACTCTGCCCCTTACTGACTGGAGATGAAGGCTACTTCTGTAGCCATAGTGGGGCACCATCACTTCAAGAAGCACAAAGGGAAGAGATCCAGATAAAATGATGCTTCCCCCTACTTCCCCCAGGGCAATCTTGTGGCCTCCTAGAAATTATACTTATGAATATATGACTTACACAATGGAGTGATATGTAGCAGTCAAAATAAATAAAATACATGACATGCAATGCTATAGATAAGTGCCTTTTACATGCCAAGCACTTTCTAAACACTAGGGATATAGCAGTGAATGTAACAGACAAAAATCCCTGCGTTCCAATAACTAAGTTCTAGGGTTGAAAAGAACAGTGGCCTTGGAGTGGGATAAATTCTAAGGCAAAATAGTGGTTAATAGCCTGGACACTGTGAGTTGGGCTGCTTGGGTTTAAATCTTGGCTCTTCCAATGGGCAAGTTACTTAATTTCTCTAAGCTTCCATTCCTGTATCTGTGAGTTAACGCCTACATTGGAAAGTTCCTTGAGGATTAATGATTTATCATATACTACACTGTTTAACATAGTGCCTGATATACAGTAAGCACTCAATGAGTATTAGCAATGATTTATTGCTTGGTGAGACACTTACTTACCAAATCACTTAAGCCGAAATCGTGAGGGTATACCTGACACCTGACCCTTTTGATTATTGTGTTCTGTCAATTTTACCTCCTAAATACTTCTTGAGTGTGTATATTCCCCCCCCCCCCCGTTTTCTCCCTTGCCATTATCTTAGCTCAGACTGACGCGTCTAGTATTGATTAGAAAATTAATTTGCCAAGTGGGCTCCCTGCCTTTAGCTTTCTTCTCCCACACATTCCTCTTCCTTGATCAAAAATTTGACCAAAAAATCATTTCCCTGATTGAAATCCTCCTTGAATGCTCCTTCCATGACTCTCCCTTGCTTGTAAACTCTTTAGCATGGTCTGTGAGACCTTCATAATCTAGCCCCTGCCTATCACCGGTCACCTCCCCTTGTACTCTAAGCCTCCACCACATGGGTCTCTCTCCCTAAACAGATTTTAAGCTCTTTGGGCAAAGGAAACGAGTCTTCGTTCCTCTGGTGTACCCAACACTTAACTTAGCACAGGGTGTGTCACATGGTAGGTGAACTGAAGTCTATTGAAGAATGGTTGCAATGCTGTCATGATCATTTTGATGTTGCTTAGTAATAATAAATGATAACATGGTAACTGAACACTTGCCATGTCCAGGCACAGGGCTAAGTGCTTCACAGGCATCATTTCACTTAATCTTTTTTTTTAAAATAACAAACCTATGAGAGAGGTAAGTGCTGTTAAGATGAGACAACTTTGGTTTAGCAGGGTTTCGTAGTTCCCAGCATCACAGAGTGGTAAATGGTAGGGCAGGATGTCAAAACCTGGTATGTGGATTCTAAATCCCTGTGCTTTGTTCCCATATGCATCTCAGAATGAGAAATAACTTCTCCATCTTTCTGCAAGGTCTCAGAAATGTTGACCAGTGGAATCCACTGATTAAAAGTCCTGGACATCACTGTTTCTCACACAGCTATCATTTCTATTTTAGGTCAGACTAATAACTCCAACTAGAATTTTTTACCTCATATATTTCCTTTTAGTCTAGGTATTTCATCCTAGGTCCCTTTCAAAGGTAACATGAAAGATTTGTTGAAATGTGTAGTTTTGCCAACTTATTTTAGAGGAAAAGCATATCTTAGAAACTTGATTCTAAACACCCCTGTATTTAACATGAAACGACCACAATTCGTGCTGCCATTCAGATGGGCAATGGTTAGAGCAGTAGTTCAGCAGACGTTTTTCTGAAATGAATTATTATGCATTGCCACTGCTCTAGCTTGATCAGACGAGAAAGGGGAAGCCAGGAGTACATACATCTTCGTGTTTATTCCTTTCTTAAGGATGAATGTGATTAATAAGACGGTAGACAAATGGAAGCAGCAAAAGCTTTATAACCAAAACATGTTTTAAAATGTCATTAGTTGTCAGTGCCGGGTACCAAACAATGCTGGTTGACGATAACAACAGATTACCTTTTACAGAGGCAAGAACTTGTATTACACTGTTTTGCATTTTATGTTTTAGAACTGAACAAAGAGTCTCACTTCCAAAGCAGAAATATAATTTGGATAGTATTAGCTGATCCTTAATGTCATTGAAAAATTTCATTTATAAACGGCTACATTATGATGAGATGTTCTACGATAATAATCACTTTGTTGTTGTTATTATTATGGAACAATGAAAATCTCTATTAGGAAAACAGGTTGCTCTTGACACTTGCTTGTACTTGTAAATACTGCGAGAAAGAAGTAATTAGAGCTGTGGGAAAAGTCCGTCATGGGAGCAGGCAGCCTTTAGAAATGATATTCTTGACTCAGTCATCTCCTCCACAGATCTTTACGAGTGTGATTGCATAATCTCCAGAAGTATCTGACTGTAAGGGACAGGACCGATGGAGAGAAGGACAGACATGGCGTAAATAATGAGGGGACCATGAATGAATCAAATCGCACAGCACTAGGGGATTCACTGGCGTGTAAGGCTCCTGACCTGTACCATTTAGTGAAATGCACCTGTAACTCCATCACCCATTCACACCTGAGTGTAATCCTGTTCCAGCCTAGCATCTTCTTTATAATATATGATGTTTAAATTCTTCCTGATATACTGCAATTAAATTTCAATTTGGGTTTAAAAAAAATGAGTGCATCAATTACCTAATATTACATAATCTTATTTTTCTCACTAAACTTTAGGAAATTATAGTTTTAATAATATTTATATTAGTATTTATCTAACACTTGCTCTTCTAAGGGTTAACTCCTTTAACCCTTATAATAACTCTGTACAGTAGATACCATAGTAGCTCCACCTAACAGATAAGTAAAACAAGAAAAACAGAGGTTGGGAAATTTGCCCCAAACTATATAGAGAATAAATGCAGAGGGAGGATTCGAACCCAGTTAACCTGGCTCCTTAACACCAAACTATACTTCCTGACTTAAGAAAGTGAAATGAACTACATCCCCACAGAGTATGTTTCCCAGTTCCTCTCGCCTAGGCTAGCCAAAAAAGGATCTTGCTTTAGAAAAGATACCAGGTGAGATTGAGGCTTACAGTACAAGATGCCACGTTTGTTATGAGTCTGGGAGTTAGAAACCTGGGAGTCATCCTCGACCCCTTCCCTTCCTTTCTCCTCACACCAAGATGTTCATACCAAGTCCCTTAAGTTTTAACTCCTAGATATCTTTAGAGTCTTTGCTCTTTCCTCCTTTTGTATTACCAGTAGCTTTGCATCACTATTTTGTGTTACAGTCAGAGCTACTCTAATATGACGAATATAGTAACTCATCACCCCACATACCTTCTATCTTATGTCCAATTCATTCTCCACAGTCACAGGGATCTTTTCTAAATATACTTCTGGTCATGACACTATGTGCTTAAAATTTAAACACTTCACTGGCCTCCCATCGCTCTTAAGCAAGACAAAATCCTTAGACATTGTCAGAAAAAGTCCTGAATGATCTGGTCCCGCCAGCCTCAATTTTCATTAATGTTTCCTCCACCACGAGATCTTTCCACTTGCAATTCCTTTTGTTAGAAGGCTCTGCTGACCTCTGACCCCCACAGCCTTCGCCTTGTTAAGTCTAGTCATTTTTAGATCTGAATCATAACCTTCCTATAGGTCAAATCCTCCTGTTATGTGATCTTATAGCACAATCTCCTTTACATTGAACATGGTTGTAATTTTACATTTATTTCTAATTCCATAAGGACAGAAAACTTTTTTCTTTACTTATAATTGTAATCCTGAACCTGGCACATAATATACATTCAGTAAATATTTTAAATGGAATGAATGGAATACGAATTCTGTGATCTCAAGTCTTCCTTTCAACTGAATGCATATTGCCACTCAGATTTTATTTTTCCATATTCCCAAGGTAGACTCCTAATCAATCAAGTGCCTGATTAATTCTTATCCTCCTACTTCTCATCATATATATGTTTCTAGAGCATTCCCCTTTGAGACCCTATTGACCGGCATAGCACCTGGCTCATGCGAGGCACTTAACACATGCTTATTCACCTGAAAGGCAAGCTCAAGACCCATTTCCCAAGAAATATTCCCTATCTAATCCCAAACGTCTTTTTTTTTTGCGGTATCTAATCCCAAACGTCTTTTTTTTTTGCGGTACGCAGGCCTCTCACTGCTGTGGCCTCTCCCGTTGCGGACCACAGGCTCCGGACGCGCAGGCTCAGCGGCCATAGCTCACGGGCCCAGCCGCTCCGCGGCATGTGGGATCTTCCCGGACTGGGGCACGAACCCGTGTCCCCTGCATCAGCAGGCGGACTCTCAACCACTGCACCACCAGGTAAGCCCCATATTATTTCTTTATGTCAGCCACTTTATTCTCTCTTTTTTAAAAAAAAATTTTTTGCATTTATAATCTCACGTTTTAGTATGTACTATCAATATGAAATATTATTAGGCAGAATACTGTGGTAACTCATATTATTATCTTGTAATTGTTTTATTTATGCCCACCTCAGTCTCCACATAGATTATGAATTAACTGAGGGTAGCTATTATATTTTCCTTTAAAGACCCTGGAAATATGCTATTTATTAAATAGCTACTCAACTTGTTGATAAAGGAAATCTACCAAAAACTGTAATTTCATCCAATTTTTAAATTAAGATCCTATTATTAAGAAATACAGATTTGTTCTCACCTACTCTCTTCCTCTTCTCCTCCCCTCCAGTCATCATTTGAGAAAGGTGTTAATGAGCAGAGAAATGTCTAAATTAAAGACGGAAGGAAGAGGAACCCAAGGCTGAGATGATATACAAAATGGAACTCTAGCTCCTGAATTACAGAATTTTAACCATTGAAAACATCCTATTCGTCAGTCTTGAAAACGTAATGAGATTACTTGATAATGTATGTTAGGTGACAGAAGTGAAGAAACCTTAGATAATTTTAAATTACACACTGAACTCTGCAGCAATGGATTTTTCTTTTCTGTCAAGATACACGTTGCTTAAATGTTTCCTAATACAATAAGCCTCAATTACCCAGACCATGGAGGGGGGCAGGGAGAGCTACCAGTTAACTGAATTTCCCAGTTTGCCAAGGGTGAACTGAAGGCTTTCTTCGTGTTTCAACCTTGTTACTGGCAATCTTTATAAAACATATGCCTCTCCTTTTCTGCCTTGGCAAAAACAATTTGGTTAACGTTATTGTATCTTTCTCTGTTGATTGAAACTATTGTAATGTGTCAGATCGATTTAAATTTCGTTGAGTATGAGCAGTTGATGGAATCTGTGCTAAGCCCCAGGCACAGCCTGACAGCTGCCTTTTTGAATAAGTTTTCTATTTCAACTTAGGCATGCATCTTTTCCTGCAAAGGTTTAGTGCAAAAACAACGGCTCTCATTAAAAACAAAAAACAAAAACGATTTTGGTGAATGAATCTAGTTGACTAACTGAGGTGCAGTGGAAGTCAACTGGTAATATTTACCAAAATTATGGATATATTTACATCTGTCTCAGCAATCCTACCAACTCATGAGAACTTATCCCTCAGATACACTTGTACCTTATGAAATTGTATATGCGTATTGCAGCGTTGTTTATAATAGCAAGAAACTTGAAACATCTGTTGATGTGGTAGGTACAAATATACAAATAATGGAATGATACGCAGCTGTTAAAAAGAATGAGAAAGCTTCCTATATCCTGAAATAAAAGAACTCCAAGGTGCAGAACGATGTTATCTTTTGAGTCAAACAAAGAAGAAATTTTAAATACGTACTTTTCTTCTATTGTCAGAAAGAAAAACTGAAATAAAATTCAAATACTGCAATATAAAAAATAGGTTAAGCAACTTGCATATGCAATTCACAAAAGAAGAAAAATTAGTGGCCACTAAACCTGAAAAAAATGTTGAGTGTCTTTTATGTGCCTGGGATCTTAGAGCTGAAAAATAATCACAGTTTTTAAGGGATATTTTGTTATTACTCTTTTAAACTCAGGAAACACATTTACACACTGACAAGAGAGAGAAACCTAAGTCACATATCTCCATGTTTTGAGAATTATAAGGGAAAAAGGATGGGTAGAGAGAGGCATGATATGTTTTGCTATTTATAAGAAGAGACTTACTTTAATTGCTGAATGTAGGGAATAGCCATACTGCTTCTTAAACTCTGTTCGAATGTCCAAAAGGTCAATTTCTGATCTGGAAACCATTATTCGGTTCAGAGTAAACTCATCAGTCCCAGCACCCTGTTGAGAAATGCAAGTGTCCACAATACCAATCTCATTGCTCACACAAAACAACATATAGAACTATATTTACAGGACATAGATAATGGTACACAAAATATTCAACCACAGTGACTCTCCTTCACTCATTTTTCATCAAACATCAACATCCATTTATTCAAGAAATATTTATGGAGCACTTTGTGCCATCACATTGTCAAATGCTGAAAACAGAGATGAGATGCCCCGGTTAAACTTTCAATTTTGTAAAGGATACAGGCGAGAAAATGGGCCATTACAATCAAACCTGACATATGGGAACGACTGGGTACTATGGGAGCATATGCTCGGGAGGCCTAAGATAGATCAAAGATTAGGAAAGGTCTGTTTGAGAAAGTGGTATTGAAGCTGGGGCCTAAATAATCAGCCAGGGGAAGAAGGAATGGAGTTCTTACAGAGAGGAAAACAAGTGTTCCTACACAGGAAACAGCATGTGTGATGGTTTAGGGCAAGAACATAAATAATCAGAAGGAACAGCAAGAAATATGTCTAGAAAGGCCAGACTTTGTAAACCGTGAAATGAAATTCGACTTTATCCCAAGTGTGAAGAACTACTGCAATCTGTTAAACATGAGAGTGTTGAGATCAGATCAGATTTGTGGTTTCAGAAAATTCCTTTGACAGCAACAGTATGAAGAATGGACTGCAGGGCAAGGGTGGGATGAAGATAACAGAATAAGACTAGAAGCTTTGGGACCCATCCAGAGATGATTACATAACCAGAGAGAGAAGGGGAGAGACAGAGAGACAGAGACAGAGACAGAGACAGAATGATGATGATGATGATGGCCTGACCTAGAATAATGGCAGTAGGGATGGAGAAAATGGATAGATTGAAGAGATGCTCATAAAGGTTGATTGACAAAACTTAATGATATATCATCTGAGGAGAATGAAGGAGAGGGAAGTGTAACATTTCTCGCTGAACGGTTAGGTGAATATTGACACTATTCATTTATTCATTCATTCAGCAAATGCTTATTGAGCACCTCCTATGTGCCAGACATTGTGCCATGTGCTGCGCATATGGTAGTGAACGACACAGATGACATCTCTGTTCTCATGCAGTTTACGTTCTAATGGATGGAGATGGACAGTAAAGACAATGAACAAGTTGCTCAAGTACATGGTAATAAGAATGATGGGATGGAGTGTGAGTGAAAGGAAGCCAGCTGACCGGTGTAGTGAGGGAAGGCCTCTCCCAGGAGGTGACATTTGAGCTGAGACCTCAGAGATGAGGAGACAGCCATAGGCAGACCTGGAGGAGAGAGGACGACACATGCAAAGACCCTGACATGGGAAGAGGCTCAGCACAGTCAAGAAAGAGAAAGAAGGCTGTGGCTGATGCGTAGGAACAAGGCTGGGGAGGAAAGGCATAACTTCAGCGACTTGGGCAAGGCTAGTTCCTGCTGGGGTTATCCACTGAGACGACTGAACGCAGGATGGGGGGCAAGACTGGGGTGGGAGGTGAGGTGAGGAAAATGATGTGTTTACTCTGGACACAGCCTTGTAGGAGCACATGGACTTCCACAGGAAATGTCCAGGAAGAACCTGAAGTAAGCACCTTCTATGTGCCAGGCTCAGTATGAGGGTCTAAAGACATAAAAGAGCAAGAAAACCTCCTGAACAGATTCCTGGAGCTCCCCATCCAGCAGTGGCAGCAGACGAGAAAACACAGGGTTTCTGTATCATGAAAGGCCGCTGACGCAGTTTGGTTTAAGTAAGGCATTTTGAGAGGCTACTGGCTCATGCTGGAGGTCTGTCGTCCTAAAACAAGTCGACTGCCCACATTACTGTGAAGTGGGGGAAATGATTTACTCAACACTTCAGTGTACCTACGTCTGTAATGATGAGGATACTCATTAACAACCAATGAGCCAAATTAGTAGACACATTAGCTACAGAAGAGAACTCATCAAGGTGGAAAAGAAAGACGAAATTCCATCAACATTAAGCAATATTTTTACATTCTCCTTGAGGCAAGTTAAGAATATATATGAAGTTTCCAGACCAACCTTCAAAGCTTGGTGCAGTCTTTTAGCTAAAAAGGCAGGCGTGTTCCTTGCACAACAGACTGTTATAAAAAAGCAAAGTAATGTTCAGTTTCATTTAATAGAAATTGAGTTAATCTACAGTAATACGTTTACAAAAATTTTTTTTAAGTAACCATACCACTCTCCTCCCCATTCCTGGCTTTTCTTTAGAATGAAAGAGTGAATGAATGCTTAACCTGAATTTCAAAGCCGTATAATGTCATACTTGCATGGAACTTTAGCACAGTAATTATCCTTAGCCAAAGGGAAAATAAAATTACCTGCCAAAGAAACTCTCACAGCCGCTGACTCATTTCCAGATCCCAGACACACCAACACCTACGCTTACATTGATAACTCCCTAGGGTGTACCATTGCTCCATTTCTAGCATCTTTGACTACTGATGAATAGCTTGGGTCTAAAGACTGCAGAGGTGTTGCTCCAAATAACACATTAGGTAAGCAAGGGCACTGCAGCTCAGTTTAAAACCAGTTTTTCCAATGGAAAGATTTTCTCTTAAATGACTGGATTAGAATTTATAGGTTGATTAATTACATTAGAACCAGCACCTATAATCTAAATTCAGTCATCAAAAAAATACTACCATCTTTCAATTCTTTATTTTGAAATAACAAGTAAAGCAGAATAAGGAAAAGATAACAGGCAAAAACATAAGCAAATTAATTATCCTTTAAGTAACGTGAAAACAGCCAGGACTAGAAAAGTCTGTAGGGAATAAATCTATTTATTGCAACACAATTATTTTTATCATCTTAAATCTGATCTCTAGGTAGGAATCTGACCCAAAGTGAAGGAATTTTATAATGAATTTTGGAGAACAGAACAAGAATAGTGACTTTCTCATGATGCCTTTCAGACTCTCTTAAGGAAAGCTAAAAGGCCTTTTGTGTAAGTGATTTAAGGGAAACAGAAAGAGAAATATATTAGAAACATGGAATCTGGGAGAAACATGAAAACAGTTATAGATTTGAAGCTGTCTGAGAAGAAATCAAGGATGCAAATTGATATTACCTGTTTTTTTCTCAAAGTAATATTCAGCAAGGCTTAATCATTTGATTGAAAGTTTTATGCTCACTTTTAAGCTATTAAGCTTTTCAATCATCTCCTTCACCCCAGACTAAACGCAGAGAATCCTTTCTTTTCATAACCCTTTACCTTGTTCTCCGCTTTATGTTCTTAAACACACGATTTGTTCCTCAGGAATATTTGGGGAGATGGTGGCATATGCAGTATAAGGAAGCTTGCTTTAAGACCCAACCCCAGCAGGGAAACTCAGGGAAATTCCTAAAAATCAGGGAGTCCACTGAAGTTCATTATGATGACCCAGTGTTGACAGTTGCCCGCTTCTTACCCTCTGTGTTCTCTTGACCATTACTCAGGCCTCTCCCCTCCCCCACACAGGCCCCTGAACCCTAGCTTGGCCCCCCAGCCTGAGCAGGTGTTGAAATGCAGGACGTGTCCCCTTTTCAGCTGGTCCTGAGAACCAGTTGACACAGCGAGACACATTTCCTGTCAACCCCCAACGATTATGCCGCCTTGCTTGTCCAACTTCCCTTTGAAAGCTTCTGCTAAGGTCTGTTTATCTCCTCCCCATAAAAGAAAAGCTTTTTCTGTTTGATTTTCAGACTCTTGTACGTTTCTGAGACTCAACTATTCTCCCTATTGAAATAGTCTCTTTGAATAAAGCCTCTCCTTATCTAAGTCCAGATCTGACAGCTAGCAATCTTCCCACCATGCATTTCTAAGATGTTAGAACTCAGACGGTTTTTCACGTCAAAAGCTACGCGTTGACATACTGTATTAGATTCCTTGTATATGAAATAGCCAGGACAGGCAGATCTATCAACACAGAAAGTAAACTGGTAGTTGCCAGGGGCTGGGGGCTGGGGAGGAGTGGGGAGTGACTGTCAAGGGGCACAGGGTTTCTTTGGGGGCTGATGGAAATATCCTAAACTTAGATAGTGGTGACAGTTGCACAACTCTGTTAAGACACTAAAAAGCACTGAATTGCACACTTTGGGTGAGTTTTATGGTACTTAAGTTATAGCTCAATAAAGATTAAAAAAAAAAAACTGTTGTATTCCAATGGTAGACTGAAATAGAAAATGAAAGTGTGACATATCTTGAACTTTAAATTATAAGGTCTTTCGTTTACTTGAAAAAATAATGTATATTATAGCCCTAATTTAGTGCATAATTCAATGTCTGTTTCCGAAAATGCTTCTTAGCTCAATGAAGTGAGAATTTGTACATCTCAATAAAGTTTTTCAAATATTACAGCAGGCAAGGTAAAAAGCAGCAAAATTGTTGTAAAGATTAAAATATGAAATGGAGGGACTTCCCTGGTGGTCCAGTGGTAAAGAATCCGCCTTCCAATGCATGGGACATGGGTTCAATCCCTGGTCAGGGAACTATGATCCCACATGCCGTGGGGCAACTAAGCCCGTGTGCCACAACTACTGAGCCCATGCACTCTGGAGCCCGTGTGCCACGACTGGACAAAGAAAACCCGCGCACCACAACTAGAGAGAAGCCCGCACGCCGCAGTGAAGAGCCTGCGTGCCACATTGAAAGATCCCACGTGCCACAACTAAGACCTGATGCAGCCAAAACAATTAAAACATAAAAAACAAATAAAAACCAAATAAATATTAAAAAAAAGAAATGGAAAAAAATTAACTGGCTATATCATTGCCACTGGAATATTCTCACAGCTAATTATGGAGGCTGATCTCTAATTCTTTTTTTTTTTTTTCTTGGCCATGCCACGCTGTATGCCTGTGGGATTTTAGTTCCCTGAACAGGGATTGAACCTGTTCCCCCTGCAGTAGAAGTGCAGCGTCTTAACCACTAGACTGCCAGGGAAGTCCCTGATGCATATTTTTTAATTGAAGAAGCAGCTTTTTTTCCTTCTCGGCCTATCTTTTAGCAAATCAATCAGAGTCATATATTTTAAGTGGCATTTGGATCAACAGTCCTATTCTTGGCACTGAAGAGAGGCTCAGAAGTTAAATGAAATAACATATGTGGAGGAAACGCCCAGACTTTAGTGAGTGCTTGCTCCCTGGGATATTTTCTGCAATTTAAAATATCAATAGTTGAGCACGGACTGTGTGATATAGGCAGGTTTCAGTCTCTGTTTACGCTGCAGCACATTGGAGGGGTTGGTTGACATCATAGACTGTGGAGCCCAAGTGCCTAGGTTAGAATTCCAGCTCTACCACACTTTCCCTGGGTAACTTGGGGAAGGAACTTAACCTTCTGGTGCCTCAGGTTTGCCACGGGGGTAATAATAGTCCCTAATCATGGGACTGTCACGAGGCTTAAATGGGTTGGTATTTGTAAAGAGGTTAGCACAATGCTGAGCGAGGTGCCTGATGGGTGTTTATTTAAAAATACAATTTGAGGCACCCTAATGGGGAGTTCACCCTCCAGAGATGGTAATTCACATTTGAAAGATGAATCAGAGGCTCACCCCGGAGGAGGTTACCCTCAGACATCAGCTATCTTTAACTCACCGTAGAAGCTATTAATTATCATGATGGACGTTAGATATGATTTTTCATTGGCGAAATGACAAGCTGTGTGGAGTACAGGTACTCCTACCCTGGCATTAATGGAGAAGCAGCCTGGAGCAAGCCCAACAGCCACCCAACATTGGGTATTTAGGATTCTGAACAACTTAGGATTGTTCATAACAAGTTAGGATTGCTATTTAGGATTCTGTGTGTGTACGAGCACTTAGAGTTAATTGCCTGACTCTGACTAGAATGGTCACTGAATCCTGTCTTCCAAGAGTGTCTCATTTCTCTGAATGCAATCTTTCTTGCAAGGTGTTCTTTGGGTTCCTAAAAGCACAGACTGCAGAGACCTGATTGAGAAGACCGATCAGCTTATATAACCGTGTTTTTGTCTGCTTGTTAATCCATGTGTCTCTCCAGGAACGGATTCAGTCTGTGACTTATTTTCTTTCTGATATTCCCTGTTTGCATCACCGAGAGGGAGGAGACCTGTAGTTCCGACCTGAGTTTAACTTTGGGAGGCCACTGCCAAAAATAACCAAAAACGATGAATTACCAAATGGGCTTATGTCTGTGTTTTCAACAGGCTCCATAAAAATGCCAGCAAGAACGTAATATGTTTATCTCTCGAGGAGTTGACGATCCAAACGTGGTAACAAGACAAATACAGAGTTAAAAGGCAAAGGAAGACCTAAAAAGATAACTTCTTCCGGCATCCATTTAACAATATTTGTTGAGCATATTGTGTGTACCGTGGACGGTGCTGAGGTCTATGAGAAGCGTAAGGATGAAATCAGTCAGGATTCTGAGACGAAAAGAGCTAATCTTGAGATTTATTTAAAACAAGTGCAAAGTAACTCAGTTTATAAGCACTAAAGGGCTTACCTATGGCTAGCAGTAAGTCTTCAAAATGCCCAGACAATTCTCCTTTTATGCTGTCCTCAATGTCCTTCTGGCTGATATTTCTGTATTCATCAAATGCTAAAAAAAAAACCAGCACCACAAAAATATTTAAAGTATCCCAGTTGACCACACTTGAATATATTGTGGTTTTTGATTTGATAGGCAGCAAATCAGGTTATTAAGTGGCAAGCTCAAAAACTCCTTTAAAACATCAAAAACTCGGGCTTCCCTGGTGGCGCAGTGGTTGGGAGTCCGCCTGCCGATGCAGGGGACACGGGTTCGTGGCCCAGTCCGGGAGGATCCCGCATGCCGTGGAGCGGCTGGGCCCGTGGGCCATGGCCGCTGAGCCTGCGCGTCCGGAGCACGCAGCGGGAGAGGCCACAGCAGTGAGAGGCCCGTGTACCGCAAAAAAAAAAAAAAAACAACAAACATCAAAAACTCAGCACAGAAGTTTTTGTTTTTTTATTACTTTCAAAAAATGTCATCTGCAATAAAACTTGAACTTCATAGGCCATTTTCTTCAATGATCAATCTCTCTCTCTCTCTCCTCTCTTCCCTCCCCATTCCCAGGCTGTAAGCATTTAAAATAGCCTGAAAGGTTAACAGATAAATAATTTATCTAATAAGGTGGGCTACTTTTAAATTATAGCAGCACCTGGGAAACAATAATGTGGTCATGAGTCAAATAGGTTTTAAATCTGCTGAAGAAATCTTAATTATGAAGATTTTGTGCTGAGTCAATCATTCCCTAAGGCAGCATAGCCTACTTCATACTTACTAGAAGGCATTCAAAGTACTTGATCAACATTTGCCCCAAAGCAAAACCTGTACAAACGTCACCGAGATGTAGGCATACTTTGTAACCCAAGTATATTTTTTCCAAGTGAATTTCAAAAAAAGAAAATTTGGAGAGAGATCTAGGATTGTTTGGTCTTTATTTTTCAAATAAAGACATCAATAAAGCAACTCTAATATACTACTGCCGTTGTTTTATAAAAAGGATGAAATTTTAATGCCCAAGTTTCCTCATTTTCCCATCTCGGCATAAGCGTAGTCATCACTGTGGTTGTTCTCTAGACCAGCACTGGGGAGCCACAGTCAGATGTCCCTAGTAAGTGGAGATCTGGGCTTCTGGGTGCCGTTGCTTCCAGAATGACTCAGAGAGACGCATGAGTGAAGGGGTGGGTGCTGAGGTGTTCCATGTAATAGTTGGTCTGATAAAAAGGGTTCCCCCTCACCCATGTACCTTCATATCAGAAAAAGCTGAATGTTAATCTGCATTAATGCATTAACAAAAACTTACCCGCAATGCCTAGTTTTCCTGGAAAGTGGCTAACTAGGCAAGAGATGGGCTGGAAGCAGTGCCGTCAGGCTCCTCCATCCCACGGGAACACTCCTCTCTGCTCTCACCCCAGAGAGCTGCTCCTCTCTTCTCCCTGCCATCCCTCCCACCCCCACCCCCCAGGTTGTTTCCTGAAATGTTTGTACATGAAAATGGGACAGCCTTCACGATTTTTCACTTCGTTTTCCAGAACTATGTATGTTAAACCTTGAAATATTTGCCAAAACAATACAATGCAAAAAAGGATTGTAATGCGAGTCCATACTCAGTTTCAGTTGAGGAAAGCTCCTTAAACAGAGGATCTCAGTGAACGTATCTTCATCCGTGCCCCATTTGTTCTCACCAGCATTATAGAGAATCTGTTGGACAAGGGAGAAGACTTAAATGTTATTACAGACCCAATTCTGTCTCTTTCTGAGGAGGTGGAATGAGAAGAGGGGCAAGTTTATTTTACAGGTCATTGAGATCATCGATAATCCGTGTCTCTCACTTTTAGTGGACTAAAGGTGGGGTTAGGGGATCCCCAGGTGTCAGGCTTCTCCTCCAGACAGGACAGGAGAGAGCATGACCCCGGCTGGTGCCGTAGAAGTGAGAACGCAGTCAGGAGGGAGAATCGTTAAAGGAGATGTTTTCTTTGCTCTGTTACCGACCTGGGCATCCTCTTTGGCCAGCTGTTCATCCACTTTCAGACCCTCATCTCTTCTGCCCTAGACAGAGAAGATAAAAGTGAGGGCAATCCTTTTAAAAATAAAAATTCCATCACTCGGCATTCCAACCAGCAGGGCATCTTAGAGCTGCTTCTTCAGTGGCAACCACGCAGCACAAAAGAATCAGGCACTTGGGGCTCTCGTTCTGGCACCGACTAGCCATGAAACCTGTAGCAAATCACACAGTTTTCTGAGCCGCAGTTTCCTCCCCTGAAAACTCAAATGTCTGAATGGAATCAAAAGACAAGCCACACACTGGGAGAAAAATATCTGAAAACACATATCTGATACAGGACTTGTATCTAAAACATATAAAGAACTCTTAAACCCCAACAATAAGATAACAAACAGCCCAATTAAAAATGGGCAAAATATCTGAACAGACATCAGATACACAGATGGCAAGAAAGCACATGAAAAGATGCTCAACATCATAGGCCATTAGAGAACTGAAAATTAAAACAATACCCCTACACACCAATTAGAATGGCTAAAATTCTAAACAGTGACAACACCAAATGCTGGCAGGGATGTGGAAAAACAGGAAATCTCATTCCTTGCTGTTGGAAATGCAAAATGGGACAGCCTCTTTGGAAGACAGTCTGGCAGGTTCTTACAAAACTAAACATACTTTTACCATACGACCCAGCAACTGTGCTCCTTGACACTTACCCAAATAAGGTGAAATCTAATGTCCACACAACAACTTTCACATGGATGTTTACAGAAGCTTTTGTTCATAATTGCCAAAACTTGGAAGCAACCAAGCTGCCCTTCAACAGGTGAATAAACTGTGGCATATCCATACAATGCAATAGGACTCGGTGATAAAAAGGAAATGAGTTATCAAGCCACGAAGAGAGGCCGTCTGAAAAGCCTGCATACTGTATGATTCCAACTATAGGACAGTCTGGAAAAGGCAAAACTATAGAGATAAAGAGATCACTGGTTACCAGGCGTTCAGAGGGAGAAACAGAGGGGTGAAGAGCTGGAGCACAGATGATTTTTAGGGCAGTAAAGCCATTCTGTATGATACTGTAATGGTGGACACAAGACATTACACATCGGTCAAAACCCATAGAATGTATAACACGAAGAGTGAATCCTAATGTAAACTATGGACTTTAGTTAATAATAATGTGTCAGTTCATTCATTCATCATCTAATTCATCATCTAATTCTTTTATCATTCATCATCTAATTCATTCATCAGCTATAACCAATGTACCACACTAGTGCAGATGTTAACAACAGGGCTATCTGTGATGGGGGGTGGCATATGGGAGCTCTCTGTAGTTTCTGCTGCATTTTTCTGCAAATCTAAAACTGCTCTAAAAAATAAACTCTATTAAAATAAACCGAAACCTCAAAGATTCCCCACTAACTCTACTGTTGAAGGCTCTGTGGCTAAGTGTGTGTGCTTGGACACAAATAATTCAGCACATTATAGCAAGATGGGAGACGGAGAAGGAAAAGAAGATTGCCTGAATTATTTTGCAAATTATAGGTGAATGAAACATTTGGCTATAATACTTTAAAAATGCATTTGTTCCAAACTAGTGGTTACCAGCAGGGAGAGGGAAGTGGGCAGGGGCATTATAGGAGTAGGGGAGTCAGAGGTACAAACTATCAGGTATAAAACACACTCTAAGGATATACTGTACAACACAGGGAATAGAGCCAATATTTTATGCTAACTATAAATGGAGTATAACCTTTAAATAGTGTGAATCACTATACTGTACACCTGTAACATATAATATTGTAGAGCAACTATACTTCAATATAAATAAATAAATAATAAATAAAAATTTAAAAAATGCATTTGTTCCTATTTGCAAACATTAGGTCTTTGTATGCCTGCCTGATTTTTTTTTTAAACTACTCTTTTTTTTTCTTTTTTAATTAATTTATTTTTGGCTGCGTTGGGTATTCATTGCTGTGTGCGGGCTTTCTCTAGGTGCGGCGGGCAGGGGCTACTCTTCCTTGCGGTGCGCAAGCTTCTTATTGTGGTGGCTTCTCTTGCTGTGGAGCACTGGCTCTTGGCACGCGGGCTTCAGTAGCTGTGGCACACAGCCTTCAGTAGTTGTGGCTCATGGGCTCTAGAGCGCAGGCTCAGTAGTTGTGGCACGTGGGCTTAGTTGCTCCGCGGCATGCGGGATCCTCCCATACCACGGTTCGAACCCATGTCCCGTGAACCAGCAGGTGTATTCTTAACCCCTGCACCACCAGGGAAGCCCCGGCCTGCCTGATTTTTGCATGATTTCTTTTCTCGGTTTCTTTCAGTGCTGCTGCTACTCTGCTCTAACTAGTCATCCCTAGTTTGCTGCCTTCTTGTTCTCCTTTCATCATTCACTCTGCTCCAAAAATAAAAACGCTGATGATCACTGGTATTAATTACAATAAGCCAGCACCACCACGTACTGACGTAGTGATAACTTTCTCTGTGCTAAGTATTTCACACTCTTTCTCTCTTAATCTTCTCAACATGCTCTGAGGCTGGTACTGTTATTATTTTAATTGAACAGATGTGAAATGAAGGCTTTGAGGCTTGACTTAAGGTAACTCGTCTCAGCATATCAAGCTAGCAGGCGGCAGAGGAGCAGCAGACTCCAGGTCTTATTCTGAAACCCTGCCCAGGAGCCTTGCTCTCCACTGCCTTCTGTGGGCGTGTGTGCTCACGTGCACACAAGCAGATCTGCACTTATGAATACAGACCTGGGGGATCGTATGTTTGCAGCGATACCTCATCAGTTTGGGTTTGTAGGTTCAAACGTCATAAGGTTGTCACCATTGGAAACAACTGAAACCATAATTAGGATAAACTGTTCCTTAGTGGCATAATGCCTCACTTTGCCAAGTGCTGCTTTAACCCTCACGCTGGGATGGTTGTTGGGATTTTCTCACACATTAAGGGCTGTTTAAATCAGCTGAAAGAGGCTGTTGAGATATGGCTTAAATCATTTTCTCTCTTACACACACCTATGACTCTATCTCATCCTTGACCTCACCACCTTTTTTATAAAACCAAGACCCTCCTAAAAAGAGACGGCAAGGTGTGGTCTCATTTGGTCACATGGTGATGAATGGTTTAGCAGCTCTTCCAAAGAGGGCAAGGATGAAGTTCCAGCAAGCCACATTTTTTTAATCCTGAGACTGATATACCCATCTCTGAAGATAATTCATCTGTATCATGCTTCCTACTTAATTTAAGTGCTACCAAAAGAAATATATATTCTTTCAAGTCCAGAAGAAAATCAACATGTTCTTAAAAATGGAGACAAAATGGAAATGAACAATTATTTTCCTTCCAGATGAATGTGCAGAACATTTTCTAACGTATTATGAAACCTGATCAAAATACATTTAATTCATATACTGGCCAAAACAAGATTTTTTGGTTACATCACTATGTTATACCTTTATGAGGCTGGTTAAACATTATACTGCGTGGTGGCAATGCAAATGTAAGATGAACAAATCATTTCATAAGGAAAACTGCCATCTCATCGTCTCACTTTGGTTATTTTCAAACACCCTAAAAACTATTATTGACCATACAGCTTATTGGGGACTTAAAAAGTAAAAAGTAAAACCTTACATCTGCCAAAGTCAACAGAGCTTTCCGGAAGTCACCAGATGTTTCAGAACTAATTTCATCTCCAAGACTCTTCTTATACACTGAAACCAGATAAGAATGAAATTAAGCCTTGATGAACTAAAAAATATTATTATAAAACACAGAAAAGCTTAAAATGTCAACATTGGCAAGGAATGAATACCTGATAAAATAAATCTTGTTTCTTCTTTTTTTAAAAAATCTTCTAGTGCTCTTCTGATATGGATACATTCTTCTTGTAACTATTACTGCAGTGTGTGGTGTCATAGATGCACAAGAACAGAAACAGCTACCACTCTGGATCAAATCATGGTTCATTTTATCTGACAAAGGCACTAAGGAAGGTATAGTGAGAAAGCTAGGATGGGCAAGCTGTTAGTTTGCCTTCTAATTTCTATTATGTCCGCCTTCCCTAGGAATAGAACCCTGGCCTTAAGCAAGGTACAATGCACACAGCGATAAGACCACATTCTCAGCTCTCCTCTTGGCAATGAAACGTAGGCAGACCTACGTGACATTGCTGGGAAATCTCCTTAAGGATGGCTCATGCCAATCTTAGTCCCTTACTCCATCCTACTGCCTGGTGTGTAGATTGATCCTTGGAGCTTGGGCAGCCATCTTGGTCTAGGCAGGACTATATCTGAGCGATGGCATAAAAATAAGCAGGAAGGGGCCTGGGTTCCTGAAAGTTTTGAGGCGCTGTCATGCCAGTCCTAGAATTGTCTATCTCCAGACTGCTTCTACATAGGAGATAAATAAATGTTTATTTTATTTAAACCACTGTTATTTTTCTGTTTTATTGACTCTAACCCTAACCTTAATGCATACAGTTAGAATGTATTATTTCATAGCTCTCAAAAGTCAGAAAGCTTCCCGAAAACATACTGTTTCCCCATAACAAATGCCAACTGTGTGTTCGCATATTTTTAGTACTGAATAGTTGTAGCTCCTTTTGCATAGCCTGTGATGTGCAGTGTCCACTGAATTTTAAACCTCTGTTCTGCTCCACCTATGGAGCAGTGATTCTCTTCGAGCCACTGTATACCTGGATGTAGCTGACACCAGGTGGCTATTTGAACTCCACCTGCATCATCCTCAAGACCGCTATCAAATTAGTCATATGAATGCTTGTTCTTTCAAATCAGTAAAAGACGACTATAGAAAGTGATGTGAGATTATCTAATAGCAAGAACTGTGTTGAGAGAGAAATTCTTCCAGCGTGATTTTAATAAGTCTCTTTTTATGAAATCTATAATTTTCCAGAGCAATTCAAGTAAACAAAATCCACTATAAAGACAGATTATTTATCTAAGTAATAACATTTAGTAGGCATCACTTTCCCTAATAGTCATATTGTTGTTACATCTCTCCTTCCTTCACTCTATGAAAAAAATTTTTTAATTTAAAAATATCAAGCCAAGGGCTTCCCTGGTGGCGCAGTGGTTGAGAGTCTGCCTGCCGATGCAGGGGACAAGGGTTCGTGCCCCGGTCTGGGAAGATCCCACATGCCGGGGAGCGGCTGGGCCCGTGAGCCATGGCCGCTGAGCCTGCGCGTCCGGAGCCTGTGCTCCGCAATGAGAGAGGCCACAGCAGTGAGAAGCTCGCGTACCGCAAAAAAAAAAAAAAAAAATCAAGCCAAAAAAATGAAGCTCTCAATTGTTAGAATTTGGGGAAGTATTTTATAATTTTAGAATTATCTACATGAGTCTCACACAGCCTCCCACGCCTCTCCTCTACCCCAGGTATTTTGCAGGAAACTAGACTAAAAATATGAAAACTATTTTGATGCAAGTTGAAAACTACCTTATGCATTTTGAGACACAGTAGGGTACAGAAAAACAGATACAATGTTTTAATAGTGCAGAAGCTGAACTTAGAATTCTTGATCCTGATTCAATGTTCTCTCATGCACCATTAACTTTAGAATACTGCAAAGAGTTCAGAATTTAGCTTTCTATTCATTTAGGTGCTATTGTATCATTGTAGTGTGTGAGCCACTCAGTATGCCTGGTCCTTTTATGAGAGCCAAGTTGATAGGTCCTCTGATGGATTTCTAATGCATGGGTCACCACTGCACATTACATGATGCCATCACTCTTGCTACAGTTGACTGCACCAGGGCTGGCATCTGACTATAAGTGGCCAGCTGTCTACAAGGTGACCTGGTGGGAGAACTTTGCCCAAAAGAAGGCTCTCTACTAGACAGTGCCTTTCTGAGCCCATTGAATCTTCTCTTAGGGAGTGAGATGTACAGAATTTTTTAACAAGAGTGACAAAGAAGTGGAAAGGCCCCCAGAAATAAGGCACAAAACACAAGTCAAGAATAACAGCCAGAAACCATGGGCAAATAGAAACCTTGAGTAGACAAACGTCATGTGGTAAGGGAAGAGAAGTTTCTTGGTGGTGTCAAGAACAGTAGAGGCAGAAAGGCAGGGCAAAGAGTTGCTAGGATGAAAATGTGCACAGGGAGCAATGGATGTCTGATGCTGAGGGAGTGACTAGACAGCTGAGTCCCTAGCTGTGTCCTGAATCTCTGTACAGCTTGGCTATACCTGATTGAGACTATTTCTTTCTTTTACTTCTTGTGTATCATGAATCCCTACTTACCAAGGGAACCTAGATGCAGTTCAATTCCTTGTAGCCTTAGAGAACTTAACTCACACAGATACCAGAGCATCTGGTAACTCTGAACAATGACCACTTGTCATATTTGCAAAACAACAGTCCTAAATGCTAAGACATTCACTGGGCTCTTAAAATCCCAGGTCTCAATCTTAAGGATATTCATTCAACGAATATTTGAATTTATCCCCCACTGTTCTGGGCACTGGAGATACAGCAGTGAGCAAAACAGACAAAAATCACCCCCTTCATAGAGCTTACATCCTAGGGTTGTTTGTACATAAATGCTGAACTCCAGGGAGAATCTTGGGGCCAGTCAACTCATGGAGCGGTAACTCTTCTAAGAAACACAAGGAAGTAACATAGCATCTGGGGGTAGAGCCCCTGGATCTGATGATTTTTTTACATGTACATCTTGTTGAACTGCGGGAACCAAATATGTTAAACACCTACAACGTACCCATTTGTGCCCATTATTAAGCAATTATCTCATCTACCCCAAATTTGCCCTTCTATACCTTGCTTTGTGGAGCTGGGGTTGGGACTCTGCAAATAACATTTCTCTTTTATCCCCCATCCTCCACCTCCCTGTCAGTTTCCACCAATGGGGGGAGCAGAGGGAGATGAGATGGAAGGCAGGAAGAGGAAGGAAGGACATGCTATTATTGGCTTGTGATTCACCTCAGTGTCAACCCAGTGACAGGCTTTCACCCTGACAGCAGCAGTTGGCTCCAGGCTCCTAGAACAAGTCACCTGCTTACATGCCCTTGGAGGTACTAGCTCCAGCTAGATGGAGACCCTTCCCCTTCACAGAGATCTGAACTCCAATTCCTAGGGCCTCTCCTCTGAGCCGCTGAAGTACCAACACCGGAAACTGATGCCCTCCTCTGAGCTTCTAGTTTCTGAAAATCCCAATCTCTTCCTTTGTCGTCCCAGCCTTGAGGATTATACCTCTGAGCTGTGTTTCCGTTTTGCTTTTTCAGTCCTCCAAAAAGGTACTTAAGCAATTCTGTACATTAAATTCGCTCTGTTAAAATACCTAGTGCATTTCTGTTTTTCTGACTAGACCTCATTGGCATACCAACAATAAAACAGGCACTTACCTATCATTGAGGTATTTACTTTCTAATGGAAATTTCTCAAAGTAACCTCTTTAACACCCACCGGCGGCCGGTATATCCATTTTTTGTACCTTTCCTACCGCAGAAGTTTCCTAATACACAGCTGACCACCCTGATACAAAAACATAGAAACCATGGCTCCCTTAAGGTACTTGGAGGTGGTGACAGGGAGCGGTTGTTTAATAAGAATTGGGCTGGTCTTTGTCCCTTACTCCTGGGAGGTAACTTCTAAATACTTACAATTTCTCCAATAATAAGAATTTCATTGTTATTCGTGGAGGGTCCCCTGAACCACACCTGAGTTTATGCTAACAAGATGACTCCGGATGGAGCTTGGTCACACCAGAAAGACCAACCAATGCGACTAAAGGGTTAAGGCTTTAAGCCACATGATATCAGCCTGACATCTAGCGGGAGGAGGGGACTAAAGATGGAGTTCAGTCACATGGCCAGTGATGGAGTCAATCGTGCCTGTGTAATAAAACCCCACTAAAAACCCTGGACACCACAGATCAAGTGAGCTTCCCTGGTTGGCAGTGAGACATGGCTGGGCTGGGAGGGGGATGCACCCTGAAGACATGGCAGGACCCTCCCAGACTCTTCCCTATGCAACTCCTCACTCCACCAGTCTTGATGTACATTCTTTATAGAAAACCATAATTGTAAGTATAGAGCTTGCTTGAGTTCTGTGAGCCACTCTAGTGAGTTATTGAACCTGAGGGGGTAGTAAGAATCTGTCGCCGTTTGGTCAGAAGCGCATGTGGCCTGGGAACACCTGAGCTTGTGGCTGGTGTCTGAAGTCAGAGTGGTTTTGTGGGGACTGTGCCCTTAACCCGTGAAGTCGCCCTAACCGTGAGCTGTTAGTGTCCGAATTGCATTGCAGGGGCTTTCCACTTTTTACACAGCTAACAGACTATTAGGGCTTTAGCTAATGATACTGAAGCCACGTGCTCAGCACATCCTCTAAATGGTTCATCTAATTTCCCACACCAGAAATCATGAGCGGTTTTTAACACATAATATGAATATACAATGATTTGAGTGTCTTACATTGATGAAAATGGTTGATTCAATTAAGCAGTGATTGCTGAGAGTGAAATCCACTATAGCTGTAATGTTACAAACACAAAGCATTAATGCCATCGTTATGTAGCAGTTCCCAGCTCAGATCATATTAAAATTTTCTTCAAAAATCCACAGTCCTTAGCCCATTTTAGAATGTGTCTTCCTTTTTACAGTCTTGCTTCCCTCAAAACCACTTGTGAAGAAAGATTGGTGGGTTTCTGGGAAAAGCAGCATTGGCTCCTATAGGTGTGAACAGGGGTAAAGGTGGGCAGAAAATAAGATCACCTGTATAGTAGGCTTGGCCAATCTCCTTCATCTGCCTGCTTGTCCTGGTGGTTAAGATTTCAATCAGTGCATCTTCATTTGTTCCCGTGCCCTAAGAAGAAAAAGGAAATCTATTTTTAGAACACTTAAAAAAAACCCTAGTTTCATGCATTGCGGTCTTAACATCTTGTTTTCTACAGGTGAAAACAACAGTTTTTAGTCAATCAACATTAGGTCCTCTATTGCTCTAAAGTGGTTTTCTAATTTTCCATATATTTTAGTATTAAAATAACATGAATCATCTGAAGTTAATTGATTCTAAGCTTCTAAAGAAAACGTCCTACTCTAGTATAAAACTCCTTTGAATAATTCCAGGAAGAACTAGTATAAAGGGAAAGCCTATGTCATTCAGTACCAAAAGTGAGCATTCACATACGTCATTGTATTTAGAAAGGGCTCTGCAATTCTTTTGAATGAGACCATACTTGTACCAATGCACCTGGTTGGTCAGCACGGATCGTCCTCTTCATTCGGGGAGATTTTTAAAGCCTCAGTAATGTATGTCATGAGCCTAGTTGGTTTGGGGACTAGTGTTTCCTGAGTCTTGGTTTATACTGAGGTCACTGAATCACGCTGAGACTTCAACAGAAGCCATTTACATTAGGACTTGACCAAATAAGGCCAAAGTAGCATAAGAAAAGAGGCTGAATTCTGTCCCTCTGTGACAGATTCCTAGTTCCCTTCAATAGCTCTCCTTTTCAAATTATTTATTTATTTTGTTAGTTACTTTTTTTTTTTTTTGCGGTACACGGGCCTCTCACTGTTGTGGCCTCTCCCGTTGCGGAGCACAGGCTCCGGACGCGCAGGCTCAGCGGCCATGGCTCACGGGCCCAGCCGCTCCGCGGCATGTGGGATCTTCCCGGACCGGGGCACGAACCCGTGTCCCCTGCATCGGCAGGCAGGCTCTCAACCACTGCGCCACCAGGGAAGCCTGTTAGTTACTTATTTTTAAATAAACTTTTTTTGGGTTTTTTGGTTGTTCTTCTTTTTAAAAATTTTATTGGAGTATAGCTGATTGACAATGTTGTGTTAGTTTCAGGTGTACAGCAAAGTGATTCAGTTATACATAAACATATATTCATTCTTTATCAGATTCTTTTCTCATATAGGTTATCACAGATTATTGAGTAGAGTTCCCTGTGTTATAGAGTGGGTCCTTGCTGGTTATCTATCTTTATATTGTAATGTGTGTATGTTAATCCCAAGCTCCTGATTTATTTCATTTTATTTTTTTATTATTATTTTTTTCCCTGATTTATTTTAGAGCAGTTTTAGGTTTAGGGCAAAACTGCGAAGATCCAGTATCTCTTTTATCTTCCTTGATTAGTCATAGAACCCCCATTTTTTAACTTAGCACAAAGCTAAGCAAATAAAGACCATATTTTTCAGCTTCCCTTAGAGCTAGGTTTATCCATATAACTAAATTCTGATTGACGGAATATATGTGAAGCATCACGTCCAATTTCAGAGAGTCCTTAAAGGGAAAGGATGAACACGTCTTTGTCTCCTACTCTTTCCAGTTGACTGCAATAAAGATATAATGGCTGGATGCTGAGCTGCCATCTAGCCAAGAAGCGGAATCTACAGGCTGAAGATGGCAGAACCTCAAGACTGAAGGTCTGATAATGATGGTTCCATGATACCCAGCTCTGGGTTGCTTCCTTTGGAATTCTTTTACATAGAAGGGGAAACATTTCTAATCCTTGCTGGCGAATCTAACTCTTATCATTTCACCTGCTAAACTGTCCCCCATGTGGCAGCCATAGAAATGCACTGCTGAGATTTCATGTCTAGAGAATATACCGCCAAGAATGTAGTTAGTTGGCAGCCTCCAACTGCCACACCTTTGGTTCTGTCACACAGCTCACACTAAGGTCATGCTCTCTCCAGGCTGCTCTCAGCCATGACTGCGCATGGAAGGGGAACAGGAGCTGGGCCATTCCTGCCCCATGTAGGACCCTCCAAAGGGCACACTTGGCTCAGGGGCTCCCCATCAGCTTGCTGTGACTTTCTTACAGCAGCACTACAGACTGAGGCTCTTCCTATCTGAGCCTCCTTCTGTCCCTCTCTCCTTTCACAGGTGTCAGACCTGTATTGCAGTCAGAAGTTTCACCCCACCTACCCTGCTCTGTCTCTTCTTTATCCTTCACAAGGATTTCCCCCAATAAATCTCTTGTACATTTAATTCCATCTTGCCATCTGCTTCTTGGGTGCCCACATCTCTTCCACAGAAAAGAAAATAACTCTGATGGGAAGGCAGAGCCTTGCTTCAGACCTGGACTCCTTCCTTTCCCTCCTTCCTGTCAACAAATATGTTGAGCACCTATCTCATTGCAGGCTTTCCTCTAGGAAGAGAGGAGGTTCCTCGAGGGATGAGGTTCCCTGATATGATGGAGGTCTGCCTTTTAATTGGATTGAAAAAAAAAACACATAAATCAACAAAACACCAAATACGTAAAATATAAATATGTAGAATACCAAAAAATTAACAAGATAATTTTAGACAGTAATAGATAGCAATTTAAAAAATTAAACTGAGTGAATTATTAGAAAATATCTGGAAGAAAATCATTCCTGAGGGAAAGAACGTCACATATAAAGACCTCAAGATAGGAATAAGCTGAGAATGTCCAAGGAGCAGCGAGAAGGCCAGTACAGCTACAGCACTGAATTGGGGTGGCCGGCAGTGGAGGAGAGGGTGTGACGATCATCTTTATGTGTCCATCTGGCCAGGCTACAGTCCTCAGTTATTCAATCAAACAGTAATCCAGTGTTTCTCTGAAGGTATTTTGTAGCTAAAGTCCATTATCAATTGACTTTAAGTAAGGGTGAGTACCTTAGATATTCTACGTGAGCCTAATTCAGTCAAAAAGCCTTAATTAAGAGCAGAGCTGAGGCTTCTCTGAAAAAGCAGACATTCTACCTGTGGGCAGGAGCTCCAGCTTGTGCTAAGGGTTCCAGCCTGCCCTTCCTAACAGCCTGCCCTACAGATTTCAGATTTGCCTAGCAAGCTGGATAATCGTGTAACCAATTCCTTGAAATCAGTCTCTTACTCTATACCTCCTGCCTACTGGTTCTGCTTCTCCGGGGAAGTCTGACTGATACAGATAGAATTTTAAAAAGCCGTAGAGATAGACAGGAGCCAGACTCTGTTGGGTGATGAAGGTCATGATAAGGAGTTTGGATGTTCAGTAGTCAAAACCATTGGAGATTTATGCAGGTGAATAGTATAATCTGATTCTAAAAGTAACTTTATACAAATAATTTTGGCTATTCTGTGGTGAATGGATTTGAGGAGGGCAAAAATAGAGGCAAAGGGACCAGTTCCGGGGATACTGACATGGTCCAGTCAAGAGATGATAGTGGTTGAACGAAAATGAAAGCAATGGATCTGGAAGGAGGGACATGCACACATTTTTGATGGATTATGGAGTGGAGGTAATGGGCTTGTTGATAGATTTGGGAGCTTTGAAGTGTGAGAGAAGGCAAGGGATCAAGGATAGTTCTAGGTTTTTGACCTAAACAATGGGGTTAATGATGGTGCCATTGACTCAATAACAACAAAATAAAGAATTTGACACCTCAGGTCAAAAAAAACAAACAAAATTAGGCTCTGACCATATCCTTTCAGGCCAGGAACATGTGGGCTTAAGGTTCCACAACTGCTTCCCATTTCAGGGCTGTTGTACTAATTGGAGAGCACAGAATCTCCAAATCCATCACCTTTACACCCATATCTCAAGTGTGCACCAGAAGAAAGTCACTCTTTCTGATAATCAAGTGCTGGGCAGAAACAGCTTGTGTAGGTCTCATACCTTCATGGATTTCTTCAGCTGTTTCGCATCAAACACTGCCGGTGGGGTCACGAGGGCCACCATGAGACACTTGAAGTGGCCAGAGAGATCACCCTTCAAGTCATCTTTCAGTTCCTAAAATTAAAAACCCGAAGAGAAAAGTATGAAATACTTCTCCTTTCTCTTCCTCCAAAGTCACCTAGTGAAAGACAAACACGAATGTATGAATTCAGACAAAAACATGCCCATCCACAGGAGATAAACAGAAATGGTGAAAATATTTCTATGGATATTAGTCTGCATTTTATGATCACTTCCAAAATGTTCTGTTTTATAGACGGTTTTCTGAACGGAAGCCAGTGAAGAAGGTTCTCTGAGGGCCACAGATAGGAACTGTGTATTAAAATGCACTTCCCAGGCCCTTGATGCTCTCAATGCTTGGGTTGGGGTGAGGGAAGAGGAAGGGGAGGAGGAACCCTGTAATTCACACCCAGCTTCACTGGGAGGTGCTCTAATCCAGCCTTGCTTCTCGGTAACTGCCAAAGAGTTTTGAAGGGAAAAGGGGAGGGAAGACAGTGCTTGGTCATTTGCCTCTGGTAAGAGCATGGAACTAGGAAGCATCAAAAGCAGTTTTCTGGCAACAACAACAGGGGAAACCCAAAATGTGGTAATAGGGGGGCCTTACTTTTTGATGCTGTCCTTCAGCAGTGTTTTCATACATTACATAAGTACGGGCCATCTCCCCTGCTTGAAGGCAGGTAACATGGTTTCCATTTTTAATATCCAAAGGAGTGTTATTGAATAATTATATTTCCTGCTCTTGATTAATTTTCAGCCCTGAAACAGAGGCTGGAAGCCTCCCAGACTGCTATGACAATGTGGGTACAAACCAACATCTTCCATGACACTTGGGGGCCCAGCAGGGGCATGCTCCTGCCAAAACAAATGGGATGGAGCAGAGCCACTGTAGTCATCATGGGGTGTTTCCTCTCCAAATGCTAAATTCCACCCCTATCTGTCCTCAACCCAAGACTTTCCAACTGAATCTTACTTCACATGCTCTCATTCTGTCCCACTGTGAGACATGGTTGTCACCCTTCAGCTCCATCCTTCCTCCATATTTTGGAAATCCTGAAAGGCCAATGGATCACTCACAATCCCTGTACATGAGTACAGTCCAGAAGCTTGGCAATTCAGTTAAGTTGACAAAAGTTTACGGGGCGCCTGCTCTGTGTTAGGCACTTAATTGGTGAGTCAGACACAATCCTTACCCCTAGGACATTACTTCCTAATGAGAAAAATGGAAATAGTCAAAGTTAAATTTCCACATAATATGTTAAGTATCTAATAAAGGGAACACAGAGAAGGGTGTCTTAATGGAGCCCAGAGGCTTGGAGAACACTGTAAGGTGATGCGTCAGCTGCCTTGGATGGTCACTACACACTCTCAGTTCTGGACCCAATAGCCTGACTGGTTTGTGTTTCCACCCTTTCCCCTACACAGTTCATCAGCCACAGAAGCTAAAATAATCTTCAAAAAATATAAATTAGGTTATAGTATTTCCTTTCTTACAAACCTCCAACTGTTCCCTATTGTTCTTAGAATAAAATCTAAACTCCGCACCAAGACCCCAAGGTCCGGCATGTTCTAAGCCTCTCTTCAACCTCATCTCTTTCTTCTGTCACCCTTTACTGTCTATACTCCTGCCATATTAGAACTCTTCCTGTTTCTTAAGTACTCCCAGCTTGTTTTGGCCTCAGGGCTTTTGCATTTGCTGGACATTCTGTCTGAAATGCTCTTCCCCGGATCAAGCAGAGCAGAAGCCTGAGTATTGTTTAGTCTTCGTTGAGAGTAAGGTAACAACCTGTCACTGACGTTTCTTCACCACATGATCTAAAGGAGCCATTCACCAGTCATGCTCTAGCATATCATCCATTTTAATACTTTCATAGCACCTACCAATATCTGAATTTGTTTTATTTATATATTTATTATTTTTCTAATAGAATGTTAGGTCCATTGAAGAGAGGAGGCTCTGCTTTTTATTCCAGAGAATCTCCAATGTCTAGAATATCTCCTGACATAGAGTAGTACCCTACTCCTGACACACAGTAGTTTATTATTGAACAAATAAACTGCTTGGAAAAGACACACAAAATGTTCTTGAATAGTTCTTGTATAGTTTCTGGTACTGAAGAAATATTCATCTGCCGAACAAATTTTTAAAAAAAAAGTCTATAATTACATAAACATATTAAAGTTGGAAAAGAAATTAAAGATCATCTAGGACAGGATTTATCAGGTAATTGATCAGATAATTCTTTATTGTGGGCGACTGTCTTGCGCACTGTAGGATGTTTAGCAGCGTCCCTGACCTCTGCCCACGAGATACCAGAAACATCCCCCCCCCCCACCAGTTGTGACAATCAAAATGTCTGGAGACATTGTCAAATATCCCCTGGGAAGCAAAATCCTTCCCGGTTTATAGCCACTGATCCAAGGCAACTCTCCTTATTCAACAGGTGAAGATAACTGAGGCCCAGAAAGATCAAATAACATGTCCAAGGCCACTCAGACAGTTCAGGGAAAAGCCCAGGACTCCTATTCCAGGCTGTTGACCGGATACATAGGGGACTTTCTGTTACACTTGGCCTGAAACAAAAGATCCGTGGGCATAATCATATGGGAGCAGCCTTGGTCCATTAGTGATTAGGCCTTTACTGCCTGTTACGTTAATGAAATCTTACCCTTCCGTATGCTGCTTGGTATTCCTTAGCAATCAGCTGCCGCTGTGCGTTCGACCTCTCAGTCAGAATGCTAATGAGCGCTTTCTCATCAGTTCCTAAATGAAACGAAAATAATGGTATTCACCATCAACTCAAATATGCTTAATATCTGTTGTGAACAAAAGAAAAATGATTCAGGGTCTGAAACAAATGCAGAGAGGAAGGCATTTTAATTTTTAATTTCCAGGTCTTACCAGGTTGGCATCATTATTTCTTTGATTGCTTGGCTTTGGAAAAGAAAATGAACTTTATTTGGATAGTTTAGGGGGAAGAAAACCATCATTGCCCAAATATTCCTATCCGTATATCAGACAGAGAAGTAGCACAAAGAACATACTGCTTTGGAAGTAGGTTTTTTCATCCTTCTGAGGTCCAGTTACTGTCTTATCCCCTTTTATCTTTCTATCTCCATATTTGTTATAAAAAGTCATTTTTGTTCCTCTAGAAAAAAAGGAACTGACATTTATCAAGAACCTACCACACACTAGGCACCTTTTATTCATTGTCATAGTTAATATTCACAGGGCCCTGGGCAGTAGGTATGATTAAGCTGTTCTAAAGATAAAGACACTAACTTACCTCGCTTGCCAAAGTCAGGCAGCTTTTAAGTGGCACAGCAAGAATCTGAACCCAAATCTCTTAATCCAGAACATCTATTTCTACCAGTGGTCCATACCTCTTTCAGGCATTTCAGACCCATATACTTAACCACCTGTTGTAAGTACAAGTAAAGGGCTGATGCTGGCCTGCCTGAAAACAACCTCCAGGTCACTATTTTTTTGGTAATTATAGTATTAAGATAATGTGAGAAGTTGTGTCTGCTCCTTTGTGGTAGAGGACTGCCCCTGGGTTGGAGGCTGTGAGCTGGCTTCTGTCTTGGGCCTCCATGACTAGAATGGTCTAAAAGATCCACTGGAATTCAAGGCTCAACTTCCCTGTGTTGAGGTGACCCACACACACCTTACACCCACGGCAGTGGTACACACTCTACATGAATGACGGGGCAAAGGAAACGGTGTACTTGATTAGCTGCTGGGACTCCTAGTGACAGATGTTGCCCCACGGGGTCTTTGATCTTGTATTCTTCTGCATAGTTAAGAAAACAGAGTTAGATTAACCCTCATTGTGCCCTGTGAGTCTGATTATCAACTTGGACCTATAAAGGTATCTGAGTTGGTGCACAACTAGACACCTCCAACTACAAGTATCTCAAACTCAGCTGCTCCAGGTTGGATTCATTCTATTTCTTCTCTAACTTGTCTTTCATCCTATGTTCCCTCACCAATGACACCACTACAGATGCAGTCATCCAACCAAAGATCCTGGGAGTTATACTCCTTTCTTTTCCTTACTTTTTACATTGTAACAATCACCTGCATCTCTTGGATTTGTCCTCTTCTCTGCCACGGTGCACTCATCATATTTTACCTAGAAACTTCAACAGCCTCCTAACTTGACCCCCTTATAATTTATACTGTATATTACTGCCTAAGTAAATTTTTTTTCTAAGTAAATTTTTTTAATGCAGCAGATCATGTCAGTTCCTTTTTTGAAATTCTAATGATTCTCCGTAACCTTCGGGATGAAGTTTAAGCCCCTTAGCTTGTGCACCAGTTAATTAGGACCTAGCTCCCACCTCATATTCTAATTTCCTACCCCCTTCCCTGCATCTCTATACCCTTTGCCACTAGACTCCAGATATAACTAACTACCCACAGTTACATGTAGGTTGTACGCCAGGCAATTTCTCCTCTCTTATTTCTGCACGTGCTACATGCTCAAGACCAGAAATTAAACCAAGATGTCTCATGGTTCAGAGGCTGGATCTGACACGTCCCTAAGGCAAATGCCACCATGACGCCTGGTTTTGGTGTTGGGAGTAGTGCTTACAAACAAAAACCTCCTTCTCAAAGCGGGCCTGCCAATCAAAATGTGTAAATTAGTGAAGAAACATAATGTTAAGGAAGAAAGACAAGCGATAGAATTTAAAGACCACTAATTCATTCAAATTGACATTAACTTCATGGAAAAGTCTATTCAACCCTGTGTTTAAATAGGCAATCAAAGAGATAGAGAAAGAAATAACTTTCATTTAAAAATAGCAATAAAGAAAAACCTAAACAGGCAGAAATACAATAATATTACACTGATAGTAATAGTATAATTACTATTATGAACCTTAATAGTATAATTCATGGAACTTTACAAACTGACCCTCAAATTCATAGGACAGGGCAAAGCCAAGAAAATCTCTTGCCTTACTAGACACTAAGTGTCATTATAAAATAATAATAATTATGTAATAGTCATAATAGTAATTATGACAATGTTATATTGAGACAGTGAGAGGCAAACAGACCAATGGAATGTAACAGAGAGCAGAAAAATAGCAAAACTTATAGGAGAGCAGTGGCATTACAAATCAGTGTGGCAAGGATGAACTCTTCAATTGATTGCACTGGGACAATTACATAGCCACTTGAGATAAAATAAAATTAGATTTAAATGCCATTCACAAACATTAATTCCAGCCAGATTAAAGATCTCAGTGGGAAAAATAAGATTGCAAAATTTTGGGGAGAAAATACAGGAGGATATCTTTATGAGCTCATCATAGAAAAGACACAATAAGTACAAATCATTACAAAAAATATTGGTAAACTTAATTTCACTAAAATTTAAAACTTCTATGCGATAAAAGTTACTGTAGCCAATATTAAAAGAAAATTACAGGTCTTCCCTGGTGGCGCAGTGGTTGAGAGTCCACCTGCCGATGCAGGGGACACGGGTTCGTGCCCTGGTCCGGGAAGATCCCACATGCCGCAGAGCGGCTGGGCCCATGAGCAATGGCCGCTGAGCCTGCGCGGCCGGAGCCTGTGCTCCGCAACGTGAGAGGCCACAACAGCGAGAGGCCCGCGTATTGCAAAAAAAAAAAAAAAAAAAAAAAAAGAAAATTACATTCTTGGAGAAGGTATTTTCATAGCTTGTAATTTTTTTTAAAAGTTTTGTATCCAGAATTTATTTTAAAAAATAAATTTTAAATTAAAAAGTAAAAATTTTTTCTTGCCAAGCACAAAGAAGACAACCCAACTGAAAAATGGATAAAAGATATGGAGGTGTAATTCATGGAAAAAGAAGAAAATAAACAAGAAAGGATGCTTAACTGCATCAATAATGGGGGATGGGGAGGAGGAAGGAAACATACAGAATGAGGTACAATTTTAGATCCACTCAATTGGAAAAACTGAATAGGATGACTGCCGCAAGTACTGATGAGAATACGGAGAAAGAGGAAGTCTCATATATTGCTGGCAGGAATACTAATTTGCATATTTATTTGAGAGAGCAGTGTGGCAAAATTTCTAGTTAATCTGGAGATGAACATTACCTTCAACCCAGACATTTCAACCATTATATTCTGGAGAGGTGCTAGCAAATGTGCACAACAAGACATAAGCATGACTATTCAATGCAATATTTTTATATTGTAATAGAAAAGAACTGTAGGCAACTTAAGTGTTCACTCACTATTCCCATCTTACAATGTGATAATAAACTATGCCGCAGTTAAAAATTAATGAACTAGAGCTAAACATATCAACATGGATAAATCTCAAAAACGTAATGTTAAGGGACAAAAAAACAAGTTGCAGAAGAAAACATAAGGTAGGATTTCAAGTTATACTGTTTGTGCCCATGCACAACAATAGGTACATACATATGGAGTACAGAATTAAAAGTTTCGTGGGAATAAATTCTAATTTAGAATGCTGTTTATCTCTAGGGAATGAGGTGGGAATGAGATCCCAGCAGAATCGTCAGGGACTGTATCTATAATGATTTATGGTGATGATGATGATGATGATGGTTGTTGGTAGCAGTGATGGTCATGGCAGTGTTTAATATTAAGATATAATAAAACTGGGTTCCCTATACTTTGCCACATTATTTCACAATTTTTTTAAAGTACCTTATAATTTCTCTAATTGAGTAAGGCAACTTGGGCAACCTGAACCCATGCACTTTTTTAACTTCCTGATGTGCTTCAACAATAAAAAAGGAATTGTAAAGCATCACTCACCAACTCCTCTGATTGCCTTATGAATCGCTTCAGCGTCCACTGATGCGCTAAAGCTGGGATAATCTCTCATTGTCCCTTGGTGTCCAACCTAGAAGAAAATATCTGACAGTCCCACTAGTCCAAAGCGACATCTTTATTTATGTTACATACGCATATTCCCATATGCCTACTGGAAACACACAACAAACCCATAATTTGCACACCTTCTTATCACTTCAGGAGTGGTTCAAGAGAGTCTCCCCACCCCAGATATGCAGGCAATATGACAGCTACCACATTTATAGTAAGACCTCTCCTTTTCTTCTCTTGTGTAACAAATTGAAAATATAAAACATTCATTCTCTAGAGCAGTGAATTGGGTTAATCATGGTGATTCTGAAGAATATTTGCTTTAAAGTGATATCTGCATGAAAGCAGTGAGAAAGTGGAAATTTCCTACATCTTCTTTTTTCAAGTGATACTTCAAAGCTCTTCACTGTATCTCACCTAGAAGTAACTGCAGTTTATAGACTTCAAGATGTTTTAATTAATGTTCACCACTGTCCTTGGGAAAACCTACACCAAAGGATCCATAAATGAAAACCCCATTAGGACTGTCTGTTCTTAAGCTTTGTTTAATGGATGTACAATTGTGGCAGATAAATTCCCTTCTGAAAGCTCCACTGACATAGGTCTTCAAGAATAGCATGGAAGTAAAAAATGCCATGATACTAATTTTAAGCACATAAACTAGAAACTTGTCAGTAAGCTGAGAAAGACCATCCTACAGAAGGAATAAAATATCTTAAAACTGCTTAAGAGAAATTGAGAAAAATCCAAGTAAACATGTACTTATATGGTACTTCCTAACTCTGAATAAAAGTCTGTCTTTACAGTGACAATGTTTTCTTTCTAACTGATGTTTCTCTCCTATTACTGAGTAATATTGGCTCTGTTGTCTTACGTCAATATGGCTTCATTTAGGCTCTCCTGAAGTGTTTAGTATTTTCATGAAAGGACATTATCTTGTCACATTAAAGTGAATGGAAAATTAATGTTCTGGCACAGAAAAAAATGATAGTCTGTTGATTCAATAGATTGGATTGAACAATTTATTTCAGTACATTCCAACACTGTTTCACCTTAAAGTACCCAAAATAAAGTTTTGATTCTAAAACAGTAATTATAACAAGTTAGGAACTAATTGTAAATGTGCCTGATCTAAACCACCTGTAAGAAATCAGTCACTTCAACATGATCTTTGGAGAATTCTCTTTCTTCAAGGCTTAATAAATACTTTATGGATTCACACAGCCAACTGGCTTCCTTTCAGTTCTATTCATTTATGAACTTTCGTGTTTATCTTATCTGTCCACCTTCCCTGTCTGGCATTTTAGAAGAACCATCACAATATCGGAGCATTTGAGCGCTTTGTGCCCAGCACTGTGGCACCTTTTATACATTAACTATAACCTGCACAACGGCACCGATGAATGAGTAAGAATGATCCATGTCATGTATAAGACACCAAGATTGAAGGAGACTGGAGAATTTGCTCAAGTCCACACAGCTAGTTAAGCAGCAGAAGTTAAAAGCAGTTCTGAACATTGCAGCCCATTCCTAGTCTGTCTTAAAACGTAGTCTTGGTACCACCGGGGCTGACTCTTTTGTGAAATAAAATTCATATTTTATGGCAAGACAAGAAAAATTTAAACATAAACATTTTTTTCTGCCCTTTGGCCTCCTCTCTCCCCTCTACGGTGCACTGTGTATCTGCATTATGCATTGACCAAACCTCCCCCATTGGCAGGAATACCTGCTCAGCCATAAACAGCAACGTTCTCCCAGCACCAACAAGACAACTCCTTAAAAGATAACATTCCTTCTTGATCACGACCTACCCCTTTGTACTTGCAGATCTGGATTGTGTGAACTGTCAATAATACATCATTTAATGGACAGCCCTCTGTCTCAAAAAACGTATACAACTGTGCTTTGACTTCTAGAGGGTGGAACAGCTCTCTGAGCTTTCTGAGAGGCTGTTCCTGGGTCATAATCCTCAGTTGGGCTCGAATAAAATTTTCCATTTCTTTCTTAGATCGGTTGATTGATTTTTTGTTGATTAAAATGCATATGACCAGGCCCTGCCCTAGACATATGGAACCATGGTCTTTAGAAATGAGGTGTCAGACTGCACATGTTTTAGAAGCTTCCCTGGTGCTTCTGTGCCATGGAGATATTCCCATGGCTGCTTTTGAATACAAAAGACAAAACTGTAGTCAGACTCTAATTATCCATGAATTATGAAAACTCAGGGTTTCCATTCTAGCTGTGACCTTTTCACTGCCCTCTGCTACCTATACATCAAAATATGCCGAAATTCCAATGTAAAAAACTAGAGAAGGATGAAATTCCCAATCCACTATGCAACTTGCTACCTAGTAAGAATTTAATGGGGAGGAACTACTCGTTTGATTAAAAGGAAAAAAAACTACACACATACACACACACACACCTGTGTGAAAAATGGCACAGGACTTCTGAAATGGAATCTTAGTGAAATCTTTCAAAGTGTTTCAGTTATTTAAATGAGCAGTATATTCATTTGATAGACTTCATTGCCCAAAACATTCAGAAATATATGACTTATGAAAAAAAATCTTACAGTAAAAGAAATTAATGGAATCTTTTAAAGTAATACATGTCACGCAGTGAACAAGGTGCTTCACAGACATCTTATTCAACTGTTACCATGACCTTAAAGAGGGGGATTTCATTATTTCCATTTAAAAATGGAAGACAGTCTTCCCTGGTGGCGCAGTGGTTGAGAGTTCGCCTGCCGATGCAGGGGACACGGGTTCGTGCCCCGGTCCGGGAAGATCCCACATGCCGCGGAGCGGCTGGGCCCATGAGCCATGGCCGCTGAGCCTACACGTCGGAGCCTGTGCTCCTCAACGGGAGAGGCCACAACAGTGAGAGGCCCGCGTACCGCAAAAAAAACAAAAAAAAAAAGGAAGAAACTGGATCTCAGAGAGATTATTTGCTTGACATAACTCTGCTACTAAGTACAGCCCCAGAATTTGAACCCACTTCCTTGTAACTAAAATGCCTTGAGGTCTCCACCACATCATAAGGCCTCAGGAAATTCCATATTAGTGGTTCTCAAAGTGTGGTTCCTGGATCAGCAGCGTCAGCATTGCCGGGGAACTTATTAGAAAGCAAATTCTCAGGCCCCACCACAGTCTTACTGCATCAACAACTCTGGGGCTAAGATTCAGGATCCGGGTTTACACAAGCCCTCCAGAGGATTCCAACGCACTAACGTGTTTGAGAATCACTGCCCTATTTCGTTCTTAGCTGCCCAGAAAACCAAAAAATCAAGCAAACAAGTCATAGATTCTTTTGTGGGCGTGGAATAAGAATTTGATGATGAGCTCATTGTTTCAGGAATGTTGGCATTTTTACAGCCAAACCAAACTGCTTGCAACGCCTGCTCCATTGCAGGCTTAATTCTTTGACATTTAAATTACTAATCAATACTTGACTTCGTTTATTTCTATGAACCCTACTACCCTAACAAAGTGTCAGCGCTAGTGCAGGACATCACATTAATACTTGGCAAAGTCTTTTTTTTTTTTTTTTTTTTGCGGTATGCGGGCCTCTCACTGTTGTGGCCTCTCCCGTTGGAACACAGGCTCCGGACGCGCAGGCTCAGCGGCCACGGCTCACGGGCCCAGCCGCTCCGCAGCATGTGGGATCTTCCCGGACCGGGGCACGAACCCGTGTCCCCTGCATCGGCAGGCGGACTCTCAACCACTGCGCCACCAGGGAAGCTCAATACTTGGCAAAGTCTTTTTATTTTTAATCATGTTTGATCAGATTTCCATCCACATCCCTTAAACACATTTAGTTGCTTTTCTTCTCTCAAACTTGACCTTCAGATGCCCCCAAAGGGAACAGGATCCTGAAACCAGTTGGAAAATAAATTTACCGCGAGGAATGTCCAAATAAAGGGGGGAAACAACAGGAGCTCTTTATATTAATAACAATTGCTGCTACTCACTATTTGCTAAGCACGTTTCCTGCATTAGCTCATTCAGTCCTCACAGTGAACTGATAAAGCAGATATAATGAATCCTATTTGCAGATGACGACTAAGCTGTCGCCCAAGTTCTCACAGGCGGCAATTGGTCAGTCTTTGCTCCTAATGACTAGGCTAGGATGCATCTTTCTTCTTCATGCCTACTTAACTTTCCCTGACCCTCTAAAACTATCCTTCAGATGTCAGTCATAGCCCATGACACCTTGAAGCCACTGGTGTGGCCAAGCCACGCCTGGGGAGCTGTCTGCCACTACCCCTGAGAGACGCCAGTCCGTCCTTGACTCGGGAAAGTCAGTCGTCTCTATTTCTTCATGAAAGCGCACTGCGTTTGCAAGAAGTCAAACATTTATATTCAGAAGAATGGATGAAAGAGAAAAACACAGGGTGCCAATCCTGCTGACGAGGAACATACTTAAAGCCAAACACTCCAGAGCAAGAATAGCAGCTGCTGCAGGTACGTTTCGAAGGTGAGGCAAAGCCAAATCCCGTATCACTTCCTAAAGCCCTGGAAAGGCCATGTCCCAAAGTTAAGCTTTCAAATCAGAGCCTCATATAAACCTTCAGGACTTAGGAACTCTTGAAGAGCCAGGGAGAAATGATCACTCTCTGCTCAGTGTCAAAACAGTCTGCTGGGTCATGAGGATTTAGGATAAAAGGAAAAATGGAGTCGCCGAAAATAAATAAATAAATAAAAGGATCAAAACTTGGAAAATATAAAACTTATTCAATTTTCCAAGAAAAAGTGGTTTTCAAAATCAAAGAAAGTCTACTCTAAAAGGCCCTGAAATGAAATATGGTCAAGTGAGGCAGGTGGCATGGGTTGAATTGTGCCCACCCCTCTCCCTCAAGAAATGTTGAAGTCCTAACCCACAGTACTTCAGAATATGGCCTATTTGGATACAAGGTTTTGGCAAATATAATTAGTTAAGATGAGGTCTTAACTAAGGATGGGCCCCTAATCCAATATGATTGGTGTCCTTAGTAGACAGCCATGTGAAGACAGAGATATACAGGGAAATTGTGAAGGGAAGGTGAAAGCAAAGATTGGAGTTGTGCAGCCTCAAGCAAAGAAGCACCGAAGATTGCCAGAGAATCAGAAGCTGGAAGGGGTGAGCAAGGATCCCCTACAGGTTTCAGAGGAACATGGCCTGCCAACACCTTGGTTTCAGGTTTCTAGCATCCAGAACAGTGAGACAATAAATTTCTCTGGTTTTAAACCACCCAGTTTGTGGTACTTTGTTACAGCAGCTCCAGGAAACCATACAGCAGGGAAGAAGCCAGAGAAAAGGCTTGGTAACCACTCAGGTCCTGCAGGGCAAAGGGTAGCGTCGTTTTCTTTTCCCTCAGGCTGGCAGTGATCACTGCAGACAGAAGGCTCCCATCACCACTGCAGGCTCGCTCTCCACCTGGGGCCAGTAAAGAGAAGCAGGGCGTGGGGACAGCAGGGACTGGCAGCCTCAGGGATGCCTGACAGGAGCAAGAATGCCATTATGGTTTTGTCTGCATCATCTAAGAGGTTCAAGGGAGATGTCTGCATTTCTTCCTGTGCTCACTCAAAGGAGAAAATACCCACACTTGCCAACTTTTCCTGTTCTGATTTCATCAGGGGAGTCCCAGAGCCAGAGCACTGGAATGTGATAACATTCCAGTGTTGAGATTGAGGGTGTTGAGCTGGAGTAGAAAGACGAATATGACTCAGAAATTAGGGAAGATGGGGACAAACAAGCGATGTATGTTGTGTTTCTATGAAACACAGATTATAATAAGGAGAAACCCAGATTCCTTAGAAGTATGTGTCACTCAGGGTTAACCCAGCCAGACCTCTCCTGGGCCTCTCCTTTGTTGGCTCCTCCCCTTTGGCTGACATCTATAAAGTAGGTTCTAAAATGGAAAGTCTCTTTCTCTTTTCTTTCCCTCTACTCCTGCTGTGGGTTATTTCTGCCACTTCCCCTTCTATATGCAGACAACTCCCACAGCTGTATTCACAGCCCAGACTTCTATTTTGAACACTGGTTATATCTGACGTATCAACTCATTATTTCCTTTCAAAATGATTTCTTCTACCACGTATCAGTTACATGGTACTTACTTGTGCTTTATACATATTTGCTCATTTAACCCTCAGAACCCATCCTATTATGATCCCATCTTACAGGGGAGAAGACTGAGGCACCGAGAGTTAAAAGACTTGCTGACAGTCACATAACTTGCCTGTGGCACAGCCAGGATTTGAACCCAGGCAATCTGGCTCCACTGTCTGTGCTCGTCCCCAGTTTGCTCTTCTTCTTCAATCCCTTTAAATGGCACCACCAACCACCAGAAACCTGGGGGTCTCCTTCAATTCCTTCTCTTTCCATCCAAATGCAATCATCTGCAAGACCTGATGAGACTACTTCAAAAAAAAAGAATCTCCTGTGCACTTCTCCCCACCTTCTTTGGCACTCCTGTCATCCAAGTCACCATCATTGCTCCCCTGGACATGGACATCTGCCCTAGTCTCCCTTCCTGCGTCCTTCTATGCCTACCTCTAGCCATTTCCTACATCTTCTAGCAGCCCAGGGATCTGTGAAAGATCTAAGTCAGATCATGGCATTCTCCTACTGGACACCCTTCTCTGACCTCCCATTGGATATTCAATAAAGTCCAAACTCCTTGCCCTGTCCACGCAGCCCTGCAACATCTGGCCCAACCTTCCTTGTCACCCTCCCCTGGAGCCAACTCTCCCCTTTGCCCATCCCACTTCAGCTCTCCAAAACTCCAGCTGATCTACTGTGATCTCTTTCTCATCCTCATGCCTTTGTCTGTGCTGTTCCCTCTAGCTGGAATGTTTTCCTACCTTCAGTCTTCCGATTAAGGGCCATCTTCTCTGACAGGTCTGCCTGGGGCCACTTGACCCTGACTTAACAGGGTCCTCTCCTGTTATTCTGTCTCAGCACCTTTCCCCCTTAGGGCACTCAGCATTCCTCAATATCTCTGTTTATATCTGTGTCTCTACCTCCTCTAAATTAAAGTTCCAGAGGGCAGAGACCTTTTGTTTTACTCACAGTACACCCAGCTCCTAGCCCAGTGTTCAGCCTCCAGCTAGGGGCTTAATAACTGTGAGTGAGTCTGATGGAAGTAGATGGAAGCAAGACAATGATATCCCAAGGTGTGGGTTTTCTCCGAGGTCTACACTAGACAATTGGCTGTCTGATGAGGTTGCTTCCTTCAAATATTGATAGTCTAGAAATCAAAGTGATCATTGTATCTTGGGAGATTTGGAAGATGTCCAGACTACATAAAATGACCTCTTTCAGCACCACAAGCTATGCTAAGTCTTTCAATCTGGTTCCACAAGTCCAGATGGATGCCTGGTGCACCTGGGATGTTTCTAATGATTCCATTGTATCTTCCTTCCTGTCTCTCCAAGCACTCAGCATTTCTCTGTCAAAGGCAGCAAACCCAACTATCTGGATTGAGCTTGAAACACTGGGCCCCTGAAAAGACTTCATCAACACAAACTTCTTTCTCAGAATCATTTTCATTATTTGTTTGCGGCAGATTATAAATAAGCTGTATTCATCTTCTTTTGAGTCATAGAGCACCAGTGTCTGAGAATTATTTTTTTGTACCACAGTCAAAGTCAGGAGCTTAACTTAGCTAAGCCTTCATGACCAAATTCTCCTCTTGACGAAGGGCCACAGAGAGTTGAAGACTATTCTTGCCTCAGCTCTGTGCATCTCTAACTTCATCTTACGGGGGAGACACCTGCATTTAAGGGACCTTCACTCTAACTGTGGAAGATACAGGGAACTTGGCTCACTGAAGTGAGAAATCTGGCTTCATCACATCTTCTTGGCTGGGGAATGGTGACTGGCTTGGCAGGATTTGGGGAGTACAGTGGGGACACTCCCTCTCCTCCCACTTCACTTCTATGGGAATACGGATCCACCTGAGAGGGGCTAAGATCAGGAACATTTACTGTTTGTAACATCCTGGGAAGAAGATTTCTTGCATCGATGACCCAAGTCATTAATGCTCACGTGGTATGATGTTAAAATGCACCGTTTCATGGATTTCGTATGAGTATGTTTGTTGTTAATCCTAACAACAAGTTGCTACAGATTTTAAAATATTTCCTAATGCAAAGTAAACCTAGACAGTGGAAACTCCTACAGTTCATGCAAAGGCTGTCAGGACTAGAGGGATTCTTTGTGGCCCTTGGAGGACCCTGAAGTAACAAAAGAAGATAATTATAATGCTCCCCCAAATCTCCTTGTCCCCCTCCTATCACTTCACTGGGGTTTTCTCATTGCTCTTCTGCCTCAGGGCTGTATACCTGCTGTTCCCTCTGCCTGGATGGTCTTCCCCCAAATATCTTCCCAGCTCACTCCCTCACTCCATGTTGACTTCTGCTCACATATCTGAGCAGAAAATAATGTACCCTATCACTCTCATTCTCCACCTCTGCCCTTCTCCAGAGTACTGAAAACTGACTTAATATACTATACACTTATTTCTTTGTTTATTAGCTCTCTTCCCTAATAAAATCAGAGGCATGTAAGCTCCACGCTTTTTTATTTCTCTTTCCCTGCTGTATCCTCTGAGCCTAAAAGAGTATCTGGCACATAGTAGATGCTTAGTAAATATTTGCTGCATGAATAAATGAGTACAAAATGCTTTCTTGTTCTGGGTCTTGTTTTCTTTGATAATTCTCAAATGCCATTACCAGACTTTTCAGAGCTCCATGCCATATCTCAAAAATCTGACAAATGCACTCTTCACCTTTTGTAAATCCTGTTCACATGAGACTGTCACTACTCTTATTTAAACATGCCTCCAGAACCTAGGCGCGGTATTTAATCAAACACAAATAGTTGAAGATGAAAGGAGCAAAGATCTGAGAATCGAGGAAGGGGCAGACTTGAGAATTTTCTACCCTTTTGACTCTCTTAATTCATGTGAGACCTCTGTATTAATCTTATTTCTCAGTACCCTAAAATACTTATTTTTTCTAACTGCTTTGCATCCACCAAAAAAAAAACAAAAATAGACTTTCAAGAGAGTCAAATGATACATTCTCCTCTTCACATTCCTTGCTCTCAATCTAAAACGTTTTCAACAGCAACAAGTTAGATTGTCAAATTACACTTTTTATTATAATTAAATATAAAAGAGGGACCCTCCCTCCTTGGTGGTTAAGCTTGGGTCAGGGAGTGGCAAAGAGCAGCCCTTTAATGTTCATTCCGTTCATTCCCAGGAAGCCTCTCTCTTTTCACTCAGATTGTATGGTATTTCTTTCCAGGGTTTGTCCTAAAACAAAGCTCTAAATGTTTTGATTTGAAACCCAGGTCTAACCTGTTTTTCATTAACTTCCTGCAGAGGACCACTTGTGAAACTCTCTGAGTGCCAGTATTTGCCTAAAGAAGCTTCAGGAACCGTGGTTTGAAACACACACCAAATAGGAAGTTACGATCATGTCGAAAGTACCTAATCGGGCATGATGCCTATACTGCTTGGGATGTGAAAAGTCCATTTCCATGAAAATAGTTATACGCCAGATCATCCAGTCCTGAGATGCAGAAGACAGGAGGGAGACCACAGAAGAAGTTCAGCACATCCACATGCGTGTAACACAGGTGCCTTCTCCATACGCGGTTTAAATTTGCATGGTCGGAATAAGGACTATTAAAAGACACAAAGAAGGACACTACATAATGATCAAGGGATCGATCCAAGAAGAAGATATACCAATTGTAAATATTTATGCACCCAACATAGGAGCACCTCAATACATAAGGCAAATACTAACAGCCATAAAAGGGGAAATCGACAGTAACACATTCATAGTAGGGGACTTTAACACCCCACTTCCACCCATGGACAGATCATCCAAAATGAAAATAAATAAGGAAACACAAGCTTTAAATGATACATTAAACAAGATGGACTTAATTGATATTTATAGGACACTCCATCCAAAAACAACAGAATACACATTTCTCTCAAGTGCTCATGGAACATTCTCCAGGATAGATCATATCTTGGGTCACAAATCAAGCCTTGGTAAATTTAAGAAAATTGAAATTTTATCAAGCATCTTTTCTGACCACAATGCCATGAGACTAGATATCAATTACAGGAAAAGATCTGTAAAAAATACAAACACATGGAGGCTAAACAATACACTACTTAATAATGAAGTGATCACTGAAGAAATCAAAGAGGAAATCAAAAAATACCTAGAAACAAATGACAATGGAGACACAACGACCCAAAACCTATGGGATGCAGCAAAAGCAGTTCTAAGGGGGAAGTTTATAGCAATACAAGCCCACCTTAAGAAGCAGAAAACATCTCGAATAAACAACCTAACCTTGCACCTCAAGCAATTAGAGAAAGAAGAACAAAAAAAACCCCAAAGCTAGCAGAAGGAAAGAAATCATAAAATCAGATCAGAAATAAATGAAAAAGAAATGAAGGAAACAATAGCAAAGATCAATAAAACTAAAAGCTGGTTCTTTGAGAAGATAAACAAAATAGATAAACCACTAGCCAGACTCATCAAGAAAAAATGAGAGAAGACTCAAATCAATAGAATTAGAAATGAAAAAGGAGAAGTAACAACTGTCACTGCAGAAATAAAAAAGATCATGAGAGATTACTACAAGCAACTCTATGCCAATAAAATGGACAATCTGGAAGAAATGGACAAATTCTTAGAAATGCACAACATGCCAAGACTGAATCAGGAAGAAATAGAAAATATGAACAGACCAATCACAAGCACTGAAATTGAAACTGTGATTAAAAATCTTCCAACAAACAAAAGCCCAGGACCAGATGGCTTCACAGGCGAATTCTAACAAACATTTAGAGAAGAGCTAACACCTATCCTTCTCAAACTCTTCCAAAATATAGCAGAGGGAGGAACACTCCCAAATTCCTTCTACGAGGCCACCATCACCTTGATACCAAAACCAGACAAGGATGTCACAAAGAAAGAAAACTACAGGCCAATATCACTGATGAACATAGATGCAAAAGTCCTCAACAAAATACTAGCAAATAGAATCCAACAGCACATTAAAAGGATCATACACCATGATCAAGTGGGGTTTATTCCAGGAATGCAAGGATTCTTCAATATATGCAAATCTATCAATGTGATAAACCATATTAACAAATTGAAGGAGAAAAACCATATGATCATCTCAATAGATGCAGAGAAAGCTTTTGACAAAATTCAACACCCATTTATGATAAAAACCCTGCAGAAAGTAGGCATAGAGGGAACTTTCCTCAACATAATAAAGGTCATATATGACAAGCCCACAGCAAACATCATCCTCAATGGTGAAAAACTGAAAGCATTTCCACTAAGATCAGGAACAAGACAAGGTTGCCCACTCTCACCACTCTTATTCAACATAGTTTTGGAAGTTTTAGCCACAGCAATCAGAGAAGAAAAGGAAATAAAAGGAATCCAAATCAGAAAAGAAGAAGTAAAGCTGTCACTGTTTGCAGATGACATGATACTATACATACAGAATCCTAAAGATGCTACCAAGAAAACTACTAGAGCTAATCAATGAATTTGGTAAAGTAGCAGGAAACAAAATTAATGCACAGAAATCTCTGGCATTCCTATATACTAATGATGAAAAATCTGAAAGTGAAATCAAGAAAACACTCCCATTTACCATTGCAACAAAAAGAATAAAATATCTAGGAATAAACCTACCTAAGGAGACAAAAGACCTGTATGCAGAAAACTATAGGACACTGATGAAAGAAATTAAAGATGATACAAATAGATGGAGAGATATACCATGTTCTTGGATTGGAAGAATCAACATTGTGAAAATGACTCTACTACCCAAAGCAATCTATAGATTCAGTGCAATCCCTATCAAACTACCACTGGCATTTTTCACAGAACTAGAACAAAAAATTTCGCAATTTGTATGGAAACACAAAAGACCTCGAATAGCCAAAGCAATCTTGAGAACGAAAAAAGGAGCTGGAGGAATCAGGCTCCCTGACTTCAGACTATACTACAAAGCTACAGTAATCAAGACAGTATGGTACTGGCACAAAAACAGAAAGATAGATCAATGGAACAGGATAGAAAGCCCAGAGATAAACCTACACACATATGGACACCTTATCTTTGATAAAGGAGGCAGGAATGTACAGTGGAGAAAGGACAGCCTCTTCAATAAGTGGTGCTGGGAAAACTGGACAGCTACATATGAAAGTATGAGATTAGATCACTCCCTAACACCATACACAAAAATAAGCTCAAAATGGATTAAAGCCCTAAATGTAAGGCCAGAAACTATCAAACTCTTAGAGGAAAACATAGGCAGAACACTCTATGACATAAATCACAGCAAGATCCTTTCTGACTCACCTCCTAGAGTAATGGAAATAAAAACAAAAATAAACAAATGGGACCTAATGAAACTTCAAAGCTTTTGCACAGCAAAGGAAACCATAAACAAGACCAAAAGACAATCCTCAGAACGGGAGAAAGTATTTGCAAATGAAGCAACTGACAAAGGATTAATCTCCAAAATTTACAAGCAGCTCATGCAGCTCAATAACAAAAAAACAAACAACCCAATCCAAAAATGGGCAGAAGACCTAAACAGACATTTCTCCAAAGAAGATATACAGACTGCCAAAAAACACATGAAAGAATGCTCAACATCATTAATCATTAGAGAAATGCAAATCAAAACTACAATGAGATATCATCTCACACCAGTCAGAATGGCCATCATCAAAAAATCTACAAACAATAAATGCTGGAGAGGGTGTGGAGAAAAGGGAACACTCTTGCACTGCTGGTGGGAATGTGAATTGGTTCAGCCACTATGGAGAACAGTATGGAGGTTCCTTAAAAAACTACAAATAGAACTACCATATGACCCAGCAATCCCACTACTGGGCATATACCCTGAGAAAACCGAAATTCAAAAAGAGTCATGTACCAAAATGTTCATTGCAGCTCTATTTACAATAGCCCGGAGATGGAAACAACCTAAGTGCCCATCATCGGATGAATGGATAAAGAACATGTGGCACATATATACAATGGAATATTACTCAGCCATAAAAAGAAACGAAGTTGAGCTATTTGTAATGAGGTGGATAGACCTGGAGTCTGTCATACACAGTGAAGTAAGTCAGAAAGAGAGGGACAAATACCGTATGCTGACACATATATATGGAATTTAGGAAAAGAAAAATGTCATGAAGAACCTAGGGGTAAGGCAGGAATAAAGACGCAGATCTCCTAGAGAACGGACTTGAGGTTATGGGGAGGGGGAGGGGTGAGCTGTGACGGGGCGAGAGAGAGTCATGGACATATACACACTGACAAACGTAGTAAGGTAGATGGCTGGTGGGAGGCAGCTGCATGGCACAGGGATATTGGCTCGGTGCTTTGTGACCGCCTGGAGGGGTGGGATAGGGAGGGTGGGAGGGAGGGAGACGCAAGAGGGAAGAGATATGGGAACATATGTATATGTATAACTGATTCACTTTGTTGTAAAGCAGAAACTAACGCACCAATGTAAAGCAATTATACCCCAATAAAGATGTTAAAAAAAAAAAAAAAGAAGATGTGGCACATGTATACAATGGAATATTAGTCAGCCATAAAAAGAAACGAAATTGAGCTATTTGTAATGAGGTGGATAGACCTAGAGTCTGTCATACAGAGTGAAGTAAGTCAGAAAGAGAAAGACAAATACCGTATGCTAACACATATATATGGAATTTAAGAAAAAAAAAGTCATGAAGAACCTAGGGGTAAGTCAGGAATAAAGACGCAGACCTACTGGAGAACGGACTTGAGGATATGGGGAGGGGGAAGGGTGAGCTGTGACAGGGCGAGAGAGAGTCATGGACATATACACACTAACAAACGTAAGGTAGATAGCTAGCGGGAAGCAGCCGCATGGCACAGGGATATTGGCTCGGTGCTTTGTGACAGCCTGGAGGCGTGGGATAGGGAGGGTGGGAGGGAGGGAGACGCAAGAGGGAAGACATATGGGAACATATGTTTATGTGTGACTGATTCACTTTGTTATAAAGCAGAAACTAACACACCATTGTAAAGCAATTATACCCCAATAAAGATGTTAAAAAAAAAAAAACAACTACAAATAGAACTACCATATGACCCAGCAATCCCACTACTGGGCATATACCCTGAGAAAACCAAAATTCAAAAAAAGTCATGTACCAAAATGTTCATTGCAGCTCTATTTACAATAGCCCGGAGATGGAAACAACCTAAGTGCCCATCATCGGATGAATGGATAAAGAACATGTGGCACATATATACAATGGAATATTACTCAGCCATAAAAAGAAACGAAATTGAGCTATTTGTAATGAGGTGGATAGACCTAGAGTCTGTCATACAGAGTGAAGTAAGTCAGAAAGAGAGAGACAAATACCGTATGCTAACACATATATATGGAATTTAAGGAAAAAAATGTCATGAAGAACCTAGGGGTAAGACAGGAATAAAGACGCAGACCTACTGGAGAACAGACTTGAGGATATGCGGAGAGGGAAGGGTTAGCTGTGACAGGGCGAGAGAGAGTCATGGACATATACACACTAACAAACGTAGTAAGGTAGATAGCTAGTGGGAAGCAGCCGCATGGCACAGGGATATTGGCTCGGTGCTTTGTGACCGCCTGGAGGGGTGGGATAGGGAGGGTGGGAGGGAGGGAGGCGCAAGAGGGAAGAGATATGGGAACATATGTATATGTATAACTGATTCACTTTGTTATAAAGCAGAAACTAACACACCATTGTAAAGCAATTATACCCCAATAAAGATGTTAAAAAATTTTTTTTTAAAAATTTGCATGGTCGGGAAGAGCAAACACACTAGGAAAGAAAGGTCTAGCTGTATGTCCCACCAAAGCAAGAAATATGAAAGTGGATGGGGCTCTTACGAATCCTTTGTACCCAGTACCAAAAACATCCAAATGCCCGGGGCTGATGTCATCCATGGGGCAGAATTTGAAAGGCACTGCTTTCCCAGAATTCCCTGCACGTTAGCACACTGCACCTTTCCTGGGAGCCCTACCACTGGTGTCCTTCCTCTGCAGAAATGGGAACATTGTATCCTCATGTGTCAAACTACACCAACCTTGTTCCCAGGAAAGAGAGGAAGGATGGGGTGGGGAAGGGAAGCTGTGCTCTCTAATTCTCACCAAGGACTTATTATGATGGGGTAGCTTCTCCTATTAGCAAGTTTCCACCTTAGATAAACCTTCCCCAACCTTTCCACCATCAAGCATCCCTTTTTGTATTTCTTCATGGACCCCATGTTTTGAGTGACCCTGCCTGCCAATCTGTACCTATTACAAAACATTAACTCACTTCCCCCAGTCTTACTTGTGATTAAAGATGTAACTTCCCATCAGAGCTTCCTCCGATCAGCCTAAGATAACCAGTACCTTAGTGCTGACAGCATTTTAGTAAAAACTACAGGAATATGACGTTTTGAAAACTCTCTGCAGCCTTGATGTAAGGTATATGTTTATGGGATAATAAAGATGTATCTGATCTTTGTCCAGGGTTCCAGCCACAGAGCTTCAAAAACCACTGGAATTTACTGAGCGATGGGATTGTCTTTACTGTGCTAATGAGGTGAGTCATGGTGGGCCATGAGATAGCTGTAGCATCAGGCTAGTTACTAAAAAGACCCAGCCATGTGATTAGAGGGTTGGCACTTTGGGAACGCAAGGGGACTGGAGACCGAATTCAATCGTGGCCAGTGACTTAATCAGTCACGGCTATGCAATGAAACTCCAGAAAAAGCCCTGGATGCCGAGGCTCAGAGAAGCTCCCTGGCTGGTGAACACACTGATGTGCAGGAAAGGTGAGGTGCCCTGACTCCACGGGGAGAGGGCTTGGAAGCTCTGCATCCAGGGCCTTTCCAGAGTTTGCTCTATGTGTAGGTTTTATAATAAAAACTGTAATGATAAGTATAGCACTTTCAGTGAATTCTATGAGGTGTTCTAGAGACTTACTGATCAGGGTCATGGAAACCTCCTAATTTAGAGCCCCTGGGTCAGAACAGCAGGTGACTCTGAGACTTGCCGCTGGTGTCTGAAGTGAGGCTGGAGCCCTTAAACCTGTGGAGTCTGATGCTAGTCCTAGGTAGTGTCAGAATTGTACTGCGGTCCACCCACTGGGAGTGAGAACAGAGCATTATCTTTAAATACATATAAACATCCAAACCCATAGAATGTACAACACCAAGAGTGAACTGTAAAGTAAACTATGGACTTTGGGTGATAAAGATGTGCCAGTGTAGGTTCATCAATTGCAACAAATGAACCCCTCTGGTGGGGGATGTTGACAATGGGGGAGGCCATGCATGTGTGGGAGACAGAGGGCACGTGGGGAACCTCTGTACCCTCCTCTTAATTTTGCTGTGCACCTAAAACTCCTCTAAAAAATAGTCATAGTATATATATATATATATATATATATATATGTACATAAATGCAAGAAAATACTAAAAATAGGTGTGGTCAGAAAACATCTATTAGGGGAAAATCCATTGGTTTCAGATGGCTCTGAGAGAATCATTCCAGTGGGGAGGAGGATGCTGTTGATGTGTACTAAAACCAGGCCCAGGAAACAGGCAGAAGCTTCCTCACTAAAACAGTTGCAGGGATATTAAGTATCAAGGAATATGTTTTTAGAAAAAAGCTAATATACCGAAATGATAATGATTACAACATCTACTGAGTGCTCACTACATGCCAGGTACTGTTCGTGCATTTCACATGAACTGATTGAATGCCTTCAAAGCCTAGATGATGTAGGTACTGTTATTACACTTATTTTACAGATGAGGAAACAGACATAGCAAGAGACTAAGTAATTTGTTCAAGGTCATATTCAGGAGTTTGCCTTTTAATCAATTAGAGAGTCATGAAAAGTAGAACTGGGGTTGTGGCTGGATGGTCTTCTTTCTGCTCCGGTAGAGCCCACTGCACTAGGTACACACTGCTTTCATTGTTTAGCTACCCTTTGGATGAACTCCTTCATGTTAACAGGAAGTTCTATTTTGATAAAGTTTCTTTTATCCCTTGGTTCCAGAGTCTTGCTATGTTCCCCTTCCTCATTTTGCAAATTAGCATTTGGAATGGGGAAGGAAGAGTATATAGTTAGTTCGGATGTTACAACAGTTCATGATGATTATAGTGATTATGAGCTAATGTTGAAAAATTTTAGTAGCATAATAAAAATATTAATTTGAGGGTTCAAATAGTTATTGCATTCATTATTATTCTGTAAAAGTAAGTTAGGAATTAACCAAGGAGCAAAGAGCTCAGAGTATTCCTATGAGAAAGCCAGCCTTGTAGAAGGCACACATAGGAAAAATACTGCTATGGTATCTTAATAAAAATGTTCCAAGACATTCTCATTTGTGTGTTGCCTGAGTGCTTGCTATAGATGTAAAGGCAACATTTGACAAAGACCTTGAGTTCATAGAGTACAAACTGATAAGATACCAGGCCCTCTCATCAGGGGTGAAGTAGTAGAAGCCAAGCCTGAACAGAGATACACAGGTTTCCCCCGTTATCTTAATGCAGAGCATCTCTATGAAACTTTCCATAAGCTGAAATGGTGTAAAGCCAAGGGTAATACCCCAGATTTTCAAAAGTTCATTTTATGCCACTTCAGTTTTAAGAAAGACCTACTTTAATACATTGACGGCATAAAAGCAAAAATCCTCTTTGAATTTCTTTCAGTTACCAAAAACAGGTACAGGCATATCATGTCTTTACTGCACTTCATTTTGCTTTGCAGATATTGTGTCTTTACAAACTGAAGGTTTGTGACAACCCTACATCAAGCAAGTATATCAGCGCCATTCTTCCAACAGCATTTGCTCATTTCGTGTCTCTGTGTCGGATTTTGGTAATTCCAGCAATATTTCAAACTTTTTCATTATTACTATATTTGTTACGGTGATCTGTGTGCAGTGATCTTTGATGTTACTACTGCAAAAAAAGATTATGACTCCCTGAAGGCTCAGATGCTGGTTAGCATTTTTTATCAATAAAACATTTTTAAATTAGAGTATGTACATTGTTCCTTTAGACAATGCTATTCTACGCAACAGACTACAGTATAGTGTTAACATAACTTTTTTATCGGCTATATTCCCCATGTTGTACAATATATCCTTATAGTTTATTTTATACTTAACAATTTGTACCTCTTTACTGCCCTACCCTTATATTGTACCCCACCACTGGTAATCACTAGTTTGTTCTCTATACTTATGACTCTCCTTCTCTTTTGTTATATTTACTAGTTTGTTGAATTTTTGGATTCCACATATGTGATATCATATATTATTTGTCTCTGTCTGACATTTCACACAGTATAATGCCCTCCAAGTCCATCCATGTTGCTGCAAATAGCACAATTTCATTCTTTTTATGGCTGAGTAGTATTCCATTGTATATATGTGTGTATGTGTATATATATATATATATATATATATATATATACACACACACACACACACCCCACATCTTCATCCATTCATCTGTTCTGTTGATGGCTTAGGTTGTTTCCATATCTTGGCAATTGTAAATAATGCTTCTATGAACATTGGGCTGCATGTATCTTTTCAAATTAGTGTTTTGGGTTTTTTTTGGATATATATCCAGGAGTGGAACTGCTGGGTCATATGGTCAAAACTAAACTACTTTTAGTTTTTTGAGAAACCTCCATACTGTTCTCCATAGAGGCTGCACCAATTTACATTCTCATCAACAGTGTAGGAGGGTTCCCTTTTCTCCACACCCTCTCCAGCATTTATTGTTTGTAGATTTTTTTATGACAGCCATTCTGACAGGTGTGAGATGATATCTCATTGTGGTTTTAATTTGCATTTCTCTGATGACTAACGATGTTGAGCATCTTTTCACGTGTCTGGTGGCCATCTGCATGTCTTCTTTGGGAAAATGTCTATTCAGGTCTTCTGCCCACATTTTAATTGGGTTGTTTGCTTTTTTGATGTTGAGTTGTTATATTTTGGATATTAACTCCTTATCGGTCATATCGTTAGCAAATATTTCCTCACATTCAGTAGGTCGCCTTTTCAGTTTGTCAATGGTTTCCTTTGCTATGCAAAAACTTTAAGCCTAATTAGATCCCATTTATTTATTTTTGTTTTTACTTCCTTTGCTTTAGGAGACAGATCCAAAAAATATTGCTACAATTCATGTCAAAGAGTGTTCTGCCAATGTTTTCTTCTAGGAGTTTCATGGTTTCCAAAACATAACTTTTATATGCACTGGGAAACCAAAAAATTCTTGCGACTTGCTTTATTGCGATACTTGTTTTATTGCAGTGGTCTGGAACCAAACTGCAATGTCTCCAATGTGTGTCTGTACTAACACAGATCTTTCATAAAAGCAAAGTTATGTAATGCAAACTTTCGAAAAGTGTGGCTACCATATTCAAAAATTTTAGCAAAGGAAATAGTAATGCAACATCTGAAACAATGAGAGGGTTCCAACACTCCTAGATAGAATATACAGACTCAGGAAACCAGCTAATCTTTCATCTCCAACAGTAATGTACTGAAATTGCAACCGAAATCTTCTCTCTTGATCATATCACTCTAATAAACTCACCATACACTGGTAAACACAAATGATCAACCATGTTGTAGAAAAGCATGGACTGATTGCTCATTTGTGTTTGGGTGTGTATGTGCTTTTGTGTTAAGAGGGAAAAAGAGAACAGATAAAACAGTGATAAGAGTATTTACAGAAATCTGAGAGTTTTCTAAATTGTGGTTAAAAAAAAGTGTAACATAAAATTTACCACTTTAAACATTTTTAAGTGTACAGTTCAGTAGCGGCGAGAATATTCACATTGTTGTAAAACAGATCTCCGGAACTTGACTTTTTCATTGTATGGAACTAGAACTCTATATCCATTAAGCAACAAATTCCCCTTTCCCCCTCCCCACAGACCCTGGCAACTACAATTCTGTTTTCTGTTTCTATGAATTTGACTACTTCAGATACCTCATATAAATGGAATCATACAGTATTTTGTCTTCTTATTACTGGCTTATTTCTCTTAGCATAATGTCCTCAGGGTTCATCTATGTTGCAGCATATGTCAGAATTTCCTTCCTTTTAAAGGCTAAATATTGCACAATATGCATACCCCACGTTTTGTTTATCTATTCGTCCATCAACGGACACTTGGGTTGCTTCCAGCTTTTAGCTATTGTGAATAATGCTGCTATGAACACAAGTGTGCAAATATCTCTTCAAGATCCTGCTTTCAATTCTTAGGATATTTATCCAGAAATGGGATTGCTGGATCATATGGTAATTCTACTTTTAATTTGTTGAGGAATCACCATACTGTTTTCCATAGTAGCTCTGAGTTGTTTTTAATATTTGCTCTCAGATATCTCACTCATAAATGTTAGTTCTTTAATTTGAGACAGGAGGGAAATAGGAAAGAAAAAGCGAGGCAGTAGGAGCCCCTCTCTGGCTAGGGCCTCTTTCTTCACTCGAGCTCCCCAATCTCCCCTCCTGCCCACAGCACAGCTTCCCTTTTCTAGTCTATTCCCGTCCCTTCTTTCCTGCTGCCTGATGCCCAATGCTACCGTCCCCTTGTGGTGGGCAGAATAATGGCTCCCCAATAAAATGTCCACACGGTAATCCTTGGACCCTGTGAATGTGATATGTTACATGACTAAAGGGACTTTGAGGATGCAATTATGGTTCCAAACCTTAAAATAGGGAAATTAGCCTGCATTACCCAGGTGGGCCCAATCTAATAATGTGAGCACTTAACAGCAGAGAACTGTCTCCAGCTGGAGGAAGTAGAGGACGGCAGAAGAGAGATGTCCCAGAAGGGCAAGCTAGAGAGACTGCAAGCGTGAGAAGGATTCCATGCACCGCTGCTGTTCTGAGATGTAGGGGGCCACACACAAGGACTGGCAATGGCCTCCAGGAGATAAGGATAGCCCCCACTGACAGCCAGCAAGGCACTCAGTCTCACAACTGCAAGGAACTAAATTTTGCCGACAACCTAAATAAGCTCAGAGGTGGATTCTTCCCAAAGTCTCAGAAAGGAATGCAGCCCTGCCAACTCCTTGATCTTTGCGCTATGAGACCCATTTTGGGCTCTAACATATAGAACTGTGTGGAGATAATAAAGGGGTATTGTTTTAAGTTGCTAAATGTGTGGTGATTGTTTACGGAAGCAGTAGGAAACAAATACACCCTCTCTCACACTCACCTGGGTCTCTCCCAGCCCTTCAGAAATGTGCCATAACTTGGAAGGTGTCAGCTGTAGAGCCTGAACAACTAATTCCATGTCGATTCACTAATGGACAAGGGCTAGAGGGAGACTAATTTTTTGGAGAGATGAAATTTTTTTTCATCTGACTCTACTAGATATCCATAATAGCAGCAGGAATTTCAGACCTGGAAAGGGGGAGATCAGCCTACTGGCCAGTGACAGAAAATAATCTGGGACTAAGCAGAGCCTCACAATAGTACATCTACCGACACCAACACCACGCATAACAAGGCCTGCTCATGCCTCCATATGGGTTATTCTTGAAGCCTCTCTGCCCCTCGCTTATAAAATACAATGTATTTTCATCATTAAAAAAAATCAGAGGGACTTCCTGGTGGTCCAGTGGTTAAGAATCTGTGCTTCCAATGCAGGGGGCTCGGGTTCGATCCCTGGTTGGGGAACTAAGATCCCACATGCCGTGTGAACGGCCCCCCCAAAAAAAGAAAAAAAATTTTAAAAAAGAATCAGAGCACAGAAGGTGATGCACTGAAAGTGAAAGTGCCCCTGCTCATAGTTCCACCTTTCCAGAAAGTTTTCATGTAATACGGTCCTTATGTGTCTATTTTCTTCTTTTCTTTTTTCTTTCTCTAAAACAGAATCACTCTGTATGTACTATTCTGTGACTGGATTTTTTTTTTTATTGATTAATATATCTCTGGAATTTTTTTTGTCAATACATAGACGGCGGACTTCTCATTTTTTAAATGATTACATAAAAATGGCTATAAGTTACAATTGAGAAATATCATAACCCATGGATGGCCATTTATTCTGTGTATTTTCATTAGTACAAATGAATGCCCATCAGCCTTTATTTCTTCAGCCTTATGCAAGTGTATCTATATGATAAATACCCAGAAGTGGAAGTACTGGGTTACACAGGGTGAGCATTTAAACACTGACTGCCAAAATACCATCCCCAAAGAGTGCCAACTTTACTCTCCTATGAACAGAGTATGAAAGTGCCCGTCTTGCCCACATCCTCTGCAACACTGGTCTTCTTACATTTTTTTTCACCTTTACCAGTACTTAGATAGAAATGATTTCTCATTGTGTTATTTACATTTCTTTATTTCTCAGTAAGGTATAGCACCTTTTCATATGTTTGTTGGACATTTATAATTCTTTTTGTATCCTATTCATGTCCCTCACAAATTTTTCCATCGAGTTCATTTTTCTTATTGATGTAGTGAAGTTATTTTTATGTTAATGAAATGAGTCTCTTGTCAAATGTGCTGCAAATACTATTTCCTGTGGGTTGTCTTCTGACTCCACTAATATATTGTCTGCCATCATAAATTATAAATTTGTATTTAGTTCAATAGATCAATATTTTTCTTTTAGGCTTTCGGTTTGTATCTTGGTTGTAACTGCCTTCCCCACTCCAAGATTATTTTTAAAATTCACCCATATTTTGTCTTTTTCATTTCGGTATTTTATTCATCTGAAATTTAGTTTCATGTAAGAAGGGAGAAGGAATACAGATTTACTTTTTCCCTGAAACAGTGAGAAGTTTTCCTAACATCATTTATTGAATAAGCCATCTTCTCCTCTCTGATATGAAATGTCTTTTTCTTATAATAAATTCCCAAATCACATAATTTATTCTCTATTATTGACCTCCCTGCTTCGGTGTCAGTACAAATTATTTTAACTATGTACCTTTACAATACATTTTAATATTTTCTTATTTTTAGACATCCTCTAGCTTTTGGGGCATGTTAATTTTTTCACATAAATCTTTTATCAACTTATAAAATTTTTTAATATTTTGATTTTCTGTATTTTGATTTGACTCAGATAAGTTACTGTGCTATGAAGGCTTGATTTTTACTTACCCAGATAGATGCCATGATATCCCACCTTTCTCTTGAGTTGAGATCACACTAACCTATTAAAAGGAAAAAAAAAAAAGTACGAACAGTATAAATCTGGGACTCAGAACAAAATAATCTCAGCCTAACCCTTAATCTCTAATCCAGGAAACAGAAGTCAACATTCAAAGAGAAACCACCTCTGGAAGAGGATGTTTCTCTAACATCAAGTACTGCATTTGCTAAATAAACATCACCAAACACCAACTATCTATCTACAAGAGACTGTGCTAGACCTGTGAAGGGCTCAAAACAAGAGAGAAAAAAAATCTCTGTACCTAAGAGGTTTGCAAATATGTTTCCTGGGAGCCAATTTTTGACTCATTTAACATCCAGGAGAACTACAATGATTGTTGACTTCTTTTAACTACCATCATAGGGAACAACATAAACTTGTCCCCCTCCCCCAGTTTTCAGCTGGCTTGTTTGATCCCTTGTGTTTGTGAATCTTCTTTTACATTTTACAAGGCTTCAAGTCTACAGCCTGTTATAAACAGACATGCCTGCTCTTTGAGGAAGGTCCAGGCCTTGGTAGGGCCCATAGGTGAAAAAGGGCAATTCTTTGATGGATGCCTGGTTGGGAACCCAGACACACTTTCATATGTAGACATTATTCAAACATGCTGGCAAATCTCCAGGATTGGCTTAGAAATAAAGTTGCTCCCACCCTTACCGGGAACAAAATATTCTAAAAATTCAGTGATAGCCCCAGAGCAATGTGCAATAGGAAATGACACTATTAGTCTCTGGAATTTAAATATTTCTAGGGACTTGATTTTCTCAGGCTTTCTGTAGGGGAGGGCAGTCAGCTTTCTAGTTACAAGGGCTAAGGGCTACATCCCTCTAAATATACAGCAGATACAAAATATCATTAGTTCTGGTTTTGCCTCTTAAAGCTAGACACAATTTCTTTGAGCCTCAGTTTCCTCATCTGTAAAAAGGGGAGAGGATGGCTGTTGCTGGCACTAAATGAAATAATATGTGTAATCACATCAGCTAATGTTTTGAGTTCTTACTATGTTGCAGGTAATATAAAAAAACACAACAGGAAATTCCCTGTCGGTCCAGTGGCTAGGACTCCGCACTTTCACTGCCCAGCAGGTTCAATCCCTGGCTGGGGAACTAAGATCCCACAAGCTGTGCGGCTTGGCCAATAAATAAATTAAAATTAAAAAAAATTAAGAAACATTGTAAGGTCAATTCCAAAAGGCTGGAGATTTTTGTCAAGTTTTTTCACTGAGGCACAAAAGTACTAAATAAAAATGCTTATTGAATGAATGAATATCAGCCTCACAATAACCCAGGGGAGCTGGGTATCATTAAGAACATCTCCACTTTGCAAATGAAGAAGTTGGGGCGCAGAGAGGTACAGTCGATCTCCCAGCATCCACGGTTCCAGGCCCCCTCCCCCACCTTGCCCCGCCCAAATCCTCAGATGCTCAAGGTCCCTATATTCAAAGGCACAGTACAGTCTCCTTACCCGCGGGTTCTGCATCCGCTGATTCCACCAACCGCGGTTCGACTTTGAAACCCGCGGCTACGCAGGGCCGACTGTACTATAACGTTCCAGTCTCACAGCGAGTAAGTGTCCCTCTACGGAACCTAGGCAGTCACAGTCCAAGGGTATACATTTAACCCCCAAGCTTCTGCCTTACCCAAGTGCCCCGCCCACACACTGTCAAAGCTAATGCTCAATATGTGTTGATTTAGTATAATTTGTAAATTACAAACATTTACTACTGATTTCGGTTTTAAGAAGTGAAAAATTACTCCACAGTGGAGGCTAAATGACCTAACAATAGAACCTGAAACATCCTTTTCTGAAAGAGATTAGAGCGTTTACATCATTTCCTTTACTTCCTCCTCGGTCCCTGTATTTAGGCCCCTGTATTTAAGCCCATGCCTCTACAGAACCACGCGGCTCTGGGAACAAGCTTCTGGTTTTCTTTACATCTTTGAATTTCCTTTCTCGTCAGTTTGAAGTTTTCTGCCTTCATGAAAGCCAATGGCGATATCTTTGCAGAATAATGTTTTTATGAGTTACAATTTTCATGAAGTTGATTTTTAGAAAGTTGTAAATGTACCTCTGGCAGAGGAGAGAGTCTGACTGACTGTGTAGAACACAAATCCTTGGAAATAATTTAGCCGGGCAGTGGTACAACCTTCTTATTAGCAGCCCGAGGGGCCTCCAGAGACCCAGAAGCTCCTTGACCCAGAAGCTCCTTGACCCGGCAGAAACCACAATTTCCTATATATGGTCACTTGCAAACAAGTACTCAGATGCTCTACCTGCTGACTCAAATGCCAGGGGAATGATTCAGGTGCAGTGAATCAGACTCTTGGAATCAAAGAAAAAGGTGAGTCTTTTCATGGAAAAGCAAACTTCTCGGACTCCCAAAGCCCAATATGTAAATACACTTTTATCCTACCTCCTAAAAAAATTAAGTGAAATAAAGTAAATTGCCTAAGTGAAGAGGAGGGACGTGCTCACAAGGATGGGTGGGGTTCAAGTCCTCAGAACAGAGCTTGGAGCCAGCCCCTCTTACGACGCCAGGGACCGGGAGAACCATCCGACTCTCCGCTCTTCTTCTGTTCCCAAGACCTGAGGGTGGGGGGCGCCAAGATGGCCAACTGTATCCCTGCGCGGCTATCTGTGACGAAAAGCCAAGGGTCGAGGGCGCCGGGACAGCTGGTCAGCTTGCGCCCCGCCCCAAGCAGAACTGGGTGACCCTCCCAGGACAGGCAGTTCTGCTGCTCGGGGCCTCAGCTTCCTCGATTCTGAAACGGGGGCGGTGGCCTCCACGCCCGCCGGAGCCCCTGGGCCCTGCACTCCGCAGCCGGGTCGGTACGTGGCGTGGGTGCCAGCCCAGCGCTGACCCGTGGCCGCGCTGCGCTCGCGGAGGAACCGGCCGAGGCGCGACCCTGGCTCCAAGCTGCGGGGCAGCCGGGGTGGCTGGTGAGGCTCACGGCGACGCGGGGGATGTTGAACTTACCTGGAGCGCGGCCCCAGGAACGGGCGTGCGGAAGAGCGGCCAGCGAGGGAGTGCGCCCCGGACAACGCTGCTCCGCGCTCGCTCCCGCCCGTGGCCGGACCGCGCCCCTTCCTCCCGCCCCTCCACCGCCTCCCGAGTCCACCTGATCGCCACCGGAGGCTGGGAAAGGGAAGCCGCGCCCCGCGGCCGTCCGGGCGCCAGTTCCGCGCAGGCGCGCCTTCGGCCCTTCGCCCTCGGCGACTTTAAAACTCTACCGCCCTAGTCTCGCATCATCCTCAAAGTGAAACCCATGTCCTCGATTTTCACTTCTCCTTAACTTACATTAAGCTTTTCTTCAGATTTTGTGCAAGCTTGTTTTGTTCTAGGCGTTGTGGATTCAGAGATCAGACAGTCCCCACTCCCAAGAAGCTCAGGGCCTGGTACGGGATGACGAACAGCTAAACACTAATAACAGTCCGTAACACTTATCTAGCATTTCCTTTGTGCCGGGCACTGTTCTGAATTCTTCACAGATATGCACTAATTTAAATCTTACCATAAACCTATAAGGTAGATACTATTTGCCCCATTTTATAAATGAGAAAACTGAGACAGAGAGATTAGGTAAAGTGAGCAAAGTCACAGAGGGAGTAAATGGCAGGTTTTTTATCCTGCCAGGCAGGGAGAAATTTTCTTCTACCCTTCTAGGTTCTCCTGGCTGCTCTAAGAATTAAAATGACATAAGACACATTAACGGAGAAAAATACACAAAAGTATATCACTGTATCCTCACACCGTGGAAGGGACAAGAGAGCTCTCTGGAGACCCTTTGGCAAGGGCACTAATCCCATTCAGGAAAGCTCCACACTCAGGGCCTAACAACCTCCCAAAGACCCCACCTCCAAGGACCATTGCTCTGGGGATTAGGATATCAACATATTAATTTTGGGGGGACACAAACATTCAGATCATAGCAAGCAGTTTATAATAACTCCCACAGCCTCTCCTTAAAAACACTGCTATTAAAAATGTTAATTGTAAATCTTTGAAAGATACCAAGAATAAATGATATTATAATAATATTGATACCTGTGTACTCACCACCCAGTTTTATCAAATCTTAAACATTATGCTGTATTTTTTTAGAATGTTTTCAAGACAGTTTAAAAGGTATGTTGATACAATTGATGTTCCTTTTGTGCTTTTCCTGACCCATTTCCCTCACTCTTTCTCCAAAGATAACCCAGTAGTAATCACAGTGTTATTATTCTCATGCATGTTGTTATACTTGTTTCAAAATATTGATATAGCCATAAACATATGATACTCTTTAGCAGATTTTTAAACTTTAAATATATGGTATCATGAGGTATATTCTGCCACTGGCTCTTTCTGTTCAATGCTAGCTACTCTAGTAGCAATTGTTCATCATTTATTTTAAGTGCTGTATAGTATTCCATTTTATGGCTATATCATGGTTTGTTCCTCATTCTCCTGATCATGGGTATTGCATCGTTTCAATATTTTGCTACTTTGAATAATGCTGCAATGAACATTATTTTATACAGCTTCTTGTTCACAGGTGTGTGAATTGATGACATTACCATTTGAAAATAAAATAAGGATAGAAAGGGAGAAAGTTTTGACTGTATGGCATAGGGAGTGATTGGTTACTAGGAGAAGATGTGAACAGGCATACAGATTAGTTTAGTTCAATGATTAGTTTTTTGTTTTTTAATTAATTAATTTATTTTTGGATCTGTTGGGTCTTCGTTGCTGCACGGGCTTTCTCTAGTTGAGGCAAGTGGGAGCTACTCTTCCTTGCTGTGCGCGGGCTTCTCATAGGGGTGGCTTCTCTTTTGCCGAGCACGGGCTCTAGGCGCGTGGACTACAGTAGTTGCAGCATGCAGGCTCAGTAGTTGTGGCTCGTGGGCTCTAGAGCACAGGCTCAGTAGTGTGGCGCACGGGCTTAGTTGCTCCGCGGCATGTGGGATCTTCCTGGACCAGGGCTCGAACCCGTGCTCCTGCACTGTCAGGCAGATTCTTAACCACTGCACCACCAGGGAAGCCCCAATGATTACTTTTTAATCAGGGCTGTATTGTGAAAACTCTTAAGAGGATGAACAGATGTATCAGTTAGCTGCCGCCACCATAATGCTATATAACAAACTACCCTCAAACACAGGGGCTTAAAACAAATCATTTATGTATTCTCTCAGCTCTGCAGGATGGCTGAGGTGTCTCTGCTTCACAGGTCCATTCTGGGTCCATTCTGGCTGAAGGGGCAACAGCTACTTGGAGGAAGTTCTTCTCCTGGTGACGTCAGAGTACAAGAGGGCGCACCCAACTATGTACGCATGTCTCAAGCCCTTGCTTGCGTCACTGCTGCTAACATCCTATTGGTCAAAGCAAGTAACAGGACTGAGCCCAATGGCGAAGGAGGGGGAAGTATACTTTTCCCATTGGGGGTAGGGCAGTGAGGGGATAGTTCTGAACAGTAAGCTAACCCATCTTAGCAGCATACAGAGAGGCACTGGGGGGGAGTTGGGAGCTAGCGACATGGCCACGCTTTGTCAAATGGAACAAGGACGACTACATCCAATATTCAGGTCTGGGGACAGGTAGAAATATTGAGAGTCTCTAGACCCCAGGAGAGTGTTAGGCATGGAAATCAGAGTTTCCTTGGGGAAAAAACTCAACCACTAAGCCAAATATTATTTTGGTGTTTGGGACTACAAAATAATCAACAATTCAGCTAACATTTTTTTTTCAGTACCCATTACACTGTTCTAAATACTTTGCACACATCATCTTATTTAGTTTTCACCCCAACCAGATGCGGTAGGTCCTATTCTGTATCATTTTTAAGAGCTGCGTAAACTGTACAGCATGAATAAGACCTTGGCCCAAGGTTACATAGGCAGCAAATCATGTAGCTGAGATTCAAACCCAAGCACCTTGGCTCCAAAGCCAAGTACACATTCTCTGCCAACTGAAACTGGCATTACTCATGACCCCTGTCAGCTCAGCAGACAGGGAAGACATACAGACTAAATGGGTGCATGCGCTGAGTGGGTCCCTTCCATTTCTGAAAGTAAATTTTTGAGCAAAAGAGACAATCTGCTGGTTTACAGCAGCAGCAGGAGGGGGCTAGTGGTTTGGGGGTTCTGGCTTCTGTGGTTCAAAACTCTGCCCCATATTATGATAGGCATACATTGTAGGCAGAGTAATGGTCCCCAAAGATGTCCAACAACCCCTGGAATCTGTGAATATGTTACATTACATGGCAAGGGGGAATTGTGGTTGCAGACGGAATTAAGTTTGCTAATCAGCTGAACTTATTTGTTTCATATTCTTTTCCATATGGTTTATTAAAGGATATTGAATATAGTTCCCTGTGCTGTACAATAGGACCTTGTTGTTTATCCATTCTATATATAATAATTTGCATCTGCTAACCCCAAACTCCCAATCCATCCCTTCCCCAGTCCCCCTCCCCCTTGGCAACCACAAGTCTATTCTCTGTGTCTGTGAATCTGTTTCTGTTTCATAGATACGTTCATTTGTGTCATAGTTTAGATTCCACATGTAAGTCTAATCAGTTGACCTTAACATAAAGAAATTATCCTGGATGATGTGGACCAAATGTAATCACAAGGGTCTTTGAGTGGGGAAGAGGCAAGCAGAATCTGAACTAGAGAGACGGTACAATGAGAAAGCTCAACTGGTCATTGCTGGCTTTGAAGATGGGAGCGGGTAATGATCTAAGGAACATAGGTGGTCTCTAGAAACTGGAAAAGGGAAGGAAATGGTTTCTCCCCGGGAGCCTTGAGATGGAATGCAGCCTGTCAACACCTTGAATTTAGCCTAGTAAGACCCATTTTGAACTTCTGACCTGTAGAACTGTAAGCTAACATGTTCGTGTTGTTTTAAGCCACTGAGTTTGTGGTAATCTGTTGCAGCAGTAAGAGGAAATGAATAGGAACATCTCTGGGCATGACCTACACTGGGTGTTGCTTACTGCTGCCTTCCAAGCAGTGCAGTTAGATCATCCTATCAGAGCCAAATTTTAATTGAATAATTGAATGGTCTTATTTCAAGTCTACAGACCAGCTTAAATTAGGTGTGATTACCTCTATTTTGAAAATACAGAGGGAGGCTTAGAGGGATTCAGTAACTTCTACAAGTTCTGTCCCACACAACCAGGAAGTAATAAAGCTGGATTTATAGCCAGAAGGAAATGAGTAACAGGTGGTGTTTACGTGTAGGATTTATTTTAATGATTCCAGGTTCAGCGTTGAACACTTTGGTTTCAGGATGGCAACTTTAAAATAAAAGGCACTGTTTTTTTTTGAGGTTTTCTAGTTGTAACAACTGCCCAGTTACCACCATTTAGACTAGAATCATGCTATAGTGTATTTATAAAATTAATACTTTTCCCTCAACAGATGAATTTTCTCAGAAGTAAATGTTAGGTGATAAAATGATAATAATGATAAATGCGAGGATCCCAGAAACCAGGTTTATAGTCATCCAGAAAAAAAAAAAAACAGAAAAAATTGTTTGATGAAACTTTCACCACTCTGAATACATTGAACCACTTGGTAGTTTTACAAGAAGCTAATTTTCCTATATTACCTTTTCTTTCTGCTAAAAAGAACAATTTGAGAGTCAAATGTAGCAAAGTTATTGAGGTATATTTTAAAAGTATAGTAAAATGTGAGGGAAAAACTAACAAAAGCAGGTTAAATTGACCAAGCGGTTGTGGATATTATGTTTTCTCTCACAGTTGTGAGCTGAGCCGGCCCAGCATGAGAGAGCCGATTGCTAAACTTTCAGGAGTTTTGCAAGTAAACAGAGCCATTATTAAAATTTATATCAAATAAACACAATTGAATACATTATGTTAAAAGCAAAGGTACTCAAACTTTCTAATTCCTTGACATTTTACTGTTATTGATGATCTCGAGGTTATTTATGTTTACTTTATCTGTGTGGTAGAAATGCTATATCAACTTGTGTTCTTGTGTATCTCTTCCCATCTCCATGTTCAGTGAAATTAGGTTAAATTCTGCCATGGTGAGGGCATATACAACACAAAAGCCAGCAAATGCTTCCAATCAGGACTTCCCAGACACCAAAAGCTGGGTGTGAAATATTTATGAGCGTGCCACTGATTATAATAATGGGCAAATTTAAAATTAAGACAGGATTTGAGTTCAAGTGATTAATTATTTCTGATTTATATTAGAAAATTATAATCAAATGACACTGAATTTAAGGACTCTATTATAGTTCTGGCAGAAGAGAAATAGCAAACTAAAAGGGTTTGAATAAATAGTTTAAAAAAGGGACTCTATGGAAGCGTGGGCAGGGTTAAGTTAAAGGAATCCATAGGGGTGATGAAGCCAGAGGACTAGAGACAGGATGAAAGCATGGCTACCTCTAGGTCTGCATGGGCAAGTGAGGGACGGTGTTGTCAGAGCCTCAAGGACAGGGACAGTGGGAGGGGGCTGCCCAACAGGACCTGTGGCCCAGGAGGGATGCAGGCACTGCCAGAACCACAGCAAGGCAGTGGGGAGGGATAGACACCTTAACTTCTTTCCCATCAATGTCTCCATTTGGCCAATCTCAACCAAAAGCCAAGGGTGCAAGAAAGTCTCGGAGAAGCAATTTCGGGAAGTCTGTTTCCTGGAGCATAAACAGGGCAGAGAATTGGTGTGAAGGTAAACAGAATAAGCAGCGCAGGGACTTTTGGGTGTTACTAGTATAGACGATTGGTTCATTTTGGAAACATTCCTTTAGTGAGAATGTTTAAGGGAGGCATCTTGAAACCTTTTTTTTTTTTTTTTAACAATTTACAGAAACTCTCCCAGTCTGGGATTCTAATAAACTTTTATAATTTGCTGGTCTTGGAGCTTGGTAGCCTGAAACCAAAATGAGCATGGGGATAACATTCTGCTAGTTTTTTTAGAGAGAGTTGCACCATGGGTCTATTTTGTTTTATCAATCAAGTGACTGAATTTTTCGGGACGAGCATTAAATTAGAGTTATAGGAGCTTTGGAACATTTTCAAGCAACATCAGTTTGTGCAAAGACTTGAAATTCTGGGATTCATATGGAACTTTCAAAGAAAATTATCCAGGACAGTGACCTACAACTATTTCACCAGGACTGAATGAGGTAGAGAAGGTGAAGAAGTCATTGCTCTTGATTGGCAGATGTGCCCGAAATGTTATTGATATTGTTTCTAGGACTTTACCTGGGCCACTAGCTACTCAGTAAGCCATTGAAAGGGCTCCTGCTTAGAGCTATCTCAGGCTCATTTGGGGATAGAATCTTTATTACTCACTGTGGCATCTTAATATTAAGTTGAGCAGTGTAAACTACTGATACTGGACTATTTTTAACTTATAAAATTAGGAATTTCATGGGGTTGAATCTAGTAGGATATTCTCAATAGTCTCCCTCTCCTGTTCTCGTTATGTTTCTTCAAAACCCTAGTCTGTGAGATATTGCAAAATCTAAATGAGAACTCATTTTCTGCCACTTACCCCCAAGTTTCCTACATTGTATGGCCATGAAATTTCAGGTCTCAGGAAGCATTTTCATAGCCAGTCCTAACAATTCATAGATTGGCTCCTGATACAGCTTCTACATGGGAGAAATGCACCCCAGGGCTTAGAGCCTGCTGTTAGGCAAGGGACAATCATAGGAAATCGTGAGGAAGTAAAGTTTACACAAAGCCCATGACAGCATCTAAGGAAATCCCAGGTTTGGTTGTGGCATCTTTTCCCCAGATTTCATGAAAAAATGCTTTTTCAAGTCTTGCTGGGTTTGCAGATGTGCCATCAAAGGATGCCAGCAGAGCCCTGCTGGCCACTGTCACTGGTTTCCCAGAGGGGACAGAGGCACAGGCTTGCAGAATGCCTGGGCTAAGTTTCATTCTGACTCTGCCATTTTTCCCGCACGAGCCAATAAATTCCTGTTTGGAGCTTTGGTCATCTCCAGGGTGAGTCACGGACACTTAACAAATCTTTGTGCCTGTACAGAAGGACATAGCCATTTTCACACTATATCAAGTGTCATGAGAAGGTTTGATGATGATAAATATAGCGTAAATAATCATCTTATTGTATTGCACACGGAGATTTTAGTTATTCCTCTTTGTTCTGGGGTTTCAACAGATTGCAAAAGAAGAGCTATGATAATATGGGGATAGGTAGTTTATTCTTGATCTTAGCACAAGTAGCGAGTGTCTCGGATGCAACCCCTTCAAAGGGATTTTCTCCAAAAACCTTTGTCTCAAATTTTAGGATGATTTTGCCATCTCAATGGCATTGTCTTACATTAATGAGATGAAGAATCTAATGAGATGAACACAGCAAAAAAACCACAACCAGACTGTCATTTATGAATACAAATTTATATAGTGGCATATGCTATTGGAGAAATCAGAAATTCATAACACACAAATTGGTATTGGAAATACAAAGATCATTTCAGAGTCAAGAAATCAGGTTGACAGCACCACGGATGTTTTACTCAAGTCTGAGCAGGTGTGTCGTATCCAAGAAGAATGAATACCTGTGGGACACCGAGACTGACTATTGTAAAACTGTGCAAAACACACCCCAACACTCTTTCTGCCTCTACCTGTCAGAATCTGTGTGAGTCCGCCAGGAGGCCTGGGGTACAATCTAAGGGCAAAGGTGCAGACGCTTCTATCTTTTAGCCTTCACAGCCAGCATGTGATAGCAAATAGCAACCCCTGAGGGTCTTTTGTTCCTTCTCACCTAAAGACGTGGCATAAAGCGTTAGTAAACCACACACAAGGCCTTAGTGAGCAAGTTAGAAAAACCGAAAGGAGAGCTTTGGCTGAAGTATAACTGCACATCAGTCACCAAGTTCTCTGCTTCCCAGTATGAAGTATAAAACATAAAAGAAATGAAAAATTCTGTATCAAAGAAGTAAATCTCAGTTGTACATCTCGGAGCGATTTCTATTTCACAAGTGTGCGTCCACTAGGGAAGGATCAGCACTCAATAAAGTGTATGTGGTGGGGGATAGAAAGGAAGGGAGGCGGGGATACCCAAGGGCTTTCCTTTCACGCTGATAACTCACTATCTCACAGTCCTCAGCAATGCTGCTCGTGTCATTCGAGAACTGTTCCACGGAGGCTGCTAGGTGCACTCAGATCAGTCTCCACTCCTTCCCGCACTGGCTCCGTTCTGCCATCTGTCTGCATTCTGCCCACCCATGTGCCCTATTTAGCAGGAAGAGAAGGGCAGTGCAAGAAGACTATTCAAGCAAGTGGAAAGTTACTGCTTCAACGTGCAAGCATTCAGGGACCGAGGAGCAGTGCTAAACAACAGGCCCAGTCAAACGTTGCTCCATGAGCAACTGGCTTCCTGTCCTTGCAGAATTAGCATCAACTTTCTAGGTTGTTCCGGAGAGGATTCCATGCTCAGCTGATGAGCTCTCCAGCCATGAGACACCAGTTTTGGGTGTTCGTGAGTCCAATACAGAAGTTCCAGCCCTAACACCCAAGCTGGCCTCGAGTAGCATCTGAGCAGTCAGGAGTATCAGGTTCTGGGCTCACTCACTCCAACTCATCTTCTCCTGCGAACTTTGTGCTCAGCTCGGAGTTGCTAAGTCAGACTTTCCTCTAAATGTCCTGCTCTGGAGAACGATTCACAGTCTCACCTCCTGCTAATACATTATTACAGCTTTTCTGTTCAGTCCTCCTCAAGCCCACTGCCAGATTCATGCCTATGTCAAGTGGTGCTTCTTTGCTCCAATGAGAAGATTATTTTGTAATCCAAGTAGAAGAGAGAGTTTTTTTTCCCCTCTACTTACACTTGTGATATTGCCACCACAGTCTCTCTCCTCCCCTCCCTAAATCGATTCCTCTATGATTCACCCATGACACCATTCGTTTGTTTACTGAACAAATATTCCTGGAGCGCTCGTTGTGCACAAGGCACTGCTGGAGAACCCAAGGCACGGCTCACACCCGCCCTTCTCTCAAGGAGCTTGGATTTTGGCTGAGATGCCTAAAACCTTTCACGGTTGATTCTTTCTAGCTTTTAGGACCAAAGTATTTCCAGTGTGGAATGTTCTCAAAGAGCTAGGGTCATCCTAATACAAATATTACACAACGTGAATGCTCTGTGATCTGCTCAGTGATTACAGTGTGCCGTGCATCAGGAAGGGGACGTGTCTCTTACTCCTGAACAATGGAATGGTGCCTGCAGTTCAAAATAACACGACATGCATGCTTATATTTTTGCCAATACAGCAGAAACAAAACTGAAACACAAAAGCAAGCGGTGCGCACACTACGTACATCATCAAGCTGCTATTTGAACACGAAATCATTTTAAAGCCATGTGTCCATGGCCTCGTCATGTGCTGATATAATAAAATAAGTGCCTGAGCTACCAAAAAAAGAACCCCCGAAAGAGAAATCCCTGAAACACTGTACCAGGAACGGTGCCTTTATCTGCTGTACTAGTACTTTACCTGCTGTACCAGTACTTTATCTGCTGGGAGTACTAGTACTTTTCGACTGTGAGTACTAGTACTTTTCTGCTATGACGACTAGTTGGCATCCATTAACTCTGATTTCGTTCTGGCCTGAGCTTTCTCCTCATTTGCTTTATTCAAATAAATCTCTGACTTTTCTGCAGCCCTAACAAAATAAAAACCCCACAGCTAGCAAAGCACACGGCTTGTCTGTTATTGGACTGGGAAAAGCCTGGGGTAGCAGGAACTGTGGTAGGTGTTTCAAGCATCCACAGCAATGCTGAATAAAAAGGCCACAGTGCGGCAGTCTTGCCTGGTGGCATCCTTTGTCAGGGAGGATGTCTGCATGTGTCCTGGCTGCAGTGTGAACCAGCCGGGCACAAGGGCATCCCCCTGGGCCTAGGGTGCAGGGCATCACTGATGTTCTCTGAGGCGCCTGCCAGGTCCCTCCTTTCCCCAGGTTTCAGTCCCCCCCTCCATAAGGAGGGTTCCACTGTGCCTGATGCCTGACAGGCGAGGCTGAGGTTTCTCCCTTGAGTTGTGGAGAAATGCTCTGGTCCAGACCACTTTGAACTCCCAGGTGAAAAGGGCTGGTGATGCAAGGTACGATCAGAAGCCACGGAGGGCAGGTTGTCAAGTGGACACACGAGCAGACACACAGGTGCTGATTAGCAGAATTCTGAGCAGAACCTGGGCGTCAGCAACGTGAACTCTGCTGTGCAGAGGCCAAGGAAAATCTCAAGCAGAAGGGAGCTGGAGTCGGGGGAGGAGACCAAAGGCCCTGCATCCCTGTCTCTCTCCCTCTGAGACCTGCCTGGTACACCCCCAGCCCTCTGAGCTCCACCAGCTGTGGAGCTCACTCCTGTCCTAACACCAGACACTGCCTTTCTAAGATCAGCCTTACAGAAGGAACAATTTGTCACTGCTGACATGGTTAATGGGATCCACGGAAAGAACTACTTCCATCCTCTGGGGTCTCAGTGGTTCTTTGTTTAATGAGGTAGCTCAGCTGTGAGCTGATGCATGTGATGTGTGCCTCCGCCACTCAAAGCTATAGTTTTCCCTTTTCAATCAGCGAGATTATAAAAATACCAGTATTTTCCCCCGTTTTATAAAAATGATTTTAGAAAAAAAATACTCATGGATCTCCTCCATTAAACTTCTGTTCCGTCTTGCAAATTGTTGTGAACTCTGACTTCCAGATTCAATTTTTTTACTTTAGCACCTTTGAACACATAAGCACCCTCGGTTTCACTGAGTACGTTGACGTTCCGCACAGTGCAGTACTGTCTGTCCACGTTCTTCTCCACCCTGTCCAGGCCCCTCTTGGGCACATCCACCTTGGTATTCAGAGGGTATTCCTCCAAAATGTCCCCCGTGGGCGGCTTCTTCCTCTGTTTCTGGCGTTTCCTGGTGATGAAACAAGCCACCAAAAACACCAGAAGTAGGAGCATGATGGCAGCAAGGGCGCTGCTGATAGACGCCCCGGTTTGGGATAGAGAAGCAGCTACAGCTGGCTCTTCCATCTCCAGATTCAGCGACTTCATATTGGTGCCATTCTTGACTTGGTTCCCTTCATTGTCATAGATGAGGGACTCGTCAAGGGTCAGCCAGCCACTGGGGTCCACCAGGTCCCTTCGGTTGCGCCTCAGAGGGGCCGTGAGAGAGCGCTGGACCCTGGGACCTGAGATGGTGTCAGGTCCAATGACGTAGATCACCTGGAGATACCACTGGTGTCCGGCTTCCACCTGCAGAAGGAGGAGATGGCGAGACAAAGCAAACATGTCATTGGCCCACAGGCCACCTCTGAGGAAAGGCAATGGAAAGACAGCTGCCCACCACAAGCCCCAACAGATAAACGGTTTCAAGAAAAGCATTAGCCACACCAGTGTTCAAAGCAGCATTACTTACAGTAGCCAAGATATGGAAACAACCTAACTGTCCATCAGTAGATGAATGGAAAAAGATGTGGGGTGTGTGTGTGTATATAGATATACCATGCAGCCATAAAAAAGAATCTTGCCAGTTGTGACAACACGGATGGACCTAGAAAGCATTACGCTAAGTTAAATAAGTTAGACAGAGAAAGACTAATACCATATGATTTCACTTATTTGTGGAATCTGAAAAACAAAACAAACAAACAAAACAAAATGAAAACAGTCTCATAGATGCAGAGAACAAATGGGTAGTCGCCAGAGGGAGGAGGGTGTGGGGAGCACTGTAATATGTGAAGAGGCTTAAGAGGTACAAACCTCCAGTTATCAAATAAATAAGCCAGGAGATGTAATACACAGCATAAGGAACATGGCCAATGATACTGTAATAGCTTTGTATGGGGACAGATGGTTACTAGACTTATCACATTGATCATTTCATAACGTATGCAAATGTCAGATCACTGCAAGTAATTCTTGCCACTGGAGTCCACCTGAAAAGAACATAATATGGTATATCAAATGTGTTTCAATTAAAACAAAGAAAGGGGGCTTCCCTGGTGGTGCAGTGGTTGAGAGTCCGCCTGCGCATGCAGGGGACACGGGTTCGTGCCCCGGTCTGGGAGGATCCCACATGCTGCGGAGCGGCTGGGCCCGTGAGCCATGGCCGCTGAGCCTGCGCGTCCAGAGCCTGTGCTCCACAACGGGAGAGGCCACAACAGTGAGAGGCCCGCGTACCGCAAAAAAAAAAAAAAAAAAACAAAGAAAGGAAATTGATCCACTAAAGAACCTCTTGCTTTTAAAGTCATGGAATAAATCAGACCATAACTGGCACCCTTTAAGAAAAATGTTGAGGTAAGACTATGTATGGCGCATTTAAAGATTAGTAAATATGCCACTGTAACTGTAGCAGAAAGGTTTTGATGAAGTAAAAAAAAGAAAAAAAAAAGAAAAAAGAAAGAAAAAGAAAAGTATTAGCCATGGTTGGTGTCTGTGAATAGAGAACTGAACCGAATATTTTGGGGTGCTGTTTTATTTCCACATTCAGGTGATCTTGGGTCAGATATTCACATTTTTTTTCAGTTTCACTATCTGTGCATGAAATAGCCCTAAGAATTTACCTTTCATGGTTTCTTTAGCTCAGTCATCACTTATGATGTGTTGGTCTTTATTGATAGCAGTGGAGTAATAGTATTAATAATCACATTTATTCCCAGTACCGTTTATTGTTTTCTATGCCAATTTACTATTTATTGATGAACTTTAGCTAAAATAGTCATTCAACAAATATTCACTAACCACCTACTCTGCATAATACACAGATACTTGACAAAAATCTGCTAAATCTTAACACTTCTTGGATCCTCCCCTGAGTTATGTCATCAAGTATTTTATTTCCCTCTCATCTGCCCCCATGGAAACCCTCCATGATTTTGAAATAACTTCTGAAGAGTGATAATAGTTCTGAAATCCAAGGTCATGGCTTACTATTGGGAGACAAAGAAGAGTGGAATTTGATCTTGGAAGTTTATTTTTATTACTGGGACTTAGAGTATTTTTGCTTATTGAATACTAGTAATTCTTGCCATTCTAAATTACTGAATTGTATTTATGAGTTTGTTAAATATTTCCACATGCCTGTGAAAATCAGCTGGTGCAGCAAAGAGCCATGATGAGTGAGTACATGCAAATTAAAGAATTTTATTGGTCTATTGGATAGACGGTAAAATTTTGGCTGAATGATGAGCTTAACAACAATAAAAAAAGACCTGCCAGGAAGAATGCTATAAAAAGAAACTGACATCAAAGAGATGATGTCATCCACCTTTTTGTAACCTTTAAAGTGACCTTGATCCTGTGCTTCTATTCTTCTCACCACACTCACCTTATAGAGTGCGTCCACCTTCAGAGTAAATCCATCCACGCCTGGCATGCTACTGACCACGTGGAAATCAGGCAACTCAGAAGCAAAGTGGGCTTCAAAGGGCACGTCGTGGAAGTACTTGTCCGTTACCTCTGGCTGACTGCGGTCCTAGGATTTCAGAAAAAAAAAACGCAAGATTTAGAAAGACGGAACCACTGAGCTGGCAGGTGGCAGTCACTGGGAGGAGAAAGGTACTCTCCACTCCTCCTTTGGGTCGGGTCAGGAGGGCACATGCTGCAGGAGCCCTCTCCTTAAGTTGACCGCTGCCTCTGGGCACCAACTGCCCTCTTCAGGGGAGGACACTTGGTGGCCTCTGTGATCTCAAAACCCAATGGGTGAGAGAGCCTAGACCAACAATTCTCAAGCTATTTGGTCTCAGAACATAAAAATTAAGGACCACCTCCCCCCAAAGTTTCATTTTATGTGACTGATATCTATCAATATTTACTGTATTAAAATTAACACTGTAATTATGTTACAATTAACAATTTTAAAAAATGCATTTACTAATTCATTTTAAAATAGAAATGAGAAACTCACAACATGTTAACATAAGTAACATATTTTTTAGTGAAAATGTCTGTATTCACACCCACCTCCCAAAAAGAGAGCTGGCATTGTTTTACATTTTTGCAAATCTCTGTTAAAGAACCAGATTCTCACAATTGCTTCTGTATTCAATCTGTTGTGACATGTTGTTTTGGCTGAAGTATATGAAGAATCTGGCCTCACATAAGCTATGTAGTTGGAAGACAGAGAAATGTTTGAATAACTTTTTCAGATAATTATGGATATTCTTTTTGGATACTAAATCAAAGCTCAGTAAGTGGTATTTTTTTCTAAAGATTAGTCACAATGTCGAATCTGAATCCCTATCAATGAAACCTTCGTACTCTTGGCACTCATGAGGGACTGAGTATGAAAAAGGCAAGCATCATCATATCATTATGAAAGTAGTTCTGACCTTGTGGACGCCCTGAAAGAATATTGGGGATGTTCAGGGGTTTCTGGGACACACTTCGAGAAACACTGGCTTAGACTTTCCTCTTCCTAGAACATCAGTAACAGCTTGTCTTGTTACCCACCAAACCTTCACAGTTGGTAATATGTATCGAGTTAGCCAAAAGTTTGTTCGGGTTTTTTCATAAGACCGAACGAACTTTTTGGCCAACCCAATACTAACATTAAGCTGATAGAAGTAACAACAACAATATCTGTAGAAAACCATCAAGAGTGGGGTTCTATCTGCTTCAGGCAAAAACCATAGCTGAGGAAAGCTACTCGTGTGTCAGCCCTTTAACCCTAACAGTTAGCATACCAGCAGCAGGAATCTGTGTTTTAGGTGTTTGTTTGGCTGAATGCATCCATACTGTGGCCCTTCATTGTAGATTGTCCCCGTGGGATCAAAGAAAGGCACGTAGCCATCCTTGCCGGTACAAAGATAGACCTTCTCCAGCTGGAGTTTGTAAGCAGAATTAAGGTTTTGTTCTGGATTCCAAAGTACTCGGCCATAAAGGATTTGACCTGAAAAGATTGCAAGGCATTAATTAGGTCAGACTTTAAGATTAAAGAGAAAAAAAGTGTCAAAGATAGGAAGGATTTAACATGCTCCTATAGAGTCAAAAGTACCTTTCTATGAAGAGCTGTGGGGTCCATGTGCCCCTAAAGTACACATTCATTCATGCATAGCTTCTTTTAATCAGTAAATGTTACTTAAGTATTTAGGGTGGGGCAAGCACTCTGTTACGTGCAGGGGATACGAAGGTGAGTGAGACACAGATGAGAGGGCAGAAATAAAAGCAAAGCAATTGCTAATAATAGCTGACATTTATCGAACTCATACCATTTGCTAGGTACTGTACTAACTCCTTCCCATGGAAGAACTCATGTAGTGCTCACGAGGTTTTACAGATGAGGAAATTGAGTGGTTAAGTGACTTGTTCAAGGTCACAAAGTTAGTAAGTGGGGAGGGTGAGATTCAAAGTCAAAGTGCTTTGTCTCGAAAAACCCACACTATTAACGTCCATGTTATACTGCTGCGTACAACAGAGGAAGGTACGTAACATCAAGTGAGCATATAGCTGAGCACAAAAATCTTCCTGAGGAAAGGTATGGAAGGATTTAAAGAAGAGATGACATTGGGCAGTATCCTGAACGATGAGTAGGCATTTGTCAGATAGAGCATTTGAGGCGGGTGGGAGAAGCTGGGGAGAGCAATCTAGGCAAAAGCAAGTCCATGTACAACATATGGAATGCTGGAAAGGTATCAGCCCCGGTGTAGGTACTTTTCCTTAGTTCCTGCTAGGGCATCAAGTTCTTTACCTACAGTATCTTATTTAATCCTCCCAAGGGCCTAAGAGATAGGTTCAATTATTATCCCTATTTTAAATAACTTGTCCAGCATTTCGTATCTGGGACCCGTGGTGGGGAGGATTTGAGCACAAATTCGTCTGACTTCAGATGTTCATCCCGAGCGTCTACTATGGCACTGGGTAGGCCAGCGATTGGGGTGGAGGGCGTCGGGAGGGCTCTGGCAGGAGAGACTCCCGGGAAGGTTGATTAATGGTGTGAGGATTCTGGACTTGAGTATAGGAGTAATAGGGAACGCTGGAAGGTTTTAAACAGGGGCTTAATGTCAACGCACCTGGGCTTTAGAAACATGGAGAATGAAGACAAAGAGACCAGAATCACAGGTAGGGAGTTATTTTAATGCTCTAGCAAGAAATAGGTATCCAAAATATAGCAGTGAGGCAAGGGGATGCATTCAAGAAATGTCTAGGAGTTGGAAGCATTCATCTTATGATAGATGGGATACAGGAGGCAACCAGAAGCAGAGGATAGCCCTGAGGTCTTTGGCTGGGCCACCTGGAGTACGGTGATGCAGTCAGTGGGGCAGTGGATGTGAGAGGAACACGTCCGGGGGGAGTCCAGTTCTAGACGTCTCTAGGTGTCTGAACGACACCCGCTTGGAGAGGTTTGGCAGTTTGGGTCCGCATGTGGAAGTGTGCAAATGAAGCTCAGGAGGGACCAGGGACAAGGTCAATTTTTGTGGAATGGCTGTGGGGTAGCAGGAGGTTAGGAAGAGTTCAGGGTAACGGGATGAGCCAAGCCAGGGGGATGACCGGAGTAGCACTGAAGTGAGAACAGGAGTCAAGCATGGAACATGGACACAGCAACACAGATGGGGCAGAGGATGGAGACCCAAGGCCGGAGAGTGAGAAGTGGCCAGAGAGGTAAGATGGTGTCAGGTGAGGCTGGTGCAAAGGAAACCAAACAGGAAAAAAGTGTCCAAATCCATAGGTTTGGTGTCATGGACGGGAGAGGATTCTGAGCCGTGGTAGGACAAACCCAGCCTGCAGCAGACGGATGGAGGAGTGACTGGGAAGGACGGCCATGAGGACAGCGTGTGCTCACCACTCCCTCAGGAAGCTTCTCAGAGAAAAGCAAAGGAGAACATGGGCTGAAGTTTGAGGGAGAGGTAGGGATGAGAGATTTTCTTTTTCTGTTACGGGATGTGTTTTTAGGATGAGGGAAAAAAACACAGATGTGAGCAGAAGATTAAAAATAAGAGAAAGGCAGAAGAGATAACTGAGAGAAAAGGCAGATGATTGATTTATTTATTATTAATTCATTCAACAAATATTTATTGAGCACCTTGGCACTGGTGGTATGGTGTGCAAATTTGGTATTTGATCACAATCTCTGTTCTAATGGAATTTACAGTCTAGTGGTAGAGATAGGCAATAAATAAGTAAAGAAAAATATATATTATAATGTTAAAAATTGTGATAAGTGCTATAAAAAATGAAGAGCATTCTGTGAAAGTGACAACTAGGAAGGCTTATATTAGATTGGCTGGTGAAATCAAGGCAAGTGTCTATTGGGAGGTTAACATTTAGAGAGAGACCCGAAGGAGAAGAAAGTCAAGGGAACCCTATTCGGGACAGGGAGGGGACAGAGGAGCCATTTCAAGTAGAGAAAGCCTGCTGGAGAGGACACGTATGTTTGGCATAGCTTTGAGGCTGGCAGGCAGTAGGGTCATATTGCAATCTCTCTGAGGAACTGAGAGGTGAAGCAGTTTACCCAAAGTCAGACAGTGGGTTAGAATCTGGTTGGAAACCCCAGTGTTCTTACTACTCAGACCAGTGCTCTTCCACAGTATCGCACTGCTGATCATTATCGCACCAAGAACGTGATCTTATTTTGAAATAGCTTGAAGGAAGAATATGGGTCTGTTCCTGGACCAAACCTTGGCTGCCCTGGAACCCACGCTGGGGGAATCTTCCCTGGAGAGCTGACTGAAAGCCAATGAGCAGAGATGCTAGTCCAAGGACCTATCCGAAAGCTTCTCAAGTCCAGCGGAGTCTCTGTCTGCGGGTGAAGGGAATGACTTACCTTTGGAGAAGGCCCCTTTGTAATCCATTTCCGCCAGTGACATATCAGATGTGTTGGGGTCCATCAGGAACACCTTCTCATTGTTGCAGAGCTGAAATTCAGTATTGAGCGAGTATACAACAGGGACAGGGCGGTTGGTCTGCTGGAATGCAATGGGTATCAGGAATCTAAATGTGGGAAAAACAAGAGTTTCTTGAGAGCAGGGTCGACTTGCATTTGCCCTTTGAGCTGCCCTCCCTTTCCCACCCTTCTCAGGATTGTGAACAGTACTTTGTTGTAGGTGCTACATATTTACTGAATAAAGAGATGTCTGCAGGCAAGAGTCTTTATTTAGTTCAGGCCCTTATGAGGTTCATCTGCTCTTTGGAGCAGGAATAATCTAACTGGTCTTTAGACTCTACAACGCTCTTTGCTTTTCCTGGCCCTCTCATTCTGGAAAGCCCTGAGGGCCGATTTGAGATTAGCAGTAATGATTTTAAACTTTCCTGACTTTGGCCTTGCTGAACCTTCTGCTGGAACACTCCTTCTTCCTCTGCCACCGTCCTTTGCCTAGTGAACTCTTATTCTTCAGATCTCAACTCAAGCACCACTTTCTCTAGGAAGCTTACCCTCTTTTTCTTCCCTCCCTTATCATTTGTTCTCATCACACTGTGCACTTTTCTTTCATAGTACTTACTGTGGTTTGCTATTCTGTTTAAATGTGTGATCAAAGTCTGCTTCACCCACTGTGGATTCCATAGAGTCATAATCCATGCCTATCTGCTCGCCATTGTACCTGCCATGCTGGCCAAGCTCCTAACACATATGTTTGTTAAAGAATAATGCACAAGTGATCATTTGAATGCTTTACTCTTCCCATCAAGTCCATCTGATCATTCCCTACTTTTAACTGAAGCTGCTCCAGGGGGTGGATTTGAGAGGGCTGTGGTGCAGGAGGAACTTGGGGTGTAGGAGAAACCCACACAAACCAAGGCTGACCATGCTTCAACAGCTTTGATATAACCATTAATTGTACCAAGAGTTCATTTATCTGACTCAGGGAAATAGGTTTTTCTTGTTGATGTTGGTATTTATTACCAGAATCCACACAGTGCCAGGACATAAGACACTTGATAAATACTTATTGATTAAAGAGAATGAAGAAAGGACTTGAGATGATGATAATGATGACTTACAAGGTTATACGTATGACAGACTCACAAAAATAGGCATAATAGGAGACACAATTCTTTTGAAATAAGTCTGAATTTCCAGTCAGGCTTGATTATTTGTTGTGTTGTAGTTCTACTGCATCCATATTGAAAGATATGGAGATGATCAAAAGCAAAATTAGGCCCAAGGGGGAAAGTCACCCTGGGAATAACAGGGAACCCACAGGTAAAGATGCCCCTGATGTAAGGGAAGAATATCAACCCTGAGGCCTCAGTACACTCCAGCAATACTCTTCACGCTGCAGACTTCCACACCCACACAGCACTGGGACTGGAGAAGGGGTTAATGCCTTTTTGGCTCCTTTTTGCCATTTCAAATCTTTGTTCCTCTCTCCTCTTAAAAAAAAAAAAAATCCAGCACCTACCCTGGAGAAACTCTTCTCACACATGTAACTAAGAGACACATAGAGTATTGTTTGTAATAGAGAGGATCTGGGATTATAAGCCAAATAGAGTGGTCAAATAAATTGTGGACTCTTCCTATGAAGGCTACCTTAATGCAGTGAAAAACAAACTGCAGCTACATGGATCAACATAAATGATGATTTCACTTATGAATCAACAAGTGATTCACTGAGGGAAAAAAAAGCTGCAGAGGGCTTCCCTGGTGGCGCAGTGGTTGAGAGTCCGCCTGCCGATGCAGGGGACACGGGTTCGTGCCCCGGGCTGGGAAGATCCCACATGCCGCGGAGCGGCTGGGCCCGTGAGCCATGGCCGCTGAGCCTGCGCGTCAGGAGCCTGTGCTCTGCAACGGGAGAAGCCACAACAGTGACAGGCCCGTGTTCCGCAAAAAAAAAAAAAAAAAAAAAAAGCTGCAGAGAGAATTCACGCAGTATGAAATTTTTATATAAAGTTCAAAAACATGCAAAACCATGTAGAAGTAAATATGAGGTGAATCATAAACCAAAACAAGGGATGATAAGTACAAATATCAGGCTAGTGGTTACCTTAGTGGAGAGTTGGGGAGAGTATAGCTGAAAGGGGCACTGAGGGTGTTTAAATGGTAGCGGAAATGTTCTATTTCTTTTTTTTTCTTTGACTCCCAGTTTCATTAGTTATAAAATGGAGATAACAGTACCAATTTGTGGGGGATCATTGTAATGCAGATTGAATGTTAAGAGCTTAGTACAGAGTAAGCACACAGTCTGCCCTCCATACACGGTCACTAATAGCAGTGGTAGTTATTATATTCTCTTATCATCAGTATCATAGCCCAAGGGATACCCAATTCATTGCAGCTAGGTAATGTTCTTGAGGTTTTATATATCCACGATATATGGTCTTCTGGGTATCTAAAATATTTCATAATTAAAAAAATGTATTACATGAATAAAAATTCCCCAGCAATTCTCTTCAGACGATTTGCCCTCTATTCTTCCTTTCTGCAACCAACTGCCATTTTCCTGGTCACCATCCTTCCCACACTTGGCTGACTACGGGCTCTCCAGCGTTGCTTCTGCCCTCAGTCTCCGTGATTTCAACATCTGCACGGATGAACCTTCTATTCCCCTAGCCTCTCAGTTCCTTGATGTCCTCACTTCCAAACAGCGAGTTCTCCTCCCCACTGCAGCCACCTACCCTCCACCATCACACTAGGCACCTCCTCCAAAAAAACTCATTTTCAAACACTTCCCTCTCTAACTGCCACCTCCTATCTTCCCAGCTCACCTCTTCTTTTAATCTCACTCATTAACTCTCCAGCCACACCAGACCCTCAGTGACCATGTTTACCAGGATGCAGAGGACCTGGAACACTAACATACTCATGGTGGGAATGTACACACACAGTTACACATTTGCAAACACTGGGAAATGGTGTGACACTTTTTTAAGAAGTTAAACATACATCTGCCATGGGATCCAGCCACTCCATTCCTAGGTATTTACACAAGAAAACAGAAACCATGTGTCCATATAAAGGCTTGTCTATGTATGTTCATAGCAGCTTTATTTATAATAGCCCAAACTGGAAACAACCCAAATGTCCATCAACTGACCGATTTGATAAACAAATTTAGTGTGTCCATACCATGGAACACAACTCGGCAATAACAGGAACAAACTACTGATATGCACAACAGTATGAATGAGTCAAAATAATCGTGTTGAACAAAAGCAGTTAGAGAAAAAGAATGCTGTGTGATGCCACGTATATATATAAATGTATATAAATTAGCAGAAAATGCAAAGTAATCTGTAGTGACACAAAGATCAGCGGACACCTGGGGAGGAGGGGTGGCCTGGGGTGAGATGGGAGGGAGGGAGGGATAACAAAGGGCCATGAGGAAACCTTTGAAGGAAACAGATATATTCCCTATCTTAATTGTGGTGATGTTTCACGAGTGTACACGTATGTCAAGATTGACCAAATTGTATGTACTTTAAATGTGTGCTATTCATCTTACATCAGTAATATTAAAAACAATTCAATGGGGCCCTCAGCACTGCCGATCTGCTGCCAGCTGTAACTCTACCGCGCTTACGTTCCCACTTTCTGAGACGACTCTGTTTTACTTCCTCCTCTCTTCTCAAACCTCATTGTTGCTCACTTCTAGCTAATGCTTGGCTTCTCATTTCATGGAGAAAACAGACTCAGTCAGATGTCTCCCCTGGCATCCTTCCCCTCCCAGTCTGCTAATTCTCCCTTCACTTGTATCCATAGACTGTGCTTGCCTTCCTCTTCCAGTGGATGAGCTCTCTGTGCTTCTGGCTAAGGCCGGCCCTTCCCCTCATGTCCCAGGTCTATCCCCTGCCCTACTCAAGGACTCGGCTCTGCAGATCTTCCCTCCTCCCCCTGCATTGTCACATTTCCCCTAACAGACCAATAGGGTTATTCCCACCAGCATACAAACATCCTGAAATATTTTGCACGCTAAAACACAAACAAATTAAACCTCCTTTGACCCTTCATCTGTTTCCCGCTAATGCCTCTCTATCTGACATCCGTTATAACAAAATTCCCTAAGCATTGTTGTTCCCTCTTGTCTCCACATTCTTGCCTCCCTCTCTTGAACCCACTCCAGTCAGGCTTCATCGCCCTCAGTCCACTGAACCTGCCCTTTGTCAAGATCATCAACCACTTCCCCATTGCCAAATCCAATGGCCACCTCTCAGACTGTTCATTTGAAAGTCGCATTCCAAATTATCTTCTCTTAATGATAATGTCAGATTCTGTCTGCAGTGTCTTTCCTCTGAAATGTTTTCTATTCACTTTGCTCAGCTCCTAGAAAGGTGGCACTAGACTATACACTGCCTGAGAGCAGAGGTGACTTTTAATCCTCTCCTCTAGTCTCCATGCCGAGGCCAGAGCCAAGTGCACGATAAGAGCTGAATAAATACTGGCTGAATGAGTGAACATTGGCACAACACGGACAGTCTCAGGTCACAGGTGGGGATGGGCTGATGGACAGTTGATTCTTGTTATCCGCTGCAGTTACATTCTATAACGCTGCAATGAACACTGAATGAGTGAACAGTGAACCATTTGCTCCTGAGGGAAATACAGGGTCAAGTTCCTGCAGCCTCTGGTCACAACATTTTCAACCAGTGATCAATACCTAACCCTGTTTCATGCATGTTTCTGTTTAAAGACACCTTATTTGATAGACATTGTTGATTCATTCACATAGAACTCATGGCAACAGCACTGAAATTCATGCTTGAATGAAGCTTATCTAGCAATCCATCAAGCTCCTCACCACCTTCTTGTACTTAGGAAACTAGACAGCACTTCGGCACTATGCTGGGGAGCTATTTTAAACAGCAAAACCACCAACACAAAGCACAAAAATTCGAAAACCATGGCACTAAACAGACCGTAAAAGGAACACTAGTTCCTGTCTTAATGGACTTGAGGATATGCGGAGGGGGAAGGGTAAGCTGTGACAAAGCGAGAGAGTGGCATGGACATATATACACTACCAAACGTAAGGTAGATAGCTAGTGGGAAGCAGCCCCATAGCACAGGGAGATCAGCTCAGCTCGGTGCTTTGTGACCACCTAGAGGGGTGAGATAGGGAGGGTGGGAGGGAGGGAGACGCAAGAGGGTAGAGATATGGGAACATATGTATATGTATAACTGATTCACTTTGTTATAAAGCAGAAACTAACACACCATTGTAAACCAATTATACTCCAATAAAGATGTAAAAAAAAAAACAAACACTTGTTTACAGTATGAGAAGGCAGAGGGTTGTCTTGCTGGATCTGAGCTGGGAATGTGGGTCAGACGACTCGCTATTTCGCCACTCTGCATGTCAAGGAATGATGGGAATGGCACCACGAAAACTGGGTTTGAGGTTAAATACAAATAAATGTTAGCGAGTAGGTAAGTTCGCAATAGTGAGGCTCAACTGTCTTTCCCTACCTTTCTGGGGCATGTGCAGTGCAGGCCAAAGGCTTTTCTCCTGGGTCCGCCCAAGGCTGAGTGGGCTGCACAGTGCAAGGGATCAGGTAGATGGTGTACTCCCCGGAGTAGTCCTTCCTGGAAACATGCAGGCAGACTGTGGTTAGAGGGACCAATTTATAGATTATTTACTTACCCAGAAACACACTTCATTAAACGGTTTTCGGATGATATTTGTGTTCAGCATCCGACCAAGAACTTTAAGGGTCTGCAAACACAAGTTTCAGGAATTCATCACTGACTGTTTTAACCTTTAGAGTACTATCCAAAGGTGTTAAATAGAGCTCCTTTTTCACTTAGTCCAGTCCTTTTCATAAGAAATGCTGAGAAAGGCACACTGTTGATAAAAATCTAAAAGGCTCCGGTGAAGGCAAAACAGAACTAGATTTCCTTTAGAGTCCCATGAAACTTACTTGACAATTTCTGTTCAGTGTCTCTTGTTGACTGACACCCTGTTACACATTCTCCACTACAAAAGCTTTTATTTATTGAGATGTGACCCTGCGGGCTGCTGCTGCTCTGATTGAATAGGTGGCAAAGGCCTCAGGGTTAAAGGACCCCACTCCAGAGAACGCCCCACCCCCATCATTAGCATTCAGCTTCAAGTCTTCTCTCCCAAACTCTACGGCTTCATCCCTTTATAAACGAAGTTGAAGAACAAAATCACTCCTCATCGGAGATGACTTGCTGGGAATTTCCACGTTTATGGTGGGGTACGGGACTCTGTAGGTCATGAACCTGAAAGCGTGGAGCCTTTGTAGCCTCACCTACTTCACTTCCCACACCTGTCATCGGTAGCAGCCCAGCCCTGGCAGTTTGCCTGGAAGGCAGCCAGACAGCCAGAAGCTTCAGGAAGATTCTTCAAGGGCCCTGGGAGGCTGCCATCCATTGAATGAGGTGCTCAGGGCCGTGAATCCTAATTCTAACTATTGTGATCGTGAACAGTTCTCGTATCCTCTGTGTTCATCCTTTGACCATTTCTTTTGTATTCTTTGTATCTGTTTATTAGTAAAGTGATAGCAAAGATTTGGTAAACATAAATAAACAAGGAAATAAAATCTTTAGGACACAGCCTGTGTTCAGTTTAGTGGGATGGCACAGGCTGGAAACGGGAAGATAGTCTAACCCTACTCTTGCTTTGCCTCTGCCACGGTTGTATGATTTTAGCCAAACCTGGCGAACTTTCAGGGCTTAGTTTCTAAGCCCCTTCATGCCCCCAAAGCTTGTGTCTGTATGTCTGCAGTTTTCTCACACGATCCTTATCTTTCTCCAAAGCTTGGACCAGCAGGAAATGAGATCTTGTATACTATCTTTTTTTTTTTTTTGCGGTACGTGGGCCTCTCACTGTTGTGGCCTCTCCCGCTGCGGAGCACAGGCTCCGGACGCGCAGGCTCAGCGGCCATGGCTCACGGGCCCAGCCTCTCCGCGGCATGTGGGATCCTCCCGGACCGGGGCACAAACCCGTGTCCCCTGCATCGGCAGGCGGACTCTCAACCACTGCGCCACCAGGGAAGCCCAGATCTTGTATGCTATCTTTGAATTACACAAAAATTGACCTGTATAACGTGAATACTAACTCTTAATTAATAGAAACAGTTAATTAGGCAGAAGTGTCCATGCCTGACCCTTGCTTTCCAAAAGTCAGGCCAGATCCTGTTGCTCCTCCCCTCAAACGCTGCAGCGGCTCCTGTTGCACTAGAGTGAAAGTCAAAGTCCGCACACTGGCCTAGAAGGTTCCACGGCGGCCCGACACCCAGCTCCTTCCTGCCTATTACCCTCCTCCTCATTCACTCCGCTCCAGCCACACCAGACACCGCAGGAAATTCGCCAGGAACCCCTTCCCCGGTACTCTGCATAGTTAACTCTAGCACCACCTTCAAGTCTTTGCTCGAATGTTCCTTCTAAACGAGGCCTACTGTGAACATCCTAACCAACATTACAATGTCCCTCCACTCCTGATTCCCCTTACCCTGCTCGCGACCTTTTATTTTTCCATAGCACTCATCACCTTCTAACATGTGATACTATACTCATTCATCATGTCCACTGCTGCGTGCAAAGATCTTTATTTGGTCCACTGATGTATTCCAAGTGCCCAGAACCTTCCCTGACACACAGTAAAAGCTCAGTAAATATTTGTTGAACACATGAATGCAGGACAAATGGTATGGCCTCCCCAGGCTGCAGTCCTACGTTTTCCCATCCCTAAATATGAGTTAGGTCGACTTCCTGACTATCCCTGCAAATATGCCAAACACAGTCCTGGATGCAGGTTTTTAATCCTGTAGTTCTTCTCCCCTCCTTTCTGAAAACTAGACATTTCCCACCAGTTGCCCCGCCTCCCCCAGAAGCCTTGGACAGCTCTCCAGCCCGTGCTGGGCCTGAGCTCCCCTCGCTGAGCAGCTGTGGTCAGGGCTCTGCACGGCTCACAGCGCACACAGCACAGAACACTTGGTGTTGTCTGTCACTTTGCCGTTTATCTATGGATTTTACCTCCTTAGCTCAAATGTTAGCTACTAAGGGATGTTTATTCAGGACTGACCATGTGCTAAAACCTGCAGTTCTGGGGCTTCTAGATCAAGCAGGCATGCCTTTTACCCTTGGGAAGCTCACAATCTAGTGGAAATGGGACTCCACTTAGAGCATAATAAATATATTGAGCTGTGTTACAGTAAAAGCTGGAACAATGTGTGAACAAGGAGTAGGGGCTTCTAGCACTGTATGGGAAGTCAGGGAAGGTGTCACGAGGGTTCAGCATTTTAGTTGGAGCTCAGAGGACTTTGAGATTTGCCAGAGGAAAAGAGCAGGAAGGACAGGGGAATTGCAAAGGTACAGATGTATGGATGAGCTGGCGGAGTCAGGGGCTGGGGCGATGTTTCATGTGGTTAGAAGGCTGGGTTTGAGGTGAGGCTAGAGGGGAGGATATGTGTCTTGCTCAAAGAGCTAGACTGCATTTGGTAAGTGGTGGGGAGTCAGCAGAGGATTTCAAGAGGACCATTTCTCTGCCTATAAATTGGGACAAGTACCTGCACAATCTCATGAGGTTCTAGGAAACACAGCCCTTAATGATTATTTTATTATATATTGATTTCAAAGGAATCAGTATACACAAAAAATACTTGATATAAGAACAAACATTTGTAACTAAAAATACCTTTTTGAAAATGATTCTTCAGACAATTTGCCGCTTCTTAACTGTAAAGAATAAGGTTTTCATGCTAAATATGGTTCTAATTTCGTGATCTGTAAAATGGGGTTAACAATATTTACAGTAGACTCCATTATCCTTTTCATGGTAAAAGTTTTCATTTTGTTTGCCCTATTCTCCCGTTTTACAAATGGGATGTTTTACTGTATTTATCCAATTCTCATCTACCTCTGTATTGGGTGTGGGAGGGGACTAAATCTTGCTATTTATTTTATAGGACACTGGACCGTAAGGTGTGACATCTGGACCTGAAAACCAGAGATCCTGGATTTTGCACTGGTTGTGGTAACTGGAATGAAATTTCTTTATTATCCTAAGCTTTTAGTTGGACACATTTCCCAGCTTCCTTTGCAGGTAGATGTGCCATGTGACTAAGTTCTGGCCAGTGGGAGGTGAATGAAAGCGATGTGCACCCTGCCTGTTCTCACCCTTGGAATACGGGTGAGCACTTCCCGCTTTACACATCAGAAGCTGATTTGAGCTACATCTGTTTCTTTCTCTATATGCCAGAGGGTTGTTTCTATCTCCGTTTTAAAATAGAAACCCAGCTTTTGAAGAAAAGCCCTTAAAGAAACTGAGAATATTTCAGATTTATCCCTGAACTCCATCCTGTATTCACCTGTTATAAGAGCTTGTGGCTCTCCAGAGTTGGTAAGGAGAATCAAAAGTCTGAGCACTCCACAGGAGCTGCAGGTCAAATTCAATGCCTCCGAGATGGTCCGGAGTCAATATGAATGATTTCACATCAGGGAGGGTGTGGTGCTCGATCACGAACTGCCCTATTTCAAGGGGAAACAAACACACACTTATTTGTAAGTTTTATTGTGCTTGTGGTGAATCCCTTATACAAGCCTTGGAACTGATTTAATATTCTGCTGTAAAACAAGGTTATACCTACCCACTTGCCTCTGAGAATATATTCCACACAGGTTGGGACAGCATGGCCTCTTATTCCAGCCCATCACCTTACTCATGATGGCCATTACGGTCATATACATTTATAAACAATATGAATATGCTTTGTAGAAATGACGCTAATGAGCATATGCACGATAATATGAGTCCTTATGTGACAATGAACCTTGAACGCACTTAGCTTTGAATTCCAACCAACGTGTCTCTTGGAGGTAGAAAGATCACAGTAGTTTAGAAATAGAAATATCAATTTCAGATTAAAAAACCCCTCATTTAGGGCTGCTCAAGTCCTTGGTGGAAGGAGGCTATTGTAAACATCATTAAAAAGATCAGGGTTACTCAGCAAGACACTTCCACTCTTTAAAACTGCAGTAATGCAGTGTCTTGAATAATTAAAAGTAAGGAGACTATTCTATACTAAAGAGGTATAACTGCCAAATTGTAACATACGAATCTTGATTAGATTCACCTTCCTTTTATATAAACAGATGCAAAGTAAATATAAACAAACATAAAAACAAGTAGAAAAGACATTTGTGAGACAATAGAGGGAATAAGAATAGGGACTAGATATTATCGGATCAGTGTGAAATATCTTGGCTATGGTAATACTGTTGCAACATAAGAGAAGGTCCTTGTTTAAGGAGATGTCTACTGAAGTATTTAGGGTAACTTGGCATGAAGCCTGCAACCTGTCTTCACATGGTGTGACCAAAACAATGGGAACACACGCATGTGTATGTACAACATAACACAGAGCAAAATGTTAATAATTGTTGACTTTGTTCTTCATTGTCCTATTCTTTCAACTTTTCTCTGTGTTTGAATGTTTCTTAGTAATAAAAAACTTGAGGAAACAAATGGCACTGATATTACCTCTGAATTTGGCATGGGTCTTGAATTCAATGACCAGACGGCCATCCTCTCGAATGTAGATTCTTATTATCTGAAGTCTGGCAGAGAGCACACTGTCCGTCTGGATTCCTGGGAAGGCAACCGTACACAAGACATCCAAGTGAGGGCTTGGAGAAGATCTCCCAGACAGTAGCCTACATGCGACTTATCCCAGGGACACTTCTAAGTAGAGCTGCACGCTTACTTGAATGTAACTTAGGACAAATTTACATATTTGCGTGAACATGGAGTATTTAGAGACATGTGCCAGTTCATTCTACTTGGTTCTTTTCTTACAATTCTATTCTCTTGACATAGTCTCTTTATACCTGAAGATGCCACTTAGCCCAGATGCAGGGTCCCAGCCCAGAGCTCAGAAAAAAATGGTCCCTAAAACTTCTTACTATTAACTTTGCACCAGGACGTCGTTACAGCACATCTGCTTCATACTGTATTTTCTTTCCCTCACCAGGACACCTTTCAGTACTTAACAGAACCATAGCCAATGTCCTGGTGGCTACATTTCATATTGAAAGCAATGGAAAATTAAAGGTTAGCTTGTAGAAGGCCAGCTATACATGGCATAACATGAGTCAACTGTGGCTTTAATATGGGCAATTGCAATCACAATACCCACTGAGTTCAATATGACCAAAAACTAAAGGGTAACCAAAGGAGGGGAAAAAATAAAATTTAAAAAACCCCAAGCTCAAGGAATTATCTGACCCAGAGTGTGAAAACTCCCTGAAGTTTTTTTTCCTATGAGAAATATAAAGCAAATAAATGATTTGAGCTTAAACCATTAACAGAAGGAAGGACTGTATTTTCCATTACTAGAAGTGAAACCCTATTTAAAGAAATCTCCTCAGATCAAGTAACTCTGCCTCAGATCAAGTAAATCACCACCAGGGAGGGAGAGAGGAAGAATGGGATCAATAAAATAAGGGCAAATGAGCTTGGGGTTGTATTTGAAGTACAGGACACTGAAAATGGGGAAAAAGCCAAAATCAACTCAGTGATTAGAGTGAGTGGAGGACAGACTCATGGAGTTTTAGGGGACATTCATGGGGCAGCAGTGGGAGAAGGGGGGTCTCACAAGAGAGGTGTGAGTTCCTAGCTGAAGGGTTGTCACCAAGCCAGGCCCTGGGGGCTGAGGGCTCCTCTCAAAGAGAGCCATAACAGAGACAAGCCCGAGGGGAAGGTCATTTAAAAATATTCAGCATTGCAGTCTTTGAAGTAAAACTAGGGTTAAAATCCCTACTTCAAAAAATGCAACAAAAGAGCAAACTCGATGCCAAATGAATAAAATGACCCAGGTTATTCTTGATATATTTTTCCATTTCCGTGAATCTGATTTCAAGACCCTTTGCTCCTTAAACAACATGAATGACACCATTTTTACCTAGGAGAAAGTGAACATGACTATATTCCAAAGAACACACACTCGTACGAACCCCCTTACGGGCAGTATAGGACCTGTCACTTGCCGTCCTCTACTCTGGGCCCCTCACTCTCTGGACTGAACGTATCATGATGCTGGAGGCCTTCCAGCATCAACTTTTATCAACATCATTCTTTTTCAGGTACCACAGGTCTATATACTTTTTAGACTTTACCTGTCTCTCCTTTGACTGCATATAGGATAACAGGATGAGGAATGCAGCCACTGTTAAAAGTCTCTACTTTTTTTTTTTCTTTTAATCTTGCTTGAGCATAAGGTAAGACTCGTTAAGATGTCAGTGGGTGTACCTGTTCTCCAGAGAACAGTGTCATAGAAGAAGGAAAACTCCATCTCGGTGTGGTGCTCCAAGGAGGCCCAGCCCCTGGGGGCTGTCACGTAGATGTAGGACACGTACAGAGGCACATGCACTGTCAGGAACGATTGAGCAGAGTCTCTCACCTGCCAAGCAAGCAGCGTGCACACAGAGAGGGTTATTTCTCTCCAGGATGAAAAGGCATATGAACATCACATCTTGGTTCAATCTTCATTCTCTCAGTCACTTATTCAGTATTAATCAAGTGCCCATGATTGTGCCAGGCACCAGGCTAGGAACTGGGTCCTCAGCAGTGGAAAAAATCCAAAATCACTGCCCTAATGGAAGCTACAGCCTAGTAAACGCGATTCATAAATTAAAAGATAAAGTAAACAACGGGACGGGAAGTGGCCAGTGCTTCTTTAGATAAGGTAATCTGGGAAGGCTTTTCTGAGGAGGTGACACTTAAACACGCTTTTGAAGTGTGAGAAGCTTTGCCTACACTGTTCATTTGCTGGAAGCCTTGGCTGAGATTTTTCAGGCATCACAGTTATTCACAAAGGAGCGGGGCAGATCTGGGATCTACCGTCAGCACACAGTCCCTGGCTGACCTTTGACTGCATATAGTTTCGAGTGAGCTGGCTGTGGGAGAGCATGAAGCAACCCTAACTGGGAGGATGCCCAAGCCTGGATCCTCGGATGAACATGAGGCTGACTTGGATGTTTTAGTGAGTACTTACATCTCCTCCAAAAGGAAATAAGGTCGTGGGATTTGGATATCATACCTATGAAACTTACCAACTGACAGCTCAGAACTTCGCCTACTTGGATAATTTCCCATCCCATTCCACGCTTTGTTGAAATAATTTTGAAAAGGCAGCACCTCACACTTCCAAGGGAACCTTTTTCTAAAGGGGTTCCTGTTACTGCTATTAATTCGGCTCTGTAACTTTCATTTTACTATGCAATTAACAAACAAAAACTCAATTGAAAGATAACACAATATGAGCAGAAGCTTTCATGAAGAAGGTAACTGTGTATATGTGTGTATGAGTAGGGGAGTTGGTGTATTCGCTTTTAAATGTGTTCTATATTTTCCTCCATAAATATATATTTCCTTTATAACCAAAAAGCTTAGTTTAAAACTATTTTATTTTGTCATTGGCCAAATGCTATAATACACTATGGAACTTACACACATTTTTTGTTTGAAAATTCTTTACCCATGTAAAGTGTTTCCATGGGTAGTTCATGGAAAGAGCCGAATGCTTTATCAATATTTAGAACATCAAAACTTTATTTTTCCAAAGTATTCTTTCATATTCAGAGTTGCCAGTTGGATTCCAAATTTCTCTTTAGACTCCACTAATTCCATATTCACTTAAAAATCTTTTGTGAAATGCCTTACTCTGTCTTCTTTAAACAATTTCCAGATTTTATCTGGGTTTCGCACCATGTCCTGTCCCCTTAATATACAGGTGTTATTAAATATGCTTGCCCCAATCTCATCATTGTTGATATTATAACCTCCATAAATTTTCTAGCTGACTGGCAAAATTAATTTTTCCTCTGTTTCTGTTTATTCTCCTTTAAATTCATATTACTTACTAATCCTTAAAAAGAAAAACAACAGCCATTATATTTACTGCACAACTATTTTGTGCCAGACACTGCTAAAATGCCTTCTCATTTGAGATAGAGACAATTTCAGATGAGGTTCAGAGAGGTTATGTCTCATCCAACTCTGCTGATATTTGATAAAGGAATATGAACTAGGGCTTGGGTCTAAGTTCTATATTCTTTCTACCATATACCACCTGTTTCAACTATTTTTAAAGAGGCAGACAACAGTGAAGTACTTCTGTGTATATATTCTTTCTCTATTGGTTTAAGAAGTAGGACATATATGATAAAAATTCCTTGTCTTTGCGATTTTTTTTTTCTTTTTTTTCCTTTTTTTTTTTGCGGTACGCGGGCCTCTCACTGTTGTAGCCTCTCCCGTTGCGGAGCAGAGGCTCCGGACGCGCAGGCTCAGCGGCCATGGCTCACGGGCCCAGCCGCTCCGCAGCACGTGGGATCTTCCCGGACCGGGGCACGAACCCATGTCCCCTGCATCGGCAGGCGGACTCTCAACCACTGCACCACCAGAGAAGCCCGTCTTTGTGATTTTTAAGCATATGCTGAATAAAAATATCCAGAACTGTAATTAAAGTCATGGAGAACAGAGAACACTAATTTTTGAGGGGCCAGAGGAAGAAACAATCATTTAGCTTTGCATTTTTGAAAGTGAATGCAGGTTATGCGATTGCAGAAACAGAAAGAAAACCTAAGACTGCCTTAAAATTCTGTTCAGTAGAGGGCGCTAGTATAAACAAAATGAGAGTTAACCAAAATGAGAGGCATCTCAAGAAATCAAAATGAATTTTACCCAAAGAAACTTCTGTAAAATGATTACTCTAAGTCCCTCTACAGGTTCCCTTCTTACAGTGTGGTTAAACCTGATTTGAAGTGAAGAACAAACATCTGATTTTTAGTTCACTGAGATAACTACTCAGAATTGGGTAGAACCAATTTTCCCGTGAGGACGCATTAGCCTAGTCCCTTTGATATAACGGCCCTCCTATGACTATGACTTCTTGCGGTAACAGTTTTTTTTTTTTTTGGTTACTGATGTTTAACGACTATTAAACATTTTAAAAGTGTCTATTTTCACAAGCGTTGTCAGTTAGGCATAGGTTTGGAATAGGTACGAAAGCAGGGTGTTTCCGACAGTTTACCTCTCCACGCTCGAGACAACAGTGCTCTACTTGTCTGCGGAAAGACAGGGCACTCCACCTGTCATTTGGACTCATTTCCCCATGTGGGGAGAACACAATGACTTAGTAATAACTTTCCCATCAAAGGTAAATCTTTTTGGCTTTCCAAAATATACCCAGAGGAAAAAACATATATACCTAGAGAAGTAAACCTATTAGATTTTTATATAAATGACTGTGCCAGATAGTTAATTTTCTTCATCTTAATTGAAACATTTTCCACATTAATTTTCCAGTTAATTGATTTAGAGGACTTTGCGGGGCTCACTCTGGCCACGATGCTGCTAAGGGCTCTCTTGAGGGACTTATAAAGAAGACTCCCTTGGTCGGTGCGGTTCTGGGGCCGACAGGATGCAACGTGCCAGCTTCAGGAATGAACAAAGTTTCACATGACACCCAGATGCACGCAGCCTTCAGACAGACCCCCGGGGGCACCCACCTGGAAGTCGGCAGTTACAGACCCCCCACAGACGTCAATTAGCTCCGTCATATCGTAATAGGCATCAAACGTCCAGACACAGCTCTTCAGGTTCAGGTGTTTGTAGAGCTGGATGGTCTTGGGCTCCCGCACGCTGGCATCAAACTGGAAGGGGCGGTCGTAGCCAGGCCCCAGGGCCGTGCTGTCGTGGAACCTGTCGTCCAGGAACCCTGCCTCTGCAGGGGAGGGAGGAGCAAGGAACAGTAACTCAGTCTGTGGACTTGCCCTTTGCCCAGGAGCTGGGTAGGGAGAGAAGACACATCCTTGGGACATGAGACAGCTTTCCCTCTACCTGAGACCATTAGTAGAGCAGCTCAGGGCTCCCAACGCAAGGTTGGTGGGAATGCGAGGGGAGTTTGTAATCTGCCTCCCATCATGTGCTAAACAGAGTGATTGGGTTCACAGACTCCTGGAAGAGGCTGCAGGAACCAGGGAAGAAAAGGTGAACAGATGAGACCAAAAATGAAGAAGCCAGAGCTCCGTGGCCCTCGTATGTCTAGGAAAAGAAAATACCCTGAAGCTCTGCCTCTCACACCCGGCCAGTCTGGTTCGATGCTTCACAATCAGTTCTTTTTTTTTTTGCGGTACGTGGGCTTCTCACTGTTGTGGCCTCTCCTGTTGCGGAGCACAGGCTCCGGACGTGCAGGCTCAGCGGCCATGGCTCACGGGCCCAGCCGCTCCGCGGCATGTGGGATCTTCCCGGACCAGGGCACGAACCCGTGTCCCCTGCATCGGCAGGTGGACTCTCAACCACTGTGCCACCAGGGAAGCCCCACAATCAGTTCTTGAAGAAATGGATTTAGTATACGGAGAATTTGTTGATGAATTATTATCATTATTTATTTTTGAAAGCACAGTATTTAAGATCAATTTATTTAATGATGAATTGTTATTTTTTAAGATCAATTTTTAAAAAATAGCTTTTATGGAGAGCCAGCAAAGAAACATCTGACTACCTCCCCTGGCTCTTATGGTTTCTGAACTCTTGGAGAAAAAAGTCTTAATTTTGTGTTAATGAGTAGATAGCTCGCTAATTATGCTTGACGAAACTTCCCCTGCTACAGGCAAAAATCATTGGATCAAATGCGGCCAGGCAACTGAACTGTTCTAAATTAGCGAAGACCTTTATGCAGCAGAGAGCTGAATACAGATACAATTTTAGAATATTAGGGTTAAAATTTGTATAGTACTCAAAGCAACTATAGTATTCTGAAAGAGCTGATGCATTTCTTAGAATGTTTGACACCAGCACCCAGCCCTCTGCCCCACAAGGACTAAGGTCTCAGTTAACATGTGTTGAATTTAATTGTGTTTAAGTAGGAAGAGGTGCAAACTTTCAGCCTATAAACATGGTATGTTTCCTTCACTAGCTTGCATAGGTGGACCAATTAAACTTTCATCTGTAGCTCAGTGATTTACAAATCATTTACATTCCACTAATTTCTACTGTATAAAGACCATCACTGCCCAAAGTGATGCTTAATGAATATGGAAGAGCACATAAATGCTTTTCTGTCTTCCAAAACACTGTTAAATGATTCATCAGGTGTGAAGGGAGGAAATGCACGTTTAGTGTGCACTTGCTAAGGTGAATGGAAGTGGACAGGATTCTTTGTAAAGTAAAATGTCTGCCCTGCTGAACACGGAGATGCGCTACCGCAGCTGTCAGCTCCATCGGGCCTGCATCAGCTGCAGAGCCCGAGGTCACACTCTTGCTTGAGCAGTCTGCATTCAAGGACTGAGAGAGGTCAGGCAGAGAGGTCTGTCCATGGGGGCTGTCCCAGGACAAGCTTGACGGATGGGCTCTCTCCAGAGCTCCCTGAAGAGGCGTTTCATCGGCTGCACTTCAGGCTGACTTCTCCCTCGGCCCAATCCTGCTTCCTCTCCTTCCCTTTAGGAGATGTGGGTCCCTAAATAAACGTTTCACACCCCAAGCTCCACCTCAGCTCCTGCCCCCGGAGAACCATCCTATAACATCTAACATCTGCATGTGAGCTTTCTAAAATGCTGAGATGATGGGATTTTAGAGCACAGATCCAAACACGGGAGAAGGAAGGAGCTAAAATTCACCAAGACGGGCGCTTTAAAAATGTAGACGCACTTAATCCCCACCTTGATTGGTAGCAGTTGTTATCCTCATGTTACAGATAAGAAAGCAGTTGGCTCACAGCTGTCCAGCTATTTTTGTTCAGTTGTATAAGGAGTGGAATAGGCACGTTCAACCTGTCAGTTTCATTCCACGCTCCCTGTTTTTTCCTGTTCACTTCACTGTCCGAGCTGCCTGTGTTTGGTTGCTTGCTAAGGAGGAAATCCACTAACCATGCAGATTTTGAGGACCAGAATACATGAAAAGCAGAGTGCACTTAGCCATATTCCTAAGGGTCACTGCACTGGGCTGGGCTGGGCAAACCAGCAGGGGACTCTTCCCTTACCTGAGATGCCTCTCAGGTCACGGGTGGTGACGAGATTGGAGCAGACGTGCTGGTGTCTGTAGATGGACTCAGATAGTAGAAAATGCAAGTTGTGCAACGGCATGGTGGAGATAAGGGGCAGCATTCCATCCTGGTGTGGGATCTGCACTGAAATGTGGATTCTAAGGGAAAAAATAGGGTAGGAATCAGTGTTTAGGTGCCCGCTATAAGCAGTTAATATGGTACATTTCTTTCTCATAACTCAATTTGTCTTCATCAATGAATTTACCAATTTTTCTTTTCTGAAGCTTTCCATGTAGGATTTCTCGCTGAACATGAGGGTATGATGTGCATGTAGGGTTATTCTCCTCTCTCCAGCCCCCAGGAGATCCTCCAGACTCAGGACTGATAGCAATCAAGAATCATAGATTTTTTTGTGTGTGCGTGCAAGAAAAGATAACATCACAATCACAGATGACTTTATAGCTTTCTTCTGCTTTAAGTGGAAGCTTTGTTTCTCATGAGCTAAAGCCGAGTGACTGACACAGGTACTGCTGCCCTTCTCTGTCACCTTGAGTGTCTGTGGAGGTTGCGGTCGCCGCATATTTTTTTTTTAAGTATTTGTGCCGAAAAGACATCACTGAGTTCTTAAACACTAAGGCCAGTATCCATACCCAGGAAAAAAGCCTAGAAATAGTAATAAACCACTATTCATACGGTCTCTCCCCAACTTAAGGAGCCTTCCCTCCCCTCTCTCCCTGCAGTCCAACAAGACCACCAGGCCTCACTGGTATCAATCTGCAGTAAGCTCTGCCTTGATCTCCATCCTTTCACATTTAGGTGCCTCTGGACCAGGAAATCTGTAACTTATTTATATTGGCTGCTATTTCTTGTGTGCTTTCAGACTCTTGTTTATATTGCCTCTCCACTATGAGGGCAAAGGACCATTTCCTTCCCTTCTTTTGTTTCTCCAGAGCCTGTAGTACACAATTCTAAATAAAATATGAGCTTAATAAATATTGCAACACAACAGAACTGTACTTAGGGGCTGCCATTTTTTTCACGGCACAAATTTATATTTTCAGCATGTTTGTTGAGGGTGCGTTTTGAGTTTCTACAGCTTGCCTCCCAGAAAAAAAGACTCACGTTTTAAAGAGGAATCAGAACCTCAGAACATGAACAGGATGGCTCTTTTGCTAGGAAGGGGTCAGTAGTAACCCTGGGCACTTCTGTTATTGCTTTTTAACAAAAATGAATTTCATTCTGTTAGAAAAAAAGAAGGATTTGCATATTCTTGGCTCCACGTTCAAATCTTTTTTTCATGCAAATGAACCCCTTTCTCTGAACTCAGTTGCTCATAAAGGCACATGCATAAATACTATGAGGTTTAATGAATATGTATAACCTACACGAATTCTTTTTTTTTGCGTGCAAAAATGAAAGCATCCATTTTCCAACAAAATCATAGTGGCACAGGGAAAAAAACAAAAGCACATCTGTCCATTGACTTACAATTTACACAGTGTTATTACTCATTTGCTCACTGGATACTTAGTGCCTCTTAGCTGCCAAGAAGCACTGTTCTAGGCAGAGGGGATGCAAAATAAACAGTCATGTTCCCTGCCATCATCATCTCCTGGGGCGACAAGGAGAGAATGAATAATGATAATGCTCTGAGAGAGGTAGACATGGGTACCAGAAAAGCCGGAAGGAAGAGCTTCCAAATTAAATTGGGGGAAATGATGGAAAAGTTCCTAGAAGAGATGACATGGGTTAGATAGAGTGGGACAATCGGATTTAACGACGCTGAGTGGAAGGGAGCAGGGGAGAGTTGGAGCCAGGAGTAGCCACAAGGCGGAGGCATGCCACCTAAGAGGGTATGAAGCCCTGGGAAGTTACACATGATTCCCTGTGAGTGGCCTGGCAGGTGAAAATGACAAGGTGAGGGAAATGAGGCTAGGAAGATAACAAGGGGCCAGATCTTAGGGGGCCTTCAAAGAATATAAACGTTTTCTGAAGCACTCATCACCACTATTATTTATTTATTTTCTTTGCGGTACGCGGGCCTGTCACTGCTGTGGCCTCTCCCATTACGGAGCAACAGGCTCTGGACGCGCAGGCTCAGCGGCCATGGCTCACGGGCCTAACTGCTCCGCGACATGTGAGATCTTGCCGGACCGGGGCACGAACCCGTGTCCCCTGCATCGGCAGGCGGACTCTCAACCACTGCGCGACCAGGGAAGCCCCACCACTATTCTTATTTTGCAGAAGCATCACTCATTGATCTGTCCCACCCAGAAAACACAGAAAGCATAGCTGGAGACTCCCTCTGCCATCTCCTCGCGGAAGGAACCACCTGCCTGACCTGTTGGGATGCTCCTTGTGTTTGACGTCCAGGTATTTCAAGTTCGCGATGAAGGACTGAGCCTGGAAGCCTCGGGCTGTCCCAGCCACCACTGGGGTGTGGCAGATCGCACTGCCTGTTCCGATGGTAACAATGTTGCTCCTCAAGGGGGTCCCCACGTGGCCCACCTTGTCCACAGCCTTGGCCACACAACGTACATGGAACCTCCGGCTGAAGTAAATGCTGTCCAGGACCTACCAGGAAGAATAAAGCACCTCAGACGTGTACACTACTTCAACAGCTCCCCACACGTACCTTCTGGGTGATAGGCCACCCCAATTCTTGGTACAAGGTAATCTGTGAAGACTATTGTCGACTGAAAAAAAATGCACAGCCTAAAAGTTGAGTTCTGTTTTATTCGGCGGGCAAAACTGAGGACTTAAGCCTGAGACACAGAAACTCGGATAATTCTGAGAGACCTGCTCCAAGGGGCAAGGGGGGTGGGGGGAGCCAGGATATAGAGGAGTTTTTGCAACAAAAGACCAGTAGTTCAAACATCAAAAGCTTACTCTTAAGTAAAGAAAACCAGATACCTCAAGTTAAGGAATTGAGCACTTTCCTATGTTTGGGAAGATGCAAGGGTTTAGGCTCACTGAACTCATTCCTTTGATATGCACCTCAGCTACCTGGGGCCAGTATCCCGTGTTTTCTCACCCCGAGTCTCCTCAGGGTGCACCATCGGCTATCGTGGCTGATGGCTGTCACATCCTTTGCTTACTGACATGGCAGGCAGCATTCTTAGTCCGCACCATCCCCCATCCATCCCTCCATCTGTCCACTTATCTATCTATCTATCCATTGATCTATCCATCCATCCATTCGTTTACCACATAAGTACTGACTTTCTACCAGAAGTCAGGCACCAGGGACAGAGCAGTGAGTACGTAGAGCCTAAGGTGGTAAGTTAGGTAACTAACAAGTTGACAGATGTGTAGCAAGAGCCCAGAGATGACTAGTTCCCTGTGACAGTTGTTCTCTTTATATATTAGGTTCAGCATAAGAACCACTTAACTGGTTTTCAGCACTTCCAGCAAGACTGGTTGCCTCCAAGTCACTTTCGCTGAGGGCATGGTATCAGGATAAAGAGGAAAGATACTTCTTTTCTAGGAGTTCTTAGTTTTCTTTCCTCCCTAATTCTATTCCCTCCCTCACCTCCCACTTAATTACTACACATGTTGCAAGGGTTACAATAACATGCAGACTTGAAGTTAGAAGTTGGCCTCTGACACCTACTGGCCTTTTAAAAAAAATAATAACTTTATTATTTTTTTAACTTTTTATTTTATATTGGAGTATAGTTGATTAACGATGTTGTGTTAGTTTCAGATGTACAGCAAAGTGATTCAGTTATACATATACATATATCTATTCTTTTTCAAATTCTTTTCCCATGTAGGTTGTTACATAATATTGTGCACCTACTGGCCTTTGAAAGTCTTTCTACAGATTCTCTCATGCTCCCAGGCATACAGAATCCATAAGCATGCTTAACCCAATGCATGCAGAGGCAACATAGGTCACCAAAACTCTATAGGTTATGAGTGCATAGACACAGGGAAATACATAAGAAAAACGAATTAGTAGTTCTGTGTGCCATAGACCTCCCACAAAGCAATCATACAAACTTATAAATTCTACTCATGGAAACAAGTTTCACTGAAATCCATTAAAAATGGAAGATTTTTCCATTAAAATGATTTAATTAGCTGCCAACACTTTATTTATTTATTGATACATGGACTTTGTTCAGAAGGGATTTGAGGCATCTTACAAAAATGCATACAGTACAATGGTATTAAATAAATAATTGAAGAAATGAAGATAGAGCAAAGGAAACAGGGGTAAAAGTGTTAGTCACCAATTCATTGCAAGAAGGAAAACTGAAACATGAAGTAAAATCATAAACTTGGTACCTGTTACAAATGTATATTTGGCTCAAATCAGATGAAACCCCTTCATGGTTTTGTTGAACAGAGAATTAGATACTTATGAGACAATACGCTGTCTTGCCATTTACATTTTTAATAATAATAAAAAAGATAATTTAAATTCAAACTAGGTTATATTGCAAAATGAATATTCTGGCCTTTCTGATTAAGCTGTGTCAAAGACAACGGACATGAAGGACCTGCTTTATCCAAAGCCTCCCGTGTACATCTAACAGCTCTCCTCCACTAGGGCCCCATCCACACGAGGCACTTTTTTTTTTTTTTTTTGTGGTACGCAGGCCTCTCACTGTTGTGGCCTCTCCTGTTGTGGAGCACAGGCTCCAGACGCGCAGGCTCAGCGGCCATGGCTCACAGGCCCAGCCACTCCGCGGCATGTGGGATCTTCCCGGACCGGGGCACGAACCCGTGTCCCCTGCATCGGCAGGCGGACTCTCAACCACTGCGCCACCAGGGAAGCCCCACACGAGACACTTCTTAAAGTGAGAACAAACGGTGGGTTTGTAGGGAAAAATCTAGAGAAATTCAGTCTGAAAGAAATTTCTGATTTCCGAACTTATTAATGGCACTCATTTCAGCCAAAAATTATTAAATGCTTACTATGTGCCAGATACTCTGCGGAGCCTGACTCTCCACTGCTTACAGCTCTTCCTCTGAAGAACTTCATTGGCGTAAGGGGCAGAGTCAGAGTGATGGACTGTTTCCTGAGGTCGGGAGAACCACCACTGTTGACTGCTCTCTGATGGTGGCAGGCGTGTGGGTCTGGCCTCCTAACTTGCTGAGGACAGCAACTGCATTTGGAATCTCTTTTCATGTCCTCTTACAGGGCTTTGAAAAATGCTGATCACTTAGCAAGCATCCTCTCATCTTGTTTAATAACTGGTCCCTACTATGTGCCATCAATGTGGTGGCTCTTTTGGGATGGACATACAAGTGTGGGAGAACCCTCGGTCCATGTCCTTAAGTTTATACCCTACTCCTTACTGAATGGTGTAAGAGATATGAAAAGAACTGTAATCCTTAATTGTACCTACCTGGGATCTTTGACTTACTTCATTTATAGATCACTTTTATTTTTTATTTATTTTTAATTTTTTTTTAAAAATTTTAATTTTATTTTTTTATACAGCAGGTTCTTATTAGTCATCAATTTTATACACATCAGTGTATACATGTCAATCCCAATCGCCCAATTCAGCACACCCCCACCCCCACCCCCCACCACTTTCCCCCCTTGGTGTCCATACGTTAGTTCTCTACATCTGTGTCTCAATTCCTGCCCTGCAAACCGGTTCATCTGTACCATTTTTCTAGGCTCCACATATATGCGTTAGTATACGATATTTGTTTTTCTCTTTCTGACTTACTTCACTCTGTATGACAGTCTCTAGATCCATCCACGTCTCAACAAATGACCCAATTTCGTTCCTTTTTATGGTTGAGTAATGTTCCATTGTATATATGTACCACATCTTCTTTATCCATTCGTCTGTCGATGGGCATTTAGGTTGCTTCCATGACCTGGCTATTGTAAATAGTGCTGCAATGAACATTGGGGTGCATGTGTCTTTTTGAATTATGGTTTTCTCTGGGTATATGCCAGTAGTGGGATGGCTGGGTCATATGGTAGTTCTATTTTTAGTTTTTTAAGGAACCTCCATACTGTTCTCCATAGTGGCTGTATCAATTTACGTTCCCACCAACAATGCAAGAGGGTTCCCTTTTCTCCACACCCTCTCCAATATAGATCACTTTTATATATCTGATGTGTCAATGACCTTGTCAAGTGGATTAAGTGGACTTGGTATTTTGTAGATAGGAAACTGAGACTCAGTAGGTTAAGTGAACTCGTAACATCGTGTAGTTAAAAACAGACAGAATCAAGGTTTGTAAACAGGTTGTCTGAGTTATCAGCCTAGTTCTCTTTCTACTACACCATATTACCTTTCCTTATATGTAAGAATAAAAAGATTGTGTGTGTACTCTGTGTACCTGCTCATTTGTTTATTTTATACCAAATGCCATGCAAGGGACCTTAAGAAATTTGATAGAGTTGGAGTAACAGAGAGAAACGCTAGGTCTCTCCCTCCGCAAACAGACCTACCATGTGGTTGACACTGGTGAAGGGCGTGTTGTCAGTGATGGTCTCAAAGGGAGACCGGGCCCCGTTGCCATCAGTGGGGGTGGCCACTTCCCAGCTGAACTGCACGGACGTCTGGTTGATGCCAGCCTCATTGCAGCGCTCCTTCATGATGGCATACTTGGGGAAATGGGGGTCGCAGGGGGTGACACAGACCAGCGGGTAGCCCGGGGAGGGGGATTTCTTGACTCCCTCCTTGGTAACCTCTTCCACATGGTCATAGTCAGCAAGTGTGACAACCTGCAAAGGAGCAACAAAGCTTCAGCCCGGGGTGGGTATCGGGAAGGTCAGAGAACCAAGGCTCCCTTCCCCAGAGATTCAGGAGATCACGTAACTCCTAGGGATTCTTTAAAATATAGCAGAAGTTTTAACAACGCTTGGCCAGGCATCCCTAAAAGATACTGCAGATCTTTAATGGTGGAGAACATCTTCCTCCCCCGTGAGCTAAAAGCTTTATTATCTTATTGCTCTCATTCCTAATTCAGAGCCCTATCACTCGTGTGAAAAATACTCTCCCCTCCCCCCATACACAGTAACTAAAACTATACCATAAACGGCAGTTACTAGTTTAAAGTTGCATTAAATTGTTAATGGTATGCCGTAGCACATTTGGCATAACAGGAGTAAATAAAGGTAGTATATTTCTTCCATGGTCAAAGAAGAGACACGTTTTGAAATGATCCTTTTACTCTATGAGACTAGTCGAGGGAGGTTATAAGACTTATTAAGACTAGCTCATTATCACGGGTTAAATTCTTGGCAACCTCTATGCATTTTCCTCTTAACTGTGAAGTCGGTGCGTTCATTCTGTTCATCCCCAAACTGGGAAACATGGTGGTACATTTCTGCAGATACTTAATTCTATGTGTGTGGCGAGTATGTAGGATAATAGATGTGGGGTAATATTCCTTTTTTACTCTTCTAGGTTCCACCAAAGAAATGAGAAGATCAATTGTATTGCACCTTCTGTCTTTATCAGACTAAGGTCTCAGTATGGTTTGGTCTCACTCTTACGTCAAAACAAGGTTTCTCATCCTTGGCACTACTGACATTTGAGCCAGATAATTCCTTGCTGTTGGCGTTGTCCTGTGTATTGTAGGATGTTTAGCAGCTTCCCTGACTTCCACCCACTAGATGCTAATAGCACCTAGTGTGACAGTCATGACAACCACAGATGTCACCAGACATTGTCAAGTGTTCCCCAGAGGTGATGGGAGTGAGGGATTTGGGGGAAAGGACAAGAGCCCTCGCTCTTGGTTGAAAATCACTGTGTTACGGGGAGGGGGAAGGGTAAGCTGGGATGAAGTGAGGGAGTGGCATGGACTTATATACACTACCAAGTGTAAAATAGATAGCTAGTGGGAAGCAGCCACATAGCACAGGGAGATCAGCACGGTGCTTTGTGACCACCTGGAGGGGTGGGATAGGGAGGGTGGGAGGGAGACGCAAGAGGGAGGAGATATGGGGATACATGTATAAGTACAGCTGATTCACTATGTTATACAGCAGAAATTAACACACCATTGTAAAGCAATTATACTCTAATAAAGATGTTAAACAAAAAAAAGAAAAGAAAATCACTGTGTTAGAAAAATGAAGACGTGCAGCATTGGAAGTCCTGCTTCTCTCAAGCTCTTATCTAATTACTAGGACATAAGCAACGATCCTTTGGGCTGAGAGACTCACAATGGGCGGCGCTGGCAGGATGAGGCTCCCTGACACCTCCTGGTCTAGAATCGTCACTGTGGCAGTGGTCACATCACCAAGAACAGCTTCCACTGGGTCATCCGGGCCAAGGACGAGAGAGAACGATTCATGCCACTCCCGGTCTTCATTGGACAGGATCTCAACTTTAAAGAAGATATGATCCACACCTTCGCCAAGGACAGAACAAAGAGGGCAAAGGTCCTCATGAGTGACCCACTTAAGACAGCGCAGGTTGGCACTGCTGAGGCTTTATGTTGAAATACGCCCTTTCGTTTCAGAGGTTTCCTATCAATGTAGTGGCTGCTTATCACGTTAGCCCCATCTCAAGCGAGGAATCTGTTTTCTTGGTCAAATTCCACCTGTGGTGGAGGCTCAGTACAGCAGATTTACTATGCAACGCCATATGAGGATTAATGGCCCCTGCCTGACACTAGCTGGTGGTAATAAAAATCTATGATTCAAAATACGCTCCACCCTGGCTATGAGGTTTTTTGCCTAACTTTTCTTTCCCCTTTACATGTAGGCATGAGCTCCTGTGCGGCAGAGTGCTTGTACACCATCCTTCAAAGCTGTCTCCTGGGGACCGATAGTTCAAGGGCTACCTACCAGGCCATTTCTGCAAAGACAATAATGTGAAGGTTTGGCAGCCTGGAATGGGGAGGGTTAGAGCTTAGAAACCCCCTTCCTTTTCTGTAAAGTGATTCTGGGAAGGTGCAGATATCTCGGGCAGTAGTCAAGGTGCCCTTCTTCCTCTCCTATAGACATCTGGGCTAGGTTACTTCTAAGACCTGCCTTTCCCCCAGATGCTTATGCAGAAAAGGAAAAAGCTAAGACACTTGGAAGAGAGGTCCTTGTGACGACGTGGAGGAAGGGCACCTACCTTCCCTGTAAACACGAACCAGACGCATAGGGATGGAGCCGAAAGCCCTCTGAAGCTCCGGTGGGTGACAGGGACATACAGAGACCACCCCTCCATTTCCAAGGGAGTCATTTTCTCCCTCCACTTGCTAAGACACCTCTGAAAAGACCTTCTATCGCTTTTGCCCACTTCTGGGCACATCACACATGGTGGCAGGCTCTATAACAGCCTTTTCACCTTATACTGCTCCATAAAGTTCTGGGAAAAAGCCAAGCATACAATTCAACTCCTCCTCTGTCTCATTCCTTCCATTAAATAAATATATCAGACAGTTAAACAGCTGGTTGTGACCTGAATCCCATCCTTCTTCCCTGACTCATCTTCATAGCATCTCCTAGTAGATGTCAAACCACTTGAGCATGGAGACTGTGCCTTCTGGGTTTAGTAATCCCCGAGGGGCCCAGCACAGTGGTTTGTACCAATGTTTGCTGAATGACAAACATTCAAAAATATACAAAAAATCATGTATATTTTAAAAAAATCAAGTGCCCTCCTTGCTCAACCAAATCATAGGCTAATGACAGCAGCAACAAAAAATCCTTTTGAATGAGCCAAAATGCCTAGGATGTTCTGAAGTGAAGCATTTCTTTGGCCTTTTTCTTTCTTTACCATGCCATTTTTACTAATTAGAAAATTTAAAGACTCCCACAATCTCAAATGTGTGCTTAATAAGTACTTCACGCTGTTGGAAATACTGTTTCTCTCTTTCATTTTTCTGCCCGTTCCTTTCTTCAAATATAAGATATCTGCCTCTCTCTTAAGTAAAACCTACAGATTGGGATTGGCATTCAATTACCAGGACTGAACTTTAAGATTCGGCTTTTTGGGTAATAATCCACACCAGACTGGGCCGACCCGTCCCGTGTGCTACAGCGAATCTTGGACGTCCTGTTCTGATCCCCTCTGCGGATCACCTTGATGTTCAGAATGGCCGTGGCATCTGGCCCTGAGGGTTCCCGGACTTGGTATGCAGCTTCTTCAAACTCAATGGTGGGAGCTTAAGGAAACAAGGTTAGGAAAACAAGAGCAAGTTGGAAAAGTGACAAAGAATTCCACCTCCCATGAAAACACCTTCTAATGACAAGAGGGAATTTTTCACATTAGTTAACAATACAAAGGCAAAATAGCTTGCAGTCAATAAAAATCAATCAGTATTTATCCCTAAGCAATACTTTGGAAAAAGGGATTTCTCTGTGATTCTGCAGGAGTTGTTTCTCACATATTTCTTATTAAAAACAATATAGTGGAAGAAATATTTTTAAGCAGTTTGAAATGCATGATGTCCAAGTTTCCATCTAGGCATTATAGCTCACAGCATGTTTTTAAATCTGCACAATTTATCAAGGGACAGAGACACAGTTAAGCCCTTGATAAATATCTATTGACTGATTCTATGAACCAACTCCTTTTCATTTATATACTGCTTAAATGTACCAAATCTCTGATTTTTTTTTTTTTTTTTTTTTTTTTTGCGGTCCGCGGGCCTCTCATTGTTGTGGCCTCTCCCGTTGTGGAGCACAGGCTCCGGACGCGCAGGCTCAGCGGCCATGGCTCACGGGCCCAGCCTGTGGGATCTTCCTGGACCGGGGCACGAACCCGTGTCCCCTGCATCGGCAGGTGGACTCTCAACCACTGCGCCACCAGGGAAGCCCATCTCTGATCTTTTGGATCCTCCCTCCCAGTGCTCTCAGCTCCCCAATGCTTAGCTTTTCCTAACTTCTCACAGGTTATTTAGTTAAGGATGAGTAGTTATAGTGACCAGCTACAACAATAATTCAGGAACACAAGATTTCCTAACACAATCTGATTTGAGGTACTATCCTCATTGCTATGGAACGATTAATTGTTGATTTTTTAAAAAAATTCAAATTGTACCTTCTTTTGTATTATATTCTCATGACGAAGGGCAACGTGGTAGTGGTGGAGAGAGTGGGATAAGAAGATGGAAAAATTGGGAGCAATTACAAATCTTATACCACTTAAAATATAGACTCTTTCAGAAATTTCTGATGTCTCTATGTTCACTTCCCTCTTTCTCTCTCAGAAAATCAGTTCTTCCTAATTGTAGAAGATATGCTTCATTTTAGACTTCATAGTTGTTACCGTGTGCACTCTTTGAAATTGAGGTATGTCACTGTAACAGTGTGAACTTGTTGCTTCTCTGAGCCTCAGTCACTGGGTTTTCTGTGTGAACAGGAGAGGTTCACTTTTTCTGTGTGAACAGGAGAGGTTCAGGATTTGAACCTGAGTCTCCTTGGGTAAAGGGCTAATTCAACTTCAAGGCTGGCTTTTTTGCTTTTTTCCCAATGTCCAAGTTAGTCCCTATTTTAATATTAGAAACCCTAAGAGTCTCACTGACTCTTGCGTAGATTCTAGAATCTGATAAAATAAGGTTCTACATGCACTTTTGTTGCTTACAGCTGTGTAACTAAGAACGTAAATTGTATAACTGTGCTGAGGTTCAATTTCTTTCCCTATAATATAGGGATAATAACACCTACCTCAAGGGGCTACTGTCAGAATGAAATGAAATGAAATAGTATTATATGCTTAGAATGGTTCTTAGTATACAGTCAATATTCAATAAAAACAGCTGTTACTATTTGTAGTTTTATTGTCCATTTATTAAAATACCTATTTTAGTAAAACAATTATGTCCCTATTTGAAACAGATTTTGTTTTCTTTGGTGCCTGGGTCACTCTTTGCTGACACCTGACTAAAGAATTTAAGTTTTTTTAGGTGAGTAGGCCAAATCAATTAGAGAGAAGAAAACTGAGAAATTAGACTTTTCCAGAAAGGTGGCAGCGTTTTAAATCAGTTCATTGGACTCAACTGATTCTGATTGTATTTCCAATCCTGCTCTTGAATTGCAGTGACTTAAAAATTTTTTATTCTCCGTCTGTCTTAGCATCTCTGTCCTAGCGTTTAACCATACTTGCTCTCTATCTCTTGGTGATGTGGTAGAGAACAATGTGATTTAAAATACTGGAGCTCTGTAGACGGTGATCATTTGCTGCCAATATTTTATATAGATACTCTAAGACTGTTATCAGTAGACACTTGTATAGTGCTTTCATTTTTCAAAACACCTATAATTATGTTATTGGTAAAGCATCCGTTCATGTCCCATCAACCTAAGAGTAACTAAAGGCAATTTCTTCCATTACCATCTTCATCATTGGATATGGTGATGGTGGCCATGTTATTCTTTCCAACTCTGGCTCCACTCCAGTGGTTCCCAAGAGGATGGCCAAGGTAGACCCTGAACTGTTCCTCAGGCTCAAACATGGAGTCATCGTGGATATAGACAGTACAGTTCTTCATCTAGAGCCAAGGGCACAAGAAAGAGTAAAATTTGCAGTGAGATATCAATAATTTGCTTGGCTTTCCCTAGAAAATGATTTTCCTTCTTTGTAGCATCAAAGAGTCAACACAGATTCAAAAATATCCCGTTTCATTTATAAAATAGAATGTTTAACAGTTCATGCCTGAGTGGACCTACCTGTATGTGGAGACTTGTATTAAACATTCCAAACGATTTTGAATTATTGGTCATGAGTTATGAAAAACAACAAAATGAATCACTAAAAAGCATCTGTAGAACATCTGTGTGCTTTCCCACATTTTGCCTGGGCTCATCTGTACCTTTGTACATGTTATGTTGGTAGATTTCTGATGGTGAGGGTTTAACATATGGATTAGACTTCCTGGAGAGTTGAATGATATTCCTTTTCCTTTGTGAAAATTGAAGAATCGTATAAGGAACTCAGAAAGCCTTCCTGTTAGGCTAAAGACACCTTTAAAAGCTACAGAACTCTCAAATGTGTTGCCGAATGGTGGCTCATCTGAAAACTGAGAACTGAATGTCTGAGAACACAATCTAAATCCCTGTTGGATGAAAAGAACTCAAGCGCTTCCCAAACTGAATATTCTCTACTGAGGACTTGTCTTCTTGGCAAAACGTAAAATAAGGTCACAACATTTTATTTATTTATTTATTTTTTGCGGTACGCAGGCCTCTCACCGTTGTGGCCTCTCCCACCGCGGAGCACAGGCTCCAGACGTGCAGGCTCAGCGGCCATGGCTCACGGGCCCAGCCACTCCGCGGCATGTGGGATCTTCCTGGACCGGGGTACGAACCCGTGTCCCCTGCATTGGCAGGCGGACTCTCAATCACTGTGCCACCAGGGAAGCCCTAAGCTGTATTTTCTTTATAATTTTATTTAACTACAAACTGCCTCTTGGATAGGCAGAGAATCCTCTTCTGAACTTAAAACAAATACAGACATGCAGACTCAAAGCTGAAGATTGTATTTATAGTATTTATATGTGTTTTAAACACGTATTTCAACCTGTCAACAGTAAAATTCCCATAAAATACATAACTAAGACAGGGCTTTTATGAGTCATGAAGGTGTGAAAGACTTGAGAGTCTCAAATAAGGACGCTATCGATTTTTTATTTTTATATTTTTGGTGGTAAAGAATGGAGGGAGAATCTCGGGTGACCTGGGAGGTGTAAAGTCTTTTTATGCTAAACTTCAAAAGAACTAATCATAAGGCAAAAATTTCACACGTTTGCTTATATCAAAACAAAGATTTCTGTTCAACTAAGAACACCAAGGGCAAAGGTACTAGATGAGTGACAGAGAAAGTCACTATGTTTATGATATCTAAAACATCTAAACACCGGCAAGGATTAATGTTACTATTTAGGATTATTAATATTAAGATCAATATTTAGAATATACAAGGAAGCACTGCAAATCAGTAAGAAAATGACAGCAATACAATAAAATAAGGAACAAAGGATAAAAATAATAGATTTTCATAAGAGAAACTCAATGAACTAACAAGCATATAATATAGTATTAGAGAAATGTAAATTAAAATGAGATACAACTTTATACATACCAGATTAGTAAACATTAAAAGATGAGTAATTGAAAAAGTGTTGAAGAGTATGTAGGGTTTTAGCAACACTCATGTACTGCTAGTGACACTTTGGAAAGTATTCTGATATTATTTTTTCAAATTAAGTACTTTCATGCCCTGTGGTCCAGAAATTTTGCTGCTGAGTTTTTATCCAGAGAAATCCCCACTCGGGTGTGTAAGTGGACATATAAGAGGATTTGCACTGCAGCACTGTCCGCGGTGGCAGCATGATAGGAGGTGACCGGGCACTAAAACTGAGGGTCTTCACTGTCTATTGCTGAGAGTGAATGGGTAAAAGGTAGTAAATGCCCATCATGAAATGCTAGGCAACAGTTTGAAGCAACAGATTAGATAGACACATAAATGACATGCACAGGTACTAAAACATAGTGCTGAGTAAACGCAGAAAACATTCGAAAAAGTATAACACAGTAGCAGTTTTAGAAATAAAAATTATATACATAAAGAACCAGACACTTCTTAAGAACAAATAGAAAATAAGAGAGATACACATTAAGTACAATTGATTGATTACCTCTGAGGTGGGGAAGGGAATGTGGCTGCAGAGTAGGGGTAAAAGGAAATGAGTAAATCAACAAAATAAAGAGAAGGGCCTTGAACTGACCAATGGGGACTGCATGCCTTGAAACAAAGGGTTCAACTGACTCAATCATCTGAAACTGAGATCCAGTAATGGAGAAATATGATTCTCATTCAATAGATGCTTTGGATATACACACTGAGGTTGCAAGCTTTGAGTCTGATGCAGCCACACTCAGTGACTGGAGTTTCTCAGGAGTTCTTGTGTCCGTACGTATCATTTTTCATTATATTGCCAAGAGAATACTCCACTGTCTTGAATGTGCTCAACTGAACAGGTGTTCAGTCCTGTACTATTGGTCCTATGCCAGAACGTGTGTTGCCCTGGAACAGGGGCCCAGGTATTAGAGAACTGTCTCCTCCTTCTCCAGATAACATTAGTGGAGTGTGTTCATCTCCCATGTAGGTTCAAATTAAGAGGAGTCCCCAGTCATTTGATTCTGCTAAATTCCAAAAATGATCTACATCATCTAAATATCCCAGCTCAGCCAATGACATAGGTATTTGGTCATAAATGGGAGACAAAGAAGACAACCACATAGAAGAGATGACATTATTAAAAGAATGAACGGTTAATTAGAAACTTCCTAGGATGTTCAGAATTTGTCTAAATTACTTCACCATGGACAAATAAAAGCATCAGGGAAGGAGGGAATCCCATTCTTCAGCCACCAGGAATCCACTTACTTTCTCCCCTTTGAGAAACGTAATCCGTGAAGAGTCTGTGTTTCTTCTGTCCTCAAAGTCCTCCATGACCTGAGCTGAATGGCCCTGAGTATAGCACCTCACTGAAGACTCGTAGCTCAGGTCCCCACTCCGAATGATGGGTACGTGTAGGACACCCTCCTTCTCCTTCACTAGGAGCAAATCCTTGGCAAACTGCATGCTGGGCACTGGGTGAGCAGAAGGAAAGACGGAGGCATCGTTAGTGGGATGCTGAGGGAGCTGGCTGCCACTTGGCAGGACTGGCAGCCAGTTGGCAGGACAGCTCCACTAAGGGCCACCAGAGGCTGATAAACTACAAGCAGTCAGCAGATTTCAAGGCCTGGCTGCTACTCTCAGGACAAGGGAACTGCTTCCGCTGTGAGTATAGTTCCAGCAAAAGAGAACAAATCAAGTTTGCACCAGTTTCTGCTCAGCTTCTTTCTTACAATAGTCACCATCTCAAATACAGACAGGCGATGCAAATAAAGAAATGGGCCACGTGGAAAATCCTGATAGAGACCTGAAGACCCAGAAAAGTTCATGTTCCTTCTAAGGCTACCAAAAAGGAAAACAGCAGTGCAAGCCTGATGAGAAGTGGCCACTCACGTTGGTCCTGGGCCAGGCAGACAAAAGGGAAGAGCAGGGACATCGGTAAAGAGGAAGGAGCAGGTCATGTTTAAAGGGGGCTTTGCCCCTCAGCTTCGTTCTTTTGTTGGCAGGTCTTCCTATTTTCAAACAAAATCAGAGATCTGCATTTTTGTGTCATAGCTCCTCAATTTTAAAATAGCAAGCAATTAAAACAGTAAAAAGAGATTCCATGCAGGTCCAAACTATTGGAGCCAAGCAAAACACATCCATAAGCTGAATTTGGCCAGTGGGCCCCAGTCTGTGACTACTGCTGTGGGGTTACCTCTTCTTTAACAACTCACATGGCCTCATCTGACTTTAGGGAAGGACCGTAGCCAAATGGTGGTTAAAAACGAGGGCTCTGGAATAAGCGCGTCTGAATTTCCATCCCAGCCCTGCTACGTATTAGCGGAATGACACAGGGCAAGTTACTGAGATTTTCTGAGCCTTGGGCTTTTTTAAATACGTAAATTGGAAATGTTAATATCTAACTTGTAAAATTATTGGGAGGATTGAATTGAATGAGATTAGGTATGCATGGTGCTCAATAGAGGACCTGGTAAACAGCAGGCACTCAAATTTGGGTAGAAATTATTTTATTATGGTCTGTGTTGCCCCCTATCTCCAGGCTTCTCAATATAATGGATCATGTTTCTATGTGTGCAGACATATAAATAAAAATTGGAATGATTCAAGTATAAAAAAATAATAATAATGGATCAGTGTTTCTTCCTTACTTTCTACAAGGCTTTAAGTAATATTCTGCATTAAGACATGTCCCCTTTCGAGACCAACGTTTTGTTGAGTGCTGGTTATTATTTTCTTAATGGACAATACAAAGAGGTAGTCCATCCAGTCATATGTCAAATTAGCGTTTGGGGCTGCAGGAAGCTGACCTCAAAGCTATAGCCACCTATTTCCTGGCTACGTCCTGGATGTGCCCTGCCCAACCTGAAAGGAAGGAACAGAAGGGGTGAGCACCAAGCTCTCTGCAAGTCAATATGTAGAAAGCTCTCTTTGCCTCCAGCCTGTCCACTGCTCAGAACTGTTGACATTAGCAAATATAAAACAAATCCATTATCTGAGCTAAGCCTAACAGTTACCATTTATCACTAAAGAAAAACCCAGAAGATACCTCTAAAAAGAAGATGAGTGACTTTGGCATCAGGTCCTGCACATTACTCATTTGGGGCTCTTTCTATCCAGTGCTATTAAGAGGTGGGTGGGAATGACATGACCTTGCATGAGGACAAGAAGGAAGCTTGTTGCCAGGTAAAAAGCAACACAAGCAAGAAAGCTTTTCTACTCATGGTAGATTTTATCTAATGCTTTGGATTGATTTTTCTTGCTGGTCTGACAGGCATCAAGTTGGAGGTGAGTTAAAAGCTAAGTGGTAATGTTTGGGTTTTGTCATGTATTAATCAACCCCAGATTCCTCTTGAGATGTAAGACTCCTTTCCCTCTATGTAACATGTATTAACCTTTACTCCTATGCCTATCTGCTTAAAAAAAAAAAAAGGAAAAGAAAAGAAAGCAGTGGGTAAACACTCCTCATGATTGCTTTCTGGGAAAAGTCCTGCTTTTAAGGAGCCCCCAGTTCAGTGGGAGACAAGCAGAGCCAATGGACAGGCAATGGGTGGGTTTGGAGACATTTATCTGCATGGGGTTATGGCATACAAAGGGCCCAGCCCGGGTCAGGCATTGTGTTAAGGGCTTCCATACACATCATTTCTCATCCTCTTCTTGACAACCCTGCAAGGCACTGCAGTCTCTACAGGAAGTAGGGGTGCCGTCCGTGGGGTGTCATTTCTGCCTGACTGCAGAACCCCTTCGCTTTCCACATGGATGAGGTATATGAATGGGAAATGGAAACCACTCTGTGAAGGCTTATGGGTTCGCAGTGGGTATCATGCACTATTGTCAACACCTCTCTGAGAAAATCAATTTGTAGTTATCTTCTTATTTGTGTAAGTCTTGTGTTTTGAAATACATTTCAGGACTCTGCTCTATACTACTCAGTAACCCAAGTGCTGGGCACCAGTCTTAGGCATGGAAACTGTCAACCAACGCTGTTCCCCGCTAATCTTCTTAGTAACTGACAAAGTGAGTGCAGACACCAACTGCCTGGAATGCAGTGGCCTCTTTATTGGTGATGGTTAAGTCTGAGGTTTAGGAAAAATCCCGGCTCTGGTTCTTTGAGTTAATGAGTAGGTGGGACACAGTTACATACATACACAGGGGTGCGGTGCAGCAGCGGCTACAAGGCCTTTCTTGCCTTGCTCAGCAGTCTTCAGGGCAACACCAAAGTCTAATTCCAGGTATCAGAGCAGAAGACAAAGGTGAAAACAGAAAATGTTCTGAGATGAGCTACTTAGATGATTTAAGGGCCTGAAATCAGCCCGGTGGAGTAAGATAAAAGGCGCTAAGGTCACTTTGAAAGGCTGGAAGCTGACTCTATAAGGATCTTGAGTGACATTAAGCATTGTTACATAGAGCGGCAGTGGCCAGCTAAAACTGCAAAATGAAAAGTCAGCATGGTAGAGCATAAAACCAGAAGGCTGGACTCGCACAGAATAGACCTGGGCTTTAACTCTCACTCCCTCACATCCTCTCTGTGTGATTTTAAGTTATTTAACCTCAATTTCACAAGTTGGAGAGGATTAGAGGTAAAGTAATTAGAGATCTTTCTACCCTAGAATGTGCACATTGAAGGGACTCAACGAAAGCCATCAGTTACTGGGAAGGATAACCAACAGAGATAATTGGTGAACACTGCAATGGGTTACTGAAATAGATTTGCAGATTCCTTTCTCTGTGATAAATATCTTGAATGAATATATATTGTTGTAGTCTTCCTGAAAGGTGATATTTTATTTAACATATTCATTTTCTAAGTTTGCAACCCTAATGCCCGTCAATAGAATGCAAGGATAATCTAAATGGAATCTTCTATGTTGATCAGAGTGCAATGAAGTTTGTGTGTGTTACTGGAGTCCCACTGGCAAGTGTGTCAAATTACAGGTGCATCAGAAAGAAAAGAAATTAACATGTAATAAAATCTACTACGTGCCAGGTACTATGGTAGGTATTTTCACATATTTTAACTAATTTAATCCTTACAACAATCTTATCGGAGGCTCAGTAACCTTAGCCACTGAGCAAGGAAGTGGTGGGCGGGGATTATATTTCAGGATTTCTGACTTTCCATTCACTTTCCACTTCATCAGAAGGGAATTAACTATCCTTTCATGTAAAAGAATAAGAAGCCTTTCCAAGAATAAAAAGAATAAATGAATTTCCCTTTTTCTTCTTTTTTAACTTCTTTAAGGAAAAAAAAGTCCCACATATTCTCCAACTGCACCAAATAGAACCTAGTGCAAAGAGTATGAACTTGGAGCCAAAAGTCCTAGAATGCACGCCGGTTCCTCCATTTACTAGACTTTGGGTGTATGTTTACTTCCCTGATTCTCAGTCTCCTTATCCACAAAATAGAAATAAGAGTAAAACGACGGGATTATGAGAAAATGAGATAATGTTTAATAGATGACTCTGTAAACTCTGAGGTAACATGCAACATAAAACAGTATAATTGTTATTATCTTGTTCATGGTTAAAAAGTTACCATTTTGTGAATCATAAACCTAAATATAAAACTTAGAACTACGAAACTTCCAGAAGTGGACATAGGAGAAAATCTTTGTAACCTTGGCTTAGGCAAAGATTTCTTACATACAACACCGAAAGCACAATCTGTAACAGAAATATCGATAAATGGGAACACTTAAAAGTAAAAAACGCTTGCTCTTCAAAAGATATTGTTAAGAGAACAAAAACAAGCAACAGATTGGGATAAAATATTTGCAAAAAACCAAATCTTTGTCCAGAATCTACAGCAATGCAGTAATAGAGGAGAAAACCCAACTTAAAAAATAGGGAAAATATTTGAAAAATACTCTGTCAAAAAGATATATGGATGGCAAGTAATCACCTGAAAAGAGAGCAATGTCATTAGTCGTTCACTACACACCTACTGGAATAACTAAAAAGCCCCACAAAAACCTGATGTGGTTCTCATACAACGCTGGAGGTAATGCAAAGTAGTTACAACCATTCTGGAAAACAGGCTGGCTCTTTCTAATAATGTTAAACGAACACTTACCCATATGACCCAGCAGCCCCACTCCTAAGTATTGACTCCAGAGAAATGAAAACCTATATTCACACCAGAAACTACTCAGCAATAAAGGGAATGAACACTCATATTTACAATAACATGGAAGACTCTCAAATGCAGTGTTCTAAGTGAAAGAAGCGAGATTCAAGGTGCTATTACATGATTCCATTTCTATGACATTCTGGAAATGGCAAAACTTCAGGGACAGAAAACAGCTCAATAGTTGCCAGAGCTTGGGATGGGGAGAGGCTGACTACAAAGGGACACGAGAGCATTTTGTAGGATGCTGGAACGGTTCAACATCTTGATTGTGGTGGTGGGTGAATTTTAACTTATGTAAGTTAGACCTCAATAAACCTAAGTCTAAAATAACATACTACTTTGGATATATGCAAATATATAACAAAAAACTGGTTAAAATAGTTGTCTTCAGGGAGGGGAGCTGGAAGGTTTGGAGCCAGGGGTAGAAGGAAGACAATTTTCATAGTATACCTTTTTTGCTGTTTGCTCTTTTTACTACATAAATGAATAGGTTATTTAAATACAAAAAATTAAAGCTTGCCCTGCTGGGCTGCCAGTTCCTTCTTTGGTGACTCTGTAGTCACTGAAGAGTTTAATCATGGATTCTCTATTCATCACCAGGGATGCTGACGAGGGTCCTCCTGCTTGAGGTGAAAGTTGAACTTGATCTTCTCCACCCAACTCTAGAATCTGACAATTCCAGATTTCATCAGTTCTTCCCCTGAAGAACTGGGGAAGTCCTATCCTGGTCATCCTCTTGTTGCTTAGGTCAGTTCTTCAGTGGGGACTCATATTTTTGTACAGGTACTTGTGTCTATTCATTCCTGCACATCACCCATAAGACGGCCAGTATTAGTTTCCTCAAACAAAAATCACACCACTCCTCTGCTCAGAAGCATCTGCTGCTCCCCTTTACCTACAAATTCCTGACGTTGGAACATAAGACCTCTTAGAACTTGTCTCCAACCTGTCTTTCCATTTCATTTTCTTCCATTCACCTCCTGCCAGGCTCAAAGCAAAAGTAAGCATCTCACTGTTCTCCAAATATGTGTCTTTCAAAATTTTATACCTTATGTATACTATAGCTCTCCATTTAACAAAGTTTTATTTTATTATCCATTAGATAAACTAACTCCTACCACACCTGAAGACTCTGTTTAAATATCACCTCCTTTGTGAAATCTTCTATGATTCTTGCACGCATAGTTACTGTTCAGTCCCTTCTGCCCCTACACTACTGGATTTATCACACTATTAAGTCATTTATCATAATATATTATTTTTTTTCTATCTAAGAATCTGATCCCCTAACTAGACCTTGAGCTTCTTGAAGACACAACTCAACCAGGCATACCCGGTTGCACTTCACTTTGCAGATACTATGTTTTTTACAAATTGAAGATTTGTGGCAACCCTGCCTTGAACAAGTCTATCAGGGCCATTTTTCCAACCGCATTTGCTCACTTTGTGTCTCTGTGTTACAGGTTGGTAATTCTCCCAATATATCAAACTTTTTCATTATTATTGTATCTGTTATGGTGATTGTGATCAGTGATCTTTGACGTTACTACTGCAAAAAGATTATGATTTGCTGAAGGCTCAGATGATAATTAGCACTTTTTAGCAACAAAATGTTTTAAATAAGGTATGCACATTGTTTTTTAGACATAATGCTATTGCACACTTAATAGACTACAGTATAATGTAAACTTTTATATACACTGGGAAACTAACAAATTCATCTGACTTGCCTTATTGCAATGTTCACTTTAATGTGGTGGCCTGGAACTGAACCTGGAATATCTCTAAAGTATGCCATACATCGTTTTGTGCCTCGCAGATGCCAGAAACATGAATGACTGTTTCTGTCCCATATTTCTATGTAAAACTGTGCGTGTGCATGTACTCATGTACACACACACACACACACACACACACACACATTTCTTGAATGAAAATGTGAATGAGTTCCAATGTCATATACATGGATGTTAAGGAAAAAATAGAAATCTGGCCTGAACCACCAGCTGGCATCCCCAATCTCTTACCGTCCTGGAATGTGTCATTAATTGCAATGACAGCCTGGAAGGGTTTGGTCAGTTCGGCCCCTTGTGCTGAGCTGAGGAAAACCACAAATGTCTCCAGCCCTTCAATCACAGGATATTGAGTGTCATCCAAGATGGTCAAGGTGCAATACTAGAAGAGAAATCAGGATGTTAACTAGACTTACTGTGGTGTTCATTTCACAATATATACAAATATTGAATCATTATGTTGTACACCTGAATCTAATATAACGTTATATGTCAATTATACCTTTAACTTTTAAAAAATTAAATTTTTTTTCTAATTAAAAAAGAGAGGGAAAATCAAAGCAAATCTTAAAGGATGTTCACCAACCAGCACTCATTTGCCTTTGGGAGATTAGGGCAAAGGTGACAATTTGCCTTTCTTCGGTGGTCTTAAAGTAAATTTTTTAAATCCATAAAATGATCATCTCTGTATCACATACCGTAGGTGTTTTGTTTCTAGATATTTGCATCGATCTAGTGCAGTTTCTATCCTAAATCCATGGTGCTGGATATTAGATGCTGAAAATGTCACTTGGAGAGTTTGTCGAAGATCTCTCTAAGTTTGTTCTTTGTGTTTTTGAAGAATGGGAAGATCATAATATTTCGGTATTTTATGGTCCTCCAGAGAGTTTGGAGAACAGACTAAAGACAACATGATCAGACCCATCTGGCCTTTGACCTCTGTATGCGCACCTGCTCAGTGACACCTGGCCCAAAGTCCACCTTCCTAGAGCTGGGAACGTAGTCAACTCCTGGAGTGGCGGAAGCTGGGTCCGAGGGCCGCGTTGCACACCAGACAGACGTGAGGGTGGAAAGGTCAGTCCCGTGGCGGATAACTGGGATCTTCACTGTGCCTGAATTGAGAGTCATACATTTCAGTGGTCAACCCGGAACCGGAAAATGGGTGCGGTTTTCAGAACGATGTCCTCCCTCACAGCAGCGGCAGCTTCAGCCTGCTAGCTTGCCTAGTCCCCCTTCAGTGACGTTCCTGTGCTCCCTCCGAGGGAGGCTGAGAGGCGTCACCATCCCTCTTTGTACTGACATTAAGATCAAGAGCAGACCTGAAGGAGGGCCTCAGGGAGGTGGTGCTGGAAAGACAGCCCTTAGGGGAAAGTGGTTTTGTGGCTTCAAGGAGGAGACTGTTCACAGGAGAAGAACAATGGACCGAGGAGAGGCGGGTCCACTGAAAAACATCTCAAGTCTATTTAGGGAGAAGAAACTCAGAGACTAGGGCCTCAGGGACGAGCTAGAAAATAACCAGTTAAGGAAAAACCAGCTAGGGGACTCTATGGAGCCTGGAGCTGAATGCTCCTGATTAAATGTTCCCACCTGGGTGATTTTCCTACCTTATCTGAGTGGTGCACACATCATTACTTAACCATACGTGCTTATTGCTTATCTTAGGAAGAAGCGCATCTTCTGGTCGCTGTGACAACATACTTTGTAGGGTCCTAATGATACATGACTAAGTTTCTAGCTGTTTTCACGATCAAGGTCAGAGAAAAGCTACATGACAAGCCCACCAATCATATTTCTCCAGCCAATAAGCTGAGAGGTGACAAGCAGTCATGGCTGGGCATTTGGTGTACGGGAAAGGAAACATGGTATAATAGAAAGGTCTGGGTTCTTATCCAGCTCTTCCATATTAGCTGGTCTTTGATGATTTATTTAATCTCTCTGGGACTCCATTTGCTTTTATATATAAATGAGAATGAATGGAATGCACATGGCATGGTGGCTGGCATTCAGTAAGTGCTCCAAAATATTAGTTTTTACTATCCCTCAGAATTTCACTTTCAAAGAGATGCAAGGTCTTGATCAGGGGGCTCAGATCAGCAGACACTCAGCACATCTGCTGCCTCTTTTGCAGGATGTCTGACAGCAGCACGCAGAAGACTTTGAGATCCTTGTGGAGCCCAAAGAGGGAAGAGGCCTGGGTGGAAGAAATCTGCCCACTGACTGCCTTGGGCTGTTATATGAACAAGAAAGTTCCATTTGTTAAGACACTGAAACTTTGCATTTATTTGTTTTGGCAGCTAGCAGTACACTAAATAATTTACCTCCATCCTCAACAGGTCACATTCCCCTCCTTCACAAGCCAAAATGCTTAGCACCACGCCCTCCCTCTGGACCACAGAGGTCAGCCAGTGAACTCTAAGCCAGATTCCTCCCTGCCATCAGTAACCAGAGCAAGACAAGTGGATGGAACTCCCTATTCTTCCCTACCTTCCATTCTTGGTCTTGATGCCTAGTAGTACCTGCCTCAGACTGACAACGGTGTCACTGAGGAATGGCATTCTCATGTCCTAAGGGCATTCTCAAAACTAAGAGGAAATTGTTCAAGGAAGGGATCAGGGGATGGATGAGGGAACCCCAGAGATGCTCTCCATTACCTGCATCCTCGCTGACAGTAAAAGCCGTGTTGCCCAGGGACACAGTAGAGGCATCATTGGGACCAGTAATGAGCACCTTGGCCGACGCCACACTTCCGATGCGGGCGTTACCGGAAGCATCTGCCAGGGCAATCTCAAACTCTTCTTCCTCTTCATACTCGCTGTCATCAATGAGCATGACATCGCAGGTGGACGTGGTGACGCCACGCCCGAATATCACACGACTCTCAGCAGACATCCCTCTAGATTTAAAATCAGAGCCCGATTCTAGAGCATACAGGCTACTTCCCATAGCTGACTTAGGGACCGTGTAGCAAATTGCAGATACAATGCTGCTTGAATCCCCTGAAATACAAATGGCAAGAAAACCAAAGCATTTGAATGAGCACTTCTCAGATTTTGAAATCTCTGGTAATTTGACAGGCTTGATCCTCTCTGACATATTCCATATTCTGTTCAAACTCTGACATGAAACCTTCCTGCTTTGCAGTTTCTTAAGCCTGTGGTATAAACCACTTGAGGACCTGATATACCCCAGATACTTCACCCAACAACTTGAAATGGATTTCCTATTCTGTGAATTTTGTGCTCTGTTAATTCACAAGACTCATTGCCCACCATCTAAGACCACAGCGGGTGGAGAGATAAGAGACATATTTGGTACTTTAAGCAGCAAAGTAATTGTGTCCTGAAGGTAGTGCTATGAGCACAGTTCACTGCCTTTCTGAATAAGCTTCTGCACTTTAATTCCCAGGGAGAAATAAGCTTGTTTAAAAAGAGGAAGACAAAACAAAATAAACCCCAGCTCCCTGAACAAATGACTTTACTTATTAGTGTTGCCACTTCCCTGGGTGACAGCCTGTTTGGGCTTGGCTGGCTGGCCCAGAGCAATCAACGGGGCTTGCTTGTAATCCGAGGGGCATTGCCAAGGGTTGGTGCTCTCTGCAGTGTCTGTCACACTAACATGCAGTCAGCAGATGCAACAAAATACCCGACGTCATCACTTACAGTCATGTTGTGGCTTTGAGTGGGGATTTAATTTCCATGTGTTTTATAAAGTCTCAATATTGCACAATCATAAATCCATACAATCTCTGTTTTGATTTCCACCCCTGCAGAATTGCCCTTTATTTCTCACACACAGTTTATTTCTCATCTGAGCTCTACGTGGGACACTCACGTAGGAACACCTTTAAACACATTTTCTGTCTTCCAAGAACTAAGAGAGGAAGCCAGTTCTTACAAATTGTAACTACCCTCCTTGACCAAGGCTACTAAATATTTATGGATTGGGTGATTGATTAAAAATCCCAGGTTCATGAGTCATTTGCAAAGCCAAATATAACTAGTCTTTTGGTCCCATTTAAGAATAAATGGGAGCACTAACAACCTGAACTGAGATGAGAAGCCTTCTGATAGTACTCACCGTGGGTAGGATAGTTATTAGGATTTCTGGAGATTTAAATGAGTTAATACACATGAAATACTTCCGTGTATGAGTTAATATGGAACCTGAGCACGTGGCACATAAAAGAGACTCAATAAATGTTAGCTATTATTATAGCTCCTTGTCACCTTTGGCACCAACAGACCTTTTCTTTCAATAGGTGCAAATAGAAAGCCAGCGCTCTCGTTGACCCGGTAGGTCTTCTTATCAAACTCTAATGTGGGCTCGTCCTCAGTGTCATTGATAATGACCTTCGCCTGGGTGAACTCCCCCAGTAGGGCATATGCTGGCATGCTGAGCTCCACAGTGAAACTCTCGACGTTCTCAAACACGTCGTCGTCGTTGATGACGATGGTGCAGGACTTGGTGTCCTCTCGCTCATCAAATTGCACCTGTCACAAAGGAAACAACAAGGAGTTAAGCTGTGCCTCAGATTTCCCTGCTCCACACTCCCCAAGAGCATACGGGAAGAGAGGACCCAAGTCCAGTGGGCAAAACACTGAATGAAACAGCTGGTTCTTCTAGCCCCTACTTCCTGCTGTATCACCTCTTCCCATTCTTCCTCCGTACGCTGGGGCTGATTTACTGTATAGGGACGTGGAGGGCAAAGATGTCTCCCACCACGTGGTGACTGTAGAAAAACATATAGATAACTCTTTGTATTCTGTTTTATTAACTCACTTGGGATAGCACGAGTCATTTGATTACTCAGTTCCCCTTCTATTTGTGGCAAGTTTAACTGGAAAGATCTTTGAAACTGGAGTGTGCAGTTCTGGCCTCAAGTCCTGGTTCTGTTACTTCCAAGCTAGGTTAGGCTATGAAACTTTACAAACATCAGATTCCTCATCGGTTAAATAACAATAATATACCTATTTCACATACTTACTGGCGGGACTAGATGAGACAACGTATAATGAAGGCACTCAGTATACTTTAAAGCATGGAACAAATACAAGATATTATTTATTATCATCACCATATTACTTGTATAGTCAAAATTGACACAGAATCTCAGTGTACTGAATACCGGAGTTTGAATTCAGAGAAAGTTACATTGTGAACAAGCCAGTCTGAATTTTAACTTTACCATTAAATCTTTTGCCATTAAGATGTGCTAGACCCATAATGTGAATTAATTTAGCCTGGTATAAAATAGAGAAATTAATTTATATGCATACAATTGTGAACTTATATGGATTTATTCTGGTTTTACTTTGTCTTCAAAAAAAGATGAGGCTAAAACCTTCAAATGGAACCAGAGCTATGGATCAGTCTGAAACTGAGTGGACAGGCAATGGACCTGGACTGCACTTTGTGTAACTGAGATAGCTAAAATGTGTAAACATTAGTCCTAAACCTCTAGGGCCACACAAACCTGAAAAACATGGAATTTTCATCAACAGAAAATTACTATTGCACATGTAATCAACTAATCAAATTAAGTTTTATTACGCTCCACATTTTAAAATGCTCCCAACTAAATGAAACACTCATAGGTCTCTGTTTAGTTCTAGAACACACTGCCTTTTGTCTCTCCCTAAAAACCACAAGTATGTGCTCTTTTTTATTATTTTGCTAGAAGACTCCTTAGCTTATCTGATCTATTCCAATTCCTCATTTAAATTTGACATAAATTAGACGTTTGGGATTAAAGTATACACACTACTATATATAAAATAGATAACCAACAAGGACCTACTGTATAGCACAGGGAACTATACTCAATATCTTGTTATATACATATATATATATATATATCTTATAACTCTACTCAATACTCAATCTGAAAAAGAATATATATATGTATATATATATATATATATATCACTTTGCTGTACACCTGAAACTAACACAACATTGTAAATCAACTACATTTCAATAAAAGTTTAAAAAAATACATTTTTTTTTTTTTTTTTTTTGCGGTACATGGGCCTCTCACTGCTCTGGCCTCTCCTGCTGCAGAGCACAGGCTCCGGATGCGCAGGCTCAGCGGCCATGGCTCACGGGCCCAGCCTCTCCGCGGCATGTGGGATCTTCCCGGACCGGGGCACGAACCTGTGTCCCCTGCATCGGCAGGGAGACTCTCAACCACGGCGCCACCAGGGAAGCCCAAAAAAATACATTTGACATGAGGCTTTAGCTTAGTCCAGCTGACATGCCTCAAAGAGAGAGTCCACTCCTCTTTACAGAGATTTACTATGCCATAAGAATAATGAAACTACTTTGAAAAAACATTTAATAAATACCTAATAAGTACCAGGTATTGTGCAATACTTAAATCTGACACATACAGGGCATCCTGCCCTAAAGGAGTTTACTATTTATACAGTAGGTCCTTTCTCTTTTGCTTTCACTCTCTCTTTTTTCTCTTTCATTCACACTCTGGTGCTAATTACCACTGCTGTAACATAGAGATGTGCAAACATGTGTGTGTGTGTGTGTGTGTGTGTGTGTGTGTGCGTGTGTGTGTCTACCCCAGAACTCCTCTCTGCACTCTCCTACCAACCCATAAAGCTGTCAACTTATTGTCTCTAAGGCAACTCACACTCAACATGTCCAAAGCAGAGCCAGGACCACACCCTCACCAGACCTGTTCCTCCTTGGTGTCCCCCCCAGCCAGGGACATCATCATTCATCTCTCCCTTCTGTCTCACTATCTAATCCATTGCTGAATCTTGTCAATTCTTACTGGTCTGTTGAATCCACCCACTTGTCTCCACCTTCACTTTATTTATTTATTTTTTTACTGAAGGCTAGTTGATTTACAACGTTGTGTTAGTTGCAGGTGTACAGCAAAGTGATTCAGTTATACGTACATATATATCTATTTTTTCAGATTCCTTTCCCTTATAGGTTATTACAAAATATTGATTATAGTTCCTTGTGCTATACAGTAGGTCCTTGCTGAGTATCTAATTTATATATAATGTGTATAGGCTCCCATCATCTCTCATGGATCCTGTTCCAAGAACTCCCCAACTAGTCTCCCTACCCTTCAGGTAAAGGGTGGTAGAGAGGAAGGGTTAGGATACCAAAGGCTGCGTGTACAACATGGTGCCTTGGAGACTTTTCTTGATCGTGAAGCAAAATGTAAAGACTGAGAAGCTGGACAGCAGTTAAAACTGCAGTGGAGATTAGACAGACTGTGAAGAAGAAAGCACTGTGGGAAGGCAACATAGAACAGTGACTTGAGGAAGGGTGCTGATGGGCAGAGAGCTGGTGTAAAGAAGTGGGGACGTGCCACAGTTGCCGACAGCCACGTCTCAGCCCTGGCTGCAGCCCACTGGCAATTCAGGAGTCAGAGGCCCCCCACACCCACCTACCTGGCCGGCATACTCCACGTAGTCCTGCTGTCCAGGCTGGGAGCTGACCCTGGAGCTGGAGCTGGCGGTGCCTTGCTCTGTGTGACACAGGACAATGGCGTACTGGTTTAGGTTCCCAGTCCTCTGCACTGTGATGCTGACTGACCCCGCTTTCTCACTGACATTGTAGCTGGAAGCACACAAAAAGGCAATCTCTGAAATTCTGAAAGGGCTGTGAAGGATCTACATGCTTAATGCCTGTCTCTTCTGGTTGGTTACTGGTGTCAGACAGTTCCGAGAAGAGGCAGTTTGGTTCCTTTAAGAAGTCAGGTTGTAAGTTGAGGGAATGCGTTCACCTGGGACAGTCACAGAATCAGGTGACCAAGGAAGCTGTGGATGCAGAATGATATCTGCCCCGTTTTCAGAGAGAGTTGAAAGATGGTCAGCACATAAGAGCTATGCACTCCATATTTCAGAACACAAAGAAATAATTTCTCCCAAGTGTGGTAGAGTGATTAGAATAGGTCAGTGAGTTCCTGCGGAAGAAAGCTGCTTGGAAGCCAATTAATGACTTGGTTCAGGTGGGGAGTGACTGGGCCAGATCTCCAGGAAGTGTTTAAAGGAGCCAGGGCAGTGCCAGAGGTAAGAAAATGAGAACTGGGCCAAGGTGAGAAAAGTGTCTAGGCAAATGGAGCTTTATGACAATGGGGGAGTGACAAGGTGCTATAGGCTGAAAGTGTCCCCCTCCAAATTCATATGTTGAAACCCTAATCCCATCTGTGACAATATTAGAGATGGGGCCTTTGGAGGGTGATTATGTCATTAGGGTGGAGCCCTCATGAATGGGATTAGTGCCCTTGTAAAAGAGAGCTCCATCTTCCTTCTGCCATGTGAGGTTACAGCAAGAACTCAACTCTCTATGTATCATGAAGCAGGCCCTCACTGGACACTGAATCTGCTGGCATCCCAATCTTGGACTTCTTAGCCTCTAGGACTGTGAGAAATAACTTATTATTATAATTATTGAAAAAAGCCACAAGCAAGTGAGGCCTGAGCTGGGCTTTGTTTTTCATCACTGAGTATGGCTATTGGACTTTGGCTTGGGTCTTATTGCTGTGAGGCTTGCAGGCAAAGTGCCTCTGAGAGGTTAGTCTTCTTTGCCAGCTTGGGGACCCTCCGTATTGTTTAGTCCATTAAACATTAGAGGGTTGTCCAGAAAACATCATCAGTTTTATTTGGTGCATTTAATTTTGAAGGAGTTACAAGTAAGAGGTAAATAACAGCAAAGTGTTTTATATATATATATATATATATATATATATATATATATATATGTATGTGTATATATATATATTGATTCTAATTTTCCACTAATTCTCCAAGTGTGTGTAATAGTAGAATAGCCTACATCTGGGGCGCTTAAAATCAAGTTTGCATGTTTTCCTCCCAAGTCCCAATTTTCATTTAAATTATCATGAGGTTGGTTTCTTAGAATAGTGAGTCTCAAATGTAGATTTAAAGAATTATTTCCCCTACAAAAATTATAATCCTTGTTATAATCTAATCTATAAAATCAGCACCGTGCTTTACCAATTGGTGACTGACTCTCTGTTTGCCTCTTAACTCCCCAGCAGACTACAAAATCATCTTGAAGAGCTGTCTATATTAAGCTATGAATCCTTCCCTAAAGATATACAATTCTGTGAACACCAAAAGAGCTAGGGGGAGAATGGGAGCTTGAGAACAGGGAGAATGTAGACAGAAGGCAAAGACTTCGTTACTGTGGGCCAGTGATTATTTTTCTGAATGCTTATTGCTTTCCCTGTCAGTTCTGCTGGATTATCTTTTAAACTTGAAGACAGGAGGACAAATACTTTCAGGAGAAGAAGTAAAGCACAAGGCTTAAGGTCACTGGACTTAAATCCTGGTTTTACTGCTTATTAGTTACGTGATTTCAGATAAGTTACTTAACCTATTTCTGTCTCTGTTGCTTTGTTGTTGTGGAGGCAACAATAGTACTCATCTCATAACTGCAAGTATTAAACAAGATGACATATGTCAAGTACCTGTTACAGTGCCTTGTACATACAGTATTCAAGAAATATTTGGTGTAACTATGATTTTTATTCTTGTTATCACCCCACCATCATCATTGGATGATTAGAGCTGACCCACAGGGTGTTTCATCCTTACTTCCTCTGCTTTCCTGATTCATTTCTCAAGAATGAACACCAATCACGCTTGTACCTGTTATGTTTAAAGCTGATGAGGGACCACTGGATATGGAAGATATTGTCGCTGACCACATTGGGTTTACTGTCTCTCACCAGAAACTGAAAACTATCCATCATCTCATGGATCTTCTCCTCATGCAACACGTAACGAATCAACCCCAGGTTCACGTCCTCTGTGAGAAAAAAGACACTGAATTAACCCGGGGATGTAAAGACAGCCTCACAGATTCCTACTGACACACCCAGTTTTATTCTTCTAATGGGTTATAGACAAAACTTACTGTCCCAAGAACAAAAAGGGATAGTAAGTAGTGTTAAAAATAAATGTTTCTGCCGGATTTTAAAATAAGATCCTGTATAACAAAAGACCCATCTTTATGTATAGAAGTACCCTTATGCTGTTGTAAAATGAGAATCCCAGGGTTTTGGCAAAAAAGCACTTTAATAAATGTCTATGGAATGTGAAATGCAAATCTTAGAGCCAACAGAGAAGTCTTTGAGAGAAGAAGTCTGCTGTGCATATATGCTCACACCCACCCCTACTTCTTTCAAAATAAACGTTCTTTGGGAGGTATGTGCTACCAAGAAAAGCTGGGGTTGGCTTAAAACAGCCCCCACACAAGGCACAGATAAAATGTGGCTAGGAGAGAACAAAAGATTGAGGACGGGGAGAAAAAGGAAATATGGCACATAAATTGTAAGATGCAGTTGTACAACGACCGATCCCAATCAGGTGCATCCTCAAAAGAAGTCTAGAAGGGCTTCCCTGGTGGCGCAGTGGTTGGGAGTCCGCCTGCCGATGCAGGGGACGCGGGTTCGTGCCCTGGTCTGGGAAGATCCCACATGCCGTGGAGCGCCTGGGCCCGTGAGCCATGGCCGCTGAGCCTGCGCGTCCGGAACCTGTGCTCCGCAGCGGGAGAGGCCACAACAGTGAGAGTCCCGCGTACCGCAAAAAAAAAAAAAAAAAAAAAAGAATAAGTCTAGAAGACTGCGAAAAGCTTATAAGCAACTAAAATACAAAATGGTCTGCTTGATGTGATTCCAAACAGGAAACTATTTCTGTTGAACAATCTACCCATGTTGATTTTTTTTTCTTTGCTGAAGACTTAAAAAAAAAATCTATAACGCTTAGAGATAAAAAGTAAACCACAGGGCTTCCCTGGTGGCGCAGTGGTTGAGAGTCCGCCTGCCGATGCAGGGGACACGGGTTCGTGCCCTGGTCCAGGAAGATCCCACATGCCGCGGAGCGGCTGGGCCCGTGAGCCATGGCCGCTGAGCCCGCGTGTCCGGAGCCTGTGCTCCGCAACGGGAGAGGCCACAGCAGTGAGAGGTCTGCGTACCGCAAAATAGAAAAAAAAAAAAAAAGTAAACCACAAAGGGTCACAGATCTTTCATAAAGTCTGGTGGTTATTTCTGTTTTGAAAGAAAACCCAGGAGTATCATGTGATTCTTTCCAGAAAACTTGGCCAAACCTAAAGCAATTTGGGAGCTGAGGAAGCCTGGTAAAGATAAACTTTTTCTTTCTTCCTTTTTTTTTTTTTTTGCCATTAATTCAGAGTAACAGGGAAAAAAAATCAGGAGAAGTAAAATTCCAAAGTTGGGTGGTTAGACACTGAAAGATCTATTTGTTTGTAAATAGGTTACTTGGGGGTAAGTAGCTGGCAGTAGTTGTGGGAAAGATCAGGGAAGTAAGGAGAGTGGTGTCAGAAGAGACCTCTCCCACCTCTCAGCTCTAAGAGTGCCCACCCTGTGTGAAAGTAGCAGCAGCTCTTCCAGGCTGCAGCTTATTCTCCATGTGGCCATGCTCAGGGCCTGTGGTTATCTCGTAGACAAGCTGCAGGTCTTCTGTGTCTGGGTCCATGGTCAGCAGTTCCTTCTTGGTGATCCAGTTGGTTGCCTGGAATAGAAATCCGTTACATTTAATTCCTGAGATGGGAATAAAGCAGGAACAAGACCCTCTGACTCAGATTTAATTCAGCTCAACAATGATTTACTAAGTGCATTTATTGCCTGGTAAACTTTGTCGGGATTGAAGAGGTTATGAGGATAGAAACCATCCCAGCCTCTGCCCTTGATGTTCACACTTTATTGGGAAAGAAAGGCTTATGAGCAAGGTAACTGTGGCAAGAGCTGTAATGGGATATACGAAAAGAGTGCTACCCACTTTTGGGGAGGAGCGATTACGGAAATCCATCTGGACTATGGAAAAGGGGCTTTGAGGTGGTGGGATTTGAGTGTGGCCTTGAAAGAAGGTTGGAACTTCGAAAGAATGATACACTACAGGGAAGATGGCCACTTTATACCTTATAGAAGTTGATTACAATGCTTGAAATTGAGTAAGATAAATATATGATATCCCAATATTGCCCAAATATACTGGCTAAATTTTGATTCACTCATTTATTCACCCAACAAATATTTAGTAAGAGTAAAGGTTTGAGAGGAAAAAAAGGGGTGGTCAACAGCATTAAGTGTGACTAGACCTAGTAAAATAAGGGCATGTAAGTGACCTTTGGATTTGGTGAAATTGGTGACTTCGGTCATTGGTAAATTTGATAAGAGTCACGGCAGTAGGGTAAGAGTTGAAGGTAGAAGACCCGTTGGAGAGTGCCAAGAAGAGAACAGGATGGTTCTGAGTATTGAGAAAAATATCACACAGGGCATAAGCGGAATCTGTTCTAATTTTGTTTCATATATTTAAAAATTCTCAATGAGTTCAGTGGAAAGCTATAGCCTCACAGCTACATATACAACCAACAAATCAGCAACATGGAGAAGAGAAAATCCACGTCCTAGAGGGAATACCACACACAAAAGTCTTTCCAATCTGAACTGAAGAACTGTGTGTGTTTGGGTGGGGATGGGGATTTAACGCTTGACAGGTTACCAGGTGAGAATTACGACATGTCTTAACATGACCAAACTGAGAGTTAGGAAAAGGAGAAAAAAATTTAAATTTCTAGAATTCCTCTGAGGATACTTACCTACAAAAAAACTCACTTCCTTCTCATCTGTGGCATATTCCAGATGTTTCTCAAAATCCACCCTTCCCTTCTTCTAGTTAACAAACTTTTAACCGAGCACCTAGCCACCCAGCTAGACACTCCCATGCAACAGATAGGGCCATAGGGCCAATTTCTTGTCAAAAGAATATGAGTGCAATGATGTGTTTAATTTCTGCACCACTTGCTTAAAATGAAGTTCCTTGCCCTCTACTTTTCTGTTTTCCTCTTCCCATGGGCTGGAATACTGAGGAATAGCTGAAGAGGTTTGGCTATGCTCTCAGTAGCAACAACCCAGTGATGGCAGAAGAATAAGATAGAAGGAACATGCGTCTCTGAATGGTCATGTGGAGCCTTAGCCTCCCCACTTCTGTACTTTATGTGAGAAAAAAGATTTCTATCTTGTTTGAGCTACTATATTTTGGGGTCATTTTGTAAGAATATCTTAAACTGTAATACAATTCGAACCAAACTCATGGAGCTCAGCAATCTTAACAAATCAGCTCACTTATGGAGGGATAAACATGAGTTGAACAAGAGTTCTGTTCATATTGTCATGAATAGGATCGAGCCCAAGTCAGTTAATGTGTCTGTGGCAGGTGGAAAGGCCTTACCTTGCCATCCATGTACTCCAGCCACTGGAGCCCCAGGTTGGTAACAATTCTAGGGGTGCTATCATCTACTGGGAGGATGTCTACCCAGAACTGCTGAGGTGCTGCTGTCATGATCTGTGGTGAAAGCAACAAAGGAAACATCATTCACACATATCTGAAATACGTCAGGTCTAGGACCTACAAAGGCTGGGACCCCTGAAATCTGTTGACACTTCAAAATGGGCAACTGAGCAAGTTTCCATCGCTTATCACCACTTGGCATGAGGCTTCAGGGAGAATGTTGATGGATAAAGTAGAAACAATATAAGAACTCTTGCTGGAATTTCACCTGCTATGGAAGTTGGTTTTCACACACCTATGCTTTCTTTAGTTGAGTTTAATACTTCCCTGAGGTGAAACAATAAACAAAATATTTCCCTTTCAGTAACTTGTTAAAATTTTCATGATTTTTCTTCCACCATGTTGAAATTTTTTATTTTGCTGAAATGTACAAACAGAGTATAACAGTCCACATTCTATGCTTTCTAAACATTTAACCACTGATGATTTCCATAAGATGCTGTTGTTTTTCACAGTTCAGATGTCTGATCATCTGTGAAAGCCCAACATGCCTTCCTTTCTACCCACCAGATTAGTCTTTTTCAGAAGTCTTGCCGTATGTTTTCTTTGTTTGCCTCTCCATGTTGCTGCTTCATTTGAAAGAGTTCATTTTCTAATTGTACAATAGTTCTTTCAATCTCATAATTCTTACTGACCAGGGATACCCAAGTTGACTCCATTTCTCTTCATTTAGATCCAGCTGCGAGTTGCATGTTCTTTCGCTGCCAGTTTAAGTCTTGAATATGTTTCCTTAACTTCTGGAGCTCTTTCTGTGCATGTTCAATCATATGAACTAGATTTTCATTATACACTTTCCAGGCACTGCATCCATGCTGTGACATTAGTTCCAGATTCTCAATTCGAACCGCTTGATGCTCTAACTGGGCCATAGAATTGTTTATGCATTCTTGCCACGCAGTAATGTCATTTTTCTGACCCGAGGAAGGGGCTGGAAGTTCATATCGTTTCATACTGAGCAATTCCATTGGTTGTCGAGCAGCCAATCTTTCAAATTCATTTCTCATTATGTTGGTTTCAAGAGTGGAATAATCCGGGGCTCTCAGGTGGCTCAGGTACTTCTTGGTAGGTCGGTATCTGCGTGTTTCCTCCTCCACCAATGCCGCAGCTGCTTCCCGCACACCAGGCGCTTCATAACCTTGGTCAAAATACGTCAGCGCATCCACCACAACCCCTCCGGCCTCCAAACCCGTACCCGCCATTCTTAGGTTCGCCAGAGTCTTCCGAGTCTGCGCCGGCTCAGGTTCACTTAAATACTCCTGCGCCCGACGCTAACGTAATGACGTCACCTGCTCATCAGCTTTGGCGCCTGCTAAATTAATTCTGAAGGCGCGCTCGCTAGAAATTACCCGGCCATTTTGTTTTGGTCGAACTTCTCATGATTTTCATAATCAAAATGTTAACGTCGGGCTTCCCTGGTGGCGCAGTGATTGGGAGTCCGCTTGCCAATGCAGGGACACGGGTTCGTGCCCCGGTCCGGAAAAATCCCACATGCTTGCGTACCGCAAAAAAAAAAAAAAAAAAAAAAAAAATGTTTATGTCAAAGTCTCTAGGTAGGATTCTGTCAGATGTGAAAAGATGTTTCATGGGAAGAGATTTCCTTTTGTTTTTCTTTCCTTTTTTTTGAGAGAGAGCTGTCTACATGGGGAAAGGGGGCAGAAGAAATCAAGAATAAAAGTGTTTGTGGGAATAATACAAAGAAATTTCGGTGTATAACTTCATTCTCACACAGATACACACGCATACATTCAAACATACATGGGGAGTCTGATCCAGCACCTCCCTGTTTCTGAGCAGATACAGCAAGCTGGCATACAGGACAGCAAGATGCTGGTGTTTCAATCTTCTACAACCCTCCTTCTAGATAATTTCCATTTTCAAAATGACACGGTCCCTCTGGAGATCCGCTGTGACCTTTTATGTTTATCATAGAGGTGACCCTCTTGCTGATTAATTCCTAAATCTTTTTTCTCTTCTGAAAATCAAACTAACTGGGGAGCAGTTACGGTTTGGGAGAGGGAAAATGAACGTGATGACCTGCCAGGTGGAGAGGCAGTGCAGGTGCTGAAATGGCAGGGAAATCCCAGGAGCCATCCCACTGACACCTTGGCCAACTGAGAATGATCTTCTCACGGGCTGTTTGTTTCTAAAGCATGCCAGAGGATCTGTCAGGAAAAGAATCATTCATCATCAAAGTAGGGAAAAAAAACTCTGCAGGCCTAAGAAGTTGACCCCTTGGTTATCCTGGAAATAAACAGCAGGGTGTGATAACATGCTCGCTAAAACTGCTTCTGCTGAGTCAGATAGCTGTGTGAGATGCAAGGGTTTCCATGAGTCCACCTTTCTCCAGAGTTGCAGTTATTCCCAGGGGAGGGTTATGATACTGCAAGAAATCTTCTAAAAATGAGTTAAAATGGTGGGGAAGGTAGTGGGAGGGGGCTCTTAGTTTCCTGAACATCTGAATGTTAGAAGGAAGCAATTCTCCTAAGGAAGAAAAGCTTAACAGCTTCATGACCTCAAAAGAAAATCATCTTCACCTGTTTCACAAGCTGGTCCTAAAATGGTAACAATGATGATGATTACAGCCACAGTTTATCAGATATTTCCTATGTTTCCTGTGTAAGGTACTGGGCTACATGCTCCATGTGTATCAGGAGGGTAGATATCATCCCCATTTTACAGACAGGGAAGCTGAGGCTTAGAAAGGTTAAATGACTTACAGAGACACTCAATTAGTAAGTGACAGAGGTAGAATTTAAATCAGTGTCTTTTGGACGCAAAAGCCGTACTCTTGACTGTAATTCTTCATGAGATAGAGAAACTCTGGCTGGCTCAGGAGACAATCTGGAACCATGTGATATTATTGAAAAACCAGATGAAAGAAAAATGAAAGGAATAAAGGGTGAGTGAAAAGGAAGAGGAGAAATAATAGCGGTGATAATAACAATACCTATCATTTACTTGAGCACTCACTCTTTGCCAACAGTGTTAAGCCCTTTATATGGATTACCTCCGTTGATCCTTAGGCTAATTGAAGCTGGTGATCATTCCTGTGTCCATTTTACAGATGAAAAGCTGAGGCTTAGAGAAGGTAAGTAATTTGCCCAAGGCCCAATTAGTATGTGACAGAACCAAAACTCAAACAATGTTATCCTTGGTCTAAAAAGGCCATGTTCTGCCTCCAGACAGCCTCTGGCATGCTTTGCTGTGCCTCCCTCTCCACGGTCTTCGCCCCTCACCTCTTTTCCTCCTTCCTCAATAATAAAGAAGGGATTCGTCCTGTCAGCAACGGTGAAGGTGAACCAGTCTTTGAGGGAGTTGCTGCCGTCGTGGCTGTAGCGGACCCGGTTCTGATAGACGTCCTCCATGGTGAAGGTGGAGGTGTGCTGGAAGGGCTGCCCGTTGGTGGTTCGCTCAATGGTGCCATGGCGCGGGGGCTGCACGATCATGAATGTGACAGACTCGGCCTGTCAAGGAGGCAAAAGGCAAGAGAAGAAGGGAATTCTGTAACAGAAGCCAGAGGTGTGAGTGATGGCCACAGGCGGTCAAGGGCAGCCAAACCTAAAGACATTTATAAAACAAAGATTGCATTTTCTTTATAGATACCAAAAATCAAGCTAAGGAGAGAAATTATATTGGTTTCTATAATCGAACTTATATTCTGGTGCCTTCCGTTTTAAGATGACGTTTAAATTTGCCCATTAAGGGTTATAGGGGAAAACCTGAATTTTTAACCTTTCGGATGATTAAGAACTAGACCTTTTAAAATTACTCATTTCCTTTCCATTCACCCTCCCCCCAACCCACATACACTTTTCCAAAACTCTTATATATAGAATCTCATATGCATCAGAACAGAAGCAAATTTCCCATTTCCAATGGCTGCTTCCAGGGTGACATGCAGAAGGAAAAATAAAGAGGTAGAAAACCCTGCTCAGGACTCTCCAATGATTTCCCACCAACTTGGAATAAAATACAGAGGCCTGACCTGGGCCAAGAAGGCCCTCTGTGACCTGGTCCCACGGTTCTTCTCTGGCCTCATCCTTCTGTCCTGTTTGCTCACCGGGGTCCAGACTCTTGGCTGCTGTGTCGCAACTCAAATGTTCCAAGCACACTTGACTACAGGGCCTTTGCCCTCCTGATTCCTCTGCCTGGAAAGGGCTTCTCCCAGGAAACTGCATAGCCTGCTCTTTCTCTTCCTGTCTCAGAGAAACGTTCCATGACCACTCTGCTTGAAACAGCACACCCATCAATCACTATTGCTTTTGTCTCTTTATTTTTATTCCTAGCACTTATCATATCTGACATGATATTCTACGTTCTTTCATTCTTTATGGTCTGTCCCCCTAACCAAAGGTTGTAAACTCCCTAAGGCTGGAACTTTGATCTGTTTTATTCACAGCGCTGTCTTTAGCATCTAGAGCAGACCTTGGAACTTAGCGGGTAATAAATATTTGCTGAAAGAATGAATAAATAAATGAACGCATGCTGGCACGGGGAAGGGCATACATAGAACTAATTAATAAGTGCGTGGTACTCTTAATGGAAGCTAGATCATACCAGCATGTTAGATACTTTAATTAGAAAGCATTAGGAGAGGGAGAGTTTAGTCCCTACATGCCCTATTTGACTGTGTAAAGCCTGGCTCTTTGAGAATGCTCAATTTGCAATAATTAGTTGTCACGCACTGAAGTCTCAGTAAAGGAGCTAAAAGTGTATAGGTGAAGGAATTCCTTGTTCACTAATAGTAATAAAAACACTATCTGAAATGTCATCTACCTAATTTTCTGTGGATCATAACAAAAATCAGCATGTTAAAATGATTGTTGCACGTAATCATAGGAAAGAATAAATGTATTTAGGGTTTCAGAAAGGGTTGAAAAACAACTTGATTTCAAATGTATTTAGTTTCTCTTCTCCAGCAGGCCATGGTATGTTCTAGTTTTTAATCCTTCAAGGATGCTTGCACTACACTCACCATCCCACCCCACCCTCAGAATGCACTGTCGCAAAGCAATAGATGCCACTAGATCAGCCTCTCATTCGGCCGGACAACCCAGGGGAGGACTCTTACCTCTGTGTCTGCATCTACCGCCTTGAGCTCAAACTCTGTGATGGTCTTCCTCACACCTTCCTGTACCCGCATCCCCAAGTTCTGTACAACGGGCAGCGAGTCATCCACAGGGCGAAGAGTAATGTGGAAAGTCTGAGTCACCTACATGGCAGAAGAGTGCAGGTGGGTCACCTGTCCCCAGCACCCACCCGAGGAGAAGGTAGGCGCTCTCTGCATTCCCTTTCACACCATTCCTGGCATGACTGACCAGCTAGGAACCCAGAAGTGAGTTCTCTCTGGCAAGATAGAGTTCTCTTTGCCTCTGTCCTGGGCTGAGAGCAGAGGGGAATGAAGCTCTCACGGCACCGGTGGCTCAGCACCCTCCAATCAAAGAGGATGGCGCTGCATCAATACCCATCGAGGAGGGAAGCAAGTTCCTCACCCACCTCGTTGACTCCATCGGAGAGCGTAAAACTGAAGGCATCCGAATGCGTCTCGGTCTCACTGGAGTGGATATACTGAACGCGTCCTGAAGTGAGGTCAGCTTGAGTAAAGGAACTAATCTGGATACCTAGCAAAAGAAGACGACAGAACCAGAGAAAGGGTGTCAAGAGGCTAGCCATCCCTCTCGGGTGAGGGAAATGGCACACTCACCAGAGAGAGCCCTTTGTAGTTTTCTTATAGCATTGACGTGCTGCCCTCTGAGACCTTGGGTTAGAGTTGCTTGTGTGTTTTTTCCCTACAACAGCATATGTTCTGTGGGAGCACATGCTAACTCAATTATCTAGGCTTCTACTATGTGCCAAGGTAACCGCAGGTGCTCAATAAATGTTATTCTCCTTTCTCTTGGGGTTTATGTATGCAGGTCAAATCTGTGAAAGGTAGAGCCGTTGCCTTATTCCCCAAACTCCTCGCTCTTAAGTTTTATATTCTCCCATAGCCTCGTAGTCCTTTCTGAAAACCTGCCCTAATTTTTTTTTTTTTTTTTTTTTGCGGTACGGGGGCCTCTCACTGCTGTGGCCTCTCCCGTTGCGGAGCACAGGCTCCGGACGCACAGGCCCAGCGGCCATGGCTCACGGGCCCAGCCGCTCCGTGGCATGTGGGATCCTCCCGGACCGGGACACGAACCCGCGTCCCCTGCATCGGCAGGCGGACTCTCAACCACTGCACCACCAGGGAAGCCCTGCCCTAATTTTTAATATTGTGTGATGGCTTAGCATTTAAACACTGGAGTCATAGGGCTTGGCTAAACAGCCTTGTTTTTGTCACTAGTGAACCATCCCCGGCACCCATAATGTCCTTGGATATTCTTCAAGGTCCCTTTCACTCTTGGATCTATGATTCTAGCTTCTCATATACCACTCTGGCCAGGCTGGAAGTAACAAAGCTTACTGCATGAATTTGAGGTTTGAGCAATCATTCTTTCTCAACTCTAAAATGACCTAGAAAACCAGTGTCTTTTAATAACATGATACAGAGAAAACTTGTTAATTTTTTTCAGAGTCATTCTAAAAGTAAAAAAAAAAAAAAAAAAATCTGAAGTGATGTGATTTTTAAATAATGCCAAAGTATCCCACTAATGAATAATATCTCTATGTTTTCAAATGCCCAACAATATTTAGCAAAACAACCTAGAATTCTTGCTTCTATCTTAGGGCTTCTGGAGTCCATCCTCTGGTGGCAGCCAAGACTGAAACAAAATCATATCCTTTAGTCCCTCAGCACAAATTCTCTCTTTCTGATTCTGGGTGTTACAGTAGTCCTCTATTTAATCTAGTCCTTTGCTTTGGTCCTGAAATTCATTTGCTGCTTCCTGGGATTTATTATTTGTCATTGTTAATCCTGGCAAAACCATTTAGTCTTTTCTGTAAAAAAAAACAAAGAGATTCTCCTTTGACTATTTTACATTTAACTGTGACATCAATATCACGGCTTTATCTTAAAAATAAAACACATCAACCAGCGTGGTTTATATTTGCAGCTCTCTTTATCATCTGAAATTTGTCACCCAGATAAAATAGTCTCCTGAATATTAGGGTGTTCATTTTTTGATGAGGCATTTTATATTTATGTTCGTGCTTGTTACATCAGCTCTAGACAGGCAAAAAATGTAGCTCCCCCGACCCCTGTCTTACAGTTTTGTCTTGTGGTTCTGGACAGAAATCCATACCATTGTTTAAAAATTTAATAACTTCAGACTGGCTGCACTGAGAAATTTAAACCTATTCCCCTGCTGTGAATCCACTCTCACAGCTCATGGGAAAATACGTGTGTGGATTCTCACAGTCAACTGGTCACCTAACTCACTGTTCCCCTTATGAGAGTCTAAGACTGATTAAGAAAGGTGGTAGAACTCATTAGTTAAGTGGGCGGAAAAAAGTTAACATACTTAGGAGGCCTATAGCTGCCATCAGAAATGCCAGCTTGCAAGATGGGCTCTCAGCTTCTGTCTAGGAACATGGAATTTTGGTATGTTCTAGACGAAGGATGCCTACACTCTAACTGATAAGAGGGACTCTCTGCGCCTCGATTATCTGTACAATTTGGTTTATGCTGAACACTTGCTTTCCTTCTGCGATTCTACAATTTTGGTTTGTACTAGGTAGAGGGTGCCCATGTAACCAGTCCCCCAATAAAAACCTTGAGCACTGGGAAAAAAAGAAAAAGAAAGGTGGTAGATCTTCCTTCCTCTTGGGAAGGCAGTGCTGGGATTGATCTTTTTATTTTTTAACATTTTTTTATTGAGGGGAAATTGACATATAATAAATTATACATATTTAAAGTGTTTTTATTTCATTATCTTTGGTACATCCATGAAACCATCACGTAAGTCAAAATAGGAATGTATCCATTACCCCAAAAGTTTTTAACTGACACTCTGTAATCCTTCCATCCTTCCCTTTCTTGTGCCCTACCCCATCCCAAAGAAGCAAATGAATTGTCATCTGTCATTATAGGTTAGTTGGTATTTTCTCTAACTTTTTATAAATAGAATCATACAGTACATACTATTTTATGCATTTCTTGCACTTAGCATAATTGTTTTTGAGTTATCCATATTGAAGCATGTATTAATAGTTCATTCCTTTTCATTGCCAAGTAGTATTCCATTGGATGGTTATAGCATAGATTGTTTATCCATTTACCTGTTCATGGACATTTAGGTTATTTCCAGTTTGGGGCTATTACAAATAAGGCTGCTATGATCACTTATGCACAAGTCTTTGTCTGGACATAAGTTTTCATTCTTCCTGGGTAAATCTCTAAGAGTGGGAGGGTGGGAATATACGTAAGGTGTATGCTTAACTTTTTAGGAAACTGCCAGACTATTTTACAAAGTGGTAGTAATGTTTTACATTCCCGCGAGCAGTGCATGAGAGCTCTGGGCTTGATCTTAGTGGGTCTTTCCCAATTCAATGTAGCAAACATTGAGTACCTACCATGTGCAGAACACTGTTTCAGGTTTGCTTATATAGACTTTTATCTCAACAGCTCTGGGAGGTCAAGTTGGCATTATTTTTCTAGATTATGATACTAATAAAATTAGGAAAGAAATGTGACCTATCTGAGGTCACACAGCTAATAAGAGAGCAGTGCTGAGACTGGAACTCAAGGTTGTCCACCTCCACAGTTTAGGCCTGCTGGGAGTACTTTTTTTTTTCTTACGTGATTACATGTTGAAATGACACACACACACATATACACACACACACACATATATATGTATGTATATATATACATACATATATATATATTGTATTCTGTTAGGAGTACTTTTTGTAAAACTTATCTAGCTTTTCTGGGCTAGACAAGGAGCCTCTTGGATTTCACCCTTATCCTTTAATTTTTTTTTCAATATAAAAGGGATCCATGTCCATTAAAGAAAATGTGAAAAACACAGGAATGTAGTAAAGAATCACAATACCACTCATAGTTCTACCACTGAAATACCATTATAATTTTTTTGAATTGAATCATAGAATAATTTTTTGACTATAACCTTTTTCTTGCCTGAAATATTGATTTTGATGGGGTATTTAATATTATCATTTAAGTGATATCCATAATTTAGTGCAGGAGGGTAACAAGTGGCATTATAAGGTAAGCTTCAAGAGGACAAGATTTTGTTGTTTCTTCACCAATGTGCACCTAGAATAGTGCCCGGCACACAGTAGGTTCTCAAAACATATATGGTGAATGAATTTAGTTCATCCACTACACTTAATATCTAAGAGGTCCTATTAAGCACAGATTTTCAATCTCTGTACACTTAAAAAAATTTGTTTAAGCTGTTGCTAATTGGGTATTGGAAGACTTTAGTTGTTCACTCACCTGCAAGATGGTGCTTCTAATAACATATTGTCCCTACTGGCTGTCACAGCAGGTAGTTACTGTTTGAAATACCTTGAAGGCTTTTAATCCCATCCAAAGTGTTTTCAGTCACCAACCTTCTGGCTAAACTATGTACCTGGCAGTGTTACGGAGACCCACATTGACCCTGTCAGTTTTTCCAATTCCCCTGGAGGGCTAGCACATTAGAGAAAGTTCAGTCCAGGTCAGGGAAGTGGTTTGAGAAAAAAGCATCTTTGAAGAAACTGCCTTCCTAATGGGATGTTAGGAGATCGCCCTGGCCCTCCTGGCTTTCAGCACAGCTGTGGATGGCTCTATGCCTGTTGTCTGCTCCCATCTCAAGCTCAGGCTGTGGGAGATTCTCAGCTTCTCTGCTTCAGATTTTCTTCAAGCCTCCTGTTGTGGAATGAGTTATGCCCCCCATATTCATACGCTGACATCCTAACCCTCAGTACCTCACCATGTGACCTTATTTGGAAATAGGATCATTGCAGATGAAGGGGAAAGTTTGACACAGACATACACATAGAGGGAGAATGCCATGTGAACATGAAGACAGGTATCTACAAGCCCAGGAGAGAGGTCTGGAACAGAGCCTTCCCTCAGGAGGAACCAACCCTGCCAACACCATGATCTCAGACTTCCAGCCCCTAGATCTGTGACACAATAGATTTCTGCTGTTTAAGCTTCTCAGTCTGCAGTGCTCTATGATGGTGGCCCTAGCAGACTAACACACCTCTGCTCTTGGGAGAACCCAAACTAAGACACTGACTGCAGCTTATTCTGGTTGGTGTCACCATATGGAGAGGCTGAGATAAAGAGGAAGCCAAAGAATACCTCTGCTAAAGCATCACCTCTGGGAAGTCCTTCCTAACTCACCCTCAGCCCCCTCTTAGGTGGGACTCACAGCATCTTGGCTCCTAATATCCTCTCACATGTTGCCGCCACAACTACTGAAACACACTCGCACATATTACATGTCTCCCACTTCCAAAATCTAAGCTTTCTCCTGCAGCAGCTACTCAATAAATGTTTCCTGAAGGTGAGAACGACTGTGTGCTGGAGATTGCTAAATCCAATTTTACTGCTCCCCTACTTAAAAATACAACTGCTGACTAGTAGTTAAGTGACTAGATGCCCAGTTAGGGTCTAGATTTCCCAGCAACCTCACAGCTTTGTGTAGTTCCATCCTTGCCACTGGGATGTGATCAAAAGGGATATGGGAGGGAGGACCTTCAAGATGGTGGAGGAGTAAGACATGGAGATCAACTTCCTCCCCACAAATACATCAAAAATACATCTACATGTGGAACAACTCCTACAGAACACCTACGGAATGTTGGCAGAAGACCTCAGGCTTCCCAAAAGGCAAGAAACTCCCCACGTACCTGGGTAGGGCAAAAGAAAAAGGAAAAACAGAGACAAAAGAATAGGGATGGGACCTGCACCTCTGGGAGGGAGCTGTGAAGGAGGAAAGGTTTCCACACACTAGGAAGCCCCTTCACTGGTGGAGATGGGGGCTGGGCAGGAGGGGGAAGCTTCGGAGCCACGGAGGAGAGCGCAGCAACAGGGAGGCAGAGGGCAAAGTGGAGAGATTCCTGCACAGAGGATCGCTGCCTGCCAGCACTCACCAGCCTGAGAGGCTTGTCTGCTCACCCGCCGGGGCAGGTCGGGGCTGGGAGCTGAGGCTCGGGCTTCAGAGGTCAGATCCCAGGGAGAGGACTGGGGTTGGCTGTGTGAACACAACCTGAAAGGGGCTAGTGCACCACAGCTTGCCAGGAGGGAGTCCGGAAAAAAGTCTGGACCTGCCTAAGAGGCAAGAGACCATTGTTTTGGGGTGCGTGATGAGAGGGGATTCAGAGCACCGCATGAACGAGCTCCAGAGAAGGGCACGAGCCACAGCTATCAGCGCGGACACCAGAGACGGGCATGAAACACTAAGGCTGCTGCTGCCGCCACCAAAAAGCCTGTGTGCAAGCACAGGTCACTCTCCACACCTCCCCTCCTGGGAGCCTGTGCAGCCCGCCACTGCCAGGGTCCCAGGATCCAGGGACAACTTCCCCAGGAGAACGCACGACGCGCCTCAGGCTGGTGCAACGTCACGTCGGCCTCTGCCGCCACAGGCTCGCCCCGCATCCGTACCCCTCCCTCCCGCCGGCCTGAGTGAGCCAGAGCCCCCGAATCAGCGGCTCCTTTAACCCCGTCCTGTCTGAGCGAAGAACAGTCGCCCTCCAGCGACCTACGCGCAGAGGCAGGGCCAAATCCAAAGCTGAGCCCCTGGGAGCTGTGAGAACAAAGAAGACAAAGGGAAATCTCTCCCAGCAGCCTGAGGAGCAGCGGATTAAAGCTCCACAATCAACTTGATGTACCCTGCATCTGTGGAGTACCTGAATAGACAACAAATCATCCCAAAATTGAGGCAGTGGACTTTGGGAGCACCTGTAGACTTGGGGTTTGCTTTCTGTGTCTAATTTGTTTCTAGTTTTATGTTTATCTTAGTTTAGTATTTAGAGCTTATTATCACTGGTAGATTTGTTTATTGATTTGGTTGCTCTCTTCCCTTTTTAAAATATATATATGTATATATTTTCCTTTTTCTCTTTTTGTGAGTGTGTATGTGTATACTTCTTCGTGTGATTTTGTCTGTATAGGTTTGCTTTTACCATTTGTCCTAGGGTTCTGTCTGTCCATTTTTTTTTAGTATAGTTTTTAGCGCTTGTTATCATTGGTGGATTTGTTTATTGGTTTGGTTGTTCTTTTTTTTTAATTACTTTTTTACTTTAATAGTATTTTTATTTCAATAACTTTATTTCTTAAATTTATTTTTCTTTCTTTTCTTTTCTCCCTTTTCTTCTGAGCTGTATGGCTGACAGGGTCTTGGTGCTCTGGCCGGGTGTCAGGCATGAGCCTCTAAGGTGGGAGAGCCAAGTTCAGGACATTGGTCTACAAGAGACCTCCCAGCCCCTCATAATTTCAATCAGAGAGAGCTCTCCCAGAGAACTCCATCTCAACACTAAGACCCAGCTCCACTCAACGACCAGCAAGATTCAGTGCTGGATATCCCATGCCAAACAACTAGCAAGACAGGAACACAACCCCACACATTAGCAGAGAGGCTGCCTAAAATCATACTAAGATCACAGACACCCCAAAACACACCACTGGACGTGGTCCTGCCCACCAGAAAGACAAGATCCAGACTCATCCACCAGAACACAGGCACTAGTCCCCTCCACCAGGAAGCCTACACAACCCACTGAACTAACCTTACCCACTGGGGGCAGACACCAAAAACAACAAGAACTATGAACCTGCAGCCTGTGAAAAGGAGACCCCAAACACAGTAAGCAAAATGAGAAGACAGAGAAATACACAGCAGATGAAGGAGCAAGATAAAAACCCACCAGAACAAACAAATGAAGAGGAAATAGGCAGTCTACCTGAAAAAGAATTCAGAGCAATGATAGTAAAGATGATCCAAAATCGTGGAAATAGAATGGAGAAAATACAAGGAACATTTCACAAGGACTTAGAAGAATGAAAGAGCAAAGAAACAATGATGAACAACACAATAAATGAAATTAAAAATTCTCTACAAGGAATCAATAGCAGAATAACTCAGGCAGAAGAACAGGTAAGTGGCCTGGAAGATAAAATAGTGGAAATAACTACTTCAGAGCAGAATCCAGAAAAAGAATGAAAAGAACTGAGGACAGCCTCAGAGACCTCTGGGACAACATTAAACGCACCAAAATTAGAAATATAGGGGTCCCAGAAGAAGAAGAGAAAACGAAAGGGACTGAGAAAATATTTGAAGAGATTATAGATGAAAACTTCCCTAATATGGGAAAGGAAATAGTTAATCAAGTCCAGGAAGCACAGAGAGTACCATACAGGATAAATCCAAGGAGAAACACACCAAGACACACATATATGTATTTTTTAACATCTTTATTGGAGTATAATTGCTTTACACTGGTGTGTTACTTTCTGCTTTATAACAAAGTGAAACAGCTATACATATACATATATCCCCATATCTCCTCCCTCTTGCGTCTCTCTCCCACTCTCCCTAGCACACCCCTCTGGGTGGTCACAAAGCACCCAGCTGACCTCTCTGTGCTATCTGGCTTCTTCCCACTAGCTAGCTATTTTACACTTGGTACTGTATATTTGTCCAGGCCACTCTCTCACTTCATCCCAGCTTATCCTTCCCCCTCCCCATGTCCTCAAGTCCATTCTCTAGTAGGTCTGTGTCTTTATTCCAGTCCTGCTCCTAGGTTGTTCAGAACCATTTTTTTTCTTTTCTTTAGATTCCATATATATGTGTTAACATACGGTATTTGTTTTTCTCTTTCTGACTTACTTCACTCTGTATGACAAACTCTAGGTCCATCTACCTCACTACAAATAACTCAATTTCATTTCTGTTTATGGCTGCGTAATATTCCATTGTATATATGTGCCACATCTTCTTTATCCATTCATCTGTCAATGGACACTTAGGTTGCTTCCATATCCTGGCTACTGTAAATAGAGCTGCAATGAACATTGTGGTACATGACTCTTTTTGAATGATGGTTTTCTCAGGGTATATGCCCAGTAGTGGGATTGCTGGGTTGTATGGTAGTTCTATTTTTAGTTTTTTAAGGAACCTCCATTCTGTTCTCCATAGTGGCTATATCAATTTACATTCCCACCAACAGTGTAAGAGGGTTCCCTTTTCTCCACACCCTCTCCAGCATTTATTATTTGTAGATTTTTTGATGATGGCCATTCTGACTGGTGTGAGGTGATACCTCATTGTAGTTTTGATTTGCATTTCTCTAATGATTAGTGATGTTGAGCATTCTTTCATGTGTTTGTTGGTAAACTGTATATCTTCTTTGGAGATCCAAGACACATATTAATCAAACTATCAAAAATTAAATACAAAGAAAAAATCTTACAAACAGCAAGGGAAAAGCTACAAATAACATATAAGGGAATCCCCATCAGGTTAACAGCTGATCTTTCAGCAGAAATGCTGCAACCCAGAATGGTGTTGCAGGACATAATTAAACTGATCAAAGGGAAAGACCTACAACCAAAATTACTCTACCCAGCAAGGATCTCATTCAGATTTGACGGAGAAATTAAAATCTTTACAGACAAGCAAAAGCTAAGAGAATTCAGCACCACCAAACCAGCTTTACAACAAGTGCTAAAGGAACTTCTCTAGGCAGGAAACACAAGAGAAGGAAGGACCTACAATAACAAACCCAAACAATTAAGAAACTGGTAATAGGAACATACATATTGATAATTACCTTAAATGTAAATGGATTAAATGCTCCAACCAAAAGACACAGACTGGCTGAATGGATAAAAAAACAAGACTGTATATACGCTGTCTACAAGAGACCCACTTCAGACCTAGGGACACATACAGACTGAAAGTGAGGGGATGGAAAAAGATATTCCATGCAAATGGAAATCAAAAGAAAGCTGGAGTAGCAATATCAGACAAAATAGACTTTAAAATAAGGATTATTACAAGCCACAAAGAAGGACACTACATAATGATCAAGTGATCAATCCAAGAAGAAGATAAACAATTGTAAATATTTATGCACTCAACATAGAAGCACCTCAGTACATAAGGCAAATGCTAACAGCCATATAAGGGGAAATTGACAGTAACACAGTTATAGTGGGGGACTTTAACACCCCACTTCACCAATGGACAGATCATCCAAAATGAAAATAAATAAGGAAACACAAGCTTCAAATGACACATTAGACAAGATGGACTTAATTGATATTTATAGGACATTCCATCCAAAAACAACAGAATACAGTTTCTTCTCAAGTGCTCATGGAACACTCTCCAGGATAGATCCTATATTGGGTCACAAATTAAGCCTTGGTAAATTTAAGAAAATTGAAATCATATCAAGTATCTTTTCCGACCACAATGCTATAAGACTAGATATCAATTACAGGAAAGAAACTGTAAAAGATACAAACACATGGACGCTAAACAATACACTACTAAATAATCAAGAGATCACTGAAGAAAACATAGAGGAAATCAAAAAATACCTAGAAAAAAATGACAATGAAAACAGGATGACCCAAAACCTATGGGATGCAGCAAAAGCAGTTCTAAGAGGGAAGTTTACAGCAATACCATCCTACCTCTAGAAACAAGAAAAATCTCAAATAAACAACCTAACCATACACCTAAAGCAACTAGAGAAGAAGAACAAAAACCCCAAAAAATTAGCAGAAGGAAAGAAATCATAAAGACCAGATCAGAAATAAATGAAAAAGAAATGAAGGAAATGATAGCAAAGATCAATAAAACTAAAAGCTGGTCCTTTGAAAAGATAAACAAAATTGATAAACCATTAGCCAGACTCATCAAGAAAAAAGGGAGAGGACTCAAATCAACAGAATTAGAAATGAAAAAGGTGAAGTAACAACTGACACTGCAGAAATACGAAGGATCATGAGAGATTACTACAAGCAACTATATGCCAATAAAATGGACAACCTGGAAGAAATGGACAAATTCTTAGAAAAGCACAATCTTCTGAGACTGAACCAGGAAGAAATAGAAAATATAAACAGACCAATCACAAGCAATGAAATTGAGACTGCGATTAAAAATCTTCCAACAAACAAAAGCCCAGGACCAGATGGCTTCATAGGCGAATTGTATCAAACATTTAGAGAAGAGCTAACAGCTATCCTTCTCAAACTCTTCCAAAATATAGCAGAGGGAGGAACACTCCCAAACTCATTCTACGAGGCCACCATCAGCCTGATACCAAAACCAGACAAGATGTCACAAAGAATGAAAACTATGGCTAATATCACTGATGAACATAGATGCAAAAATCCTCAACAAAATACTAGCAAACAGAATACAACAGCACATTAAAAGGATCATACACCGTGATCAACTGGGTTTTATCCCAGGAATGCAAGGATTCTTCAATATACGCAAATCAATCAATGTGATAAACCATATTAGCAAGCTGAAGGAGAAAAACCATATGATTATCTCAATAGATGCAGAAAAATCTTTCGAGCAAATTCAACACCCATTTATGACAGAAACCCTCCAGAAAGTAGGCATATATGGTATTTACCTCAACATAATAAAGGCCATATATGACAAACGCACAACCAACATCGTTCTCAATGGTGAAAAACTGAAACCATTTCCACTAAGATCAGGAACAAGACAAGGTTGCCCACTCTCACCACTATTATTCAATACAGTTTTGGAAGTTTTAGCCACAGCAGTCAGAGAAGAAAAAGAAATAAAAGGAATCCAAATCGGAAAAGAAGAAGTAAAACTGTCACTGTTTGCAGATGACATGATACTATACATAGAGAATCCTAAAGATGCTAAGAGAAAACTACTAGAGCTAATCAATGAATTTGGTAAAGTAGCAGGATACAAAATTAATGCACAGAAATCTCTGGCATTCCTGTACACTAATGATGAGAAATCTGAAAGAGAAATTAAGGAAACACTCCCATTTACCACTGTAACAAAAAGAATAAAATACCTAGGAATAAACCTACTTAAGGAGACAAAAGACCTGTATGCAGAAAACTATAAGACACTGATGAAAGAAATTAAAGACGATACAAACAGATGGAGAGATATACCATGTTCTTGGATTGGAAGAATCAACATAGTGAAAATGACTCTACTACCCAAAGCAATGTACAGATTCAATGAAATCCCTGTCAAACTACCAATGGCATTTTTCACAGAACTAGGACAAAAAAATTCACAATTTGTATGGAAACACAAAAGACCCCAAATAGCCAAAGCAATCTCTAGAAAGAAAAACAGACCTGGAGGAATCAGGCTCCTGGACTTCAGACTATACTACAAAGCTACAGTAATCAAGCCAGTATGGTATGGCACAAAACCAGAATATAGATCAATGGAACAGGATAGAAAGCCCAGAGATAAACCCCCACACATATGGTCACCTTATCTTTGATAAAGGAGGCAAGAATATATAAAAGAGAAAAGACAGCCTCTTCAATAAGTGGTGCTGGAAAAACTGTATAACTACATGTAAAAGAATGAAATTAGAACACTCCTTAACTCTGTATACAAAAGGATTATAGACCTAAATGTACGGCCAGACACTATAAAACTCTTCGAGGAAAACATAGACAGAACACTATATGACATAAATCACAGCCAGACCCTTTTTGAGCCACCTCTTAGAGAAATGGAAATAAAAATAAAAAATAATAAATGGGACCTGATGAAACTTAAAAGCTTTTGCACAGCAAAGGAAACCATAAAGAAGACGAAAGACAACCCTCAGAATGGGAGAAAATATTTGCAGATGAAGCAACTGACAAAGGATTAATCTTCAAAATATACAAGCATCTCATGTAGCTCAATATCCAAAAAATAAGCAACCTAATCCAAAAATGGGCAGAAGCCCTAAATAGACATTTCTCCAAAGAAGATATACAGATTGCCAACAAACACATGAAAGGATGCTCAACATCACTAATCAATGAGGTATCACCTCACGCCGGTCAGAATGGCCATCATCAAAAAGACTACAAACAATAAATGCTGGAGAGAGTGTGGAGAAAAGGGAACCCTCTTGCACTATTGGTGGGAAGGTAAATTGATACAGCCACTATGGAGAACAGTATGGAGGTTCCTTACAAAACTAAAAATAGAACTACCATATGACTCAGCAATCCCAGTATTGGGCATATACCCTGAGAAAACCACAATTCAAAAAGAGTCATGCACCACAATATTCACTGCAGCACTGCTTACAATAGCCAGGAAGCAACCTAAGTGTCCGTCAACAGATGAATAGATAAAGAAGATGTGGCACATATATACAATGGAATATTACCCAGCCATAAAACGAAATGAAATTGAGTTATTTGTAGTGAGGTGGATGGACGTAGAGTCTGTCATACAGAGTGAAGTAAGTCAGAAAGAGAAAGACAAATATTGTATGCTAGTACATAAATAGAATCTAAAAAAGAAAAAAATAAGGTTCTGAAGAACCTAGGGGCAGAAGAGGAGTAAAGACACAGACGTAGAGAATGGACTTGAGGAGACGGGGAGGGGGAAGGGTAACCGGGACAAAGTAAGAGAGTGGCACTGACATATATACTCTACCAAATGTAAAATAGATAGCTACTGGGAAGCAGTTGCATCGCAAGGGGAGATCAGCTCGGTGCTTTGTGAGCACCTAGAGGGGTGTGCTAGGGAGGGTGGGAGGGAGACGCAAGAGGGAGGGGATATGGGGATATATGTATATGTATAGCTGACTCACTTTGTTACGCAGCAGAAACTAACACACTATTGTAAAGCAATTGTACTCCAAAAAAGATGTTAAAAAAAAAAAGATGACTTAAAAAAAAAAAGGATATGGGTTCTTCCAGTAATACTCCTGGAAAAGAAATGGATGTGGGCGCCCTCCCTGGCTGCTGGTTGGGGGATGATGACAGTACATTCTGGGCCACCTGCCTCTGGATTTTGCTGGGAGCAAAAATAAAGTTCTTGTGGAAGGTACTGTATTTTGCAGTCTCTTTGTTCCAGCAGCTTACCTTCTATCCTGATAATATAACTCCTTACTCTAATTTCCCAAGAATAAGAGGGTCCTTAGGGTCACTGACATGAGGGTGTGGGCCCTCAACCTTGCCAAGAGCCCACACAGGGACTAGAGCCTCACGTGGCTCTCCTCTGTGGGAGGAGGTTCGTGTCTGTCTTCCGCACGGTTCCCATGGACACATGGCTCCCTGTGACGCCTTGAGGGGAAAAGAGGACCTTCACACCTTTTCTATCTAAAGACAACAATCACAATCAGCTGACTAAGAGAGATGGCATAAGGCTAAGTACACTTCATAGTTAACCATCAAGAGGATGTCTGCAAGCACTGGTGGCAAATGATAATTCCCAGAGGCATCCAGTCCCCAAATATCTCGGTGCTTGCACTAGAGACACTGGTCTAGAAGCTGTTCTGCTCTTCTTGGAAACAGGCTCCAGACCAGCCTCAGCTCCTAGCAGACCCATCCTCACCCATGGAGACAAACGGGGTGAGGTGCTTTTCTCCAAGCTGTAGCCAGCTGCCTTCAGAAAGGGTGACCCATAATCAGCATGGACTTCCTCTGAAGGGAGAGCTTTGACATTTCAAAAGAACTGAATTCATGAATACAGTTCCACTTAGGAGACACAGGGAAGGAGAGAATGCTGACTAAATGCTATAGAAAGGACAGCGGGGCTGATAGTGTGGGAGGGGCAGGGAAGCCCTGCTCCATTAGAGATGGAGAGGGGCCCCCAAGAGTCAAGATCTTCCTATCTGGTCTACTTAGAATCTCTAGAAACAGGAGGATGGAGAAGAAATGGTGGGGGTGGGAGAGAATGTGGATTAGGTAGTCAAGCCTGGTGGGAAAGGGCAGGTGAAGGACGCGCCCCTCCCTCTGTTTCGGGAGGCTGCTTTCCCAAGAGGAGGGAGAAGTGTGATCCCCTATGGGTGGTACCCTGAGCAGTGCTGGCCTGGTCTTGGCGTCCAGGATTTAAGCCCAGTGAAGGCTGAGACTGTAAAAAGAGAAAAAGCGAATTTGGGGCAGCCTCACACAGGACTCAGCCTGGGGGTCAGAGAAGAGCCAGGGCTGGGACTTACCAGCAGCTGGCAGTGCCCTGCGTGAAGCTCCGGGCCTTTTGGAGCTCTGTGCAGTGTAAATGCAGTTGCCCAACACAACAGCCAAGAGTCTGCCCTTTCATCTTTGGAGAGATGTAATCAGCAACCTGACAGAATTCTGGCAGGAGCAATTAGCTCATGAATGATTTATCAGGTACCTCATGCAGCCAAGGTCTGGGGAGTGCTGATCTGCATACCGTCCCCAGGAACTCTGGGACAAAACGGGAGGGCACTGGCTTTAATTTGCATTAGGAATTTTGGCCAATCTGTCCACCCTTCCCCATGCCCTCCCACCATACACATAACTCCCTCCTCCACCATCACGCTGGACCCAGACACATTCACCCCCACTGGCTCCCCCTCCAGTGCGGTCCTCCATGCATCTCCACTCTCTCCCCAGCTCACTGCGCCCCAGCCATACTGGTCTCCTTGCTGCATCTGGAATGTGATAGGCCTGGCTGATCCCACCTCAGGATGTTGACACTCGCCAATGCCCTGTCTGGAATGCTCTTTCCTTTACATGTCGGCATGGCTGGCTCCCTCACTTTGTTCAGATCTCTGCTCATACGTCATCTTATTGTTAGGGAGGGCTTCCCTCGCCTCCTTGCTCCCTGCACCCCAAGAACGCCCTCATTTCACCCCCTAACTCATCACCATTGACATATGATATATTTGCTTGCTTGTTTGCTTACTATCTGATTCCCAGCGTCAGGGCAAGTACTTTCTCTGTTTTGCTATTTCCGTGGTTGAATGAATGAAGAATCTGTAACCTGAAATCCAAAGAAAACAATGATCTAAATTTCCTGCAAGCTGACACTTCTTCTATGATGGACCAAATAAAGACAATTCTACCTTTAGGTTGTTTATTCAGCAAATATCTCTTATCCCTCACATCCAATCAAGCTGCCAGGTTCTATAGGTTCTCCTCCTGAAATTAACTGCTTCCTTCCTTCCTTCTGCCATCTACTGTTTACTGGATACTTACCAGGTACCAGGAATAATCTCTTATATTATTCTCACCTTACTATTCCCACGGCTGCCCCTCCACGTGAAGCCTCACTAGCTTGCATCTGGCCAAATGAGAAACTTCCTACCCAAGGGCACTGCCTCCTTTTTCTTTCAGTTCATCCTGTTGGACACTAGATGAATTTCACTTCCCCTCCCGGTTCATAATTCTGCAGTGGCTCCCTATTGCCTATTGAATTAAATAGGGATTACTGGCCCTCTCATAATTTTTGGAATGTGCCCACATGCTGTTCGTATCTCTGGAAATAACACAATTTCTGTCAGCCCAAATTCTATCTTTCAAGTGCACTGTTAAATGCCACCGCTTTGCACCTTCACACCCGATGCAGCCTCTTTCACGTTTGAACTCCTATGATAGCAGGTTTATACAGTTCTTAAAATACCTGCTATCTTCATCCCTTGTGTATGATTACATGCAGAGGTTCCTTATCTTATCCAATAGAGGACTCTAAAGGTTGTGGTTATATCTTATTTACCTTTTATTTTTTTTCCTCTGTAGCAGCTAAACCAAGGTCTTACTCAACATGCATGCTCACTTGCTATTTGCTGAATTCCAGTTATGGAGCCAAGACTGTTTATATCAAAGTGTAATTTTTAATTCAACTTCCAGTAAGCAATTACTGAGCATACTTTGTTGTAAGTATAATGCAAGGCAGTATATAATGGTCAGAACTAGTGATGCCAAAAGTAAATACTAACAAAGGCAGATTCAAGGTGAGTGTGTACACGTAGTGTGGCTGCCCCCAGCACTTCCTAAATGCCAGCTTTTGGTTGGATGAAGTCAGAGATGATGGGCTAACCTGGTGATGCTGTGTGTTCCAGGTGGCCCAGCTGGGGCTCTCTGGTGATTCTGTAGATCAGTTCTGCAGGCTCCGTCTCCTGGTCAGTGGCAGAGAGCTGCAGAGTGGTGATTTTCTTCATCGAGTTTTCATCCAAGACCAGCCCTTTATTGGTGGTGATGACTGGTGGGGATTTGTCTTCTGAAAATATCAGAAAGAGTGATTTGAAATGGGATCATTTTTAGCCTCCTTTCTTCAATTCTGGGCCTGGTGTCCAGGGGTAAGATCAGAATAGTCTCCAGGCCTGTCCCTCAGAGAGCGTATCAAGGAGCCACGGCCTCGCACAACAGACAGGATATGATTCCAGGTTTCCACATGAGCACCTAAAGGAAAGGCTCAAGCCTCAAGGTGAGCACAGTGTGCACCACATGACCTCAGAACTGCTGGAGGACTTTTAGAAACCCAGTGCCCCCTTACCCAAAACACTGATGGAAAATGACTGGCCGATCAATTTGTTGCCTTCTCCATCAACCACATCAAATTTAAAAGCAAAGCTCCCGCCAGATTCTCCTCTCCCATGACTGTATTCTACGTGGCCTGTAACAAGGACAAGAAAATCAAAATTTGCTATTAGTGTTTTCTGCCCTTATTTCTGAAATGTCAGGTGAGAATTCAGTTGGTATTCACACCAGTGAATCAATTAACCCCTTCTCAATTAGACATTGCTTTTGACATTTTAATCTAATATTTTCATTTCCTCCCTTTCATCTCCCACTAGCAACTCCCTCATCATCAATGACTCCATCATGATAAAACCATCCTAAGTATCAAGTAGCATTGCTTACAGTTGAGGCTTGGTGTCTGTGGAAGACTCTAAAGAAGTCTCATGAATAACTAGATCAGCAAAACTGCCCACGTGGAAAATGTGCACTGACCAGACCCACGTCATTGGTGTGACCCTGTTAAATATCCATGTCACAGGGCAAGAGGACAGAGAGCTGCAGCCCACATTCTCCCAGAAGCTGTCGCTCCCATTTCCCAGTACAGCCTTAATTCATTATAGGAAAGACACCAGATATAACCAATCAACAAAGAAATAGATGAACAAAATAAATGAACTCTACCTAGAAGTCAAATGGATCCAAAGGGAAAAATGCAATATATTACATTTTTGTTAACCCACAGCGTCACTTGTAAGTACCTAGCAATGAAAAGATAGCCAAACATCTAGGGAGAGGTGCTGCTCTCATATTCTAAAAAGGGACACTGAGGCATGGAAAAATTAAGGACTTATTCCACTCCCTTCACTAAACATGTCTAATGAGATTTTGGCTGCTATCAGTTTTGGGCGTTAGGGCAGACGGGACCTTCCGCTCCTAGGGGGACACATTTCCACCTCTAAATGGAACTGCACATCATGACATGAAGCTGGATTACTTTCCTCCCAAATATGTAACTTTCTTTCCTTTTTTACCCCTGAAAACACTGTACGGTAACTATGTAGCATTTAACATTTATGCTTTTACATTACATCAGCATTTCCTGGAGCTATGGGATGAGGAAATGTAATTTTCTGGAGCTATGGGATGAGGGATGAGCTATGTAATCTCCCTCAGGCAGCTCCAATTTATGCCCTTCCATTTTGCTTAGTTCATTAACTTGTGCTCTTTGGGGAGCTGGAAAGAGATATAAATTGTTCCCCTCAGGCAGGCATAATTTTCACCTTAATCCATCCCAATTCACTTCTTTTTCCTCTCTCTCTCACACACATTTTTAGCATCATAGCAAGTCAAAATGATTTTTTCGTCTATAATAGCCCCCAATTTCATCAATGCTATGTGAAAGCATGAACACATCTTAGCCAAGAAGGAGAGTTTTTTTGCAAAACCAAAAAAATTGAGGAGACAAGAAAGAATAAATGAAGCTATAACTCAGCTCTTAATTCAAAACAAAAGTGCTCAGTTTGCTGCCATAGGCTACCAGGCACTTATCTCTCATTTGACTACTGGGGGTGGAGTTTCTGGAAGTCTGGGTTGGCAGAAGAGAAGCAGCTGACCTTGGCTGATGTCAGCCTGGGTGAAACTTTGGACGGGGCCTTTAACGGAGATTTGCTCCAGGCTGTCATGCTTTACCAACTGCAGGCGCCCTGCACCAGGATCTTCCTTCAAGATGTACATCACCTGATGGTCACCTGAGTCAGTATCTGTCACTTTCAAGTGCTGTTCTGTGATGAGTGCTACGGACCCTGGAAGAGAATGGGATAGATTAGGTCATTCCCCATCATTGCTTTTGAATAGGATGTCAAATGATTTTAGGAGACTGGAGACTAAATTAACACACACTCCCCGGTCTAAGGAAGTATCAGCTGCCTGCCCTTCTGTTTCCAGCTGAATAAACTTTAATTTCCATAAGTGAATAGTCCCAACTTCCCAATTTGCCAATCACCCCTTGAGTTTAGACCTGAGCCCCTTTTCTCTTATGATCCACTTTCACTCTCTACCAGTGCTTGCCCTACGCCAGTGACCTTTCAGTTAGTATCTAGATCTATGTAATGACTCCTAGTTCTGTGATATAAAGGATTCCCAGACCTATGATGAAACCTGCTTGGACCTAATTTATTTACTTAAGGATCACCAAATCATAAAAAAACAGCTTTACATAAACTCACAAACATATCTGTTGCCCTCTCAGACTGAACAGTCAGAATCATTTTTCCTCAAGACAGAATATATGGTGAGGGTTACAGAGCAGGGAGACCTGAGCGCTGGGCCCTGGAAGGCTTGCACAGGTGTTGGGGATGGAGACAAGGCACTGTCTCCTGGAAAACACGTCTTCTCAGGGTCTTCCCCCTTGCTTTTCTCTCCAGTCATTTTCTCACATTAAAAATAGTAAATTCTGATAAAGTAGGTCCTAGTCACTCATGTGTAATACATCCTAGTGTTTGGAGTGGCAACCCACCATGGGCCCTGAGTGTCCCTGCATGTTCTTGCTGGGTAACGCCAAGAAGGCAGGGCCTGACCACTCATTACTCAGGCCATTCTCTGCGAGTAACCCTGAAGGATGAGGTGACATCTTCCTCTGGGACAAAGATCAGGCTTGCTTATCGCTACTATAACACGGGGAGCTCCCTAAGCTCAGTGTTCCTCTTCTGTAATGCATTACACTGCATACGGAGGTATTCATCCGGGCCCTCCGCATCACCCCCATGGGACTTGAAGGGCATTGCGAATAGATGCAAAATTGCTCTTGGCAATGCTGCCTGCTGTGCTGTCACAAGTACTTTGTCTCTGACCAAGGAATCTCGTGTCTTCTACCAGCATCCATGAAACAGTAAGAGGATAACTTATTAGCTTGTAAATAGGGCAAAGTTAAGTCCCAGAGCTAATACTTGAGACCTTTGGGAATCTCCAAATTTTCAAATACCATTATACCATATAGTTTCCACTACAAAATACATATGAAACTAAGAATAAACAAGCAAACGGAACTCCAGTGGGACACAGATGCTCTGTGGAAAAAAGCCCACTCTCTAAGTAACTCTCTACTGCAAACTGACTCCAAGACTGACATGTGTCACAGGTCCTTCAGTGTTGCTTATCCATAAGTAAAATTGTGAACATTAGACCCTAGAACACCGTATCTAATGGTTCTCAATTATTTACATAATCTCTCTTGGTGCAATGATGACTTCCCAATTGCCCCTCCATGCCTTTCTTTCTTTCTTTTTTTTTTTTAATAAGCATCTTGAAAATCCTACTAGATTTTGTTGTTTGTTTCCATGGGGTTGGGTAGTAGCAATGTTCTAAGAGACCTGGGCCTACGAGTAGTTGGATAGATGAAGATTTTTGTGGACCTTGGGAATACTATAAGCTTTTCTCAATCTTTTCTCAAACTCACAGACAGAGGTCCAAAGAACTTCAGAGGTTTCACATTTGTCACTCACAACTCTTAGTGTCCCCAAAACAACAGTTCTCCCCAGCACTAGTCTCCCCAGATTCTGCACACCCAGTTCAAGATCCTCCCACAGAGCTGAGCTGATATGGAAGGAAGTACTGCACACCAACAAAGAAGAAACCACGGCCACTCTCTTCCATCCCTGTGGTACCTGCTGACAGCTGGAGGCCTTGGTTTACAGCCAAGTGGGGGGTGTCATCTGTAGGCAGCTCTATGTATATCTCCATCCTCCCTGTGTCTGTGTGGAGTCCATCAGTGAGGGAGAACCGGAACTCATCCACTGCCACACCAGGACCACCAGGCATGTACCCAACCAGCCCGGCCAGGATATCCTGGTAGGTGAAGGACGAGCCCTGGACCAAAACCCTCCCATTCTCCAGAGGCTCAGAAGTAGTTTGCCTCCGGAGCAGATGACCTAGGAAGGAAGCGAAAAAAAGAAAGAAAGAAACAATGGTAGAGTATATATGACACCAAAACATTGTCTGATTTTGTCAACTGCTTGAGCCTGGGTAGAATGCCAAGCCCCTCAGAGGCTCATGGTGGCACATAAATAAATGACCAACAAATCAGCATTTTACATAGCAGTACAGGGCGCTGCTCTATGGCCTCATCTCCAAATAAAGAAGACAAAGTTCTGCTTTTCCTGGTTAAAAACCTCTTAAGGAGACACAGATGGATACAGTAATATGGTGGCTTAGGAATCAAATCTCTCTCCATGAATTCAAACTCACTTCATTATCTAAACCTTATTTTCACCTTCTGCAAGGTGAAAATAGCACTCTCCACTTGCTGCCTTCTGCTTGGGGCATCTGGGGTGGGAGAGAGGAATACGTTTTAAATTCCTTTTAAATTCAGAAAGACACTAAGCATCTTTGGGCTGAGGCATATTTTTCTGTTTTCAAGGTCATGTGTACCACAAAGGGGCAGTTAAAGTGCTTCATTAAAGAAAGTGAAAGTGGATGAAGGCAAGCTAAAATGCAATGACCAACAACCTCCCCTGCCAGCTCTCCATCAACAACAGTTTCATCTTCAAAAGGCCAATAGCCATTAGGATGGAGTAAGATACCACTTGGGAGAAGAAAGTTGCAGAGCTTTAGCTAATACTAGGGGGATGGCACTTAGAAAAGAAGTACGTAGAAGAGTCCCATGGTGGTTTTCTAAACTTCTGGTTTAATCAGGAAAAGTGTTTTCTTTGCAAAAGGAACAAGCTCATAAAGACGTCTACCACGCCTCTAATCTGAAGGGAACACCTTTTGCGATTAATTTCAAGGCTGCTATGCTGTTCCTTGCATGCAATGGCCCAGGATGATCAAGCAATGATGCCTACTCTGAGAAGAGGATGTGCAGATTCTGAAAACTTATTTTGCCTGAGGTTACATAAGAAAGCAAGAAAACAGCTGAAATTGAATTTCAGAGACACCAATTACCCAGGATTCAGGCTTTCAGAGCAACCAGAGTCTACTGTGACCCCAAAGAACATTAGCTAGCTGTGAATTTGATTATACTTTGATGCCAAGAACGGACTACACACCAGCAAGGCAGAGGAATGATCGGCTGAAATCTATGTGTTTATTCTAATAACCCGTCGGGCACCTCAATTAAGAAGCTTCCCATAGCAGTTGTGTCCTACCATGGCCAGGCTTTTTTGTCAATACAAAAATCAGCTCGTTATCTGGAGTGTCCAGGTCCTGCAGGCTCAAAGAAGAATTGCTTATCACCACTCCCGAGCTCAGCTGCACGCCAAGGGGCCGCAAGGTCATCCTGGGAGGCTCGTCATTCTTCCTCTGATTAAAGCATAAAATATTAGGTCTCACACAGATACTGGTTTAAAAAGAAAAAAATAACATGCATTATTCAGAGAAAGTAACACCACCACATTAACTTTCACTACCGAAATAGCATGTAACGTGTCACTGTCTTTTATTGTTATTATTATTAAAATATAGTTGTGTTAGTTTCAGGTATACAGCAAAGGGGTTCAGTTATATAGATATATTTTTTCAGATTATTTTCTATTATAGATCATTATGAGATACTGGATATAGTTCCCTGTGCTATACAGTAGGTCCTTGGTGTCTATTTATGCATAGTAGTTTGTATCTAATATGTCACCATCTTTAATTCCCACTCAAAATGGTTAGGTTGAAAGGCGAGCAGGTCACACAAACCAAATATCCCCTTGAAAAGACACCGATGGACATGCTACAGAAATCTTCTCAGGTATTTTCCATAGGTACAAGGATGACATTTTCCAGACCAAAAATACGGACGTGTGGTTAGACAAGTATATTTGGGGGATAAAAGGGCACATTATTTGAAATCAGAACAGTCTTAGAAGCCTAAGCATGGCACAGTACCTGTAGGAGGACACATATTTGAAACTGTGGGTGTCTAAAGACATCTCCTTGACCCCCCCCATCCTCGTGCCAGCACCCCTCATCCACTGTCCCTGAAGGGCGCCGAGAGTGCCCTGTTTTATTTTCTCAAGGCAGAGGGCATTCCATTCTGATTTTTATCTTTTCTCTCTCTCCCTGGGGTGACAGAGCAAGCCTATGTAGTTGCTCAAATGAGAATAAACACAGCAACGAGAAACACATTTCTTTCATGTTACAGTGTAATGAACAAATGCACTAAAAAATATAAGAAAAGGCAAGTATGCACATAGAACCACATACAATAATTTCAGGGAAAAATAAGCATATGTTGTTTTTCACCTAATATGAGACTGGCAAGGTTTCTCTGTCTGACCCTCACAAACTCTTTTCACACAGAACAGATAGACTTTACTCTGAAATGGAAATTCCGATTTCCAAGTCAGACCATCCCCAAATGCCAGCCTTAATTCTACAAGTTTCCTAAAGGTCAGGGTTATATTTTAAAAACTGACCTCTAAAGTTCAAGGTCAAACCCAATCTTCTTTGCTTTTGAGTTCACAGAAAGCTATCTAATGGTGCGATATTGTGGTCAAAGTCCAACTTATCCAACTTCCAAAGTCTTTACCTCGATGGTGATGTTGATGCTGTGGATTTCTGATCGACTGTTTCCATCACTTACATAAAAACTGAAAATATCATGGGTTGGCTCAATGCTTTCATGAACACTCTGAAAGTAGTAAATGTAGTTTTCCAGGACATCTTGAAGAGGGAATGATGCTTCTAGGTCACTGGTAGTTCCAGGGCCAAATCGATCACCTGCATCAACAGCAAGAGGGAACTTTTACCTTGATCCATCAATTCCTGCTTCCTGGGCTGAACCAGAAAGCCTGACAGCACTATCAACAGAAGAGGAAAATATGTTTGAGAATAAAGGTGGGAGAGTGTTTTCATCTACAAATGGGAATCAAATGAGATAACATGTATGAAAGCACTGTGAATGTTATTATTTCATACAGCATAGAATCAGTGGTTGTTTTGTTAGAAATATTTGATAAAATAAGTCATGGGACAAGTATTGATACAATAGTAAAGGTTTTACCTTAAGCTTTAGTCAATTTCAAAACCACTCTGCAAGAGGAACCTTCTTTCTTTACACAAGAAAAGGTTAACTGCATACCTTTTAAATCTAAGAAACATCTCCTTAAGCATGTTTTCATTTGACTATTCAATTCCTTAAGGAAACCTCTGCATGGGCTAGTGCTCAGCCCCTGGGATGGTACAGCAGGGCTACTGTGATGCTCAGGGACCATCCAGAGCTTGGGTGCAGTTCAGGTACTGAGATGCTCAAGTACCATTCAGAGCTCCACAGAAAGTGCTGGCTCTGGTTACCTCTTCTTTTCATCCCAGGCCCAAAGGCCAAGGGGAAGAGTAAACACTGTCTAAATGATGGGTGACTTGTCTCTTACTTGGTCTCTGAGGCTGCTATGCTGTTCAAGGCTGCTATGCTCTTCCTTGCATAGCAGGAACAGCTATGTCAATTAAGTCTCTGTAACTGATTGATTTTAAATCGTTACATTTTCTTCTAAAGAGAGGAGAAAAAAGAAACCCCTGTGTCTTCAAACACTCCCTGGATATACATCAACAAAGAAAAGTTTAGATAGAAGATCTGAAAGCGATAAGGCTTTCTCTTTCCCTCTTTCATGGTCCTTTGCAAAGATTAGGTCATATATTAAAAGGCCATTGACTTCCTAGATTGCAGACAGGGTCATTTTTCGTTTACCTCCCAATGTAAAGACGAGGAATGAAAATGCTTCATTTATAATTTCTTTGAAATAAGAATTCAAGACAAATATTATTTTTTTCAATGACATGAAGTTTCTTAAATTTTACCCCTCAGATATGATTCCTCTTGACACCAGAAGAATAGAGGGCTCTAAGTGACCAGTGACCTGATAATCCCTAGGGCATACAGTTCAGGGTTTCCAAAAGGAATTGCTATAATTCCTTCAAATTTTATTTTCTCTTTCCTTTGATCACTGTAAATATAAGAAATATAGTATCTTTATTTGGATCAAAAATAGCCTAAGTAAATAGTGCCTAAAAATATACTTGAATAGAATAATGACTTACTTTCTGTCTTAGAAAACAAGCTGTTCAACAAGTGAATCTGCCACTGAAGCTTTAAGCACCGTCCTTTCAATTTTTAAAACAGCACCTTCTATATATATATATATATATTTTGCGGTACGCAGGCCTCTCACTCTTGCGGCCTCTCCCGCTGCGGAGCACAGGCTCCGGACGCACAGGCCCAGCGACCATGGCTCACGGGCCCAGCCGCTCCGCGGCATGTGGGATCTTCCCGGACTGGGGAATGAACCCGCGTCCCCTGCATCGGCAGGCGGACTCCCAATCACTGCGCCACCAGGGAAGCCCTTCTATTTTTTCACATAAATCTCTCTCATTAATGTTCTTCCTTGCCTTCTTAAACAGAATATACTATGTGCAAATTAAATAGTTCTTGATGTGTGCAGGCTATCATCATGAACATCTATTACTGCACTGCACTGGAACATGGTGATGCCCGACAGGTAATCAAGGTGGGCCCTGCCCTGGTTGTGCTGGTACTAAAGGAATGTAGATTATCCATGCTGTTAGATTTCATACCAGACAATATGATTATTCTGTTTCTTCCATCTTGCCGGTATGAACTTAAAGCTACTTCTTCTAATGTTTCTAAAAAGATGTTCTTCTGATCAGCTGAATTCTGAATCTAGGTAGCTAGTTTCACATGTATGAGACAGACTTGGTTCTGAACTCCCATGGAGCAAAGGGTGAGTCCTTATACAATGTGCCTTGGAACAATTATTTGCCCCCCGAACGTCTTTTCCTTACTTCCAGGTTCATACTAATGCAGAGCAATGGTTTTCCAAGTGTGGACCAGCAGTAATGGCATCGCCTGTGAGCTGGTGAGAAATGCAAACGCATGGGTCTCAACAGCCTCCTTAAACAGGAACTCTGGGGTTGCTGCCCAGGAAACTGTTTGCACAGGCCCTCCAGGTGAGTCTTATGCACATTAAAGTCTGCAAACCACTTTAAGAGAGGCTGAGGCTTGCCAGAAATTTCACTTCTACATGTACTCCAGGTTAGCATAAAACGATATTAAGAAAAGCTTAATAAGAGGGATTTCCTGGTGACGCAGTGGTTGAGGGTCCGCCTGCCGATGCAGGGGTCACAGGTTCGTGCCCCGGTCCGGGAAGATCCCATATGCCGCGGAGCGGCTGGGCCCGTGAGCCATGGCTGCTGAGCCTGCGCGTCCGGAGCCTGTGCTCCGCAACGGGAGAGGCCACAATAGTGAGAGGCCCGCGTACCGCAAAAAAAACAAAAAACAAACAAACAAAAAGCTTAATAAGAAATCACCTGGACAGAAGAGAAGGCTGGGGGCAACCATCCTTTCATGATTCCCCGCCTTTGCTTGTGCTCTTCCCTCTGTGAGAAATGCCATTTTCCCTCTGCCCACAGCAACTCCCACTGACACTTCAAGTTCCAACTCAAATGTTGCTTCCTCCGACTTTCTTGCCTTTACAGGCAAAAGTAACTGTTTTGTCCTATGCCCTTTCTCAGTGCTTTCCTCCTTTCCCTGTCCTGGCGTTTCATGATTGTAATTTATCAGTCTTCATATCTGTCTCCCACTTGAGGCAGGGGCTGCATCTTATTCATCTTTACATCCACTGTATAAACATTTGTTGAGATAAATCTAACTCAGCAAGAAACAAATCTAAGAGCACACACTGAAAGGCAAGATGGGGAAAAGACTCAAGATTTTCTATAGGAAAACATGTCCCCTGCTAAATGAGTTTCCGGTAACCAGGCTCAAATCCCAGGCACCACGCTGGTCACAGAGGCCTCCACTGGCCTCTCTGTGGGAGCTGCTAGCTGCACACCCGTTAGAGCCAAGCGCTGGCACTCAGGAATCTCACTGCGGAGGCAGCAGCACGGTCACCTGCCGGGAGCTGTCTCAACTGCCAGTCATTGTGGTCTCGGCGGACCTATGGACAGTATCCACCCTCTCCCCTCCCCTTCTCTGTGATAATCACCAAGGGCAGTGGGTCCAGGGTAGATGAGCAGGGGGGAGGGATGTTGAGGAGAGGGTCACAGAGAGACAAGCATGCATTTCAATTCATGTCATATCCTTAGAAAAAGCAGCGACGTAAGCTATGGTTCAGCTAAACTGCAGCTGCCTCACAGTAAAAGGACAGAAAATTTTATTTCCTTGCCACTCAGTTCTGAGTGCAATCCCCAAGCCTCTGCGTCCCCATTGCTGGCACTCCAAATCCCCTCACCCTGCTCTAGTTTTTCCCATAGCACTGATTGACCTCCTGACGTCTTACGCAGTTTTTTCATTTATTAGGTTTCTTATCCGTCTCCTCGCACCAGGATCTAAGGCTCCATGAAAGTAGGGGTTTCTGTCTGTTTTGTTTACTGATATATCCCCAGTGCTTAAAACAGTGCTTGGCATACAGGAAACACTCAATTTTTGTTGAGTCAATGAAACCTTCCCTCCTTCCATTTCTTTGAAATGGTTCCATTCCCTCTTCAGTTCTCCATATCCAGGTTAACTGCAGACAGTTACCCAACTCCACGCTCCCTTCTCTCCAGGTCTGGAGCAACTCTAGAGCCAATCTACTGCTGTTACCTGTCCCCGTGTTCTCGATGCAGCCGTACTTGGGCAGGGCACTTAGTTTAATGACGGCGTCACCCTGGAGGCTGTCCTGATCATCAGCAGCAAAGAAGTGGTGAAATGAGAGTGGGGCTCTCCCTCCCTCGTCAACCTAAGAAAGAGAAGATTGGAGAGAGTCCTTGGGCGGTTGCACGTGACTGCAGTAAAAGGAACTGAATTGAAAAGAGTTGCCTGGGGTGACCTTCCAGTACCAATTCCACTTCTTTGAGGAGGCAGATCCTCTACGCACGAGATGAGGAATATTCGAGCTGCTGGGACCGGGCAATCCTTCAGCGCCTCTTGAAGCTACGCTCAGACACGGTGACTTCCGTGTTTCCCTTCAAAGTTGTGCTTCCTTCCATGATGGATCTGGCTGTAAAGCAGCTCTGGCCCATTCTAATCACCTACCTTGGAACAGCTGCACGACAGGATGGCTGCCTTCCTTCTGTATCAACGTTCAAAAGCCCGCAGCTACAGAATGATTCATCCAGTCCTCCGTGGGATACTATGAGGGTAGCTCTGTCCTATAGTAGGAGTTCCCAGCAGGAAGTCCCATTTATCCCATGATAGTGTATGTTTATAGGTGTGCAGGAAGAAAGGGCTCACCATACCTGAAAGCTAGTGCTTATCTTACTGTTAAGGAGGAAAATAAATCGGTTATGAGTAGAAGCAGGTGCTCCAGCTACCTTTTTCCTTTAGGGCCCTGTGTTGTATGCTTACTTTCCAACCTGACCCTAGTGTTTTTCGCTAGCCTGCTGGATATGAAGCCGTTTACTTCTGAATAACTATTGGCTAAATATAGGAAGATCTACAAGTTACAAAGTGGAAGGTCACCCTGACTCTGGGAATGGGGAAGGTCCAAACGATTGCCCCGAAGTGTGGACACGAAAAAAAAAAAAGGGTGGAATATCAGAACCATTTAGAAACAACTCAGTTTTATGAAATTTAGTTGTTCAACAAAACCAGGAATCCTGAGTTTTTGGCACTGTGGTATGTACGTAGAGCAGAACAAGGAAAGTGAATTAACTTTTATGGAATCCCTACCATGAGCCAGTACTCTGCTGGGGCTTTTCAGTGCTACTTTATTAATCATCAGAGTAATCCTTTATGTAACAGGAATAGTAACACTTTAAAAATGAGGAAATTGGGACTTCCCTGGTGGCACAGTGGTTAAGAATCTGCCTGCCAACGCAGGGGATGCGAGTTCGATCCCTGGTCTGGGAAGATCCCACATGCTGCGGAGCAACTAAGCCCACGCACCACAACTACTGAAGCCCGTGCGCCTAGAGCCCGAGCTCCGCAACAAGAGAAGCCACCGCAATGAGAAGCCCGCGCACCACAACAAAGAGTAGCCCCACTCGCCGCAACTAGAGAAAGCCCGCGTGCAGCAACGAAGACCCAATGCAACCAAAAATAAATAAAATAAATAAATTTATAAAAAAACGAGGAAACTGAGGCTAAGAAAGATTATATAATTGGTCCAAGGTCAGTCAGCTAGTAACAGAACTGGCACTTGAATTCAGGTCTAGGTAACTTCATGATCGAGGTACATTATATTTCACCTCCCAACGCCAAGGAGCTGTCGATATCATTTACAGCGATAAATATCAACTCCATTTAAGATGGGGCCTGGGAAGCTTCCCTGGCGGCACAGTGGTTAAGAATCCGCCTGCCGGGCTTCCCTGGTGGTGCAGTCGTTGAGAGTCCGCCTGCCGATGCAGGGGACGCGGGTTCGTGCCCCGGTCCGGGAAGATCCCACATGCCGCGGAGCGGCTGGGCCCGTGAGCCATGGCCGCTGAGCCTACCACAACTACTGAGCCCGCTCACCTAGACCTCATGCTCTGCAACAAGAGAAGCCGCTGCAGTGAGAAGCCTGCACACCGCAACAAAGAGTAGCCTCTACTCGCCACAACTAGAGAAAGCCCACACACAGCAAGGAAGACCCAACGCAGCCAAAAATAAATAAATTAAAAAAAAAAAAAAAGGGACCTGGGGATACTGTCCATATCCGTACGTTTTAGTTGCTGCAAACATTAGACTATAAATTCCTCAAAGACACATTCCTACTCCTACTGCTATATACATCTAGCATAGTATACAAAATACTGTACACATCTAGATTTATGTCTGGCAAAGAAATACTTGTTGACTAATTAAATAATGTGGATATAATGATTTGATCTTCTGCATGTAATTATTTTCATACTTTTTGAAAAACTGATGCTTGAAAGCCATACGTATCTTGATACTATTGCCTAGATATTTGAGGGGAAGGACTTGACATCCAATTTAGGTAGAAATCCTTCGTTCACACTGCCACAGACTCCTGCTCTCTACAGCACCCACAGTTCATTGATCTGAACTGCTTACGGTGATAAGGTCAGCGAAAGCAATGACTTGGGGTGGATCCTTGACGGGAGTGATCATGATGGTAAACCTCTGATTGTCCAGGCGGTTGTGGTCCAAATCAGAGACAGAGAAGTGGAAGCTGTCAGTAACCAGATGACCACCGGTCTCAAATGCAGCTGAGTACCTACAAAGGCCAGCAGAAGAACAGAAGGAATGAACTACACCAACAGGTCAGGTAAGATGACTAAATCTTTGTTTAACAATGGGCCCAGAAGTAACATAATCTTTCAGGGGAGCTACTGGTTAGTCGCTTACATATTTTAATACAATTAAAAAAAATTCTGTCACGTAACACCAGGTGGTTATATACCTAATTTTCTTGTTGTTGATGTCTTCCATTGTGAAATTGGAAACCTCTGAGAGTTCTTCCACCTCAGGTCCTGAGGTTCTTAAGAGAGCACCATACACGGGCAGAGAACTTAACTGAATCCAGATCTCTGGGTCGGGGGAAGAATCATCCTAATTAGGCAAATATGAGGCAAGACATGAATGCACGTTTGCAGGAATCAATATTTCCAGTAAAGATCTCGGGTGCTCCCTTCTCTACTAAACGGAAAAATCTCTTTCCCTTTGTGATAAAGCAACACCATTTAAACTGCGTGAAAATCCCAGTATTTATTCCTCCTAAAATGTCTTTTTGATAATGTCTTCTTTGAAGAGTAGCTCAAGATAATAGTGGGACATGCACTTTAGGTATAGGGCATAAAACAAAGAGATGCCCTATGGTTACTATAAGAGCCACACAAGGTTTTGTTTTTATTACAAGCATCTAGTGAAGTGCAAAACACAGTCAGAAATATGTCATCCTTCTAGAAACACAGCTGTAGGATTCTTCTAGAGTTTCTAAGAATAGTTTGCTTTTTAGAAACAGGTAAAATTCCACTATAACATATGATAACAATTTTAAAATTCTGTGAAACAAAGAATGGAAGGTATTTAGCTTAGCCAAGGACTCACTTTAAGTAATATTTAACATGATAAGAATTTTAGTTTAACAAAAGAATTTAGGAAATTATGGATTTCATTCTACCTGGACCAAACCTATGGATGTTCAACCCCCAAGATGCCCAATATTAACAAAGACCATTTATTTCCCTTTCCTCTGCACTGTTTATCGAGAAATAAAATTGGCTTTCTGTGTTGCTACATGGACAATAATTGAATGTCTTAATGAACAATTTCTTCTTTCTTCAAGGATATTTTTGGAAATATCTAGGAGGGAGGCAACAACTTCTTTTTTTTGTTTGTTTGTTTTTTATTTTTTGCAACAGCTTCTTGGAAAGATTCCCTGAGTCATTCATCTTTTAGAGCAGCTGGCTGTGAACATGAGGGTACTTTACACTCTACCACAGCAACAATGAAAACAAATATTGCATAGCCAAATGTACTTTCACATGCAAATTTGCATGGCTATGTTGTACAGTTAGTTGAGGTACGAGATCAGGAATATGACCACAGCTGCCTGGTGATCTGGGGCAGCAGGTTTTAGTCAGCTCTCATTTCTATCCCTAGAGACCTTTGTAAGTTGACAGTTCAGAGCCTCAGTGCAAGATCATAGAATTTTCCATATTTCTTCACATCACTTGATAACCGCATGGAAGGAATCTCAAATTCATCGAAGCTGCAAAACTTCAGAAAATTTCCCCTAAATTTATACTTTAAAAGTTTCTCTATTTTTCTACATGAGTTATCAAATACAATATGCAGGCTTCCAAAAAACTACTTCCTAATATTACCGTGAGTATCCTCTGAGAGGGAATTTTTAGAAGACAGCCAAGAGTTCTAAGGTATTATCTTCTGAGATGGTGATAAACTACAAGGACAGAGCTCCTGGCTCTTGATTAGAATGAACAGCTTCTAAATTCCACATTGGTAAATTTGGCAAAGAAATGCAAATTTCATGTCAGGCACAACACAACTTATAATTTTTCAAATCTCAAATGACTGTTGGGTTTGAAACAGTGTGAAATCAGTTGGATTTTTTTTTTTTCTGAAAATGCTGTCATAATTTAAAGAAAATTACTATTTTGGGATGTCCAAGATACCGTGGGTGAAAAATTCATAAGAATATAGACTTTGTTCTTATGTAATTTTTCTCCTCAAAGCCCTTCTCACCCATTTTGTATTCATTCCCTTTTAACTTTTCTTTTTATTATTTATACATCTATTGACCCAACATTCAACAAAGGACTAGAACTTTGATGATTAACATTTATGTATGAGCTCCTCTTTTATCCTGTCCCTGGGCCTACCATCACCCTGGATCTTGTTTCTTATTTCTTTGAATTTCTCGATATAGTGTGATATAGTAGTATAAAGTAGCTTCAGTTTTTTTTAACTTAAGGAAAGGGAGTTAGACACTCCTCTTGTGGAATTTATTTTTCTTTTTACTCAGTAGCAGACTGCTAAGGTCCACTAATGTTGTTCTGTGCAGCGATAGTTCATGTGTTTTGAGTGTTCTCTAATATTCCATAGAGTAAGTACACCACAAGATATCCTGTTGATGCTGATGGACATTTGGCTTATTTCAATATTTTTGCTATTACAAATAGACTACGATAGTTACAAATAGTATTGCTATAAACATTCTTGTATATATTCTTGTGCATATCTTGTGTACCTATGAAAGTGTCTCTTGAATAGGAATCTAGGAGAGGAACAATTAGGGTATATGAACATTCATCCTCACAAGACAAGGCCAAATTCTTTCCCAGAGTGGTTGTTCCAATTTACAGTTCCATTAGCAAAGAACCTCCTGTAGATCTATTTCCTCTCCAACATTTGGTATTTTCATACTTTAAAATTTTTGCCAATTGAATTGGTATTAAATGGTATATAGTCTTAATTTGCTTTCCCTGATGTCTAAAAAGGTGAATGTCTCTCCTTATGTTTACTGGCCCTATGGGTTCCTCTTCTGAAATTCCTGCTGATGTCTTCTGTTCATTTTTCAAATGGATTATCTTTTTCTTCTTGATTTGCAGACGTTCTTTATATTTTCTTTGTTATTTTTGGTTATATGTGTTGTAAATATCTTTTCCCAATTTGTAACTTGTTTTTTTGTATTTATGGTGTGTTTGGGAGAACATAAATTTAATTTTAATATAGTCAAATTTATCAATTTTTTCTTTATAGTTAGCACTTTTTGTTTCTAGTTTAAGAAATTCTTCCTTTCCCCAATATCATGAAAATATTCGCCTTTACCCTATAAAGAACTGTACACTTTTACTTATGACACTTAAGTACTTGATTTGCTACAGTTAATATCTGTGTAGGGTATGAGGTAGCAGCAGTCTTTTTTTTTTACATATGAACAGTAATTTTGTGCAGATTCATGTTTTAAATAGTTTCTCCTGTTTCCACTGATCTGGCTTGCTATAGCTGTTTTATATTACAGTCCCAAGTGCGGGTCTGTTTCTGGACTCTCTAGTACATACCAGTGTATACTGCTTTAAACTGTGCAGGTTTATAATGAATCCTGATACCTGCCAGGGCAAGCCCCTGCCCTCCTGTCATTCGTTTTCAGAATTTTGGCCCTTTGTTGTTCCTTATATATTGTAGAATCAGCTTATCAAGATCATAAAAAGTCCACCGGGCTTTTGATTGGAACTCAATTGGATGGAAAGATCACTTGTGGGAGAATTGCTATCTCTTGGATACTAAATCTTCCTATTCATGAATATGGCGTATCTTGTCATTTATTTAGTGCTTTTGAAACGTCTGCCAATTAAGTATTACAATTTTCCCTGTAGAAGTATTTCTTTTTTTTTGTTAGATTTAGTCCAAAGAATATGATTTTTGTGATGCTATTATAAGTGGTATCATCTTTTTAGTTACGTTTACTGGCTATTTTTGCTTATGAATAGAAATGCTATCGTTCTGTTGACCTTCTATCTGGCCCCCTGGTAAATTCTTTTATTTCTAAAACTTTGTCAAGAGACTCCTTTAAATTTTCTTTATAGTCAGTCATAGCATCAATTTTGTTACATTTATACCTAATATGCATTAAGTAATATTATTATAGATGGTATCTTATTTTGAATTAATGTATTTTTGGCTGGTGCATAGAGATCTATTAGCTATTTAAGATTAATCTTATATCATCCTCTCCATATTACAAATGAGAAAACTGAGCCCTAGGGAGTTTAGTGACTTGTCAAGGGTTATTATGCTAGTAAAACTGATGAGCTTAGATTAGAACCCATTCATTCTAACTATAAAACCCATACCACCCCTTCCTTACTTGTTTTCTTGCAGTACATAACAAATTGTGTATAGGAAACCACCATTAAGAAGCAAATCACACAGAATCCCACTTTTGCCTTTTGCCTCTCCCGACATCACTGAACCCTCTTGCAGTTCATGATACACTAATTAAGAACAGGCTTACCTGTTCCTATCTTTTCATATTCTGCTCCATTTATGACCAGGGTTTCAGATGGCTTTTCCAACTTCTCTGGATGTTCACAGCAAACTCACTAACCATGCATGTCTAGAAAAATCTTCCCCATGACATTAAGTACAAAACTCTTCTACAACCCTCAGAGAAAGTTAGTGTATAACTTAGCTAAGTCTTTAAAATATACTATGCTTTCAGTGAGCTAGGATAATTCTTTTGGAGTCTTTCCGCTCTAGTGGGTAAATTCACATTCAATCAATTTCTGAAAATACATGTTCAGTTGCCAATGGGCTTGCATTTTCAACTGCAGCTTATAATATGCAGTTGATGGAAAGGAACTGCTCCTGGAATCTATTTTGGTCTGTCAAACATTTTTCAAGCCTTGGTGATCTACTGATTAAATCTGTATACATACATTTTTATGAATTCGTGTTTCATAAGATTCAAAAGACCATAACCTATGGTAAGAATCACCCGTCAATTAAAAAAGAAAATCAAAGGTGTTCTGAAACTATACTAGACCCATGAGAAGAATCAGGGTGGGACGCAGTTTCCCATAATTTAAAAAAAAGACAATTTTAGGGGAAAATCAGTGCAAAAGCAATTGAAGCAATTGTTCCCAGGCCAATGCTTTATCTTAATGCTACTATTCAGGACTATATTTTACAGCCACACTATTCAGCTCAGAAAAGGATTACTTAAAACTATATAGTGTTTTTTTAAAAAGGCCAGGTTATTGGTGGAAATTTTAAGATTAGCAAAGGAAAAATTCAATACTAAGAATGATTACCATTCAGACAATTATTCTTATTTTCAGCATATTTGTCAAAACTACTCATTACTGTTTTTACATGGAGAGTTCACATCTGTTTACAACATACTTAAATGAAAAATAAAATTAATTATCCTCATTATCCTTAGCTCCAGAGGTAAAGTCAAGGACAGAGGATGAGTTTAATTTAGCCAGGATCACTTATCAAATTAAGGTCAGATTGGTGGAAAAAACAACAGCAGAGTTCCTGAATCTACCCGTAGTCCCCGAACCACACTGCTTCTCTTGGGGCACTGGATGGAGGGTGAGTCAGTAATCCTGCCACAGGAGCATGCCAGCATTCTGTCCAGAGCTGGACCTGAGACAGACGCTGGTGAAAAGCAGGTTTTCTCTCAGAAAAGTGGGCCCTGAAATACCATTACTTATTAGTCACTGGCCAGGTAAGTTCTTCTAAAACGCTCTTCTCCTAAAATTCCCATTTGAAATATTATCAATGGAGCTTAAAATATGGGGACTTGGGCTTTTTGACACTGGCACTATTTCCAGGTGACCATCACCCATCCCTACAAATAGGGATTTCATCAACGTTCTGCTCATTCACTTGTCTGCTTGGGAGACAGTGGGAGCAGCTGCAATAAAGAGGGTAACTATTCCTAAGAGTAGAATGATAGGCAAGGGGAGAAAAAAGTTCTTTTATGGCCATATGCCTGATGGCCCAAATATTCAGCCATGGCATCCTTTTCTAGTCTGCCTAGTCAGAGGGTGCAGTGGACAAAAAGACAAACAGAAGAACTTACAACGTAAGCAAGATGTGACCTAGTGATTATAGCTGTGCTTTTACTGGCAACGGTGATGCTCAGAGAGGCGCCAGCAGCCAGCTGAGGCCCCCGGGCCTCGGACAGTGACACCTCCACCCTCACTTCCACTGTTGCTGCTGAGATGCCATCTGTAACTGAGATCTCCATGCTGTCCTCCCGGGCAGAGGATCCATCGTGTAGATACTGCAGAACATTTTCCTCTACATCCTCATATGTGAAAGTGTCACCTTTCAAGAATAAAACAAATTGCAAAAAAACCAATTACTTCTGGGAATAATGCTTTTCATTTCCATAACACCTTTGTTCTCAGGATTTCAAAGTACATATAGGATCATAAACTCTGGGAGTTGTAAGCTAATTAGTCCACCCACCCACCCAATATAAGATTCCCTTTATACTACCCTTGCAAAAGGGTTATTTAGCCTGTCCTTCAACACGGCTCAAGGTGGGAGCCTCACTGTTTTACAAGGGAGCTACTTCCACTGACGATAGCTGTAAAATTCTTTTAAGTTTTTAATCATGTTGAGCCAAAATCTGCCTCTAAGCTTCACTCATCTCTCTTCATTCTAGAGAATAAAGAACATGCTTCTGTTCGTTATGATAGCCCTTCTAGAATCTAATCTTGATACTGAAGATTTCCTGAAAAAGTTAAGAAGGTAAATTATGCTAGACAAACCTGTAAGAGATCTTTGTTCTGATTAAGAACATAAGGTTCTTTTAAATTAAAAAACACTTAGAAATTGAAAAATATATTTAAAGTTAGAAACCTAAACTGTGTAAGTCTAGAGTACGAACTTGTGATAGAGCTGATAGGCGTGGTGTGAAAAATAAATGTCAAGGTCATAAATGTTTAAGAAAAACAGGTTTAAACAAAATTTAAAATAAAAAATTTTTACACAGCAGGATTCATTAGAATTCTAGAATCTCCAATATTCAACCTTAAAGTTTATCTAAATTGTTTGGTCATAGAACCCTTTTCATGAGAAATTCTACTTAGTGCCATGGGTCCCAATGATTCCACGAGCACAACTGAGGAACTGGTCTCCTTGGATGTTTTATTCAATTCTATTTCTTCATAGATTATTGACTGCCATAATTGATGTTATATAATGAAACAAAATAATTTATTTATTATTTGTATTCATCTTCTAAGCCTTCTCTTTCAACATTGTGTTAATGCGATTTACTAGTGGTAATGTGCATAAAAAAAGTAATAAAACGAATAATTTACAAACATCTTTAGAACTCGTATATTAATTACACAAATATAGGTTAAATATAATGGCAAAGAAACTGGGCTATGACTGCTATGCTCCTAACGTAGTTCCCTTAGGATGCCAGAAATTTATCTTTTTTTTTTTTTAACATCTTTATTGGAGTATAATTGCTTTACAATGGTGCGTTAGTTTCTGCTTTATAACGAAGTGAATTAGCTATACATATACATATATCCCATATCTCCTCCCTCTTGCGTCTCCCTCCTTCCCACCCTCCCACCCCTCTCGGTGGTCACAAAGCACTGAGTTGATCTCCCTGTGCTATGCGGCTGCTTCCCACTAGCTATCTATTTTACATTTGGTAGTGTATATAGGTCCATGCCACTCTCTCACTTCATCCCAGCTTACCCTTCCCCCTCCCCGTGTCCTCAAGACCATTCTCTATGTCTGTGTCTTTATTTCTGTCCTGCCCCTAGGTTCTTCATAACCATTTTTTTTTTTTTTAGATTCCATATATATGTGTTAGCATATGGTATTTGTTTTTCTCTTTCTGACTTACTTCACCCTGTATGACAGGCTCTAGGTCCATCCACCTCACTACAAATAACTCAATTTTGTTTCTTTTCATGGCTGAGTGATATTCCATTGTATATATGTGCCACATCTTCTTTATCCATTCATGTGTCGATGGACACTTAGGTTGCTTCCATGTCCTGGCTATTTATTGTAAACAGAGCTGCAATGAACATTGTGGTACATGATTCTTTTTGAATTATGGTTTTCTCAGGGTATACGCCCAATACTGGGATTGCTGGGTCATATGGTAGTCCTATTTTTAGTTTTCTAAGGAACCTCCATTCTGTTCTCCATAGTGGCTGTATCAATTTACATTCCCACCAACAGTGCAAGAGGGTTCTCTTTTCTCCACACCCTCTCCAGCATTTATTGTTTGTAGACTTTTTGATGATGGCCATTCTGACTGGTGTGAGGTGACACCTCATTGCAGTTTTGATTTGCATTTCTCTAATAATTAGTGATGTTGAGCATCATTTCATGGGTTTGTTGGCAATCTGTATATCTTCTTTGGAGAAATGTCTGTTTAGGTCTTCTGCCCATTTTTGGATTGGGTTGTTTGTTTTTTTGATATTGAGCTGCATGAGCTGCTTGTAAATTTTGGAGATTAATCCTTTGTCAGTTGCTTCATTTGCCAATATTTTCTCTCATTGTGAGGGTTGTCCTTTCATCTCGTTTATGGTTTCCTTTGCTGTGCAAAAGCTTTTAAGTCAGAAATCTATCTGAACGATACTTCTTTTGTTCAGTAAGTTTTTTAAAAACCTGCCTTTGTGACTCCTAAGTGCCTGTTTGTTGCTCTTACAAATTCAATGTACCTTCAAGGTCAAAGATTTGACACCCTCTCTCTGAAGAGATATTCAGAAGAACGCATTACTAGATGCCTATTAGGAATTATATAAAGGTTTTGAGAAAGTACAGATTGTCAGAATAAGTTTACAGCATCCCAAGGTGACAACTTTGAAAGGGATAACATTCACTTCAATATATGAGAGCCGACTATTAAAAATTAGATTTAGTTGTGTTCTTTGCACTATTCTGTACTTCCTAAACAATCAGCATGTATTATTCTTTATAATCAGGGAAAGTGCAATCAGTATTATTTTGGAAAGCTGGGCACATTACCACCCTTTTTTAGTGGGTGAAGAAACATGTAGTTTACACTCTCAGAGTCACAGTGCTTAAAATATTGTGAAGATTCACATACCAAAATAAGGAAGACAAATTTATCTCCATGAACAGACCACGGGAAAGTGGCAGCTGACCATTCACGTAAGGTCGTTCTAAATGCATTGACTCCAGGTTTCAGAAATCAACAAATTTTACCTACAACTTGAGGAAATAGCTTCATAGTTTTGGGGTGTGGGTAGTGGTACAGAGAAAGAAGTCCCAGATACTTCAGCCAATGGACTAAAGGTTTTTCCTTTCTCCGTATCTCTTTATAGTTTATCCCACAATGTTGCTTTACTTCTTGTCTGAGACATAAAACCAACTGCAATGTGAAAACAATATTCTGTGATAACATATATGAGAAGAGACTCTAAAAAAAAAACGAACGTATGTATATGTATAACTGAATCACTTTGCTGTACACCTGAAACTAACACAACATTGCAAATCAGCTATACTACAATAAAATTAAAACATTAAAAAAAAAAAGAAATCCAAGCAGGCCAATGACAGAGTGAGCAGCTACCTGAGGCCATGGGCCCTGGGAACCCAGCCGTGTACTTAAGGAGCACGCCATGCTGGGGAGGTTTCCGGAGCTCAAAGAGGAGTTCTTCAGGCACTGTCTCCGTGTCTCTTACTCCCAACTCAAGTCCTACAGTCAGGAGAATAGAGCATGGTGAGAAGATGTGTACATTAACAACTGTATACTCTGGGTACAGTAAAGCCCCAGGCCAGGCTGGAAGCCATGTTGTGGGTAATCTGATGGTTAGAAGAAAGTGCTGTCTAATTTGAATCAACCACAAAAAAGAGTGAAAACTTGATAATACAGTCAGTTCCCAAATTACAAGTAGGTTCTTTCAAAAGTTAACTTACGAGTAGGTAGTTCTGAATTCAGAATACCTTTTTTCTTCCATACAAATGAGGGAATGGTAGCCCATGAAAAGGTCAGTCCTGACTGACCGGGTAGGTTTTCTTCCAGAAAATACTCTAAGAAATTGTGTTTGCTTTTCATCATTTCTTCCCTTCTCCTTTCTCTGAATCTACAGAAGAGCCAAGTTATTTTAACAATGGCTGCTCTGGCCATCACTGACATGAGAAGCAGTGGGGCAAAAGGGACAGTCATCTTTGTATCTGTGGCTTGTTTATACGTTGGATGATAAGTAATTTTAGGCCAATACCCATATGTGGGAACTAGATAAGGATGTGTAGAGCACAGCTTACAAAAATCACAATACCGGGCTTCCCGGGTGGCGCAGTGGTTGAGAGTCCGCCTGCCGACGCAGGGGACACGGGTTCGTGCCCCGGTCCGAGAAGATCCCACATGCCGCGGAGCGGCTGGGCCCGTGAGCCATGGCCGCTGAGCCTGCGCGTCCGGAGCCTGTGCTCCGCAACGGGAGAGGCCACAACAGTGAGAGGCCCGCGTACCGCAAAAAAAAAAAAAAAAAAAAAAAAAAAAAAAATCACAATACCCACTATTCGCTCTTAAGATGTTCTTGGTAAAAGAATAAAGTTCTAAAAAGTAAGTATACTAATAGGTAAATAAAATCACATATAGAACACCTGGGCCAACTCTAAGTCATCACAGCTTCTGAAGGTTATGGTGACTTGTCACTCCTACTGTTACTCTTTGCTTTCTAAAGAGAAAACAAGAGCAGTCATTGAAACCACTTCCCTCTCTTCTCTTCTCTGCTCTGTGTTACTTCATATTTTAGTGATGGCAACAAATCAAACTCCTAGAGACTGGAAACTAAATTCTGTGTTGTATTCCATCACTGAGCACTGGCTTCTGAAGGGTTTATTTCCTTCTCTCCATGCTGCTTCCATATGCATGGAAATGGGCAGAGGGATGGTTATGGATGAGATGTCTGCAACTTCTGGAAGAGAAGGTCACTACTTTTTGGTAACCATGAAGAGATTTATACAGGGACTGTTACTGAAATATGGTTCCATTTCCAAGCCATGTTTCTGTCAGGTTCCCAGTTCTTACCTATAGAAGTGCTGCCTCCTGGGCTGACTTTAAGCAGTGGAGCTGTAACCTGGAACACGGGTGGGTGCCGATCAATTCGAAGTAAGTGAACGGTGAGGGCCATCTCTGGACTTGTGTGGCCTCCATCCGAAACTAGAAAGAGTACACGCACACACACACACACACACACACATCAGTTTGTGGTCTGGTCACCTGTAGGCTAGTTCTATAAATATGTAGCCAGAAGCTTTTTTAGATTACCTTAACACTTTGAAGAGATGCTTATAAATAGAAAATGTCAGCAAGCAAGACACTGTGATCTATTCTACAAAGCTCTTTCTACTGAATAACGGAAAAGCTAAAACCATAACAACAAAGTCATTCTAAGAAGCAACTTTCACAGCAAGGTGATATTGACAAATATTAGTGGAAGGGAAAGTAATACAAAATATGCACTCTTAGGTGATGCTGGTAGAAGCTTTTATTGATGGAATATTTTAGATTCAATTCATTCTTCCAATGTTCCAGAGAAATCGTTTTTTCGGGATATCTCTGTTAGAAATGATGTCTGTCTCATTATAAAATGCTTATTTAAAAGGATAGAAAATGTCTACACAGATAATTCTAATGTCATTTGTTTGGAAGTCAGCAGACCCATTTTTACCTGGTCATTATGCACGATGCAATAAATGGAAGAGCACCTTTGCGAATAAAACATTGACCTTAAGATTTTATTCCCCTGGATTACCTGACATCCAAGCGAGCATTGATCACTGGAGAGAAATCAAAGCGGATTTGCCAGACCCTTGATTCTTATTTCCACTTTCCTATATCTTAACACGCCTTCCCTTCTCTAAAAGCCAGCTTTGGAGGAACACCTGCACCAGCCACTCATTGATGTCTTTATCTGCAGTGCCTATTGAGAAAACTGTACTGTTGATATTTTAAACGTGTGGTATGCTTATACATGGGTTGGTTACAAGAAACAGGTTTCCTTCACTACTTTCTCGTGCACTTAGTAAACAAGTCAGTAGGAATCTGACCTCTACTTCAGCCAAGTGAGCCATCACTTAGTGACTCCTGGTAATGATTCCAACAGGTTTTAATTTGTCTTTTCCTTGAGAACACATGTAAAAGATATGGTTGAATTTTATAAGGTACATTCCATGTCCTAGAGAAGTCCAGAAATAGCCCTCCTGAAGGAGAGAAGATAGTATCCCTGTGAGAATGAAGGTTTTATGGCTCTGGTCATTCGGTCAAATGTCAAAGTTATTGTATCTGCTTCTTTGTGCTCAATCTTTTGTTTTCTCTGGATAGTCAGAGGTAGGGACCAATGATTCTTAACTTTTGGGAGTTTGAAGACAAAAGTACAAACTTTTCCATAAATTTCAGTGGATTCAGGATTCTCTGAAGTCCCTGGAATCTAAGTTAAGAAGTCCCTTTATTAAATAAAAATAAATGATTGCAAAATACAATTCTATCTTTTTAATGTTTTACATTGATTTTATTTTTAAGTGTGTGGGGGGCACCTCAGGGAGTCTTCACCATCCTTACCTTACAGAAGAGGAAAGGAAAGGCCCTAAAACTTAAACAGCTTTGGTCATATCGCACAGCTGTCGGTGTGACCAAGGTATATCCTTGTCTCTATAGGTAAAGTGAGGAAAGCTGTTTTCTGGTACATGTAACATAACAACAAAATATACCATGAGGGTGAAGTGCTTTGCAAGCAAACATAGGAGCTTACAAACAAAATTTAGTAATTACATGTCTAGTCCTCTCTTTAAGCAACGTTTTTGATTTCTCTGAGAAATAGTCACACTGCCTCTTTGGTCAGATGCCTCCTGCAGGCACCATTCACCCTGTGTGTTTTCCTCGCTCTGAATGGTTCTGTAGAGCATCTGTGCTTGTCTTGGGCAGTCAGGTCAGGAATATCAGTTTGCTGTCTCAGCTTAGCTGATTAACCAAATGAGCGGCTCTCCCTCATTCCATGGGTTAATGTCAGGGCTTGGGTTTCTTCCTGCCTTAGTTCATTATGTGTCCAAGTTAAATTTTTCTCTCGCAAAACTCTGCTAAAAGAGATGGCTTCTTTCCTACCAGATGCCAAAAGTTTTTCTCTTTTTTAAAAAAAGGAACCTCTTATACCTTTCACAACAGTCAACTCAAAATGGATCATGGAACTAAATGTAAGCTGCAAAACTACAAACTCTTAGATGATAACATAGTAAAAAACCTAGATGACCTTGGGTATGGTGATACCTTTTTAGATACGACACCAAAGACACGATTCATGAAAAAAATAATTGATGAGCTGGATTTCATTAAATTTAAAAACTTCTGCTCTGTGAAAGAAAATGTCAAGAGAATGAGAGGACAAGCCACAGTCTGGGAAAAAATATTTGCAAAAGACACATCCGATAAAGGACTCTTATCCAAAATGTACAAGGAACTCTTAAAACTCAACAATAAGAAACAACCCAATTAGAAAACAGACTGAAAACCTTAACAAATACCTCACCAAAGAAGAAACAAATGGCAAATAAGCATATGAAAATATGCCCATCATCATATGTCAGCAAAAAATTGCAAATTAAAACAACAATAAGATCCTACTGTGCACCAATTATAATGGGCAAAATTTGGAACACTGACAACACCAAATGCTTGTAAGGACGTAGAGCAAAAGGAGCTCTCATATATTGCTGGTGGGAATGCAAAATGGTTCAGCCACTTTGGAAGACAGTTTGGCTGGTTCTTATAAAACTAGACATACTCTCACTATACATACAATTCAGCAATTGCACTCCTTGGTATTTACCCAGAGGAGTTGAAAACTTAGGTCTACACAAAAAACCTGCACACAGATGTTTATAGCAGCTTTATTCATAATTGCCAAAACTTGGAAGCAGCCCAACATGTTCTTTAGTAGGTGAATGGATAAACTATGGTACAGCTGGACCATGGAATATTATTCAACACTAAAAATAAATGAGCTACCAAGCTATGAAAAGAAGGAGGAATCTTAAATGCATATTACTAAGTGAAAGAAGCCAAGCTGAAAAGGATACATATTGTATGAGTACAACTATATGATATTCTGAAAAGAGTAAAACTATGGAAGACAATAAAAATAGTGGTTGCCAAAGGTGGGGGGAGGTGAATAGGCAGAGCACAGAATATTTTTAGGGCAGTGAAAATATTCTATATGATATTATAATGATGGAAATGCCATATGGCAAAAATGCCATATCTTGGTCTAAACCCATAGTATGCACAACACAAAGAGTGAACTCTAGAGCGAACTGGACTTTGGGTGATTATGATGTGTAAATGTAGGTTTATCCTTGGTAAAAAGTGTACCATTCTAGTGAGTGATGTTGATAATTGGAGAGGCTATGCTATGCATGTGTTGGAGCAGGGGGTATGGGGAAAATGTCTGTACCTTCCTCTCACTTAAAAAAAAAAAATTATTTATTTATTTTGGCTGACAGGGTCATAGTTGTGGCATGCGGGACCTTTAGTTGTGGCATGCAGGAATCTTTTAGTTGCAGCATGTGGACTTCTTAGCTGTGGCATGCATACGGGATCTAGTTCCCCGACCAGGGATCGAACCCATGCCCCCTGCATTGGGAGCATGGAGTCCCACCCACTGGACCACCAGGGAAGTCCCCTTCCTCTCAATTTTGTTGTAAACCTAAAACTGCTCTAAAAAATTAAGTCCAAAATAATTTTTTTTTTAAATCACTCAACAGTAAAAAAAAGAACCTCAGGCAGAAACAAGATAAATTAATTTAAGGTCAGCCCAAGGTCCATTTCCTTTACTCTGTATAATAGGTTCATGGATCATTTAACTTAAAGTCCTGGAGAAGGTTAATAGTTAACCCCTTCACCTATTCAAGCTTTCAGGTAAGTATTGAGGCTTGGAAACCAAACTGGCACACTACCATGATACTTGTTTTGCACGACCATAACACATACAGACAGACTAAATTAAATATCTCATACTCAGAGTCAGAAACTTGTATTAAAATCCTGGTTCTACTGCTTACCAGGTACAGAAACATGAGCAGATTACTACTCTAATGACCCTTAGTTTCCTCAGCTTTCAAATGCTAAAATAAAACCTGTCCTTACAATATTGTTATTAGGATTAAATAAGACAACTTATATTGTAAATCGTTTTGTAAAATGTAAACTGCTATAATCTGTTGTATCTTATTACTGATGTATGAACTATCTATAAGTCTGTCACTAGAAATGAGCTGATACTAGGTTCTTTTCAACAATGACAGAACACTAGAAAAAGAAATAAAAGGCAGCCAAATCAGAAAGAAAGAAAGAAAACTGTCACTATTTGCAGATAACATGATATTATATATAGAAAACCCTAAGGAGTCCACCAAAAACCAAGAGAACAAATGAATTCAGTACAGTTGCAGAATGTGAAATCAATACATAAAAATCCGCTGCATTTCTATACACTAATAACAAAACAGTAGAAAGAGAAATTAAGAAAATAATCCCATTTACAATTGCATCAAAAAGAATAAAATACCTAGGGATAAATTTAACCAAGGAGGTGAAAGACCTGTACAATGAAAACTATATGACATTGATGAAAGAAACTGAAGACACAAATAAATGGAAAGATATTCCACACTCATGGATTAGATTAATATTGTCAAAACGACCATAATACCCAAAGCAATCTCCAAATTCAATGCAATCTCTATCAAAATTCCAATGGCATTTTCCACAAAAATTAGACAAACAATCCTAAAATTTGTATGGAACTACAAAAAAAAACCCAAATAGCCAAGCAGTCTTGAGAAAGAAGAACAAAGCTGGAGGCATCATGAGCCCTGATTTCAAACTGTATTCCAAAGTTACAGTAATCAAAACAGTATGGTATTGACATAAAAACAGATATATAGATCAAAGGAACAGAATAGAGAGCCAATAGATATCAGGTCAATTAATTTATGAAAAAGAACAAAGACTATAAAATGGGGAAAGGACAGTCTCTTCAAAACACGGTGTTAAGAAAACTGGACAGCCATATGCAACAGAAGGAAAATGAACCAGTAGCTTACACCATACACAAAAGTTAACTCAAAATGGATTAAAGACTTGAACATGGGCTTCCCTGGTGGTGCAGTGGTTGAGAGTCCACCTGCCGATGCAGGGGACACGGGTTCGTGCCCCGGTCCGGGAAGATCCCACATGCCGCAGAGCGGCTGGGCCCGTGAGCCATGGCTGCTGAGCCTGCGCATCCGGAGCCTGTGCTCCGCAACAGGACAGGCCACAACAGTGAGAGGCCCACGTATCGCAAAAAAAAAAAAAAAAAAAAAAAAAAAAAAGACTTGAACATAAGACCTGAAACTATAAAACTCCTAGATGAAAACATAGACGGTAAGCTCCTTGACACCAGCCTTGGCTTTTTGAATTTGACAACAAAAGCAAAAATAAACAAGTGGGACTACATCGCACTTGCACAGCAAAGGAAACCATCAACAAAATGAAAAGGCAACCTACAGAATGGGAGAAAATATTTGTAAATCATGTATCTGATGACGGGTTAATATCGAAAAAAAAGAAAAAAAATATATATGAAGAACTCATACAACTCAATAGCATAAAAACCCACAATCTGATTTTAAAAATGGGCAGAAAATCTGAAACAACATTTTTCAAAAAAGATACACAGATGGCCAACATGTTCATGAAAAGTTTCTCACTCACTAATCATCAGGGAAACACAAATCAAAACCACAATGAGATATCACCTCACACCTCTTAGAATGGCTATCATCAAAAAGACAAAAGATAACAAGTGTTATGAGGGCATGGGGAAAAGGGAACCTTTTTATACTGTTGCTGGGAATGCAAATTGGTGCGGCCACTACAGAAAATAGTATTAAGCCTCCTAAAAAAATTAAAACTAGAACTGCCACATGATGTGGTAATCTCACTTCTGGGTGTGTATCCAAAGGAAATAAAATCAGTATCTCGAAGAGATACATGCACTTCCATGTTTATTGCAGCACTATTCACAACAGTCAAGATGTGGAAACAACCTAAGTGTCCACTGGTGGATGAATGGATAAATAAAACATGGGACTATAATGTACAGCATGGTGACTATAGTTAATAATACTGTATTCCATATTGGAAAATTGCTAAGAGAGTAGATTTTTAAAGTTCTGATCACAAGAAAAAAAATTTGTAACTATACATGGTGACAGATGTTAACTAGACTTATTGTGGTGATCATTTTGCAATATATACAAATATCAACTTATTATGTTGTACAACTGAAAATAATGCAATGTTATGTGTCAATTATACCGCAATAAAAAAAAATAAAAAACCAGTGACACAACCCTAAAATTTACTATTAATTCAAGTTTGACTTTTTAACCCTCAAAGAAAAAAAGAATATCTGAGAGTTTGAGGGAGATGACTTTATCCCTACTAAGATTTATCCCTACATGAAATATAATAGGACATATGGATGGTTGATTCTAATGGAATAGTCAATCCGAACTAAACAGCTGTTTAAGGATTTATGGTCATCCATCCTCACTCTAGACCTAAGTTAAGAACGTTTGTCTCTACTTTGCATCAGCATAGATGCCAGGTCTGATTCTGCTTTTGCTTACTGGCACTCAGCTTCTACTGTACTTGAACTAAAACTAGGATGCTGAGGTCTATACACAGCTATCACAACTCACTGTCTGGGTCAGAACACTTCCAATAGAAGGCTGTTTCATCTACATTGAAAACTTGTTGTTTAGTGTAGCCACCATCATTAAAGATCTTAGCTAGATCTTCTGGATAACTTGCTGCAGCTTCTGCGCCAGCACTTACCGCTTCACCTTGCACTTTTATGTTAAGAAGATGGCTTCTTTCCTTAAACCTCATGAACCAACCTCTGCTAGCTTCAAACTTTTCTTCTGCAGCTTCCTCATTTCTCTCAGCTTTCATAGGATTGAAGAGAGTTAGGGCCTTGCTTTGGATTAGGCTTTGGCTTAAGGGAATACTGTGGCTGGTTTGATCTTCTATCCAGACCACTAAAACTTTCTTCCTATCAGCAATAAGGCTGTTTTGCTTTCTTATCATTTGCGTGTACACTGGAGGAGCACTTTTAATTTCCTTCAAGAACTTTTCCTTTGCATTCACAGCTTGGCTGTTTGGCACAAGAGACCTAGCTTTTGGCTCATTCTGGCTTTTGACATGCCTCCCTCACTAAGCTTAATCATTCCTAGTTTTTGATTTAAAGTGAGAGATGTGTGACTTTTCCTTCACTTGAAAACTTAGAGGTCACTGTAGGGTTATTAATTCGCTTAATTTCAATATTGTTGTGTCTCAGGGAATATGGAGGCCTGAGGAGAGGGAAAGAAACAGAGGAATGGCCAGTTGGTGGAACAGTCAGAACACACACAACTTTTATTAGGCTTACTGTCTTATACGGGTGTGGTTCCTGGGGCCCCAAAGCAATTACAATATTAACATCAAAGATCACTGCGCACAGATCACTACAACAAATATATTAATAATGAAAAAGTTTGAAATATTGGAAAAATTACCAAAATGTGACACAGAGACAGGAAGTAAGCAAATGCTTCTGGAAAAATGGCACTGACAGACTTCTTTACACAGCGTTGCCACAGACCTTCAACTTGTAAAAAATGCAGTATCTATGAAGCACAACAAAGTAAAGTGCAATAAAACGAGGTAAGCCTGTATGTGCCTCTGTTTTGGGAGCTTTACACATATGTAATTATTATTTATTATCCTCATTGATGGATAAGGCATTCAGGTACAGAGACGTTAAGAAACTATTCCACAGTAGGCTGAACTCCAGGCAGACTGGATCCAAAGTCTAAGATCTTAATCATTATTACCTCTTTTTAATACATATTAGGACAAGTTGAAACTGGGCTTAAAGAACACTAATCTTTGGTATCCTTGGTGGATTATAATTATTTTTTCTATGAATACAAAGTTAAGCTATTACTATTTTATCTAGCCATGTGATTATTTTAGAAGAAACTTATGTAACTTTTAAGTTGTTCTTAGAAAATAGCTAAAAGTAATGATGAAGACAGCAAAAAGAAGGAAAAATTCTATCTTCTAATAAAATTGAGATTAAAATTTTCACCTGTGAAGTGGAATTTCACTGAGTCTGGGAGACCTGAAAGAACAGAAGACAGAAAATCAGTATACTAAACATTTTGGGGCCAGAAATAGATGGGAAAGGTACAAACTATAGGGCAGAGGTTAGAAAAGTAAAGGACATTTTAACCTAAATTATTATGACTTAAGGAAAGATCACCAGGTTGTTTGCTAATGTTATGTTGACTCTAATGGTGCCAACGCTAATTTTAAGTAACAAAAAGAACCACAGAGTGGAATGATTTTATATCACATCAGTTAGAGTGATTTATAATACATTTATTCAGATCCCATTTTACCAGTACATAAAATCCTACAAATCGGTGAATGTGGGTGATGTCGTATGTCACTGACAAGGCTTTCTGGTGGGTCAATTCCATTGTAGATATAGTGATGCCTGGGACACTGATTTACACACTATAACAGTGTAAGAGATTTATCTCGTGGCATTTATCCTGTAGATTATACAGGATAGGAGTCTGCTCTCTCTAAAAAGGCTCTAGGAACACAGGCGAGCATAGTGGATTCGGAAATAACCTCAACCAGGGCTGACATGTTTTCTTTCCCTCTAAGCCCAGGAGGACCTGAGTTTCTTGTAAAGTAGGTCTTGTAAAGTTGGGGTTAGAGGACCGTGAACATTTTCACTGGCTATGAGTTATCCGGTTAGTAAACACTGGGGATACTCTTAGAGAAGAGGTCTATCCCAGCGCTTAGGGATTTTCAATCTAATTGAGGAGTTCATTATTTTCTAGACAATTGCATCTATAATGGCATATTAAATAATGGCAAATATTACTTTAAATGTTTGCCATGCTTGGAAACATAACTCTAAAATTATTCAACCCCTGTTCAACTCACCATAAGAAATCACCAACTGTTCTGTATGATTAAAGCTACTGTATGATTAAAGCTACTATATAAAAATAATACTCTATATTAATCATGTTATGTGACACATACATCTTAAAGATCATAAAGAAACAGGCTTCAAGATTTTTAGTATCATTCCAAAGCACAGAAATATTTAGGGGTAGGGACTTAAAACTCAGCAGCTTTGAATACTGGGTCAAGGGGAGACTAATGGGTGGCAAGGATTAAGGCTATCCTGGCTTAGTGGAAGGGCACACACTTGCTTGAATTAGAATTGTAGTTATTCTTTCGCTCAATCTTCTCTTCTTTAAAAAAGGTGTCTTTGTCAAATCCTGGTTTTAATCCCAAAGGTCACCTACATGGGACCTTCCATGAAGTACGGCAGGATCCTTCTCACTAGATTCCCCTCATCCACATGCCCATCTGTCCTGGCTTCGTCCTCAAACCACTCCCATCGCTGCAGTCAAAGAGATCCTTATGAAAAGGCATCCTCCTATAACTTAAAACCTCCACCAGGTCCTTATTGTTCTTGGGATAAGACTCCAAATCCCTGCAGTCTCACAGTGGCCTTAAGGTCTGCCCTCTATCTCTCCCTGCAGGCCCATCCCCACTCTGTTCAACCCTCTACATTCCAGACACAATAACTTTTTTCAGTGCCTAGAACATCACATTCTCTCCCTCCCAGGGCCTCTGCACAGGGGCATGTGCCCTTCCTTCAGGAATGTTCTCCCAATGATCCCGACACACACACTTAGCCTAATTAGCTTCTACCCACCCCTCTTCTGTCAATATCTCCCTGGGGCAGCCTCCAGTGGACCCTCAGTCTAGGTCAGCCTTGCTACATCCAATTCCACCACTGAACATTCTTCCTTCTTTTTAGAGCTCTTATCTCAGCCTGCAATTAAACATTCATTACTGGGATTACTGATCAAATTCTGTCTCTATACCTAGGATCCCCAAACTCGCCAGGATTCCTGCCTCTTTTTGCTCACCACTAGATCTCCAAGGCCCATTCGGGCCTTGCCATACAGGAGGCACAAAATAAGGCTTTATTAAAAGTATGCCCTGAAGAACCACAAGGAGTGGTTGTAGAATATAGTGCCTTGGGTGCCTCAAAATAGAGAAAAAAAGCATTACCAGCAAAGGAGAAGGCCATGATCTCCTGGAGGTGGGGGGCTGCAGTGGGGGGACGGTACATAATGTTGCCCTGGTTAATGTCTTCCTGGGTGAAATACCGGATGGGAGAGTGAGGCTGGTCCCTGTGTTCGATGATGCCTAGGAGGAAGAGAGACGGCATGAGCAATCAACAGTAATTCTGACGGCTGACTGAATGATCAGAGCCATAAAGCTGCCTTTCCCACTGGCGGAAGTCTTTTATCCTTCAGGAACAATTGCTCTCAGCTTGTTCTTGGTATACTATTCTTCAGTTATTCAAGAAAAGGGCAAATCTGAAACCCAGATACCCTTGACTAGGCCTCATTGACCATAAACAATAGTAAGATGCAAACTACTGCCCCCTAATGTAGCTTAGACCTGGGAATTCTGAAGTCATAGACACTGTACCATAATTATGAGATTCTCTCAATTGAGTTTAAGTTCAAAGGTCAACGTCGCTACAAAAATGGCACAGGCCGGTCTCCTGGTGAGGCTGTAAAGATTTTTTTCAATCTATCCTCTTTCCTTCAGAAAATCCTTAGTCTCTGTGATGACCTTTGGCAATAGTAACATGGATCTTGATCTGGATTTGCAATTATCACTAACTTATAAATGCTTTAGGGGTGGCAGATTTGCCTGTCATTTCTAAATTCTGCAGGTACAGAACTGATGCTATGATCATCTTTCATGTCCTACTTACTCTTTAAAAGGAGGACACTAATTCAGCTTCTGAGGGACTGACAGACCTACAGTCATTCAGGTTGCTGGTCTGAAAGAACATCTCCACCCTAGCAACGTAGGGAGGACAACTCTAGCTATGGCTTAGCAGATGAAAAAAGAAGACGGAGGACTTTTAGTCTTTTAATTTCTTTGGACTTTATCAAAAGGGAAATGAAATTTAATTTCTCCTTGGGAGAAACTGATAATGTGAAAGGCTCATAGCTAAGGCAGTGGTTGGTCTTGGGAGAGCAGCCTCAGAGACAGGAGCAGAAGTGTCTTCGTAGAAGCTGATCTCCTCGCTGTAAGGCACACACACATCTCTCTGGAAACAGGCTTGGTAGCTGAGCCCAAAGTTAAGGGATCTGAAGGCTGGGGACTGATGGCCAGGGCCCACCTCTCCTCTAATTGTAGTTCCACATTTCCATGCTCCTGTATGAGAGCACAGAACTGTGTGCTGACACATGTTTGTCACGATGGGAATTCCAGAGTTGTGAAGCATTTGACATGACAGATACTAAATGGTCTTCTGGGTCAGTATCTCCTTAAGGAGAACATTTGCACATTCTCACAATTAGGAAGTTTCCTTCCCCTTCATTTGGGTGACCGGTAATACTACTGTAAACGTAATTGTTTTTTTGAAGCTCATAGGGTATTAATATGTAGGAGCACTACGTAAACTTCTAGAAGTCATAAACAGCATTTATTACCTTTGTTAAAAAAAAAGAGGAGGAGGGGCTTCCCTGGTGGCGCAGTGGTTGAGAGTCCGCCTGCCGATGCAGGGGACACCGGTTCGTGCCCCGGTCCGGGAAGATCCCACATGCCGCGGAGCGGCTGGGCCCGTGAGCCATGGCTGCTGAGCCTGCGCGTCTGGAGCCTGTGCTCCGCAACGGGAAAGGCCACAGCAGTGAGAGGCCCACGTAACACAAGAAAAAAAAAAAAAGAGGAGGAGAGCCTTATCCATGCGGGGGAGAAACTGAGTATGTGTGGCTCAGCCCCCATTGGGCTCTCTGGCAGAGCTCCTTGTCCTTAGCGCATGCTCATTCTGGTCCACTCGCCTATCAGAACCTCACCAGGGCAGGCCCTGTCCCTACAGGCAGTGCGTGGGAGGGGAACTCATCCAGTGATGAAGTTATGTGCACACGATGTTCTCCAGTACAGCTCTGTCAGTACCAAAGCTGACACATTCATCTCCATCTGCCCGGCCACAGTGTCTCCCTCTCAACTGGTTCTCAACTCAGAGGACAGGAACAGAGGTGATGAATAATTGTTACTCCTTAAATCCTCAACGAGTAGAAGCAGACAGAATTCCAGAGCTTCTAAGGCTGGTCAACAAGTAGAAGACAACAGCACCACTCAAAACATCATTTACTGCACGCCTTACCTTGACTGGGATGCAAAGGTAGAGTGATATTATATATTATCTTTCCACTCGGTCTCTCAGAGTTTACAAAGGAGAGAGAATGAGGCTGAATCACAGTCAGGCCGTCCTCCCGAGCCTACACAAAGTTGAAGAGAGAAGAAGAGAAAATAGTGTGACGAAAACAAAAGCCAGAGGCAAAAACGAACCTCATTAAAAAAAAAAAATCAACTTCCTCTGTTAGTCACATTTAGCAAAATTTTCTCTGAGAGTTCAAAGGGAGGATCTGGTCTCCTTGCAGATGCGTCCTGGCTGATTCGCCCTTCTCTCCCCTGCCCTTGGCCCCCTGGGTTTATGTTGGTACCTGCTGTGGGTGCCCCAATATGATCACTTCTCCCTAGTTGGAACTCACAGTGGTACGTGTTTGGAAATGAGCCATCACAGCTGGCTATTCTACTATTCACAGCTGGATCCCTACAGCTCTGCTCCTCTCATTTAACGGGCTAAGGTTATATCTGGTGAGCATTTCTCCCAACCCCCCAGCTTACTAGTGGGAACTGTGATGCATTCTTTTCCTTTTTTAACTTTGATGGTTTCAAATGGCTAAAGATGAACTCACCTCAAATGCCAGAGAGGCTCACCATTTGAATTCAGAGATTTAAGAATTATGTGTTTATTACAGCTTATAACAATAGTCAATATTTCTCTTCATCTCCATTGTACTATTCAAAAGAACTAGATACTGCTTTTTTGCTTCTAGCTTTCAGGACCCAATGAACGAGTCAAGTGAAATTAATCTGAAGGCCAATGTGTGTGCAGCTTTCACAATCCATTCACCTGTGTGTGTTCACAACCCATTAACAGTGGACAACATTGGAAGAAAAGGAGAGATTCAGAATTCCATGACCAGACCTAACAGAAATTTGGGGACAGCAGCAAAAACACAGAGTGGGGAGGAGAAAATGGAAAAGGAGTGTGAGCACGGGCCCCTTGCCTGGGTCACACATGCCGATAATAAGACAGAACAAAAATATCTGCTCATCGCAGACTCTTCCGAACTGACCCTTGAAGAGTTAGCGTTTGACATGCTCTCCTGCTCTTTCAAGCTCTGCTACTTTCAGAAGGAATTTCCCATTTAGGGAAGGGTTGAGTGGGGCTCAGTAATTCTCATGGAGGAGGGCATGGTGTTCTTCCTTTTACCAATGAAAAGATTGAACATTGCAGTTGCTTCGTAACTGTCCCCAAGGCATACTCGTCCTGGGAGAGGCAGCATTTGCAGGTTAGGACAACCCCCTATTTCAGGTCACTGCTCAGGTCTGGAATGTAAGGAGCAAGGAAAATCAGAATTGCAAATAGCAGCTGGTCTCTCACCCTAAAATAAAACAGGTTAGGACAACAAAAGAAAAACATACGCCCTATGTAAGGTGTTTACAGCCCATGCATGTGTGCATACATCCATAAATGTGTACACGTGTGGGCACAGGTACACGGACAAAAAGTGCAGGGTGAGTACATTGTTCAGTACCGCTTGCCACCTTTTAATCTCAAAACCATCAGGACATCTGAAAGTTCTCAAAGTATTATGGGATATTTTCGAATATTTAGATGTCCCTAAAACAATAAAGTGGTAAGAAAAAAGAATTATCATGGACCTAGGACGACAGAAAAGGGAAATGTGTTCTAGCCAAGAAAACAGATGTTTTATTACAGAACTTGTTGATACTATTTTTTTACTAATAGAAAGAGACACTAAGCAGAAAAGGCGAGGACTTGATTCTCTGAAGAAAGCAATATTGAGGTTGAGCTATATCAAAGTATAATCAGTTTTAATATTGGCTATTTGAAGTGTTCAATATTTATCAATCAAACAGTAAGAAATGAGAGACTAAAGTTAATGGAAATCATTATAGAAGACACTTTTTTTTTTATTAAACTATCTGTCAACAAAGGAAGATTATAGAATAATGGTTTCCGTAATACCCATATTACCTCTGAATACATCCAGAATCCAACCACTTCTCCCCATGACATTGCTACCATCCTGCTGGGAGCCACATTCTCTCACCTGGATTACCACAACGGCCTCCCAGCAGCTCTCTTGCCCTCCCCCAACAGTCTATTTCAGCACAGCAGCCAGCATGATGCCTTTAAAAAGGATATTGGACCTCTACTCAACACCCTGCAATAGCTCTCCATGTTACTCAGAATCAAAAGTCCCTACGATGGCCTGTGAGGCGGACATGGTCCCGAATCTGCTCCACCCCCATCCGCCCACTTAGCACATCTGTGAATTCATGCAGATTCCTCTGGCTTCCACTTACTTTGATCCAGCCATACTGCCTTCCTTGCTGTTCCTTGAATATCTAGGCATGCTCCTACCTTGATACCTGTAAATGAATGGTTCCCTGGGCCTGGAATGCTCTTTCCACACGTATCTGTACAACTATCTCTCTTACCTTCTGCAAGTCTTTCTTTAAATGTCATTGTCTTAAGGTAACCCACCCTGACCACCTTATTTAAAGTTACAACCTAGGTCTCCCCTGCTACACTTCCAATCTTCTTGGCCCTGATCTACTTTTTGTTTTATCATAATACTTCTCACTAACATGCTATATGTGAGTTGCTTATTTATTTTGTTTATAACTTATTGTCTATTCCCCTCCCCCAAGAGAATGTAAACTCCATGAGAACATAAATTTTTGTTTGTTCATGGACACCAAGCACCGAGCACATGGCACATGGAAGTGCTCGATAAAAATTTGTTGAATGAATGAAAAAATATTATTATGAAAAAAATTAAGCTAGTAATAAAAATACTTTAAAAAACAACTTCATCGATAATTTTTTAAGAATATTTTTTCATCGTATTTCAACGTCATCTAAAGAATTAGAGAGGCAAACATTTGAACACTTAAGATACAGCAAAGTGTGCATGACTAACATCTTTAAACTTCCAGGTCAGAATTTATAAATGACATTATCATTTCACCCTCCATTAAAAAAAAAAAAGAATTTCCCATGTTGACTGTCATTCTACCAAAGCAGCAAAGCCCATGGCGGGCCTGAGAAATCACACACCCATGAATGATGAGATGAGATAAGTAAAATGAAGGTCCTACTGTCTTCTCACATGGTTTAGTTAGGACAACAAAATTCATTCATATATTCATGTATTCAACACATTTAATTAATTCATATATTCATGTACTAAATTTTTAGTAAGAACCTACTATGTGCAAGGTACCAGGCAAAAAGCTGTAGAAGATACAAGATGAATCAGATATAGACCTTTTCCTCAAGGAATTTCACTTTTCAGTGGGAGAAACTCATAAACAGCTCTAAGGTAGAAAATGCTAAGTAGTGTGAAAGGCTCAGATAAAGCACAACAGTAATTCCAAGGATAACAAAACATTTCCAGAGACTGCAGATAATAATTATACTAGTATCTGAAATGTCTCAAGAGAAAACATAGACACAGACACCCATAGCCATAAAACAAATACAGCAGGCCCAGGCTTGAGTCCATATCACAAAAAGATCAGCTGTTCTAACTGGATCCCTGCTAGCCTCAATAAGAATGGTTTTAAGAGAACTCTTGCTACAGCAATCACTTTGGAAGCAAATGAAACCAGGAAAGAAAGGCCTTTTCCTCAAGTGGTGACCTTGGGCAACCCAACCCTGAGGACCGCAATCACTTAGAAAAGGAAATAATCAATCTTCTTTCACATTAAGAGATAATAGAATCTATCTCCCCTTTAAGAGAGGACTTGGAAATATGATATTCAAAGTGTGTGTTTGTGTGTGTACCCATATAATTAATTTGTTTGAATTCGAAGGTCATACAAGAAGATATTATTAGCCATGTGAAAGTAGGCCTGAAAATATTCACTTAGGCAACAAATATTTACTAAGCAACTATTTTATATAAGGCATTGTGCTAGATGCTGAGGAAGATACCAAGGTTAATAAATCAAAGGTTTTGCCCTTAAGGATCTTCTAAGTCAAATAGTGGATGATTACTTGGAGAACTGGGAGTTGATGTGAATCTGTTAACTTACTTGAAGAATCTGACACTATCTATGCTGCGATACGCACGTCTTCAGATCCCCTTGCTCAAATTTGATATATATTCTAAATGTACACATCTCACACATGTTTATATATATATGATATATGTGTATACATATCTTATATATATATGCATGCATATAATTCTGATGAGCACTACAGACCAAACCATAAGATCCCATTTAAAGGATCTTAGGTTTGATGAATAACAGAATTACAGAAATGTCACAGAACAAATTTTCATTTAGGCACGTATTTGATTATATTGCTTCTCATTCTGTGCAATCTTCCTGGGGAATCTCAGTGATTTCTGAGGATTTAACCACTACCAGCCATTAATGATTCTCAAAGGTTTATCACTCACCTTGAATAGCTACTGATCTTCTTCTACCTGCCCTTAATATGCACGCCCTTTACAAGCACATCCCAGACTGAGTGCATCATGCCTTCCACCCCTCCCCCTCCCCCTCAAGTCCTCATACATTCCCCATCTCAATGAATGGCATCTCTGTATGCTCAGAAAATGGGGTGCTTCGCCCTCTCCCATATCTAATTGAGCACTGTCTCTAAAGATCTCTAATCTCCTAACTTTTTTTTTTACCACCTTAACCGCTTTTAAGTGTACAGTATAGTAGTGTTAACTAGATGCACATTGTTCTACAACAGATTTCCAGATTCTTTTCCTCTTGCAACACTGAAACGCTATTGAATAACAATTCCTCTTTTCTCTCTCCACACCCCACCCATTCCCCACAGGGGCAACCACCGTTCTACTTTCTGTTTGTAAGCGTTTGACTAGCTCAAATGAGTGGAATCCTGCATTATCTGTCTTTTTGTGATTGGCTTATTTCATTTAGGACAATATCCTTAAGGTTCATTCATACTGTAGCATATGACAGGATTTCCTTTTTTTAAAGGTTGGATAATATTCAGTGGCTGTATATACCACATTTTCTTTATCCACTTATCTGTCAAAGGACATTTAGGTTGCTTCCATCTCTTGGCTGCAATGAATATGAGTGTACGAGTATCTCTTCAAGATCTCACCAACTCTTAATCCTTATTGCCACTGCATGACCTTCATGCCACCAACCTTTCTTGTTCTAGGTGACTTCAGTAGCCTATTTCTTGGCCTCCTTGCTCCCTGTCTCGCCCCATCTGGGGTGTTCTCTACCCTGCAGCCAAAATGACCTTCTCAAATTGAGACTCTAAGCATGCCACCTCTCTGCTGTATCCTACTTGCCCTAACAGCCTTTCTGGACGAAATGGAATCTCCTTCAACTTATCTTAAGGTCCTCCGTGATCTCTCATTTCTTCTTTCTTCTTCACCTAAAGATTTATGCTCCAGCCAACTGAACTCTCCGTCATTCCTCAAACATGTTATGTTCTCCTGCGTCTCCATCTTCTTTTCAAATGCTGCTCCTCTGCCTGGAATGAACTTCCGCCTATTTCTAGTCTAGATAAGAGGGTCTGCAAGTGTAGTGAGCAGAGCAGTAGCAACAGTATCACCTGGGAACCTGTTAGAAACTCAAATTATCAGCCCTATACCAGACCTACTGAATTGGAAAACTCTGGGGTGGGCTCCAGCAATCCGTGAATTAACAAGCCCTATAGGTGATCCTAATGCAGGCTGAAGTTTGAGACCCTGATTTAGAGATAATATTCACTTCAACCAGCTTGGTTCACCTTCTACAGGATGCCTTCCTTGACCTCTCCTATGCCTTGCTGGACTAGGTGCCCTGCTATCTGCTTCCATGCCATGTCTCTGTCATGACATTTATTACTGTATTGTCACTGTTTATTTATTTTCTTGTCTCCCTCTTTAGACTCTAAGTCTAAAATAGACTAATAGAGACTGCATTACATGATCACTGAATCTCCAATGTCTTCCACAGAACTTGGCATAAACTAGGGACCCGCAAGTGTGCAAGACTGAATAACTGAATGATTGGAGAGGTAGACTCCTACCCTTAAACATCTACATGAATATACTATGTATGAATTTAGCATATGTATTCACAATGTGTTTACCAAATATGTACAAAACTTATGTGCTTAGATGGGTCCAAATCACTGCATTGAGAATGTGCTTTTGTCACATTTTACAGTATGTATATCTTACAGTAATGGCTCTAATTAATGTCAAAAGAAATATAAACTGTGTATATTTTAGGGAATGAAAGAGCAGCCTGATCACATTTTACAGTAGACTAACCTTTGTGATACCCTAAATTACACAGAACAGACCTAATTTACAAACATGCAACCTGAGACCCTCAAGGTTAAGTATGTTGAAAAGTTTCTAGAGGTTTTCAGCAAAAGAGCGGGAGTGATGCCATCTTCATGGCTCCTGGCCCATTTTTTTTCCCTCTAAAGTCAAAATAACACCACATTAGCATTTGGCAAGAAACGTGTATGCACATTTTTCTTTACGCTTTAGAGAAAATTCTGGTCCAAGCTCCTGCAGTCAGAATGATGAATTATAGACTTTATAGTGTTCCTGAATTATGATTTCTTTAAATTACAGTTTACGGTGGAAATGCCGATAGCATGTATCCATTAAAAACTTTGTTTCCCCTTTTATGTCTCTGTCAAGCCCCAGACCCATAATTTCTAAAACTCTACCTGCTGTCTTTGTTGCAGCTCAGGAGTGCTGCACCACTTTGGAGTGTAATTCCGTGGGCGCTAACTAAAATGTGGATCCCTGATGATTAATTTACAAGGACTTAATGTGCTGTGGCTCTGTCTAGAAGAGGGGTCTGGCATTACATGCCCCATAGATATAGGATTACAGTGGAACTGCTAATTGTCTGAACTCAACGCCATGTACTAATTTAGTGCTCACCTTGCTCCAAACCTTTCCATGTGTCCACACTCCTTCCCACGCAGCATACAAGCTCCTCTGTGATCTAGCTCGCAAAACCCCACAGGCTCACCACTCCCTTTCAGCCCCTCTCGTCTTCCAGTCTCATTGAACTGTTCGCAATTTTCCCAACAATCATATTGTCTCTCCCCTCTGGGTCTTTGCATGTGTTGTTTTTATGCCTGGTGACGCCCTTTGCCATCACCCCACTATTCTTTCCAACCTGCCTCCCAAACCTTCACTTGGATATTTGCTACTTATCTTTCTGGAGTCAGCACAGACATCACTTTCTCCAGGAAACTTTTCTAATCGAAAGGAAACTACTAACAGGACTTCTAAAACAGAATAACCGTTTCTCCAGCTAGATGGAACTCTAACTGGCTGAATAATTATACCCAAATAGTAATCATTAAATGGATATAAGCCTGAAATTCCTTCCAGGTACTCAAGGAATGGTTCTGTGAGTGTCTGGAACGCTGTAAGAGGGCTCAGCAGCAATGGATGGGAGGCTGGAGTGGATTCCCTCTAACCTTCCTTTCACTCTGGGAATTTTAAGTTTCTTCTTTCAAGTCAATGAGAAACGAGTTCACAGGGCTGGTATTTTTGACCCCAGAGCCCGTGTTCTGAGCCAAGCATTCTGTCACATCTCATCAACCTGCCTCCTCCAAGCAGAAACCATGAGCCCTGCTACCCAACTCACGGTCATGTGAAGAGATGCTCCTGGAGAGCGTTTGGGTGCTTCCGGAGTCTGGGGTAAGATGGCGATGTTGAACATGCGGCTCTCCAAATGGGCGTGAGCCTCCGTGGCACTGGACACCTGCAAAGACACGGCACACTGGTGAGCCTCTGGTGGGCAGAGTATGTTTGCCTGTGTTTATTTTTTCCCTTTTGAACCATCTGTCTTTGAATTCTGTATGCTCCTGTATTACGATTTTCATTCTGCTCTTCATATTTTAAAATTCCTTTTTTTATTGATTATAAAAACGATACATAAGCATTTTAGGCAATTGTGAAGTTGCAGGAAGGGATAAATAAGGAATAAGAGTCATCTAGAATTTCACTACCTAGAAATAGTCATTACTAATATATCGCTGCATTTCAGTTTAATCTTTTTTCCATGTATATGTGAAACTATATACAATTGTATATTCTAAATGTTTACTTAACACAATACTATGATATTTTGCTATACCATTAAACATTCTTGAAAACATAATTTTGATAGCTACATAGTGTCTCATTATGAGCATACACAACACATTATATCAATATACGTGATGTTTATTTCACTTTAGTCTTTACCCAGCACAGATATCTACACCTAGATTATAAATGACAAATCCCAGCCTCATCACTGCAAGGCAAGGTTAAGAACATTTACAACTAGGGTAGTGGTCACAAAATCAACTTTTTCCTGCTTCAGAAATGCTGAAAAATGATGCTCTTCTCATGCAGCCTCTCCCTTTCCTCAGTGCTACCTCGCTGTTCCCTTAAACTCGCCTTCCTTCCATTGTCTGCTCCTTAGGCTTGTTAGAAGAATTGCTAAGGCCCATGTGGCCATGTGGAGTTGTGTTAATTCCATGTGAGAGGGGCAGGGTTCTGTAAATCCTGAGAAAAAGGGCAGGAATAGCAGCCCTTTCTCTATGTCTTCTAAAATTACACCCTCCAGGAAAACTGTCTTCTCTGTACCTTGATCACATCAGGCGCCTGGAGCTCAAGCCTCAGAATATCAACTTGTTTCCAAGAAGGCATCTTATAGTGTCACCATAAATAATATTAACAGCCACAGCTATCATTCACTGAGCACTTATCATGGGCTCGGCACTGTGCTAGCTACTTTTCAAAAGTTTTCTTACCGAATACCCATCAAGTAGATATTATTATCTCCTTTTTTACAGATGAGGAAACTGAAGGTCAAAAAGTTAAGGTGTCAAGGTCACATAGCCAACAAGGGTCAGTATTTAAAACCAGGTCAGCGGGTTTGTGACCTTCCTACGGACCACAGTGACTCAAGTTGGAAGCTTTAGGAAATCAGGAAGGGGAAGATATGTTCTCCTATCTCTTGAAGAAAAGGAATGGAACTCTGCAGGAAGTGAGAGGTGAGCAGATTACCAAGCAACGGTCGCAGTTCTAGCTTCCCTAGCAAAGACACAAGTGTAAAATATGTTGGTCTTTTTCAAATTACATCCCCTGAGGCTATGTCAACGTGATCTGAATATGCCAAAACCAGGGCTCCTTCCCCTGCCAAAAATGTGCCTGCTTTCTTCTCACTATGCCATCCTCTAATTTTTTAATACCACTTGCATTACACAAATCCCAAGTCTTAGATGCAAAGTAACAGATGGGCTGCATTGATGGCTCATGACAGCACATCAACATTAAAACGAAATTAAATCCATACAACTCCTTGTATTGCATTTTCTGCTTTAAAGAAAATAAAAAAGAAGGGACACGAGAGGAGAATCATTAGAACGGCATCTTTTTTAAATAGTCTAAAATCCTAAGGGACACTAAAATGATGAATGGGGAAAGTTGCCAACCATTTATTTTAGCACATAGCTACAGTGTCTGTGTCGTTTCACATCAAAATATGAGATAAGCCTATCAAACCATGAGATTTTAAAAACAAACACACCAAAACCTTCACATCCAAGAGAAAATGATCCCAGAGAGCTGTTTCATACTTGCAGTAAAGATGCTGTCAGTGTTCAAAATGTACTTTTTGAAATGCTTCAGAGGGGGTTCACAAATCATGTACGAAAACTGAGCTTGTTAACTTCATAATTACTCCTTGTTTTAACTAAAAATAATTGCTACTCTTCTTTTTTACCAGACACGATTCTGAATGACTTTGGGCTATAGGGTTTTATTTTAAAATCCACTTCCAAAGGATGATATGCTGTCACTACTGAGGATATGCTAAAGAATATCCCACAGATTTTGAAGGAGATTTCAAATAGGAGTTCTAAACACATTTTGAGCAGAATGTGTGAAGACCCTCCAAAGGGAACCACTTTCTAAGTAATGATGTTTTTAGAGTCTTAAACTCTAGCGAATTTGTTTACAAAAATCAGCAACTTCTGCTATTTTATAATAACCCACTTAGTAACCAACTTGCAAAAGCAATCAAATATCACTTTAGCAGGTGCTGAGAATGACTTTCCAGGGAAGTGCTCCATACTGATAATGAAGGCAAAGGCAGATCTGAGGAGTCCAGTCTGTTGAGGTGACTTCTTTTGATTGAGGTCTTTGCTTCCATTCTGACTCATTATTTGAGGACTGTTGAGTCCCCAGGTGCTAAAACTGAAAAATTAACTCGGGCAAAGGGCACATAATGTTTGCTCACTCATTGGACATTCAGTGTGCTCAGTATAATCTCATTTTAACTGTTTCCAGGTTTATTGCAACTAGCTCTCTGGGGAAGCACACTTTTTACACAATATAAATTAGTCAGACAATGAAGATGTACACACCAGGCATCAGGAGCAGAATGGACGATAATTTTAACAAGATGAGCTATCGTGGTAGTTTATCCCCTACTGGATTCCTAGACCAAGGAAATGACTCAGACATAGATGCTGCTTTGGCTGATCACCATGAGGGCTTCCTTATATTTTCCCTGACACTTTCCCCAAATCTTTTCTGTATCTATGCTTAAATGGTCTTTCTCATTCATACTTCCTCATTCCTTTGTGTTTCTGTTCCATTATTTATTTCCAAATTATCCTTGACAGAGGTTTGTCTAATGTTATGGGTCTTTCCAAAGATTCAGGTTTTGTACTTATTTACTAATTCTAGCATCTTATAATTAGTCAATTCCTCTTTTACCTCTATAAATGCCTTCCTTTCGCTTTCTTTTGGCTTCTCTGTGGTTCTCCAGCTTCTTGAGTTGAATATTTAGTCCATTAATTTTCATGCTTTTCTGTTCAACAATAAGAGCTTAAGGCCATTGATTTTCTTCCGAGTATTACTTTGTCCATATCATTTCAGTTCTGATAAGTTGTTTCCTCCTGATCAATATTTCTTAATAGTTTGCCATTTTGATTTCCATTTAGAACTAGTAATTATTAAGGAATTCCAAATGGTTTGATTTTCTTTGCCCTTTTATTATTAATTTCTAATGGTACTTCATAGTAGTCAGGGAATGCGCCCAGAATAATTTCTTGTTCTTTAATTTATTGACAGAATAAATTAAACCAACCTTATAGTCTGGTTGCCTCAGGCTACTCTAACAAAAGTACCGTAGACTGGGTGGCTTATGAACAATAGAAATTTATTTCTCACAGCTCTGGAGGCTGGAAGTCTGAGATCAAGGTGCCAGTATGGGTGGGTTCTAGTGAGGGCCCTCTTCTGGGTTGTGGACTGCCGACTTTTCACTGTTTCCCCGTGGCGGGCAGCAGAGAGGGGGAGCAAGCATGACTCTTGTAAGTATGCTAATCCCATTCATGAGGGCACAACCCTCATGACCTCATCTAATTCTAATCAAAGGCCTCACCTCCATATACCATCACATGGAGGGGTAGGATTTCAACATACGAACTTTGGCAGGGACACAAACATCCAGTCTATAGCACTGGTATTTGACCAGTCTCCATAAATGGTAGTCACACACCCTTACACGGTTAACAGGCACTATTCTAAATGCTTTATATGTATTAACTCATTAAATCCTTACAGCAATGCTATTTTACAGATGAGGAAACTGAAGCACAAGGATTTTGCCCAAGTAATTTTCCCAAAGCTAGTACATGGCAGAAGTGAAACGTGAACCCAGTGGGTTTGGCTGCTCTGTCCATGACCTTATCATAAGATGGTTAAATGTTCCAAAAACATTTGAAAAAAGAAAATAAGACGTTTTTCTCCATGTGGTATTTTAACATTTTAAAAATACTTTTTTCCAAACACTTTAGCCATTATCTATTATATACCTCTTTGTTGTAGAATGACTCTGCTTGTAGAGACACCCAGAAGGCTGAATTGACAGATTAAAAAAAAAATTTCTCAATGTTACTAGTTACATTTTTTTCTTCTCCCAAATGTGACTTCCAGGCAATCACAGAAAATGACCTGAGTTGTTTATAAATAAGGGTGATGGTTTTCATCAGACTATCCAGACATCAGAAGATTCAGGAAGCAGAGGGTACCTGAAAGTGGAAGGAGTCACTCTGGGCTGGGAGCCCTGAGTGCCGGTACCACACGATGCCTTCGTTGATGTCTTGCTGGGTGAACGTGCTGGTGGGAGTTGCTGTCCTCCCATCAGGAAGGTGCTGCGCTTCGTCTGCGGGGCTGTCTGCAGGCATATTAAACACAAGGACCACCTCCCCTAGGAAAGCCACACAGTTAGTGAGGACCCCTGGGAAAAGTAAAAGTAAGTCAGAGCTCTCGTCTCCTTTTCTACCACTTTTATTTTAAACAGAAAAGATATGATGTGCTTCCTTATTTTTATCCAAGGTGAAGGAAAAGATAGTAACACAGAATTCAACAGATATCATAAAATCCAACTTTAGACATAAAATTCCCAGTCTTTCAATTAAAAGAGCTAAAAGCCATTCGAGGGCAATTCATGTATGAAGTTACTGACTTTTATCTACTAAAATTATATAAGGAGACCCAAATAGTGGTGAACACTACAAATACTGTGAATTGAATGGATTCATTTCTACCCACAGCTGTCTATGAACAGAAAATGTTTTCTAACCAGGCAATTTTTTGGTGTAAACACAAGGGGAAATTAGAAAAAATTCAGAAAAAATCATCCTTGGAAGAGTTCTTAAAATGAAAACAATAATAGCTAACACTTGAATGCATATGACAGGCGCTGCGTGAAGCACTTAACATAGTGGTTCAAACCCAGTTCCACCACATCGAGCTGGGGGAGCTTACTTAGGTATTACAAGTCTCTGTTCCTCATTGGTAAAATGAGAATAATACTACATACTTCATAGGTGCTTGAAAAGAGTGTTGGTTATCCTTATTATGTTATTTAATCCTTCTGAAGATGCTACTGTCATCCCCATTTTAAAGACAAAGTTCTTTATGCTCAGAGAAGTTCAATAACTTGTTTGAGGTCACACAAGTCCAAAGTGAAGGAGCTGGGATTTGAATCTGAAGCTCATTTTCCTGGTCATGAAACCCTGTTACCCGTCATGGTTATTTTATGTTCACAGACCAACAGTTACCTTGATAAATAACTGATGATGTTTTCTCCTCCTTCATTTTCTAAACTTCATTAGAATTGAAGCAATGAAATCTAAATCTAAACATCACCACCAACACCACCAATCTGTTTCTATTGCTTATTCTTAACCTGAAGCTACTATTTTCTTAAAGTGAGATTGAAAATACAAAGGTGTTATAGAAACAATCAAAACTTCCCAAGGAGAATATGCCTTCAAGTGAAGACCAAGGAGAAGAATGGATGAACTGCTAAAAACAAGCCACGTTCTCATGAAAATGCATCTAACAATAAATCTGAAAGAAGTCTCTCTACCGCTCAGATAGTAAGAGGGAGAGAAGAATGTGTGTGTATGTGTGTGTGAGAGAGAGAGAGAAAGAGAGAGAGAGAGAGAAACTGCATACATCTTTTAAATGTTCTGTAGGAGGATACCCAGATCTTAGTGCCCTAGACATATCAGGTAATTGATAGTGCACTTTGATTACCCCAGAGAAATGTGTTCTCTTATTCAAAGGAAATACTCATTCTAATATTTATAGGCACTAAATTCAAGTTAAAAATGCACATAATATCCTGGATAGTGATGAAATACTGAAGTAATAGAAAAACATCAATATTCTTATTTTATTTTAAAATAATCATGTGTAGAATCAACTCACTCTAGTTTCTTTCTTGTACTGTTTCTCATTTATACTTAAGTCACCAATTCCATTACCCATCTCTCCCTGGTTCAACTTCTGTTCATAAGATCCTGCTAATAAACATGCTTTCCCAGGATGTGGACTGTTTATGAATGTGGGTAGTTGCAAAATAGTCTGGAAGGAGATTTCCACAGTGAAAATGTGGAAAACAGAAAAACAGTAGAAAAACAGAAAACATTCAAATGCCAATTTCCTGGCTCTTCTGCTTTATAATAGGAAGGCAAAGCAGAATTTTCCTAACAAGTCCTAATGAAATAAACATATTTTTCAGATTTAAAAAAAAAAACAAACCCATTGCGATACTATGCAAATTAACAGGAATCACAGGATGCTGGTTAATCCCATTAATTTCAACTCAGTAAACAGTCAGCGAACACCTGTTAAGGGCTAGCTACTGTGGTTAGCCCTTTGGGGTGGGGGACTCAAAGATCAGTAAGATGCAGTTCCTTCCCCTTGAGATCAGCCCCACAAGCACCTGGGAGCCTCTGTGAGATTTTCAGTAGGTTAATGGCACGAAGTGATTTAGAACACAGAATATACGCGAAAGTTCTGTTAAAGGGGCTGGACTTTATTTTATAAAAATGATAACAATAGTGACTAACAATTATGTGGACAGTTTGGTCAACTATAAGTCTGCTGTAAAATCCAGATGAGAGATGGGAACCTGAACTAAAGCAACAGAGGTAAGATTGGAAACACGTAAACAGATACAAGAATCATTGAGGAAGTGGAAGCAACAGAACTTGACAAATGTGGCTGTAAAGGGTAAGAAAGAGGGAAGAATCAGATGATCACCTATTAGGTTGGGTGATGTGTAGGGAAGCGATGCCACAAATGGGATGAGCTGGTAGAAGAAACGATGAAGAGTTCGAGTTCAGCACTGGGTATGATGAATACAAGGTACCTTTGTGCCAAGCCCATGAGTAGACAGGGAGAAATACCGATATTTTGTAGGGTTCACTCCATCGAGGTGAGAGCTTTTGCGTAATACCTCACCTCTGCTTTTATCATAGTATGACAAAATCAAGGAGATGACTCTAAGTATATGAAAATCCAGGTTTAAAAAAGTCCAGGCTTAAAAAACAGAAAATAACATCTACTAGTGATTTCCTTTACACTGAGCTCAATATTTTAACCAAGAAACTTTATGGGAAAATGTAATAGGTATTAAGAATTAGAATCTCGGAATTTTCCTGGTGGCACAGTGGTTAGGAATCCACCTGCTAATGCAGGGGACACAGGGTCGATCCCTGGCCCGGGAAGATCCCACATGCCGTGGAGCAACTAAGCCTGTGCGCCACGACTACTGAGCCTTCACTCTAGAGCCCGCGTGCCACAACTACTGAGCCTGCACTCTAGAGCCTGCATGCCACAATTACTGAGGCTGTGCGCTGCAACTACTGAAGCCTGTGCGCCTAGAGCCCGTGCTCTGCAACAAGAGAAGCCACCGCAATGAGGAGCCCCTGCACCGCAATGAAGCCCCCGCTCTCGGCAGCTAGAGAAAGCCCGCGCAGCAACGAAGACCCAACGCAGCCAAAAAAAAAAAAAAGATTTGCGTTAAGTGGGCTTCTCATTCCCACCTCCTTTTCCACTCCTGAATGGCTCCTAAGGGTAATGCGATTTGATTATTACCAGTAGGGAGCTCTGAACACATAGAAATAGGATTATGTTCATAGGAAGAAGTTAATTAAGAGAGTTATATTAGGAAAGGGTCACGTGAGTCAGACTTACTTACATGGCATTTATCAAGCTGAAATGGCTTTAAAAAAATCACTTAATTCCGCATTGTTGTATTTAATACTTAGACGGAATATTGGGATATTGGGCTATCTTTAGGAAATTTAATTTTTTGACTTTTAATGCTCAAGACAAAGGTAAAGAATTTAATACATCAAACCAGTCAAAGGTTTTTAGAGCTGAAAAGGACTTAAACATTGTCTAGCTTAAAATCAGTGGGTGAAATACGGCAAAGTTGAATAAGGTCTGTGAACTAATTAACAGCATTGTATCAATGCTAATTTCCTGGTTTTGATTATTGTCCTATGATTATGTAAGATGTTAACAGTGGAGGAAGCTGGATAAAGGATATTCAAGAGCTCTTTGTACTATTTTTGCAACATTTCAGTAAGTCTAAAATTATTTTAAAATAAAAAATTACAAACTTATCTAGCTTCATCTTTCAAAGAAACTTATGGCTCAAGGGGGTCCACCTGCCTTCCTCAAGGTTACGCAACTATAATAAATGACAGCCCAGCTAGACTGACTGTTTTATAATTCTATCAATTCTTGATTAGATTATGCTTTTCAATGCCTTTGTGGACTCTATACTTATTTTTAAATAGTACAAAAGTTGATTTTTTCCTCACCACAGAAAATACACAATTAAAAAAATCTCATAAACCTGAGGAAAAACAGATTGTTATTTCCCTGCTATTTGTCATGCCAAGCAATTTTAATGAATATATTTTTCATTTTCAGGTGATTATTGCTTTTAAAAAATCTACCTGCCTGTTGTTTTTATTTTTATAACATTTTGTCATCTCCTTACAGTTTCGATCCCTTCTTTTGTGTCTTTAAATCTTTTTAAATATGCTTATTTCATAGTTTTTGTAAGCTTGTTCCTTCATTGGAAACCTTGGGGTTTTAATCTTCTTGTTTGTTTTAGTTATGGTACTATAGATTTTTTCCTTCATATGTTCTGTAATTCTGAATTCTGAGTTAATCTTCAGTGGTTTTCTCTGTGAGAATCTTGTGTGGTCTGGAGTTGAGGGTGGACATTCCACAGCAGTTAATACTAGTTTCTGCAAGGGACCCAGGAAGTACCATTGGCCTGAGGTCAATTTTCATATTAATGCCTCAGCTTTGGGTTTCTCAGACTATGCACACAGTATAACTTAACCTTGGATCTTCAGGAGAAACAGGCCTGAATTTCTGAATTCTCAGCAGACTCTTTTTGCTCCCTCTGAGCCCTGGGAAACACAGGTAAATTTCTTTGCCATCTCTCTGTGCTAGTGAGCTTCTTGTCTTAATTCCAACTTTCTGTCTCTGCACAGGCATTAAATCCCAAGCCCCCAGGTTACTGAGGGATACACACAACCCCTCAGGCAAGCTATGCCATCAGCTCCTGCCCAGATTGGCTTTCAGTTCCTTCTCTGTGTCTGGCACTTGGAGATTTCTCTGTATTCTCGGGAGGTCAGCTATGATTGCCTTATAGCTCTGAATCTCTTTTATCCATCATTTCTAGGTGATTATGATGGGTTATCATACTCTACTATCTTGCTAGAAGTGGAAGTAACAATGGAGATCTTGAGAAATGTTTTTATGTAAAGTCTTTTCTTAAAAAGAAAGTCTCAAGAAGTGCGGTGATGTTCTGGGAGGGACACAAGGTGGAGTTTGAAAGCCTGAGGTTTGACATTGTATTGACATATTATTAGCCAGGTGACTTTTAACAAGTTACTTTCTCTGTAAAATGTAGTTGTTTTAAAACTTAAACTTTAGGTTTAACTATACTATGTTTACATTACTTAGCATACCAATAATATGTATATAGCAATGATAGCTATTGTGATTATTCTGTCTCTAAAGGGGATGCCTGGGGTATTAGAAAGCTGAGTTCATTGGAAACACACCCTGGCTGTGTGGCTTTGTACAAAAGCAAGTCCAAGACTACTGAATGCAATGATGACATCATGACAAGGGAAAAAACGAGTTACCAAATTGGGGGTGCTCCTGTGTAATTTTGTAGATGATTTCTGAGTCTCTGGCACCTGGAGCTTCAGCCTGTAAGATTCTGTTGGTAATCTGCAGCATCCCGCCTTCTGGAACCCACACCACTGAATTAGCCACAAGTCGAAGACCTCTATCATTCTAGAAGAAAGAGAGAGTACAGAATTAGGTCCAAGCGAAAAAAAGAAAATACTGGTCCTTAAAAACGTAAGTTATTAGGTCCTATTGCTGCTAAAGATTGCCTAATAAGAGATTCATAGCTTTAGAGTCATACTGTGAACAGTATATGTTTAATTATGTGTAGATATATGCATGTGTCTGTATACAGGTACATACATATATCCTACTTTTTCTCCTAATTCATCATAAGCACATAACTTGTATCATTCAGGGAGACTAAGTCTCTCCATTTCTTTCTTTCATTTGTCCATCTACCTGTCTTTCCATCTTCCCCATCCACCTATATTCAAGAACTATTCATTAAACACCTATTATATGCCAGATCTTTTGCTAGAGGCCTGAGGTATATAAGGCTGGCTGAAATAAGACCTCAGTTTCAGAACCTACAGTCTAGTGGGGCAGACAGACATATAAAATAGGCTGCATCACAAGTGATGATCTAGAAGAAGCTTGAGCAGGGTACTGTGGGAAAATAAAGGAAAAAGGAGATTTCCCCTTTGGGGAAGGAATGGTCAGGAAGGCTTTCCTATGGAAATACCATTTAATTCTTGAATGACAAAGAATGGGCTTTCTAACTGAAACAGACTCCAGGAAGAGGACCCAGCCTAAGCAAAGACATGAGACAATGCACTCTGTGCTTAATAAAATATCCAAGTGACTGGGCAAGCAGAGTCTAGGGAGCTAGGGGAGGGGGTGAATAAAAAGTGACCCCTAATGTAGGCTAGTAGAAGGTAGAAGCTGTGCTGTAAGTCTCCATTTAGCTTGTAGGCACTGTAAAGTCAACATGAATCTTCAGGGAAGGAAATGGGATGCTCAGGTTTGGGTTTTGGAGAACCTCCAGCAGCAAGAGATGGGAGGGGCTGGAGGTGGCGTGAATCTGGGGCTGCAGAAACCATTTAACAAGTTCTTGTAATGGCTCAGGTGAGAGAAGTTGAAAAGGTGATTGCAGTGGGAATGAATAGTTAGAAACAGATTCCAGAAACACTACAGAGGCCAAACTGACAGGCCTCGATGACCGATTGAAAGTGAAGCCCTTAGAAACAACAGTTGGGAATAGCTGACTGGAAGAAATCACCTACTTAGCGCTCCTGAGAAGGCAACCATTCTAATTGCTAAAGCTAACGTCATTAAAAAGTGCTGATTTGCAAGGTGCACACCTCTTTCAAAGCCTCCTAAATTGACATTTTCCACAGAATGGGATCAGTGAGGCTGCCTGTGTTCAGTTTTCATACTTTCAAAATCGGTAAATCTGATGTTTTCAAATAGGGCATTTCAGAAGGGATGTTATTCTAAATTATTGCTATTACTTTCAAATATGTCAGTAAACAGAACGGAGCAAACAGCATTCCCAAGAGGGGAGTATTCAGAACAGAAGAAAACAAATATTCATTTGCTGTCACTTGAGAGCATCTGCGCCTCTCAGGAGGTGGTCACAGCTATTTTCACCACAATCACCAAGAAAGTGTCATTGCCCAGGAGGACGGCAGACAACGTACCTCCCATGTGATTGGTGCTCAGGGGCAAAATCCCACAGAATTTTTTTTCTCTCACAATTGATTTATCATATTATTTATGAAAACATCAAAGTGTGCCAAGAACTTTGCATGTTACCCACCAGAATTCTGGGGGAAAGGGCCCTATTCACTCCAGCCGTTTTATATAACATGATACATTTGGACCCAAGAAGATTAATTGCTAGAAATTTTTCTAATAGCAGCAGTCCATCACGTTTGATTCTGTGATGGAGATCAGTCACACAGAGCAACCACATTCTTGGACCGATGAGGCAGTGTGGTTTTTCAAATTCCAAGCAAGTAAATAAGCAACGTGCCCTGATATCTCTCCTACTACATTTCTATATTGACTATATTTTATCAGTACAATTCTCTGTAACTCCCGTGTAAGTGTCAATTTTTAGGAGATAGTTCTCTTTGCAAGTCAGTGTTCAGAGACCAGCAACATATGGACGCTTCTTAGAATTTTAGACTCTCAGACCTTCTGAATCAGACCTTCTGCATTAGAATCTGCATTTTAATTTTTTCACCAGCTTTACTGAAGTATACTTGACAAATAAAAGTAGTATATATCTCAGGTGTACAACATGATGTTTTGATATATGTATAGATTGTGAAATGATTACCACAATCAAACTAATTAAACCATCCGCCACCTCACGTAGTTAGAAATATTTGTGTGTGGTGAAAACACTTAAGATCAACTCTCTTAGCAAGTATGCAATACAGTATTATTAAGTATAATCACCATGCTATACGTTAGATCTACAGAATTATTCATCTCTTATAACTGGATCTTTGCACCTTTGACCAATATCTCCCAGTTTCCCCCCCTCCACCCAGCAACCACCACTCCACCCTGCTTTTATGAGTTTGGCTTCTTTCAGGTTACAAATGTAAGTGAGACTGTGCAGTATTTGTCTTTCTGCTTAGCTTATTTTAAAGGCTCATCTATGCAGTCGCAAATGACAGGATTTCCTTCTTTTTAAGGCTGAATAATATTCCATTGTATATACAACCACATTTTCTTTATCCATTCATCCATTGATGGACACTTAGGTTTTTGGTTTTTTTTTTAACATCTTTATTGGAGTATAATTCCTTTACAATGTTGTGTTAGTTTCTGCTGTATAACAAAGTTAATCAGCTGTATGTACACATACATCCCCATATCTCCTCCCTCTTGTATCTCCTTCCCACCCTCCCTATCCCACCCCTCTAGGTGGTGGCAAAGCACCAAGCTGACCTCCCTGTGCTATGCGGCTGCTTCCCACTAGCTATCTATTTTACATTTGGTAGTGTGTATATGTCCATGCCACTCTCTCACTTCGTCCCAGCTTACCCTTCCCCCTCCCCATGTCCTCAAGTCCATTCTCTACGTCTGTGTCTTTATTCCTGTCCTGGCCCTAGGTTCATCAGAACCATTTTTTTTTTTTTTTTTTAGATTCCATATATATATGTGTTAGCATACGGTATTTGTTTTTCTCTTTCTGACTTACTTTACTCTGTATGACAGACTCGAGGTCCATCCACCTCACTACAAATAACTCAATTTCATTTCTTTTTATAGCTGAGTAATATTCCATTGTATATATGTGCCACATCTTCTTTATCCATTCATCTGTTGATGGACACTTAGGTTGCTTCCATGTCCTGGCTATTATAAGTAGAGCTGCAACGAATATTGTGGTATATGACTCTTTTTGAATTATGGTTTTCTCGGGGTATATGCTCAGTGGTGGGATTGCTGGGTCATATGGTAGTTCTATTTTTAGTGTTTTAAGGAACCTCCATTCTGTTCTCCATAGTGGCTGTATCAATTTACATTCCCACCACCAGTGCACCCTCTCCAGCATTTATTGTTTGTAGATTTTTTTAAAGAAGATGTTGGGGGTAGGAGTTTATTAATTTATTCATTTATTTTTGCTGTGCTGCATCTTCATTTCTGTGCGAGGGCTTTCTCTAGTTGTGGCAAGCGGGGGCCACCCTTCATCGCGGTGCACGGGCCTCTCACTATCGCGGCCTCTCTTATTGCGGAGCACAGGCTCCAGACGCGCAGGCTCAGTAGTTGTGGCTCACGGGCCTAGTTGCTCCACGGCATGTGGGATCCTCCCAGACCAGGGCTCAAACCCGTGTCCCCTGCATTAGCAGGCAGATTCTCAACCACTGCGCCACCAGGGAAACCCTGTAGATTTTTTGATGATGGCCATTCTGACTGGTGTGAGGTGATACCTCATTGTAGTTTTGATTTGCATTTCTCTAATGATTAATGATGTTCAGAATTCTTTCATGCGTTTGTTGGCAATCTGCATATCTTCTTTGGAGAAATGTCTATTTAGGTCTTCTGCCCATTTTTGGCTTGGGGTGTTTGTTTTTTTGATATTGAGCTGCTTGTATATTTTGGAGATTAATCCTTTGTCAGTTGCTTCGTTTGCAAATATTTTCTCCCGTTCTGAGGGTTGTCGTTTCATCTTTTTTATGGTTTCCTTTGCTGTGAAAAAGCTTTTAAGTTTCATTAGGTCACTTAGGTTGTTTTTATAGCTTGGCTATTGTAAATAGTCCTGCAATAAACATGGGAGTGCAGATGTCTCTTCAAGACACTGACTTCATTTCCTCTGGACATATACCCCGAAATGGGATTGCTGGATCAAACAGTAATTCTATTTTTAGTTTTTTAAGGCGCCTCCTTACTTGTTTTCCATAGTGGCCGTACCAATGTACATTCCCGCCAACAGTGTATAAAGGTTCCCTTTCCTCCACACCCTCATCAGCACTTGTTATCTTTTGTCTTTTTGAGAGCACCCATTCTAACAGATGTGAGGTGGTATCTCATTGTGGTTTTGATTTGCCTTTTTCCTGATGATTAGTGATGTTGAGCACGTTTCCATGTACCTGTTGGCCATTTGTCTTCTTTTGAAAAATGTCTATGCAGGTCCTTAGCTCCTTTTGTAATCTTTTTGGGGGGGCGCGGGCTATTGAGTTCCTTATATATTTTGGATATTAACCCCTTTTCAGATAGATGGTTTCAAATATTTTCTCCCATTCTGTAGGTTGCCCTTTCATTTTGTTGATGGCTTCCTTCGGGCACAGCATTTTAGTTTGATGCATTTCTACTTATGTTTTAATCCCAGGAGATCCCGGGAGATGTGGAGTCATGCTGAAGGGTGAGAAGCGTGGCCCAGAACAGAGATCACGATGGGCCTAGAATGGTTCTCCCAAACTCCACAGGCAAGCCTTTAAGAATAGTTACACCTATAACAGAATAATACATATGCCTCTGTCTCTGAATTGTTTGTTTACAGTACATAAAAAGAAAACAGACAGCTATCTAAGGAAAAGAAGTATAATTCTTCCCACTTCTTAGGAAGAAGATGGTTTTATCAGTTGCTTTGTTTTGGGAGAGTGTCAGGGAAGATTCAAGAAAAGATGAATAGAAGTCTATACACCACCATTTCTACAGCTAACATGTCCAAAATAAATTTTAACCTAATTTCCCCTGTGGTTCTGACATTTTGCAATTTTTTTATCTCCTTATACAGGCACACCTTGGAGATATTGTGGGTTTGGTTCCAGACCACTGTAATAAAGCAAACATCGCGATGAAATAAGTCACACAAATTTTTTGGTTTCCCAGTGCATATAAAAATTATGTTTACATTATACTGTAGTCTACTAAGTGTGTAATAGCATTATGTCTAAAAAAACCAATGTACATACCTTAGTTAAAATTCATTGCAAAAAATGCTAACCATCATCTGAGCCTTCAGCAAGTCATAATCTTTCTTCAATAGGAACATCAAAGATCACTGATCACCATAATATAATAATAATAATTTAAAAGTCTGCAATATTGCAAAAATTACCAAAGTGTGACACAGAGACATGAAGGGAGCAAATGCTGTTGCAAAAAAAATTGCCCTGATAGACTTGCTCAATGCAGGGTTGCCACAGACCTTCAATTTCTAAAAAACACAGTATCCGCAAAGTGCAATAAAACGAAGTATGCCTGTAGTTTTTTTTCTGCACAATATATTCCTGCATATACCCCTGTAAATTCAAGAAATTAGCCATAATTTCAGTTGAAGAATCTTCTGCCTAAGTGATGTTTTATATATCCTTCAGGGTACCACATTAGAAGAAAATGAAATCTCAATAAGGGATTATGGGGGCATAATTAAAACAGTGCTTTAAATTAAATAGTTCTACTAATTAATTTCATAGAACAATAGGCATAAAGAACTGCTGGTTATAAAGTTTAGTCATCATATACTGATTACAAATAAAGATATTAATGTTGTAAACCAGAAGTAAAGGCCCATGCGTGACCTCATCATTTGGAGGAAAAATCCCACAAACAAAATGAAAACTCCCCTCCTCCCCAATTAAAGATTGGAACATAAATGATGAGCTCAAATACGATGGTGTACCCCAACCCCAAGCCAAAATACTCAAAAAAATTTTTTAACTTTATTAACTAGAATATGACTGTAATTAGATATAACAGCAACCCTCACATTTTATTTATTCTGTAAAAATACTTTAATTTGTTACAGCTCATTTATACCATAGCTTTTAAAATTTAATCTTGGAGGGCACTGTGGATTTTAGGGAAGGATTATGGGGGGTGGCACATATAAGGTGAAAGATAGATGCTATTTACCAGAATGAAGAACAATGGAGAGATAATTGCACTGTTTTTGTGTTTGCCAGTGTGTGTATGTGCCTCAGAAACTGCAGCTTCAGGTCAAGGATACAGAACCTTCTCTCCATGGAGGTTTCAACTGCTTTATAAACAAAGAAACAAACACATATTTTGTAATCAACAAACACTTTTTGAGTGTACACTCCGGACAATGTACCTTACAAGATGCTAAATTGAACCAATTCAGCAAGTCCAATAAAGTGAAACCTTGATATGTGGTGAGGATTTATTTATTTATGAGACAGGCAGATTCTTATTCAGAGAAATAAACATTTTGATGCCATTGATATTTATAATTCTCACAAACATCCTTTTAATCAAACTGTGTCCCTATAAGACAACGCATGGGAGGACAGGTTTTAAGAAAATTGCGGGAAAGCCCAACAGGGCTTTTAGCTGCACTCAGGCCTTACCAAGGTCAAACAGCCAGAGAAGGCTCTCAGCAATAGAATTTTCCATCCAGTTCATAGCATGACACTTGGGGGCTTTTAACATCAAAGCATTACCCAGTTGCAGAAAATAACTGTTCAAACAACAACTAATGAGGTCAGAAAGATCATCAGATTTATTGCCAAAGTAGAAAAAGGGGCATGATTTTCAGAGATGCTTTAATTAATGAAAAAGAAGGAAATTCCTTGAAAGCCCGGCAGCGGAGAGAAACCCACCAACATGCAAGGCTTCTCCCTGCCCGCATTTTAGCCCGTATTAGACTCTGAATTTCTTTAGAATCATATCTGTAGCAGGCTTGGGTTTGGTAATCCACCCAGTTAATGAAAGCCTGTTCAGCAGAGCGTTCTTTATTACCTTTTAATCTTCTTGAATTCTTTTGCCTCCTTCCCCAACAGAACATGTTTCAACATCTGTCTTGGGTCTATTTTCTCCTCAGCAACTCAGTATAAGCCTGGAGGGTGGCAGTCAACTTTACTCACTGCCAGGCCAAGGATAAAAACATAAATTTGGGGGAAGTGATGTAGAACTTGATAACTAAAAGTGGAACCAACAGCTCCTACCCTCAGTCTCAGATGGGCCACCCCAGCATTAGCTGAAGTGCCCAGTAGGCTGATGGATCTGATGCGAGGGATCAATTCAAAGGCAGGAACACAGGCACCAGCCTAACTCAAGCTGCTGCATCCACGCATCTATCTATCCATCCAACAAAAACGTACTAAACTTCTGCAATGTGCCTGGCTCAAGGCAGCAATACTGAAATAGTTCCTGCTCTCACAAAGCTGCCTTTTTCTATCCCTCAGTCCCTTTCCATCTATCTTACCAGGTTAAGTTTTATGTTGAACAACACTAGGATTAATTTTTACATCCATTCACTAGGAATTAGACCTAAAACCCTTTGTCATTCCATTTAAATCACCAGCTAGACATAAGCCAGTAACTGTCGTTACTCCAAATTTAATACACAGGTAGCTTCAGGGTAAGGGCTTACATGCCATCTTCAGAAATGGCTAGCAGAACAAAATCAATCGTGGCTGACTATACAACGACTGGGAGCCATTAACAGTTCTTCTTGGGCTCCAGTAGACTTATGATTATAAATAGCTTTGTTTGTAACAAGATGTGGTGAGCCCACAGGGAAGATTCGGAGAGGCTTGGGGTCCAGACTGCTTGGATAAGACATTGAGAAAATGACTAAATTACTGTCTCCATTCTGTCCATTAAGGGGATAAGAATATATATGACCAAAACGCTGAAAAAAAAAGTGAGCTAGAATGAACAAAAGCCATCTGGTTAAGTGTGCGGAGCCAGAACACACTTGATTTGAAATCACAGATCCATCACTAAATACCTTGATGAGAAATAAACATTTTTAAACCTCTGTAAATGTTTTTAAATCTCCTTTATTTCAGTTTCCTCTTTTGGAAAATGAAAGATAATAATTGTACAAATATCCTGGAATGATCATGAAGATCAAAAGGAATAATTCACATCAAGCATTAGTGCCCAATAAAGGTTAAAAACAAAGCAAACCAAAATTACTTTCACCAATAGCAGAGTATCCTCTAGAAGTAATAAGGTTCTACAGCCTCTATTCTAACCTTCTTCACTAAGACATTGTAAAGACGAGTAGAATAGATATGAGAAAAAGTCCTCTGAATTCCTAAAAGAAGATGTAGTCTATATTTGTAAAATATTACCAGGATGAGAGCGTCAAGTTTATTATTAGTATATTCTAATGGCTGCTGGAGCTCTGCTAACCGGTTTATTTATCCTAATTCACTGTTTAGAAGCCATTAGTTCACCTGATGGACAGGTAAGCACAGCACTACAGGAGATGGAGGGAAGGAAGGGGGAAGGGGGAAGAACACTCACACGCCTCCCAAGTTGTAAGCACTCTAAGAATTCTCAAGTTCTGTGCTTATGCCTCGTTTATAAATTAAAATTCTATTTTTCTTTGTTGTGTTTTGGTAGTCGAAGCGGCTAAAATCCTAGAAAACCCCTTCAATCTTGGGCCATACCACACAAACTGGTTGTACGATACAATGCGCTGAGCTCCAAACATGGAGATTGAAACCTCGATAGGAAAGGCGGCTGCTAGGGTTGCACTGAAATCCCACAACAATCTTTGGAGAGAAACCAAGAAGCAAGAAAAGAAAGCTTTCTGTGTCTGTCTAGACTTCATCTCTTCAGAAGTAAACCTCATCTCCCAGGGCGATAGCAAGAGGGTGATAATTCAGATTAGCTTCAAGGGGGCCATCTGCCAGCTCCATCATCATCAGCCTTCGCTTCCTCCCACCTATCTCATGCCACCATTACTGTTTCCAGCAGCTGAACATAATGAGACCAGAGCCTGAGAAACCAGCCAGCAGACCATATTAGATTCAGCTCTTCACCTTCATGAGGATCAACTGCAAGTTGTAAGTGATAATTGGTGAGAAAGTGACAAGTGGTTTCTAAACTGTCCTCAGCAAATCAATCTCTCTAGCTCATCATCAATGACACTTCAGTAGGCGCTGGTATTTGGAATGAAAAGTTCAAAAAAAATTATGTCTCCCCATCTGCCATCATGAGAGAGAGTCGTTCTTGCTATTACAGAGCAAAGAGCTTGGAGTGAAATATCATCAAGTAATAAATGGCTTTGAAAATATTTTTCAGCATGTCTCTTAGAACTAGCATGTGCTAGCCCAGTATTTCCCAGAATGTGATAGCCATCCTATTAGGAGTATCCAAAGACATTTTACGTTGTGCATGGATGGAATTTTATAAAATGGTTATGTATTCATTTTAATATTTTGGAAGAATGTATAAATCTACATTAAGCCCAGGATTTCACAAGTATTTATTAGGCAGAAGCCATGATAAAAAAGTAAGCTGATTCAAAGAAAAGTATTAAGTGAATAGTAGGACAGGCACTCATGGATACGGCAAAAACACAGGGAGGTGGCATGGGGATGACTCAGGCTGAGAAGCACTGCTCTTCACCGGGCTCCTACCCCCGAGGCCAAGGACTCCTGTGATTACTAAAAGAGTTTTCTCATCCTACTTCAGTGGAGAATGGTTGAACTCATCCTTTTTTTTGTTTGTTTGTTTGGTTTGGTTTTTTTTTTTTTTGCGGTACGTGGGCCTCTCACTGTTGTGGCCTCTCCCGCTGCGGAGCACAGGCTCCGGACGCGCAGGCTCAGCGGCCATGGCTCACGGGCCCAGCCGCTCTGCGGCACGTGGGATCTTCCCGGACCGGGGCACGAACCCATGTCCCCTGCATCGGCAGGCAGACTCTCAACCACTGTGCCACCAGGGAAGCCCTGAACTCATCCTTTTTGATTCACTACAGTAAGCTGACTATGAGCTTCACATCACATGAGCTACTCTAGAAGAGCAGACAAGAACAGGGGTGCACTTGACTCTTACAATCATGCACAGGCAGCAGACCAAAAAGTCAGAGGACAACGAGGCATTTTTATGGCAGCAAGTCAACACAAAATTCCAAACGTGTTCCTTTGGCAGAGAACATGGGCACAGGTCTTTCGGCTCAAGGGTGCTCCTAACAAAATACACACTGCCCTCTGAGATTGGGTAATGTGTTCTATTAATCACTGAATGTCCTAAATAGCTCCATAATAGATGCTTAATAAATGTTTGAATAAATAAATAACTACCGGTATCTTAAATTTATGAATATCGCAAGACGACATCATCAACAAAACTTCACATCTAGGTGCGAGGAAAATGTAGCTCTAGGAATGACACTTACCTTGGGCACAGTCCTCACACGGAACAGTATATTTTGGAAGGAGTGTCCATCATTGGCCTGCAAGACTATGATATCAGAAGTGCTGTCCGAGCCGTCGTGAGCATACTGGAGAAGGCCCCTGGAGAGCTCATCCAGCCGGAACTGATAGCTGGGGGCTGCAGGCGACTGAAGTGTTTGGAGCAACTGGCCATGAAGTGGAGGATCGAGCACTTGGACCACCACATCCTGTGGGTTGTCGTCATCTCGGATGTCAAGCAGCTGAGTGGTGATGGTTCCCCTCTCTCCTCTGCTAATACGGAGAGCCTCATTCCTCAGCACATAGGGGGCCTGTGGAGTTGAAGGGAAGGAGGAGAAGAGAAGCCATTCGCAGGAAAAGAGAGGGCAATCCAGTGGACCAGATACCAGCTGTGTGCAACCTGACTGCCATTTCTATGCTTTTTAAGGAACTCTAGATGCTCCGGCCAAGTGCCAAACTCTTGCATAAACACAGCATTTGTCAGAGGTGTAGTCAAACATTGTAATCACTGCAAAGGAGGTTACTTCACACCTGTGGTTCTGGAGATTTCTCAAGACACTTCCAGACCATAATATTCATCAGAGGCAACCAAAGTGAGCTGCTTGCTTCCAAATCTCTGAAGTCTCTGCTGTCACGATTTACACGACATCCCCTGAATTGCAACTGAGAGGTGAGTCAGGGAACTCAATTAGTTGTCTGCATTCAAGAGGGACTAACAAGAGATATGGAATTTTGGCATTTGGGTTGGGAGTTGAGCACTTCGTTCGCTCCAGGCTACACTGCAGCAAGCTGACTTGGAGTAAGATACTTCGGCATTCTGAATTCCTCTATTTCTGGTCCCTCCCAGTAATTTTCTTCAAGCTGTCTCGTCCGTATCTTCAACGGGCCCACCCCAACTCGGGTGATAAAGCCTGATAAGATCATGGTCTGCGTAAGGCAACCACCTGGTTAATGCACGTGGCAAATTTTAGTATGTTTTCCTTAGGATTATCAGGTTTCTCCCACCAACTTCAGTAAGCAAATAAAATGTTCTTTCATTGAGATAAAAGTTAATGAACCACACATAAAAAAACACCAACAAATAAACAAAAAACAAAAAAATCAAGGCAAGAAGCCAAAGAAAACATTATCTTAGTTGTTAATATCATTTGAAGTTGAACCGTCTAGGGGTTTTTCAGTACACTGCCTTTCTTTACTCCAAATGGCTTTCCTTTAACAATACCCCTCCTGGCCTCCTGGAAATTTCAATATCTATTAAAGTAATGTCTAGCTAGTGCATCTCTATAATAATCACATAATAGCTATAGAAGATAGCTACTCCTCAGGATTCCTGAGTGAGAATTCAAGAGCTGTGATTCTATACATGGGAATGAATGGCCCCTCGGATTCTGAAAGAGGAGAGGTCAAAATCCATACATGGAAAAGATCAAATTAACTTACGTGAGAAAATCTCACAGACGCTCAAAACCATATTGAAATATCACAGAAATGTAAAGAAACAACAGTAAGTTAAAATTCATTTCTAAAAATCCATTTTTAAAAAGTTAAAATGACAAAATAAATAAAATAAAAACGGGCCTTCACCATCTACTCAACTGATTTGGGGAAAGAATCAGGGAACCATGGCAGCTCATCATCTCAGATTAGGAAGTCACTTGCCAAAAGCTACCCAAGTCTTTTATTCACCTAATTAGAGTAACTCTATTAGCACAAACAAAAAGATCAAAACAAAACATCTGAGCTTAAATACCGAGAAACATCTAAGCCAGTAAGTCCCGAGACTTGGTAGCCCTCTGACCCATATTTACAGAGATCATATGTTTTTGCTTTGATTTAAACAAAATTCATACTCTTAGCCCAACGCTGAGGTCAAATTAATTTAGGATCAATTTCTAATCATTCCCCAACTTCAGTCATCACTGAAGTGAGAATGCCATCAAGAATCGCTGAGCTGGGCTGTGAACACCATTTGGAAGCCACTTCTGGTTCAAATCTATGTTATCCCATAGTCCATGGTCTTTTCGCTTGTGGACCAAAAATATAAAAATAACAGTTTTTGTTTGTTTGTTTGTTTTTGGCTGCACTGTGTGGCATATGGGATCTCAGTTCCCCAACCAGGGATCAAACCCCCAGCATTGGAAGCACAGAGTCTTAACCGCCGGACCACCAGGGAAATCCTCCCCAAAAAATCACAGTTTTAAAAACAATGATCTCATATCCTTCCTTGAACCGAGACAAACACACTACCAAGATCTAATGTTTAGGTAATCTGGGTTCCCCCATGCTGATATCCCAGTCTCCTACTGTTCACAACTTAAGAATACATTGATCTTCCTCTTCCCTTTGCACATTTCAGCTGTTCAATCCTTCAAGCCCAGGTACTCGGAGCATCTACCATGATTTGTATTCAGGACACATAAGTACAGCTTGACGGAGATGCGTGATGAGAACAGAAGAGCCATCACACTGAATTTTATAGCAACTACCATGATTTCCTCAGACTTATGTTTGGCTGATGACCACACTGGTACTTCATTTAAATAGATCCTTGATAAGATCCTCTAACTACTGCAAACTGAGTTAAATGCAGTTCAGCTACAGGATAGATAGGCAAAATAGGTAAACATAATTCCACATCCCTGAGAGAGAAATATTTAGACAAAACAAACCTATTCACCTATGAATACGGAAGTCTTAACAACTAGTACAGCTTCAAATTATTCTGAAGGGCTGGTATGAGATTCAGTATAGTAAAGTAAGGCACAATGTAATAGTCAAGAACACAGACTGTGTAACCAGATTCACTGGGCACAAATCTCAGCTCTCTGTCAGCTATATCACCATAGACAAGTTACTGAACCTCCCTGAGACTTAGTTTCCTCATCTGTGAATTGGGGATAATAATACCTCACAGGGCTGGCATAAGGCTTACATGAGAAACATAAGAGTACTATGGATGTATCAGTAATTGTTTGTTGCTGTTATGACCCACAGTACTAAAAACTACTCCAGTGACATCTCATGAGGAAACTGAGACATGATTAATTCAGCTCAATCATTTTTGCTAAAACTACAGAAAATCTTTATTTGTGCTTCAGAATCAGTAGGCATGTGAAATTATTAATTGTGTGGCATTTTCTTACCTGTGTTGAAAATGCTTGTATGTTGATCAGCTGTGGCTCAGAGAAGAACTGCTGGTCACTAATTTTCAGGTAAAAGTAACCTTTCCTGAAAGAAGTCCCCAAGAAAGGAATGAGAAAGTACAATCATTAAATTGGTCTTTAGAAAGACAAGGATTAAAAATATTTTCAGATTATATGCATATAAGAGTTTGGATCAAACCACTACAGTAATATCTTATTCACACAGTAAATAGAAATGCCCACATAAAGATTAACATAGCAAGATGCAGGTAAAACTACTGTATATTCTTCGATCTCATTATAACAATGTTTCTTTTTTTTGTTTTCTATTTTTCTAAATAGAATATATAAAATGTTGAAAAATCAGTTGTCAGGCCAAGACAGGTTAGTAATATATTGAAGGCTAATGGTTAAGTTGGAGAATGGAAAGGAATCTTTCACTGTCTCTGACTAGTTCTCAATGATTTCCTCTTCCCTGTGAATCCTCTCCCCAACCCCTGGCCAGTTCATGTGAGTGGACCCCAATAACACCATTAACAATGTTTGCAATGTTTGTGGTACATGACTCTATGGCCCAATCCTCCCTCCAGTCATACACATACACATTCAATGTGGACTGGACTACAGGAGGATGACTGATTATTCCCTGGAAATTTGGAACTGGCCTGACAGTGCCATTTGACTTTGGGGGAACCACAGTTTTATCATGCTGATGGGAATGTGGAGCAAGCCCGTCTGTAGGAGGGAGGTGAATGTAGCCTTCGAGCAAAGAGACAGAGATGAGAGGAAGAACTGAGTCCTGCTTCCCATTTCTGGTTCTAACTCCTGGGCTTGCCCTGGAAGCCCAGTTGCCCTTGATGTGTTTGAGATCTGAGCCATACCTGCAGTGTTATAACAAGCCTTACAATTTTGCTTAATCTAGTTCAAGCTGACTTCCATTACTTGCAACCGAAGAGTCCTAATTAACAGAACAAAATAAGACTCACTCTTTGCTGTGGTTTTTACTTCCTGTTTCAGCAGCTTCAGAGACTACTAGGTGGGAAGGTAGGAGCTGCCCACCTTCAAAGCCAAAGCAAGCTCAGAACTCATTTCAGGCTTGTAAGATGTGTGATTAATACATTATGGAAGGTTTAGAATTCTGGTCTATACTATAGGGACCATTGTTTGAAAGGTTCTTTAAAAGGCATTCACGGAACTAACTACTGAGACATAAAGAATGTGGATGGATCCCAAATACATTATGGCAAAAGCCAGAAACAAAAGATTATATACCGTACGCGTCCATTCACATGACATTTCAGAAAGGGCAAAACAATAAGAGTGAAAAACAGATCGGTATTTGCCAGGGACGGGGAGCGGGGAAGAGAGTGCCTGTAAAAATGAGATGGGGGGAGTGATGAAACTGTTTCACATCTCACTTCTGGTCTCAAGACTGCAAGACTATATATATTTGTTAACACACATAGAACAGTACAGTTTAAAATGGGGAATTTTATTGGGTGCCAATTATACCTCAATAAATCTGATTCTTTTTTTAAAAGAAAGAATGCTTGTCTTCCCTCTCATTCCATCATCCCTTTCATTTTCTGTCTCATTTAAATCCTGTCCCTCTCCACTCCCACCTCCAGACTTCAAGAGAATGCAGGTGCGGAATGCAGAAAGAAAGGGTGGTTACTCCCAACCTACTGGGGAAAAACGATCTTGGCGGCACTGAGGTTCCAATAACTGTGTTCAGCCTCTCAGCCACGCCGGCTTATCAGGGCCACTAGGACTGTATTTCCGAGTCATCTTGCACTCCACAGGGGCATTCCAACCCAAAGAAAGCCAATCCTAAGGAATCACAGTGGGCATTTTCATGGGGATAAACAACCACAAGCCAACATGGCAGGTTGCCCCTTTTGTTTTTGTATCATTTACAGACTTATATAATTTCCCTTTTCCATGAGTTTCTACCAACCTCGTTTTACTATTCCTCTCACTCTTTCTTTTTAAAAAAATTTTAGATAAAAAAGAAGATCCAATGTTAAAATGGGTACTAAAAAATAAAAAGAGTACTGAAAGAAATCCCTGAAAAATTGTTGCCACTCTTGGTCCCGTTTAGGGGTGCAAAGCTCACTCTGGAAAGAAACTGGTGGTGAGAGATTAAAGAGGTTAAACAGACAAGAGGCTTAACTTTGGTTTTCTCTGGAGCTTTTATGGACTTTACACACTTTTCACAAGTGATTCCGAGACATATGACTACAGGTACGGAGCTGTGTATATATGTGTCTATGTGTGTGTGATGCAAACACCTAAGAACTATACTTGAAAGAAAATGAATGAAGAAGATAGAGCACACATTTGAAGAGTGATTCTATGGCATCAGACACCAGAGTTTTAAGCTCCATCTCTGGAGCAATATTTTCCTATGCAATGATCTTTTGCCCCAGGAGGATGGAAGCATGCCCTTTATTCCTAGTACTATTAAGGAGGCAGAAATCATAGTGGCTGAAGGCATGGGGTGTGGAATCAGAGAGCCTTGGGTTGGAGTCTCAGCTCTGCACTCATAGGCTGTGAGGCTTGAGCAAGATTACTTACACGCTCAAGGCCTCAGTTTCCCTATCTATAGCCTAGGATCATAAATATACATAATTCAAATAAAGGGCACAACGGCTGGGTCCCAGTTAGCACTCAGTAAATATTAGTTGTTCCTATTCCTGTAAGATGGGTCTTTTGAGGTTACTGGCATCACTGGCTCTGAACTGCAATAGGGAACTTGTGATCTACTTTTCTTCCCACTTATCTCCTAGCCCAGACCTTAAACATTTTTTAAAAGATCTCAAATTTAGTGGTGAGAGTAGAAGATATTCACCGCATCCTTTATCACTGTTCCATGGGTTTCAACTCCCTGTTTACACATGTAGTCCACTCTGAATGATCTGCACTAATGAAGCAGTGCAGGGTGAAGGATAATCCAACAGGCTAATCTTTGGGGTGCATTCCCTGATTTCTGTTTAGTAGATTTACTCTGCTAATTATATGGCTCTATTTGCTTGGGTTAGCATTAACATTCAACTGCATTCCTGAAGCATATGTCAGCTGGGGTGGGGAAGACAGCCAGAAGTGTGCTAGGCATCAGAAGAAAACTGGATCAGGCTTAAAAATGAACCACATTCAGTCCCATAAAGTGGATAATAACAAGTTAACCGTGACTTTTAGTTTCCTTCCAACTCTGAAATTCTAGGAACCATACAATACCTTGAAAAGTACGTACTCCATCCTCTAGCCACTCCCTCCTCCCGGTATAGTACCCTAATGCTGAAGAAGCAGCTGCAGCATCTGGGTATATAAGCGATTTTGTTTATCCTGGGCCAGAAAACTGGGTAATTGTACTAGGAACTTTCCCATCACATCAGAGAATTACCCATAATTATGCGATACAATAAAAATGCCTCTAACAGAAGCACTCTCTCTGAACAATTACAGTGATATGATGACAGGCAGCTGAAAGCATTGGCCTTTGTAGAGTATCGATCTTCCCCAGAAGAAAAGGGAGAGCTATTGAGAAGGGGGTGTGGGGTGCAGAGCACTGATGGAAAGGTGGCAGGAGGAAAACAACAGAATGCTGGGTCACCTGGGCTTTTCTCTGCTGTGCACAAAACGCACTCTTTTCTCCTTCACATCTTTCCAGCTAAAGTGGCCAGCCTTGTCGAGCTGAACCTCTTTTCCATTCCTTGAGAGCACGAGGTGACCATTGGTGGGAGTGCTCACCACATGGAACAGGAGGTCTTCGATCCTGCCATCCTGGTCTTGAACATTCAGGAGGAGAAAATCCAGTGGCTTCATTGAACCAATTGCAAGGGTGAGGGAACCATTCACATGAAGACTAGGGGTGTGTATTTCGCCTGGAAAACATATGAATCGAAAGTTCAGGCTTGGTACAGTCACTAATTAGGTTTTATTATTCTTAGTATTTAAAGCAATAGACTTGTAATGTTCATTCAGAGCTACAAAGATGAAACTCTAGGCTATCGTATTCCATAAGACTCCTTCTAATCCAGTGGTTCTCATCCCGGATGCACATGAGAATAACATAGGGTCTCAATATTAAATAATAAAACTCCTAGAAGAAAATATAGGAGAAAATCTTGGTGATCTTACATTAGGCAATGCTTTCTTAGATATGACACAAAGAGCACAAGTGACAAAAATAAAAATCAGATGTATTGGACATCATTAATATTAAAAGCTTTTGTGCTTTTAATTAACAAAGGACACCAGCAAGAAAGTGAAAAGACAATCCACAGAATAGGAGAAAATATTTCCAAATTACATATCTGAAAAGGGACTTGTATATCCCTTCTATATCCAGAATATATAAAGAATTCTCACAACTCAATAAATGACAAATAACCTAATTTAAAAATAGGCAAAGAATCTGAATGGGCATTTCTCCAAAGAAGATACACAAAAGGCCAATAAGCACATGAAAAGGTGCTCAACATCATCTGTCATCAGGGAAATTTGAATCAAAATCACAAGATGATATCACTTCATACTTACTAGGAAGGACAATAAAAAGTATTCCTGAGGGTGTGGAGAAACTAGAAATCTCATATATTGCTGGTGGGAATGTAAAATGGTACAGCTGCTTGGGAAGACAGTCTGGCCGTTCCTCAAGCAATTAAACATACAGCTACCATATGATCCAGCAATTCCGCTCCTAGGCATATACCAAAGAGTATTGAAAGCATATGTCCGTACAAAAACTGGTACACGAATGTTCACAGCAGCGTTATTCATAATAGCCCAAAGTGGAAATAATCAAAACAATCAAACATCAATTGATGAATGAATAAACAAAATGTGGTATATGCATATGTTGCAGTTATTATTCAACCATAAAAAGACATATTGATATACGTTCTAACATGGAGGAACCTTGAAAGTATCATGCCAAGTGAAAGAAGCCAGATGTAAAAGGCCACATATTGTAAGATTCCATTTACATGAAATATCTAGAGTAGACCAATCTATACAGACAGAAAGTAGATCAGTGGTTGCCAAGGGCTAAGGCAACAGGGCAGTGGAGAGAGACTACTAATGGTTATTGGATTTCTTTTTAGGGTGATGAAAATGACCTGGAATTAGACAGTGATGATGGTTTCGTAACACTGTGGATATGCTAAAGACTCATTGTGTACTTTCAAGGGTGAATTCTACGGTATGTGAAGTATATCTCAGTAATAATAACAATAAAGAATCACACAGGGATCTTTTAAAACAATCCTGATACTTAGGCTCCACCACCAGAGATTCTGACTTAGATGTTCTGGGGTGGGACCTTAGTGATTCTACAAGCTCCCCAGGTAATCCTAATAGGCTGCCACATTTGAGAACCACAGTCCTATCCTAATACATCTGTCATATCCGACCATCAGACCCACCAAGGGCAAGAAAAGGGTCAAGTGTCTGATACCATTTGTAAGGACAGCACCAGTTAATCTACCATGAAGTAGGATCATCAGTGGCTTACTCAGAATTCATGTGAAATATATACGTTGTTTTAAAAATTTACGATCTCTGTCCATAGGAAACATCTGATGGATGAATTAGGATTTCCGACCTTGATATGGAATTCATCCTGTCTCCCGCAAGTCGTTTTGCCTGGACTTTAACCGGTAGCACTTCTTCCTTTTACAAGTAGGTCAGACAGGGCAGTTTAGGAATGTCAAGCTTCAGGGGGACTACTTCTAACGTAAAATTACTCCAATGAAAGTTGAATTCATTTTCACAAGTTGACTTGTATTACATCCCAAGTGGGGTAAGCTGACTCTCAAGTATTGTACTTGGGGTTTCCAGAAGGATCCTAATGAAATAAGCCAAAGATATTTTCTTCCATGGGAAGTCTTAATATCATTAGAGGTCAGAGATATAGACATGAAAAATATGATTGACTGCAGGTGATAAAACATGATGCATGTTATTGATGAAGGACACTCAGAAGCCAAGAGATGCTCAGCTGTAATGTAACTCCCAATCCTCGTTCACCTGTAAAAGTTTTGGGGTTCAAAATTAAGCCTGAATTTAAATTTGTTTCTCTTTGTTGTTTAAGGTAAAGTGCCCACGGATGTGTTGGACAAGACTAGCTCCATTCCTTAACGTGTTACCTAATTCTTAGTGGCAAACAGAGCGGCTTGAAATCCATCCACTTCCAACATGTGAACCTAATGGGGCAAGCTCCTCACACTATTCATTAATTACTTATCATTTATCTCCAGTGTGTGCACAAAGGATGCATCATTGCACCCTGGCATAATAGCTCTACATGTGTATATAAATATAATAAATTTTATCTGTAAGTATAATTTTCTATAATGTGGCTGTAGTTCAGGAACACAGCTAAGTTTTATGCCAAATTTCTGATCTGATAGCTGTGATTTTTAAAGCACAGATTGCTTCTTTTTCCCTTCCAAAGATCTTAGAAGTTGAATTTTCCCAATTTTCCATGTTCTATAAACAGTCCCTTATTCCATAGCAGCACCAGGGGTTTTCCGAGAATGGAAAGCCTGCATTTTGTACCACACGAGCCAACTGTATCTGCAAACTCAGCCTCCGCGTGGAGAAATCACAGGTGACTTCACCAGAGCATCGGAGGGGAAGCACTTACCAGCACATGTTTCATTAGAGGAGTGGGCAGGGAAGCCGGGAACACACTTGGCAACACAAAGGCCACTCTTCAGAAGGAACCCACGGTCACAGAGGTGACACCGGTCTCTGTGGCTGCACTGCAAGCACCCCCGGGGGCAGGCTATCGAAGAGAGGACACACTGAATGAGGCAGGACAAAGGCACAGGCCCCCAGAGGGGGCCACCAGTGATAAAGAAATGAAGAGTGGGAGCACAGCAACATATGACCCCCAGCTGCAGCAAAAGAGAATTCCCACAGTTCCCTGCAGAATTTCACAGAAATGAAATTTCCTACCCTGCAAAGTGAACAGGAAGGAGCACCCTTGCTTTCCACACTATGACCTGAACATGTTGCACATAAATGGATTGTTTAAAAAGTTAACAATACTGACTTGTAAGGGAGGCAGCTCGTAGGGATTAAGAGCATAAGCCCTGTCGGGTACTGTTCCTCTTCTACCACTTAATGGCTGCTGAATTTGGGCAAGTTGTTTAACAGTCTGTGGTGCAATTTTCTCATCTTAAAAATGGGGATAGTAATGGCACCTAATGCAATGACTGTTGGTTGGATTACATGGGCTATATATAATGCGCAGTGACTAGAACAGTATCGGGCACACGAAAGGACTCAAATGTACTACTATCACTGCTATTCTTATTTTTATTATTATTCTTATTCTTTTTTTTTTTTTTTTTGCGGTACACGGGCCTCTCACTGCCGTGGCCTCTCCCGCTGCAGAGCACAGGCTCCGGACACGCAGGCTCAGTGGCCATGGCTCACGGGCCCAGCCGCTCCGCGGCATGTGGGATCTTCCCGGACCGGGGCACGAACCCGTGTCCCCTGCATCGGCAGACGGACTCTCAACCACTGCGCCACCAGGGAAGCCCTATTATTATTATTTTAAATGCATGTGGAGAGCAAGCTATTTAAAAGACCATAGATTATTTCTTTGAATCAAGTTAATAAGCTTCTATAAATCAAGTGTTTACCGCCTAATTATTCTGCTTCCTCAGTTGAGATGCTGTTATAGAGAGGTGGCACAGGCTAGTTGAAAGGGCCCTGAATTAGAATCAGAAAATTTGAGTTTAATATCTGACTTTATGTTACCCTGGTTAATACTCTTAAGGCTCTTCCTTTTTTTTCATTTGTAAAACAGGATTCATAGCGTCTGCCATATTTTACTAAGTCATTGTGAATGTTACATGAGATAAGGCAGATGAAGGAAATTTGGGGAAATATAAAATGCCATGCCTAGGTAATGGCATTATTATTAAATATCAGGTATTCTTTAAAGTGGGGCACACCTTACCAAGTTTTGCTGGAAATGATGAGAACAAACTGAGGAAGCTCTTGTGAATAACTCAATGGACAAGGAGATTAAGACTTTGGGTTTAACTTTAGTTTAATAACAAAAGTTCAATGTGTCTCACTAAATTGTCCCCAGAAATCCTACTCCTCAAGGATATTATGGCAATACCAGGGTCCCTGGTAATTTAGTCTACGCACTGAAAACCCTGGGCCCATGCCAATAGGGCTGACCCCCTCTTAATGGACACCACACCTCAGTTCAATATAAGCTTGACGTTCCATGAAATATTGGCTTTGTTTCCATACAGACCTTTAGGGACAATATTGATTTGTGCAAGAGAATTATTGGCCTGCACTTCCGTATTCTATCTAGCTAGCCATTGACAGATGTGCACAAGAAGCCATCAATTACTTAGGCCAAACTCCCTGGGTTTTCATTCTGCTCCTAATTCAGATTCTCCTTGGTAACCTGAGAATCAGCACACCTGACTTCCTTGCTGCCCTCACTTCTTTCCAGAGAACACAGCACAGTCTCCAAGTTACCTGTGCATCTGCGGTTTGAATGATCTGCAAATTTCCCCTTCCCACATTCCTGGACACACTGGGCTTCCAAGAGGAGAAATGGCCCTTCACAGCGGGTGCACTCACGGGGGCCTTGGCACTGGAGACAGTGGCTGTCACAGCCTGGAAGACACAAGTCAAGTCGACAGGAATGTGCATGGCTTTCCAAGGGGCTCCTCCATCACTCCTCGTGATGAGGCAGTACAACCCGGTGTGCTGAGCAAAGCATCAGACTGGGAGTCAAGGAGCCAGGCTTCCAATCGTGACTGCCGCACTTACCAGCTGGGTGACTTGGCACTAGTCACTCCACGTCTCTGAGCCTCAGCGTTCTCTCCTATAAAATGCAGAGAACACACTGCCCCACCCAGTTCCTTGGATAAAGGTCAAATTACATAATGAAAAATACTATGCAAACTATAAATTGACAGATATCAGCCATTATCGTTATTAGTAACTAGTCCTTGACTCCCTGCACTGCTTCACTGAAGGGTCAATCTTTCCTGACTAACCTGGTCGGTCCTCAGGGTATCACCCAAGGATGCTCCCGGGAATGCTGCCTGTGCACTTTGGGTGGGCATTCCAGGGTGTGAAGATTTTGTGGCATTAAAGTGAGGCTGAAGGGGGTACTGAGGCAGAGAAAGACGACGGTTAGACATACGGTATTGGGAGGGTCGTGGGAGGGCAGATGGTGGGATAAGACATTCTTTCCATGTGCTCAAATGACGAGAGCATGCAGACCTCTCAGTCTGGAGCACAGGACTGTTCAAGTTTTAAAGAAATCCAAAACTAATGGTCAAACCATATCTGTTTGTGTGGCCATATACCTCCAAGATTCCCATGTGGATTTCAAATTTAGCAAATGTTGTACTGGGGCATGGGAGAAGGAAAGAGCGGACATTTGCATTAGAACAAAGGAAAACTCTTAGGAAAGAAACAAGAAATTGGATAAAAAGCCAGAGAGGAATCTGGCCACAGGCTCCTTCTCATGAGGAACAGTAAAATACAGAGGGGGCAGAAGCCTGGATGAGCACAGAGCAAGGGCTCCAGACACTTACTCTTGCAGAGGCCTAGGTCCCGGTAAAATGATGGTGAGCAGTGCTCCACACAGGCCCCGTCCTGGAGAACATAGCCATCCATGCACTGCAGGCAGTCTGTCCTCAGAGGCCCGTGACACGCATTGCAACTCCAGTCACACTCTAGAAAGAAAGTTCCTTCGATCAGCTTCCTTTCTGTCCAGCCTCAGCCCCAGAGACTAATTTATGAGGACACTGGCTGCAGCTGCATGGGGTGAGTGAGGACAACAGAAGAGATGGATAAGTGAGCTCTAACAAGGCTCTGCTTGTAGTAGCCCGAACGCCTCTCTGAGGTTGAGCGTTTCCTAATTACGTTAGACATGGTGCGTACAAGGATCGCTCCTTCATGCAAAGCCTGTTCCAGGGAGTGGCCTATTTGCTCCCACAAACCTCATCTGACCTCCTCCAAATGCCAATAGGTAAAGGATGTCAGAGACTCAACGAAGAATGCATCTGCTCTCTCCACTGACACCGGCCACGTGACTCTCTTCCTCTCAAAAATCAGGCGTTGACCAGCACAACAGAAAGAACCAATGACATTAGACTTACAAGGGGTGTAAACGAACTGTCCAGAAATAAAGGAGTTCCTGAAATAACAGATCTCATTTAGAGCAGAGCTGACTCCTTCACATGTTCATTCATTGAACAAGCACTGATGGGATGTATGGCCCTGAACCTCGTGTGGCGGGTGTAGACCCTGCCCTCAGGAAGTTTATGTTCTAGGGGCTCCCAGCCTTAGATGCACACTCAAGTAATTCAGGGGGGTGGTTAGAAATACAGATCATCAGGTTCAACACCAGAACTACCGAGTCAGGCCCAGGAAGACAGGGTGCTGCGGCTACTGTTTTTGTCATTGTGATTATGCTAGTTGTTGTGGCTGTCGTTCTGATGGCCCAGGCAATTTGGACGGGCGATTTTGCAGTCATAAAATGCAGAGTTCTAGCTGGTAAGGTTAAGTCCTTCGTGCATGGAAGACGGGACAAAATAGCAGGATTAAGTACTTGGTTTTTTTTTGGCGGTACGCGGGCCTCTCACTGTTGTGGCCTCTCCCGTTGCGGAGCACAGGCTCCGGACGCGCAGGCTCAGCAGCCATGGCTCACGGGCCCAGCCGCTCCGCGGCGTGTGGGATCTTCCCGGACCGGGGCACGAACCCGTGTCCCCTGCATTGGCAGGCGGACTCTCAACCACTGCGCCACCAGGGAAACCCTAAGTACTCGTTTTTGAAGTCAGGTAAATCTGTATTCAAGTCGTGGCTTTGGCACTTTTTATCTGCATGTCTTACACACTTTCCTTAAGCTTTTTGAGCCTCAGTTTCCTTATCTGTAAAACAGGGATAAGAATAGCACCTATTTCATAAGGCTACTGTGAAGATTAAATGGAATAATGAATTTAAGGAACTCAGCACAGTGCGTGGCACACAGCAGTTTAATAAATGTTTGCTGCTGAACTGGTTTCCTTGGAGAACGTATCTCCACTCGGCGCTGCCTCACCCCACCGTCCCTCTCCTCTAAGAAGCTGGGGAAACCTCTCATTAGTCACCTTTCTCTCTTCTTTGATGCAGTAGTTCTAAGTCCCAAAGAAGCAGGTAACTGTGCACGACGGTACACGTGCTTCCAAGAAGATTTATAAAGTTAATCTCACTCATTTATTTGACTGAATCAGTCCTGAGGGAAAATGACTAAAACAGAGCCTTGAAAACTGCCAGCATAGTTATGAAATCATTTACAACAGGGAGGATTTGTGATAATCTTGTTTTTCACCACAGACTGACAACCACTGGTTAGAAGGGAAAAACTAGAAAAGGTTCTGTGGTCTTGAGCACAGCAGACCGCCTCAGTTAACAACCAAGTACAATTTCTCGGAATGGAATGTAAGTAATTTTGCAAAACCTTAAAGCACCCCAATTTTACTTGACAGATGTCTGACCTCCATCTCTGAGCCCTAGCTTCTCTGGCAGAATTGGAAAGGTCGGAGGGGTGGGTGGGTGGGTGGGGAATGTGGAATGGAGGAATGGAGAAGGGAAATGGAACAGAAGCAAGGGAAATCCATCCTTTAATTCTGTCTTTCCGCTTGCTGGGTCCTGCCATTTGAAGAGCATAGGCTCCAATAATGTTAAACACTGGAAAACAAGGTAAAAGGTAGTACTCGGTTTTTGACAATGCTTGCTTATAAACTCCCGGAGGACAGGGGCTGTGTCTTCACTCATTAAAGTATGTTAAGCAAGAGATGAACAAATCAGACACAACGCCTGTCCTCATTAAGCTTAGCGTCTGGCAGTCTAGAGCTGTAAATGCAAATGCCTACAGGGCCCAGGAAGGCGATGTAAATCTTTTAAATAGGGCTGGTGTGATAGGACAGGGAATGGTGGGCACTGTGGTACCCTTAGGAGATCATGTTCAACCCAACAGAGACGACAGCTACTCATCAACCTACTGCTGCACTGTGGCAATGCAAACCCAGTACTGCCAAACCTTCTGACTTTTTCAAAAGAGACTGAAAAATCTCAATTTTTGTATGTGAAGTCTTCTGATGTTTAAAAGGCAAAGAATTAAAAATTTTAAAACGCTGTTAAATTCAGTGGATCAAAAAAAAAAAACCAAAAAACAAAACCACAGACCCCTGTCTTGGATTAAATACAACCTGAGGGTTTCCAGTTTGCCATCTCTGGTCTAGTTACTAAGACCTGGCATAATATCTAGTACATGGTAGATAGAGAAAAAGATTTGCTTAATACATACATACATACATAATGACTTTTCATCAGAGAAAGTCTAAACATCTGATGACAGTATTTTCCCAATGTGGGAGCAGACTTCTCTAGTAAAGGGGCATCGACAAGTAGAAGACTCGTGCAGTTCTGGAAAAGCTTTACCTTTGCATGTCTTGGTGGAGAAGTCAAGATAGTACTGTGGGGCACAGCTCTCATGCTGACAGTCTCCAAAGAGCAGGACCTTGTTTGGATCTCGGCAGGAGGTACAGCTGGCCTGTGAATCACAGCTTCCACAATGTGGGTCGCATGCTGAGCAGATAGGAAAAGAAAATGACCAGATGATTACAATTGCAAATACTGAAGCACTGGTCAAACCTAGACAGATGCTGCAAAGCAACAGAGCCTCCCTCCAACCTATTTTTTAATCACGGCTCAGAACCCTACCCTGCGATCAACAGAAACAGAAAATGTTAATCTTGTTTTCCGAAATCAAAGAGGGTAATTTTATTTTCCAGAGAAGATAAATTATAAACCCAAGAACAGAAACCCCACATCCAAACTGCCCTGCGACTCAGCAACAGGATTAATTTATACTTATTTCAAGATCTCTGGAATAATAGTCCTGAGTGTTCTTGGAACCTTGCTTCTTAAGGAATCAGGGCCCCTACAGTTTATGATGTAGATTCAGATTTTTGTCTGATACCAAGATTAAAATTAGGCAGCAACTTATTTTGGAGCTCAGGAAATCCCATATTTTAAGATACGAAGGACTTTAAGGTGACCTGGCTTACTGACTTACTCAGTTGTAATTCTTAGCAGTCACTTAATTTAGGCATTCAGGGATGATCTCCAAATCCGGTCATGCTTCCATTTCTGCCTAATTCAACAGCTAGCATTTCTCCATTGACTCAGTTGTTCATGCTAGAAACCTTAGAGTCTCTCCTGGCACCTCCCTTTCTCTCACTCCTAATTCAATGACTTACTGGATCTTATTTGTTTGAACTCTCCTATATAATTCTCAGAACTTTTTGCTTTTCTCCATATCCACAGATGCCAATATGTCCAAGCCATCATCATCTCCTCCTAGACCACTATCATAGCCCCCTAATTGGTTTGAGTCCCTTGCATTCTATTTTCCATATATCTGTAAGAGTGATTTTTTAATTCATACTTCTCAGGTGTCAGAGGACCCTTTCATCTATGAGCTCATATCTTTCTTCAGGCCTGGAAAAATTCCAGCCATCATTTCTGTAAATATTGCTTCTCCATCATTCCCTCCATTCTTTCTACCTAGAAATCATAATACACATATTGGAATCCTCTCAATATAATCTCCAAGTCTCTTGTCTTTAACTCTTATTCATTCTTCAGCCTCTTCTTCAAGAAGGACTTCCCTGACTCTCCAGTCTAGAACAGGTCTCCCAGGTACTGTTCTTATACCTTTCATTCATGCCATACATAAAAATATTCAATTTCAGCGATTATTTACCACCTGTATCCTTTACAGCCGTAAGGTTCATGAAAGTGAAGACGAGGTTTCTGTTGTTCCTTGCAATAGTCCCCAGCACCTAGCTGGTTATCTGTAATTTTGTTGGTGTTCAATAAATACTTGCAACATAAGTGAAAGAAGCCAGATTTTGTAATTATATATACTCAAGCACTAGCATCTCTGCCTCCCTCTAAAATTTTCTCTCAGCATGTGTCAGAGGAAAAGTCTAGAGAGTGATCATGTGAGTTTTAGTGCTAAAGGATATCAAAGTGTGTGGCACAGTGCAGAAAAATGACCTCCCTCTAAAATAAAAAGAAATTCCTTTTGTTTCACCTACAAGAAAAGCCATTGGTATAAAATATTTGTTAGAATATGTAGACTTGTAATTAAAGGTCCTAGGAAAATTCTAGACTGGATTTTCAAACAGTTTGAAAATATTAGAAAGAATATTTTTATTGGAAACTTATATGAGACTAAACTTTTATCCTTTGGGGAGGTAGGATTTCTACACATGTTGTATCTTAATTTTGCCAAAGGGTTTGAAAAAACCCTAAATATAAACTAGTGAATACAAAAATGAAGTGGGGTCTACCAGCTGTAAGTGGATTTGAAGATGGTTGAAATACATACTCAGAAAGTTGTCAGTAAATCTTTGTAATTGGAAATGAATGTCTTTAGTAGAGTATCATGATGAAGTTTTAATTTCTTAGTTGGCCAATATTTTTATTAATTACTTTAATGAAAACAAAGAAATTATGCTAATGATATTTAAATATGACACATACACTTACATAGGATACACGCAGAGTTAAGTTTCACCAGCTGAAAGAAAAACTTAAACTTATTTTGGCCCATTGTATCAATAAACTAATCAGACGAAATAAGCTAAACTGTAAGTAAAGTCTTGCATTTATGTTCTATAACCAATTGTACAAACAGAGGGGACAGAAGGCCTGTTTAGAAAGCATTATTATAAAAAATGATCTAAGAATCTTAATTGATTGAAAGCTTACTAAAAGTTGACATGGTTACTAAAGAAACTAACACAATCTTAAACTGAAGAGCCTTCATGTAACCTCAATGTCAGCTGGACGCCCTGCTGGACATGGAGCTGCAAAACAAGGCCCCTGTACTGACAGCTGAGAGTTTCTTGTAGTTTACTTCCTCAAGCTTCTGTCTGCCTCCGTGGTCTTGAATCCTTCCATGAAGTCTCATTCCCAAAGCATAACTCAGCTCCTTCACTGACTCCCAAAAGAAATGGGGTCCCGCCGAGCATTTGGAAATGTTAAAAGACTATATGGAGGATTTGGAGGGATGCAGTGGTGTCACACTAAGAAGCAGGGGGCTTCCATCATTTCTCTTCGAACGCTTCTTCCTCTTTAATCGAACCCCTCAGCCGTCTCCAAGGCAATCCCCAAGTGACCTTGTCTCACTCAAAGTAGTTCTGCACATAACCAAACCCCTTGGGTTCTAGCTTCCCCATTCAGAGGAGGGTGGGTGAGGAACCTTTTCTCCCTCTTACAATATTCAGACCAGAGGGTATTAGTCTTACTGCAGTCACGTTGGTGTGACAACGTCTGGAATAGCAGGTGCAGCTCTCCGAGGTCAGTGACCCCATGGAAAGAGCTAAGAGGACAGTGAAGAAGGGGCCGAGGGGACCAGAAAGCAGTGAGGGAAGCAGAGATGTATTGATACTTTAAATATCGTTCATTGAGGAGGAGGGAACCTCACAGCCTATGACGCCCCGTCTCCCTCCTGACCTCTGAGACGGTCCCCCCTTTCTGCTCAATACTCCACTGACTCCAGTCCTGCTCAGAACAGAGAAGTCCAAGCTAATGTCAGACTTCGGAAGGGAATCGTGTGAATGAGGGAGGAGCCATTCTACACTGCTCCAGAAGGAGGCTCTAGGGCTGATGAGAAACAGCCCTCATCCCCACCGATGCACCTGGCTTCCTTCCTCATCTGTAGCAGCCTGTGAAGGGGTGAGAGAGAATCTCTGCCCTGGGTGCAAGGTTGGCTCAGGTGCGCTGGAGTCTTCCTCCTACTCTAGGGCACTATGGTTTCAAGTACTGAGAACCTCATTTATCATCTCTTCTTGAAAGTTTCTTCTCAACTGGTTATCCTGAAATTTTAGAGCTCAGTACGCAATTTCTAAAGGTTCCTGTAATCAGAATCTAGACAGCTCTGAAGCTCTTACTTTCTTCTATAATATGGTTATTAATGCCTCCCCTTAATGTTGCTTATATTTCCTTAAAAGCCCTTTACTGCACAATTCCTAAAATTGTCAGGCCTATAATTGTCTATAATGATGAGCAGTAGAAAGGAACATTGTGAATTTTTTTAATGTATTAGAAACTCAAATAGCCCAACTTAGGGGCATACCTTATCTTACTCAGTCTTTGGATGAAGGAAACCTAAGCTTTAGCAAAGGACTAAAGTTAGAAGATGCTTAATTTAACTGAAATAGTCTATAAAATCTTATTTACATGGTAGCATAGCAAATGCATTTGTGCAGAGCAGAAGCTTCCCAGAAGAGAAATACTTCAATGCAACGTATTTTTTGCCACCTATAAGCCATATAAGGGATTCTGTTTTCTTCTTTTGAACTTTTATTTCTGTGATTCCACTGCAGTGAAGAGCCTCAAATATCTAAGTCACTACTTCTACACCAACACTCTTTTGCTCTTGAATAGAATATGCAAGTGTTTCATTCGTGTCTCTTGTGTTACAGAATCTACAGATTCCGGCAGACAGTTGATATATACCAAGCAAAGTTTTTGTTACAAAAGTAAAAAAAAAAAAAACCAAAAAACTCTTTTCATGGATCCAAAAGGGATTTTTATCTCTGGTATCTCAACAGATGATGCAAAATGGTAGGTTCCATATAACTTCATTTCAAATGCAAATCCTTGCAAGAATCTCCATCAACTAACAGTAATACCTACCTTTGTATCTATAAAACATAAATATCTTTTACTGCTCGATTTGCCTCTCATTTCACATGACGATGATGATAACAACAGTAGCTATACTGAGAGCTTATTCTCTGCTAGAGTCTGTGCTAAGTGCAATAACATTAGAGGTAGGCACTATTATAATCTCCCTTTTATAGAAAAAGGAAACTGAGGCCTAGTGGTTAATTCACCTGCTCAAGGTCACAAAGCTAGTTAAGTGGCAGTTAGGATTTGAACTTTAGTTACCTTATTCTAGAGCCCACGCTCCTAACCATTACTCTATAATTCCTTCAACATGGTACTTCCTAGGACAGAAAACTGAAATATCAGTACTGTATTTGTTAACTGTCATTTTCAAAATGAGAAAAGTATACCACAGTTTTTTGGCAACTGACACTTTACTGATTGAAATAAAGTAAGCTGCCTCAGCCTATTTCAAAACTGTTCCTTCATCTGTGAATCACTTCCTAATTTTTTTTCCATCCAGATTTGCCCTTGCCCTAATTTATCCTAACTCTGTTTGTGCATGACTCAGGTAATTAATCATATTTTAACTTATTTGAGAACTAAGACATCTATACAAGTAACTTTCATTCAAGACAAAATAAACTACTGTTTGGGCAGAAACTGAATCCTTTGTAGCATATCAAGCCTTGCATACTGTCAGTATTTAACAAATACATGTCAAAAACAAATTAAACCCAGAGAAGTGCTGAGGTTCAGGCCTTTATACTAGAATGAGCTCCACTCTCTGCTTAGGATCTTGGAACTGGATCACTGAGAGGAACCACAGGAGTAAACTAGACTAACAATTTTATGATTTTAATGAGATAACTAGAGAACAGAGAGGTTAAATGACTGACCCAAGAACACACAGCTCCTCTCTTGCAGAGGAGATCCCTAGTCCAGCACTTCCAATTAGGCCCATATCTGAGTTATAATCTGCTAATGGCATCCATATGCTTTGTAGATTCATTTTCTTTCTTTTCTAAAAATAAAGGCTACCGGGTGAAAATATGGAAGCAAAAAATCCCTGTTTCCTTCAATGACTCCAGAAGAGCAGGAAAGGAGAGAAAGTTCATTTTTTAAAACTTACGCTGACAATGGGCTTCCCTAGTGGTGCAGTGGTTGAGAGTCCGCCTGCCGATGCGGGGGACACGGGTTCATGCCCGGTCCGGGAAGATCCCACATGCCGCGGAGCGGCTGGGCCCGTGAGCCATGGCCCCTGAGCCTGCGCGTCCAGAGCCTGTGCTCCGCAACGGGAGAGGCCCCAGCAGAGCAAAAAAAAAAAAAAAAAAACTTACGCTGACAAGTGTGGTTGTCATCGAGATAGTGCCCTGGGAAGCAGGCAGTGCTGCAGGTGCCAAGATGGGACAGAACGAGGTCGGTGTCACATGAGGAGCAGGAGAAGGGTCCTCTGCCCCGGCAGGTTCTGCAGGAGTAGTGACATTCTGCAGACGGAAGAGACATAAAGAGAACCTATGAAGCCAAATTCCCCTCCAAAGCAGCATCCCAAGAGCCGTTAATAAAAGCCCCAGCCCAGAGAGCATTAGCTGGTCTGGTTTATTGCCCTACAGTGTGCTTCCTGCCTCTCTCTCTCTCTCTCTCTCTCTCTCTCTCTCTCTCGGGAAGTTCCAGCCTTCTCAGCTATTGCCCAAGAGAAGCTCATGGGGCACGGCAGCTCCTGTGTCCAGCACTTACTCACTTTTACAAGCTCCTCTCTCTGCGAAGTACCCAGAAGGGCAATCGGGAACACAGCGATCTTCTAGCAGCAGGTACCGGGCATTCTGACACCTCAGGCAGACGCTCCCGGTGTTGTCGAGGGCAGCTGCGCAGTGCTGGCACAGAGGATGGCAGTCTGGAGAGCACATGGGAGCACAGAGAAGGCACGGATGCTATGAACACAGCGTCTCATTTCTACACCAAAGGGTAAAAGGGACTGCAATGACCACTGTTGCAGCACAGATGGCTGGAGAGTAGCGCAAAGGCAGTATACATCAGTAAAGCAGAAGCTTGGGACCTGTACAGACTGCGTGTTTGAGGTTTTTAGCAAATGGCCAGGCCCAGCACAGCAACTGAGTTTTCATCCCTTTCCGACTGAACAACCTTCAGGTCCTAGGGCAGCATGTGATAGATACTTGCCAGGGGGTATAGAAAGAACTATCAGATAACAGAAACAGTTCATCATATCAGCATATCCCCCGAGAGCTCCCAGAACTTGGGTACCGTGTGCCCGTCGTTCACAGAGCTCCTAAGCTGTGCTCAGAGGCCCCACGAAGCTCATCTCCCCAGTGTGGCCTTCCAGAGTCAGCAAACCAGCCTCAGGCATTGGTAGAGGGGGGAATTAAGGTTGGTTGATAATAGAATTGGGGGGAAAGTTTAGTCTTTAACTAGAGGTAAAGTTACAAAGAGCTGAGTTGGAAAGTCATTTTCATGACCTGATACACAGTTCACAGAAGCTGTTGTATCAGTTGTGATTAAATCTATAGGGCAAATTATCTGGGATGGCCAGCACTGTCTCTTGTTCTCACCCGTGTAAGAGTCATCCTTTAATTAAAGAACTTGGTTGTATTCAGCTCCCCATATAGGTGAAAAGCCCTCTGTCCTACCTTAAGTGGTAATAATGCTTCAAATCCCATTTACCATCCTCCATCCCAAAGGTGGAAGAAAAGCCACAAATCCTGAATTACCCCCCAAAATGAAAAAGGAGTAAAGACCTAGGAAAAGAGAAGAGACTTCTGGTTATAGGTCCTGTCCATCTTCCCCTGTAGGATTCAAAGCACTGTTTGCACTTGCTAAAACACCATTCAGCGGCCACATAGGTCTTGTTTCATCCCAGTCTTGTAGATAGTGATTTCTAGCAATATTTAGACTAAAAAAATCCTTGTCAATAAAACAGATTACCTGTCCTTGAAATCTGTTAAAACAGGTCTTTCTCTCCATACCCTCAGTGATACACTTTCTTAATTGCTGATCACCTGAGACGTGTTCTTTGCCAAAGAAGAGATCTCAGTCCCATACCCAGCGCCCACTCGTCCGCATGAGAAGCCTTTGAGACCTCTAGCCATTCCAGAAGTTGAACCCAGAGTGTCCTCCGCAAAAATCCTCTTTTAGCAGCACACAAGTGAACAGGCCCCGACCTTTCTCTGAACTTCAGGAGTTTCAAATTACAGGCCGCCTTTTGCCAATATTAGAAACAGTTCTTGATATCCGAAGAGGCAAATTAATCCCCATTATAGCCCTTCAGTAAATTATAAAGGAAATGATGGCTGTATTGAGAGAAATCTGATAAGGAGGCTATTTCCCCCTGACTTAGTGTACGGTTTCCACACAATGCCAACCTTTTTGTTTTCCTTTTCCTGTGCTTTCCTCACAGTGCCAGGAGCACTTTGAAAGTTCCTGGGGCAGGTGGAGGTAACTCCGTTTTACGATTACCTTAATGAGTGGGTACAGGTTAGAACTGAAAACCCAGGAAACATGACTGATGCAAGTCTCCATTATTTGAAAAGTCTTGGCCTCTTCCTCTTTAAAGCCACTGCTTACAGAGAGTGTGGGGCTCCGGCATGCGTCAACAAGATCCGCAGGTGTGCAGGGGTCTAAAAACTGGTTGCAGCTAACTGAGGCTTTCTCTAGTGTACAATTAGAGGAATGAAAAAGAATAATCACCAAGGGGATGCTTTGAAGAGAAAGTAAGCAGATCTCTGGAATATTGTGTGGGTACAATAAATAAATATTCATGGATTTGTCCGATCATGGGGATCTCTAGGAGCTGTTTAAATGAAGCGTGTGATGTATATTAATTACTTCTGAAGGCACCTAGAGCTGGTTTATGGATGTTCCTTCCCGCTCTCACGGCAGCAGCTTTGAAGCCCTTGCTCCTCTTCCCTGGTCACCAGCCCACGCTGCCCACCCTTCCACATCCTACCCGGTTATTTCACCTTCTACTTGACTCAGCCCATCAAGCATGAACACCTTTGATTCTTTCCTGCCAAACCCTTTATTTCATTTCATCTCCCCTCACAGGATGAAATGGCTAATTCCTCCACCCCCATTTTTTAATCCGATTTTCAACATTATTTGAACATTATGGCAACATTAGTGCACCTTTTGCCCCCATCTCTCTTCATTCTCCTCGACCTCAACCTCCAAACATGCTCCGCATTACCTACTCCCCGCAAAGTTTTTCTCAACAACCTCCCCATCTCTTTTCTTTCCTTCACCACCCAACTTCCTTGCCTCCCTAACTTCTCACTTCACTGTAATCTGCCTTCAACCTCCACAATTCAACTGTTGTATTGCTCTTGAAGAGGTCTCTGACCACCTTCTAATGACCAAACGTAATGGCCTCCTCTAATTCCTAACCCACCTGAAAGGTGTGCAACACATGACACTTCGGATCACCCCCTTCTTTGACCTTCTTTCCCCTCTCAGCATGCTTTATCCTGGTGCGCCTCTCGGTCATTCTCTGCCTCTGACTGCCTGATAAGTGTAGAAATTCCTTACAACCCTTAACTTCTTCTATCCTCTTAACTCATTCTCTGGAGGTCTTAAACCAGACATGGCTGTTTGCAACATTTTGGTATACAGCTACCAAAAGCCAGTGGAAAGGGCTCAAGGGTTACAGAGAGAGAGAATGGGAACTGGTACAGCCACTGTGGAAAACAGTATGGAGGTTTCTCAAAAACTTAAAAACAGAAATACCACACGATCCAGCGATTCCACTTCTGGGTATTTTTCTGAAGAAAACAAAAACACTAAATTGAAAAGACATATACACTCTTATCTTCACTGCAGCATTATTTATAAAAGCTGAGATATGAAAGCAACCTAAATGTCCATCAGTAGATGAATGGATAAAGAAGATGTGGCATAAATATCCAATGGAATATTACTCAGCCATAGAAAGAATGAAATGTTGCCATTTGCAGCAACAGGGATGGACTTTGAGGGTATTATGCTAAGTGAAATAAGTTAGAAAGGCAAATGCCATATGATTTCACTTAGATGTGGAATCTAAAAAGAAAAACAAATGAACAAACATAAAACAGAAACAGAGTCATAGATGGAAAGAACAGACAGACAGGTGCCAGAAGGGAGAGGGTGGGTGGGATGAGTGAAATAAGTGAGGGAGAATAAGAGGTACAAACTTCCAGTGACAAAATAAACATAGGCAGAACGCTCTATGACATAAATCACAGCAACATACTTTTTGACCCACCTCCTAGAGAAATGGAAATAAAAACAAAAATAAACAAATGGGACCTAATGAAACTTAAAAGCTTTAGCACAGCAAAGGAAACCATAAACAAGACCAAAAGACAACCCTCAGAGTGGGAGAAAATATTTGCAAATGAAGCAACTGACAAAGGAGTAATCTCCAAAATTTATAAGCAGCTCATGCAGCTCAATAACAAAAAAACAAACAACCCAATCCAAAAATGGGCAGAAGACCTAAACAGACACTTCTCCAAAGAAGATATACAGATTGACAACAAACACATGAAAGAATGCTCAACATCATTAACCATTAGAGAAATGCAAATCAGAACTACAATGAGATATCACCTCACACCAGTCAGAATGGCCATCATCAAAAAATCTACAAACAATAAATGCTGGAGAGGGTGTGGAGAAAAGGGAACACTCTTGCACTGCTGGTGGGAATGTGAATTGGTACAGCCACTATGGAGAACAGTATGGAGGTTCCTTAAAAAACTACAAATAGAACTACCATATGACCCAGCAATCCCACTACTGGGCATATATCCTGAGAAAACTATAATTCAAAAAGAGTCATGTACCAAAATGTTCATTGCAGCTCTATTTACAATAGCCAGGAGATGGAAACAACCGAAGTGTCCATCATCGGATGAATGGATAAAGAAGATGTGGCACATATATACAATGGAATATTACTTAGCCATAAAAAGAAATGAAATTGAGCTATTTGTAATGAGGTGGATGGACCTGGAGTCTGTCATACAGAGTGAAGTAAGTCGGAAAGAGAAAGATAAATACCGTATGCTAACACATATATATGGAATTTAAGGAAAAAAAATGTCATGAAGAACCTAGGGGTAAGACAGGAATAAAGACACAGATCTACTAGAGAATGGGCTTGAGGATACGGGGAAGGGGAAGGGTAAGCTGTGACAAAGCGAGAGAGAGGCATGGACATATATACACTACCAAACGTAAAATAGATAGCTAGTGGGAAGCAGCCGCATAGCACAGGGAGATCAGCTCGGTGCTTTGTGACCACCTGGAGGGGTGGGATAGGGAGGGTGGGAGGGAGGGAGACGCAAGAGGGAAGAGATATGGGAACATATGTATATGTATAACTGATTCACTTTGTTATAAAGCAGAAACTAACACACCATTGTAAAGCAATTATACCCCAATAAAGACGTTAAAAATAAATAAATGAATAAACAAATAAATAAATAAGTCATGGGGATGAAACCTACAGCATGGGTATACAGACAATAATAGTATAACAACTTTGTATGGTGACAGATGGTAACTAGACTTATCATGGTGATCATTTTGTAATGTATAGAAATATCAAATCACCATGTTGTGTACCAGAAACTACCATAGTGTTGTAGGTCAATTATACTTCAATAAAAAAACAAAAGAGGGAGTTGTAGAGGCTCCATGATCACTCAAGGCCTCTGCCTCTCTCCATGGCTCCATATTAAGCCTTAAAAGAGGCATCAGATCAATCACCAGACGTACCACACGGCACGATGGAGCGAGTACCCAGAGGCAAGGAGAAATCAATAGATGACACCTGAAAATAGAAAACAGTCAACCGCAGGTTGCCCAAAGCATCACATTAATCCGAGTTAGTTTACAGTTTCACATTACACGTGAGACTGTAACTACTTGAGTCTGCAAAGTTCAACTCTTTTTGTTCGCTACCTGTATTTCTTCCTTATTCATTTATCCATGGCTTAGAAACTCATACTGAACACCCAATCCTGTGAATAGACCCCGAAACAACAGTCTGAGTGGGTCCTGTGTTAATACATTCCTGCAAACCTCTCTTCCCAACTCTGTCTTATACAAGCCCCCAACAGAACACCACACAAAACCAATATGCTCTCAAACCTTGCTCTGGAGTCTATCTGAAGGTTGACTGATTTTTATTAAACCAACCAGAAAAGAAAAATAAATTCCTAAAACCTAGGAAACACCTTTGTCTTAAGAGGCTTGAAGTCAAAATCTCTTTGCAGGAGAGAATTCCTTGGGAGAGCTCAAAATGAGTTATGATGTACAGGGAAAGAAGCCAGAAATCAGAGCAATGGGGCTTGAGGATTAATCCCAGCGTTCTGATATACAATCAGAAAAGCATTGTTCCCGAGGGCAGGCTGCTCAGTTGTGACAGGCTACAAGTGGCCAGTCCCCCTGGGCACCAACTGTAGGCAAGCTTCAGGCTCCAGCCCCAGAGGCCACTGTGATCTTCTATGCAGAGAGGGGGCTCAAAACAGGGACCTTACGGTTTTATTTTTCTGACTACAAAGTCAGCCATGGAAGAAAATATGAAAAACAATTTTACATAGTATAAATGAACATAAAAATCCCCCCATGTGGGCCTTTTAGAATAAATAACTATTAACAGATATTTTTCTCTTAGTTCTTTTTCTATACAACTTTCCATATGTAGATTTTTACACAGATGAGATTTTATTAAATATTGTCATATAATAACTTTTTTTTCACTCAGTACCATCAGCATTTCCACGTGTCATTAGGGACTCTTCGTAAACATCATTTTTAAGGGTTGTATAATATTCCAGCATTGAATAAACAAATAAAAATTTACCATTTTTCTTATACTTGATCATTTACTTCCAATTTGCACACTTTTATAATGAAGGCCATGATAAGACCCTTGTGCATTTTAGATTATTTGCTAAAAGACAAAGTCAGGCTTCCCTGGTGGTGCAGTGGTTAACAATCTGCCTGCCAATGCAGGGGACACATAGGTTCGAGCCCTGGTCCGGGAAGATCCCACATGCTGCGAAGCAACTAAGCCCATGCACCACAACTACTGAGCTTGCACTCTAGAGCCCGCAAGCCACAACTACTGAAGCCTGTGCACCTAGAGCCCATGCTCCGCAACAAGAGAAGCCACCGCCTTAAGAAGCCCACACACCACAATGAAGAGTAGCCACCGCTTGCAGCAACTAGAGAAAGCCCGCGCGCAGCAACGAAGACCCAACACAGCCAAACATAAATAAATAAATTTACTTTAAAAAAAGTTACATCCAAGATACATTCTTGAGACTGTTTCATTGTAACTTTGCCTGCACTAGGAAATTTTTTTTAATTTATTTTTTATTGAGGTATAGTTGAATTACAGTGTTGTGTTAATTACTGTTGCAGAGCAAATGACTCAGTTATACATATATATGCATTCTTTTTCATATTCTATTCCACTGTGATTTATCACAGGATAATGAATATAGTTCCCTGTGCTATACAGTAAGACCTTGTTGTTTAAGGAAATTTTAAAATAATAAAATGATCTTGGCTAATTTGGTTGGTGAAGATTGGTGTTACATAGTTGCTTTGGTTTGGATTTCTTTTACTGTAAGTGAGGCTGAGCATTTAAAAACTCTTTCTTTCAAACAACAAAACTGTTCAAATGTCTACTGTACTCACAGAGCTTTCAGTATGGTGGGGATAAGGACCCTGGATACATAATTACACTTAAGTATGAAATCTGTGTAATCTCATAATAATTTGAGATATCCGCCCGTGAGTTCTTTCCTCATCCACTGCAACCATCCTGCATTAGACCAGGGAGTGTAGGCCACCGTGTGCTCCCAGAGAAAGTTAGCAGAATCAGACCAGCACAGATACCAAATTCACAGAGCCCAGGGCACAGGTGAAAGATAGAAGAGAAAACAAACTTGAATGTGGAAATTGGAGCTAGGAGACCCAGGCCCTCCCCCACCAATACTACCACTACACTCTCCACCTCTGTACCCCAGCCTAGAAAAACCCTTCGAGCTGGAGAGGAAGAAGGAGCAGAGAGACCATTCAATTTGCCTCTTCCCTCCCCTCCTGTGGGACAGGTTGGAGGTAGCTGAGTGGAATATTCAAGAATCCAACAGTGAAGCGGACTTGGGCTGGGCTTCTTGACTTAAAGAAAGTCGTCTCCAAACTGAGTCCTTTGTCATGAGGCAATAGAGACGGTGGCACAGTGGGATGAGCAACAAGAGAGTGTAAGGCAGACGCTTAGACACGGGACTGCCTTGAGACTATTGTAAACTTTTGTAAAATGCAAACCAGGTAAGCCCAGGGACCATGGAAGTCTCTGACGGGGTACCAACTCGGTCCAGGAAGCAGGTAAAGCTGCCTGGAGGAAGCTGAGACAGAGACACTGAGTGGGAGTCAGCTGCTGGAGGAGATGGGCAGGGTGAGAGAGCTTGGAAGAGGTCCCAAGAAGAGGAAAAACATGCAAAAACCCAGAAGCGCAACAGAATGGGATGCCTTCAAGGAACTGAAAAAAGTCCAGTATGGCTGCATCTTGAAGAACATTCGGAAGAGCCACTCAGGACCTGGCTGTGCTAATTTTGAAATACCTTGTAAGTCATGAAAAAGTGTACGGATTTATCCACGTGGCGACTGGAAATGGGTTTCTCTATGTGTATACCAGTCTATCTACTGAAGTCTCTGTGTTATTACTACCAGTTTAAATGAGAAATTGTTGTATGAAAGGTAACTAGTGATGGCAGAAGACATTAAAACCACAGCAAAGAACCAACAATCCAAGAAAACTCTGACACACAGCAGCTTTCAATGTGAACTTTTCTGGGGTGAGGAGAGGGGTCCCTATGTTTCTGTCCCCCTCCCCCTTAGGCTTATTATGCTAGGGTAGGCATATTAGGAAAACTGAGAATACTACAGTGTAAGTATATGAAGGCTTCTGTGACCAGGGACGGAGATCTCAGGTGTCCCCTGAGAAAGAAAACCAACACATCAGTGGTTTGTCTTCCAGGCACGACCAGGGAAGACCTTTCCACAAACTGTCAGCTTCTAAAATGCCTTTAAGATTCAAACCAAAGTAGAATTTGGCAAAATCAGTAGTACCTAGCAGGGAGCCCTTATCAATTTGCTAAATGAAAGAAAAAAAAAAATATTGGAGTCAAAATACTAGGAAATTGTGGGGAATTTGGAGGCCCATGAGAAGCTTCCCCTGGACCGCACCACTTGGTTCTCAAAATCCACTCCAGGCCAAGAGGAACAGGGCACTACTTGGCTGTGTGCGTGGCAATTTACAACGGCCTTGTCAGTACAGTTTGAGAGAATGAAGAGAGAAATCTCCCCATGGCCAGCCAGATGTATTAATTATACAATCTAAACATAGTTAAGAGGTGTTAGGAGCCCATCTCCAGGCGCTGCAGGAGGTGACTGACTATGTGTCCCAGGGAACTGCTACGACACCAGTCACCTGACGCACAGTAAAATCTAGGGGCATATTTTCGAAGAATTAAGCTGATTGGGAAGCAAGTCTTGAACTCCTCTTGGTAGGTGGTGTCATCTGACAAATCCTGATTCAGATCCTTGTTGGACCCGCACTGGTAGGAGCACAACTGTCAGAAACGGTGTCCTTAAAATGCCAGTGTTCTCAGAAAGGCCTCTCAGAAAGGTTCTCAGAAACCGCAGAGTGAATTCTTCTGTAATCGTCCTCACCCCACCTTCCACTCCCATTCCTCCTCACAGGTGATGGATGTCTGGAACGAGTTCACAGGATCCACTACAGGAAGTTTATACTGTCACTGCTTAATTTGTACCAGGACCGCAGTTACTAAAATAGGGGAATTGAGTTTCCAACCCACCAATCTAGCAGCCTCTGCAAGGATTAACGGCCCATCATAAAAGCCCCATCTGTGCAGGAAGGCATTTGCATCTGACCTTCCTGTCTGTAATCAAAAAAGGAGGCTAACCTCAAATATGTCTAAATGGTGAGCATGCATCCATTAATTGCTTAAAAACAGAGCCTATTCTGAAGCCCGTCTCTCAGAGTCCTCCCATAGCTTCTCAGTAAGTAGCTTGTCACTATTTCAATTATAGTAAAGAGTCTTTAAATAAAAGACTTATTAAGGATGACAAGGAGAGGAGAGGGACCCAGGATACATTTAGGTGTAGTCTGTTTCAGATGACTGGTATATAATAAACATGTGGAGGGGGAAGGGCAGATGGACTTGCAGTTGTTTGTGTGTGTGCCTGCTTGCTAACAAACCTGGTGAATCAGTACTTTAAACAAAGTAATGAACACACTATAAGGGAGCCTGGAAATGGAGTATCGACTCGAGCTAAAATAAATGCACTTCTTGTTTTTAAGCAAGCAGAAGATTCCATTTGTTTTCTAAATATGTACAGCATGCCTACATACTAAAAATGTAAATACATAAAGAATTAATATTTTGACTCAGCAGCGGCAATATCCTCTAATATGTCACCCTGCAGCTGGGAGGAAATTATATGTGGTCATCACCATGTGATGTTGTGTTCACATCACAAAGGCTCTGCTTCAAGGATCAGTGAGGATTACGCACAATCGCGATGGATGGAAGCACACGGCAGTGAAGTGACTTATTTCACATCTCTGGAGCAAAGTGAGAAAAAGCTTGAAGATATTAAAGTAAATGTGTACTGTTGAAGCAGTGGCTTTGGATGTTGGTTTTATGGGGCAGTGACTCCTTAGCTGATAAATAATGGACCTATAAAGACAATTTTAGACACATAGTGAGATTTTTAATAATGTCCTATCAGTCGATTAGGTTCTTAATGAAACCACATTACATGTGTTTGGAAGCTGTTAAAATAATCAGCACTTGTAACTGTTCCTCATCAGGTGAAAAGGGAATGATTCCGTGCTGAAGCTCTGGGTCCTTAAAGTGTGTATAGACTGAATTCTGATGCCACTTTTAAAATTGACAGGGTTCTACTTGTGAGACAAGTGCAGCAGGAATCCAGAAAATGTTGTTATGTCATATGTTTATGAATGGCAGAAGAAAAAGAAGTCTCCTCTCTTCCCCTTTTGATCATCACTTTGGTCCTAGCCCACCCATGAGGTCTTTAGAAATCACGTGTTCTTTTTAGGGTTAGGGTTTAGGGTTAGCTCTCAGTTAGTACAAAAACAAAACAAAACAGACAAACAAAACTTCCCATTTTTTCAGTGTCTGTGGCTATTGTTTTATCCTGAAAAAACCAATCATCAACAGCAACAAAACCTACTACAACAGATTGGCCTTAGCGTTATAGGACAGTGATTTCCACCCAGTGTTGACAAACTTACAAATGTGGTGAGAAGGCTGCAGTAGGACCCACGGAGACAGACAGCTGGAAGAAGGAGTGGGTGAGAGGCAGTGTCAGATGTAAGAGCAAGCCTCTCTCCTCAGTTCTAGTGCCAGTTCTTGCTGCCAACAAGGAAACATGAGCACCACTCCTGCCTTGTACCTGACCTCCCATCAGTTTATGTTTTACTCTTGCCTTACCTCCAAAATAGAAAAAAGTTCACTTCGATCAACATTTATGGCATGTGAGTTGGGTGTGAGGCACTATGGAAGTTGCTGCAGGAGATAGAGCACTGAGTCAGAGTCAGACCCTTCCCTCAAGATGCTCATGACAAGGTCCAATGTCAGAGGAAAGGCACACTTAAAATGCAATTAATGTCTAAGGAGGACCAGAGAATATTTTATCCAAAGGGAATAAGAGGGACTTTAACTTTGCAAGATGTGGCAATGATTAAAATATGGAATAGGGGTGGGAAGGAAGCAGGTGTAACTCAATTTTGAATTACAGTTGATCCTTGAACAATGCAGGGGCTAATCTGAGTATAACTTATAGTCGGCCCTCTGTATCCCCACCCCCATCCTCTGCATCCTTGGATTCAACCAACCATGGACCATGTAGTACTGTAATATATACTAGTGGAAAATATCTGCATATAAGTGGACCTGTGTAGTTCATATGCACATTGTTCAAGGGTCAACTGTACTCAGTTCTGAATTACGCTGATTGAAAAAATCAGTAGTGGATGGACAAGAGAGTCAGGAGAAGGAAGGAAGGACCTGGTGGGGGAGGTTTCTTTGGAGGTTTCTGAGTATGTTGTTCCTGTGGATCAAATGTCCAGAAGGTAGACAGATAGAAATGAGAGTCTGGAGATGATGACCATGTGTGGACTTGAGATAGACTCTAAGGAGAAAACAGAAATGAGCATTGGATCAAGACACTAAGGTCCTAAAGGAAAGGGGGTCAGGGAGGAAGAAGAGAAGGAAAGATAAAGAGGGAAGGAAGGAGGTGAAATGAGTAACCAAAAGAGGAAATAACTATTGGGCTAGACCACCTCTTGAGGGTGATGGGACAAAGCAGCTCTGGATCACAGATGGAGGAGTTCCCCCGGGCCAGGGTGAGGGAGATCCTTTCTCAAAGGAAGCGATGAGGAAAACGGTATTTAGAAGAAGATACAGAGACATCTGCGGAGAAAAAGTGAGGGAGTTTTTTTGCTGTTGTTGTTTTTAGGAGATTATGTTAACCTCCTAAACACAAAAGAAAGCAAAGATGTCAACTGATCGGAGTGAGAGTTGAGTTGAGGGAAAGTATAGTGAGTACACATGGAAAGGTCATGGTGAGCGAGGTGACAATGCATCAAAAAGAGCTGTAAGTAATACAATTGCTGAGAAGCAGAGAAGGTCCTATTGGAACTAGATCGGATGATGAAGTCTGATGACGGTGTTCACACGCGTGCCCTCTGAAGTGGCACTGCTTCAAAGCCCAGGTCTACTGCGTTTTAGCTGTGAAACACTGAGTAACTTGGTTAATGTCTCTCATCCAGTCTCTTGGGTTGTAAAATGGAAATGCTACTAATCATAGGACTGACCTCCCAGGGTTGCAGTCAGGATTAAATGAAATAATGTATGTGAGGAGCTGGTACATAGGAAGTGCTCAATAAACATTAGTGATTATTCTTTATCTGTGGCAGGCCCAATCAGGATTGACATTGATACTGATGGTCATACTTACATCTAAGTCACTATTTTTGCCCCATTACATATAAACACAGAGATTTACATGTGTGTAAGAAAAGTAGATAAGTGTAGCCATAGCAATTTTGCTGTCTCTAGTACTTAAGAGGATAGCCTATGAGCCTAAATTCAGTTGTGTTCTTTAAGCATGAACACTCAAAGTCTTCCCTGCAATTCAGCTCCTGGCCTGTATTTCTTATGAAGACAACAGCAATTGTAACTTCATTGGGAGCCCTGCCAAGTTGAAAACTTGTAAGTAAGGTCATTTCTAAAGCTATATAAGATATTGTTTAGGAAAAGTCACATGAAAGAGAAAATACAAGATCTTTTTTTTAATTTAGGAAAGTCTCAATTTAAAAATAGGTCGTGTTCTTTTTTTTTTCTGAAAGTAAAAGTTCAAAGAAAAGAAATATTCAATCACCCTTCAGCGGACATCGTGGTCCCTTAAATAAAACACAAATTCAGAGAACAAGGGAGAGACAATCACTGAAAGTTCCAGAGAGAGACTGGATATGCAACTCATAGTTCAAGCAATAGGAGATAGGGTGACAGATGAGAAATGAGAAAAGAATGTGCATTGCCGAAAAAGAAGATAAGGAAAATAAAGGAGGAGGTATTAAAAAAAAAAAAAGAAGACACAAGAAAATTGAAAAAATATAGAGATAGAAGAATAGGGCCAGATGGAATGAAATAGAAGGTGAAAAAGAAGAGATAAGAAGCAAAAAAAAATGAGACACACTAAGAAGATCCTTGATGTAATTAGCATAGGATGCACTGGAAGGGGATTAAAGTAGACCTTAGGACACCGGAATCAAGTCATTCCTTTGCCCGACATTTCCTGATCACCATCTATGTACTGGTGAGGCACTGCACTGAGCTCTTAATCCCACTTCCACAGGAAGGTTTCTTGGGATGATCAAATGAAAAAATAAGTGAGAAAATGCTTTAAAAATTATAAAATGTCAAGAGCACAACATTATTGTTATTAACAATAACATGAAAAACAGACCTCGTCCCAGCCAAAGCCTTGGAAGTCATACTTAGTTTACCAAGCAGTAACTCTACCTCCTGCTGGTTATTGCCCATATCCACAACAGGAAAACGGCCAATCAAATTAGGTTACACAACGGACATATGGATATGGGGTGGGGAGTCAGAGAAGGGTGGGGGATGAACTGGGAGACTGGAATTGACATATATGCTATGTATAAAAATAGATAACTAATGAGAACCTACTGTATAGCACAGGGAACTCTACTCAGTGCTCTGTGGTGACCTAAATGGGAAGGAAATCCAAAAAAAAGGGGGATATATGCATATATATAACTGATTCATTTTGCTGTACAGCAGAAACCAACACAGCATTGTAAAGCAACTATACTCCAATAAAAATTAAGTTACACAAACATAATGGAATGCTATTTAGCTATTAAAAATGACAATTATGTGGATTCTTCCAATTATTTGCCAACACATGGAAATACACAAAGTGATATGAGAAACAACAAAGAAATACAGGCATAACTCATTTCATTGCACTTTGCTTAACTGTGCTTTGCAGATGATTGCTTTTTCTTTTCTTTTTTTTTTTTAAAAACAAACTGAAGGTTTGCGGCAACCCTACGCTGTCAAATGATGGTTGGCATTTTTTAGCAATAAAGTTTCTTTTTTTTTTTTGGCCACACCTCACAGCTTGTGGGATCTTAGTTCCCCGACCAGGGATCAAACTCAGGCCCTTGGCAGTGACAGCACGAAGCCCTAACCACTGGACCGCCAGGGAAGTCCCAATAAAGTATTTTTAACTAAGGTACGTACGTTTGTTTTATTTTTTTTTTATTTTTTATTTATTTTTTTTTTTGCGGTATGTGGGCCTCTCACTGTTGTGGTCCCTCCCGTTGCAGAGCACAGGCTCTGGACGCGCAGGCTCAGCGGCCATGGCTCACGGGCCCAGCCGCTCCGCAGCATGTGGGATCCTCCTGGACCGGGGCACGAACCCATGTCCCCTGCATCGGCAGGCGGACTCCCAACCACTGCGCCACCAGGGAAGCCCACGTACGTTGTTTTTTTAAGACATAAAGCTATTGCACACTTAACAGACTACAATATAGTGCAAACAATTTTTATGTGCACTGAGAAACCAAAAACCTCATGACTTGCTTTATTGCAATAGTCACTTTATTGCAGTGGTCTGAAACCGAACCCACAACATTTCCGAGATATGCCTGTACATAGCTGCTGATTACAACTGTGAAAAATGCATGTATATTAAAACAGATAAACAACGAGGACCTACTGTATAGCACAGGGAACTCTGATCAATGTTACATGGCAGCCTGGATGGGAGGGGAGTCTCGGAGAGAATGGATACATGTACGTGTAGGGCTGAGTTGCTTTGCTGTGCACCTGAAACTACCACAACATTGTTAATTGGCTATACTCCAATATAAAATAAAAAGTTTAAATATTATTTTAAAAAATGCATGTATGTAACCACTGAAAAAGATTAAAGTACATGTGGAGTGATATAAATTATTAAAATTTAGTATGCATTAATGTCTTCATTTAAAGTTTATTTATTTATTTACTAAGGGTATATAAAATAAAAATACATGGCAATCTAAAACAGCTTCCAGCACTTAACACAGACCGGCAAGTTCTTGCAACTTTCCCCAGTAGCGCCTCTCCAAACCATCTTGTCATACCAGTCCCCGATGATCTACCTTTTAATCTACAATCAGAAAACTCTTCTTGAATCCCTATTGTTGTAACCAACTGTGTTTGTCCTCATCCTAGGTTCCTAGGTTCAAATCTTGGCTCTATCTTCCAACTTTTCTCATTTTGAGTAAATGACTTAAACCTTACTTAGGTTCAGTTCCTTCATATGTAAAATGGAGATAACATTAGTACCTACCTCGGAGGATCATTGGTAGTATTAAATGGCAAAATGCATTCAAAGCAACTAGCGCAGTGCTTGTCACATCATAAGCCCTCAGAACTGTCACCTATTATTAGAAACTCACAGAGAACATGAGCTAGTCAATGCCAAGTGCTAGGTAATTGGTAGAAACAGTCAGCGTACCTAGGAATTACAACGTGGGAGATGCCAAAAGGAAGCTGGTCCTAGAAGGGATGGAATCTGAGCGAGGCCACGAGGGACGGATGGGTAGGATTTTGATGATGAAAATAAGGTAGTAACTGCTACACGTTTTAGTGTGTGCCTCTTTCCTTCTTTCAGCTTACAGCCCCAGGAGCAGCTACAGCAAGATGTAGAGCAGTGCCAACCCACTTTCCCCACAGGCAGAAACTGCTATAAAACAGAACTGGCTCCCACCTCTCTGGCTTCAAGTCAGAGTATCTGGAGGCAGAGAGCTGTGCACTGGTTCATGCAGGGCTCTTTCCCAGTCCTTAATGATGTTCAATTTGAACTGTTTTGTTTTGTTTTTTTCATTACTCAGTGTTGCAGTTCTATCACCTTATTCCAAAACAAGGATTTGTTGCTCTTTTAATCTGTGCATTTCAACTTTTTCACCATGTTTTTCAGGCTCCTCTTTCAGAAATGAGTGACAATGAATGGGGAAAACTGTAGAAGGGACTCAAAAAGTTTTGTTTTCTTTTTAATGATTTGGAAGAAAAATGTTAACAGGTTTTCTAATCAGTCAGCTCAGGTTTGGAGAGCAAACACTTCTCAGACCCAATGCTAGAGGATAATTACGGATTGCTCTTTGATGCTCTCAGCAGTCAAGAGAGTGGCAACCCTGAGAATTCTTGGGGCCCCCTCTGCTTGCCCACAGAGAAGAGAAGGGAGGAAGAAAGGACGCGAGGGAGGGACGCACTGAGGGATGGAAGGAAGGAAGTCCACAATCTGAGTATAGGTTGAGTATTTCATTTTACCTTTAGGGAGTGCCAACAAATTGTCCAACATATTAACATCAGCTAGTGCAGGGCTTCTCAAAGATTGTTTTGCAAAGCACTGGTTAGCCCTGTGAGAGTCTATAATAAATCGAAGGAAGGGGTCTGCAGTGAAATGGTTGGCAAATGATGGGCAGCCTCCTTCATCTCAGAGATTCACAATGCACATCTGCTTATTTAAGGTTTTGAGAAATTCTGAAATAAAGCTGCTTAACTTTATTTAACTGAGAGTTTCCTAAATTTATTCAGCCATGAGACATTTTTGCATGTAACACCTATTAACCATTGCTTAGAGCTCAACTACCATGGAATACAATATGAAAATTCTCAGAGCAATATTTCTTTACTGTCACTTGTCTTCTTTTGCTTACATTCTGGCACAGATTTATGAAGAAAACAAACCAGCATTTAAAACAGTAGTGCATAAAAAAATGTTTAATCCCCTAGAATTCTACCATCCTAACAAATCAGCTATTTAAAATTTTGCAGTCTTCATAGAAAACAAACCTACGGTTACCAAAGGGGAAGGCTAGGTGGGATAAACTGGGAGTATGGGATTAAAAGATGCACACCACCATGTACAAAATGGATAAACAACAAGGATTTACTGTATAGCACAGGGAACTATATTCAATATCTTGTAATAAACTATAATGGAAAAGAATAAAAAAATATAGATATATACATATATGTATGTTCAGCTGAATCGCTTTGCTGTATACCTGAAACTAACACAATATTGTAAATCAACTATACTTCAATTAAAAGTAAAATATATATATAAAATTTTGCAGTCTTCCCCTCTACAATATTACTCTAAGTATTATCTCCTTTTCTACGTAAGAATTAAAAAGTACAACCTTCCCATTAGACATTCCAGAAAGCCCGAGGCATTTTTTTAATGCATCTTCATTTGGATATTTCTCCTTCATGTTTTCTTTTTAATTCTCGCCCTCTTCGATGAACAGGAGAAAGGTTTTAGCTGAGAAAGACAAACGGAGGGAACACCCCAGGCTTTGAAATTTGGGGAAAGCTTTGTTGAGATGCAGGCAAAATATAAAGAACAAAAATCTATGAAGACAAAACCTGGTGTTTTTCACCCCAGTTCATTCATCTTTGCTGAAAGCCTTCACCTCTGGCCTATTCTCACAAACTGTATATTTGCTTTGATAGACTTGAAGGGAAAAAACCCCACACGTATGACATCTCCACATGTCATAACACATTGAGGTTATTGGACCTGTTCCCAGGATGTGTTTATTCTTGTCTGTGTGATAGATTAGATGTAATTTTCTTCCTTAAACAGCTAAGTGCAATTAAGAGGTCTCTGATGATGATCTTAGGTACAGCTCAGATAGAGAATAAATCCTGTGAGTAAATGCTACCACCCTACAAAGCTCACACACGATAGAGGGAGCAGAGAGGGTGCTTCTCCAGGGCTTCCACCGTTAGACCTTCCCAAGGATGATGGAAATACACTCTACTGACCGCACTGCAGGGGTGAATTACCTTCTGCTTTGTCTATCACTAGGGCTCCTCCCAACACCTTCCTGAGTTTAGATAAAAGTCATTGAAATGCTCCAGGAGGTTATACAACTGACTGAAGCAACACCTCAGCTAAAAAAAGAGTTCCAGGACCTTAGGTTTAGGGTAAACTGAAGATAGCAGATAAGCTCATGGTGGCTATGTTCAGCAAGGACTTAGACTTTCACCGTCCTCCTGGACAGCTACCCCAGATGCCCAAGGGTCCAACCTGCCCAAGCTCAAACACATTATCTTCCTATTTTGGCCCTTGGTAAATAATGCTCCCATTCGTCGAATTTACTTGGCCAGAAATCATCCCCCAAATTCCCTCTCCCTTAGCCTGAGGGCTAAGAGATCACCAACTTCTTCTGCTTCTATTAGGTTGAACCATATAAAAATTGCCAGTATTTGACCAGGTTTTGCCCACAAAACAGCAATGCCCCATAGGTCAACCTAATGTATAATTAACGCTTATTGAAGCCATGCCTCTTGCTTTTCATCCCCTCAGCACTTTTCTCATCAAAGGGCTTCATCTCTCATCTGAATTCTCACAACTCCCTCCTAAAGGTCTTTCTGCCCCCAGGCCTTCTTCTACACAATCTTCTGCAGATCTTTCTCTTTGCAGAAATGTAATCATAACATTTCCCTCCTTAAAAACCTTCAATAGATCCCCACAGCCTTGATAACAAAGCATGTTCTTCTTAAACAGAACATACAGAGGCCCTCGTGACCTGCCTTGCTTCCTTCTGCTTCAGGTCACAGCACCCCCGTACTTGGGGCTGGCATTCTACTTAACTCTTTGCTGGTGCCTGAATAGAAAATATTCTTTGGCTTGTCTTCTGGAATGCTCTCCCCTCCGAATCTCCAAACCCCTCCTAATTCTTACTCATGTTTCCAAATCATCTCAGTTATGACATATTCCAGAAAGCCTTCAGTACCCAGCCAGCACTACACGCACACACACACACACACACTCCAGTCTGGGTTAGGGTGCTGTCCCACAGGCTCATCTCATAGCCACAGTAATAACATATTCAACACATATCTCCTCCCTTCACTATACAGTACATTTCTTGAATGCAAGCACTTTATCTTATTCATCTGGGCCTCCCCTGAGCCTAGCACAGTGCCTGGTATGGAGCGTGTGCTTAAAAAATGCTTGATGAAACCATAAACGAATGAATGCATTACAATATTACAGAGAGAATTGGGACGTGTTTGGAAAGGGCATATATATATATATAGATATAGAAAAAGTAAACTTTGGGGTCAGTGCACTTCCCCGAAAGATCAACAACTGAAATTATCTGTCAAATTTTTCTGTAACAAATATTGTTATGGCATTCTCAACTCAACAAAGGGTTTCCAAGCACTAGACAACGGGTTACCTTATTTAAAACCTTCACTTAATATACCTAATCTCAGGACAGCCAAGGTGTGTCCCTTCCAGCTTATTTTAGTGGAACCTGCTCATCTAGGGCTGGGGACTTTCAGAGTCATTTAGCCTAGTCCCATGGTCCTTTATTCTAGTGGTCCCTTATAAGCCTTAAAAAATTAATGCAATTCCTAATCACCTACTTTACCATCAGAGGGCTCTGGACATTGGAGGGAACAGAGTTGATTAGAAGTTAAATTTTTCCAATCTCCTTATATAAACATTTATTTATAAAATATGTCCCAGCATAAAATTTTTAGGGTCCACATGCAGAATAGATTGGAAATAGAAAAGCCATTATGAAGGTTCAACCTTCTAATGTCTCTCTCTGACTATAATCTCTCCTCACTACAATGCATCTTCCAAAAAGCTTGAAGATTTCCTGCCTATGACATAGTCTTAGTTATCACAGTCACCCCTAAAACTCTCATAGCCCTATTGCCCACAAGAGTCAGTCCAAATTTTTCAGCCTAGAACTTTGGGTTCTCTATACCCTGGTTCCAACGTAAATTTTCCAACCATTTCATCTAATATGCCTTAATTCAAACCACTGTCCTTCAGCCAGGTTGGACCACTCTCACTGGCCATGAATGGCCCACATGTTCTACCCCCTGCGCACATCTCCTGGTAGAACCACATCTGGAAAGCCTGCTTTGTTTCCCTCTGTCTAACAGAATCCTAGCTATTCTTCAGGAAGAATTTTAGGCCCCATCTCCTCCACAATGCTTTCCAGATCTTTTATTTCTCCCTCCTCTGAACTCCTACAACCCATTCTGCCTATTGATGTTATTATCCATAAACTGCTTTGTACTATTTGTTAGCTGTACTTGTGTCTTTGGTTTACCTCCTTAAGTAGCCTGGAAGATCTCTGTGACCCCTCAAACAGCAACTCAGCACCCTGGACTCAGTCGATTCTCAAAAAATATCCACTAATGTGCTTTAACCATGTTAGGAACCTCTTACTAGCTGCTCCTTTGTATCCTAAAGTAAGAATCAGTAGCTGAACTCAAGCTTACAAACTATAATGCCAGTTAGATCCGCCCTTGCCAGATTCCTCTTCAAGAGGAGGCACTAATGCCTCCTATTTGCCCACTTCCCAAGTCAATCCTGACTACACTGGCAGGACTGGCAAACAGCTCACACCCTACAGCGGTGGGGTATCACGTTTGTCTAAAGCCTGGAATCTCTGAGCTTCTACTTTCCATTGCCTCTAAAATGTCTGCATTCTCAATAATCGGGTTTTACCCCGAATCCCAGCCTGTTTTGGCTGTAGCCCCGCTCTCGACAGTTCAGTCTTCCTAGGGTATAGATCTTGGACCCTAAAGTCTTTTTTTTTTTTTTGGCTACACCGCACGGCTTGCGGGATCTTAGTTCCCTGACCAGGTATTGAACCTGGGCCCTCAGCAGTGAAAGCTCAGAGTCCTAACCACTGGACAGCCAGGGAATTCCCTCTAATGTCTAGTCTTTAGCCAAGGTCATGTGCAAAAAGAACTGGATCACCCAGGACCATGGCGCCACAGCCACACTTGAAGCGCTATAATTGACTTGCTGTATTGAAGGGGCCTGCTTGATACTCTGATCTAGACAACTGGTCATACCTCCTCCCTGCCCAGGAACAAGCCCTACAGCCGGGTCAACCCCTCCAGCATGCATCCAACCGGATTTCTCAGCTTTCCCACTTGCCCAGTAGATCCCAGAATGCCCCCCAATCAAGCCCTCCAGAGTGTGACAACAGCTGCTGCAGGTAAACCTCCTCAAGTTGCTCCTAGAAGTGAGTCAAGAAATACAAAATAACCCACTAGTCTGTAAGTTCCCCTCTCCAGACTGTAAGCTCTTTGAGGGCAGAATAATTGTCTTATTCATCCTTTTTTTTTCTTTTTTTTGTTATTCGGAGCATCTGACCATTAGATATTTGTTGTAGGAATGGATGGATGAACACAAACACTGCATAGCTCCTTCATTATTATCCAAATTCCAGGCTGCTTTCCTGATTTATTTCTTTTTGAGATCTGAGTACTAAACTGAGGAGGAAAAATCCCATCTCCTGAAGCAAGTGATTTACTTCTAGGTTAATCTCCCTATATTTTTGTGCCTGGGGCTGATGACAAAGTTTCCCCACAGCAGGAGATAATGTAGACAAGAGGGCGACCGTCTTCTGAGTGACTGTTTTGAATATACTTCTTGCTCTCTTAAGCTGAAGTGCACCACATGCACATAAGGAACCATTACCATGACTTCAATCTTCATTCATATGAGGGTCTAAGTTTTCTCAGGAATTGCAAGAGTATTATTAGAAGATTCCAGTTGAATCCACAGATATTTACTAAATGTCTGATCGGAAGCAGTGAAGTGAGTTTTCAGACATGAGACAAATATCTTCCAAAGAGAGCTCGTATTCTGATGACAAAGGACAAATACGAGAGCCTCCTGGAGCCTGGCAGGAGGAACCGAGCATTTGGCTAGTGATTTCTGAGACTGCAAAGGGGGTCTCACTCACCAGCACAGTAGCCCACGAGGCCGAGGAACTGCTCCTCTTTACAGCTGGTCCTGCAGCTCCCAGCAGCCAGAGTAACATGAGGGTGACAGGAGATGCAGTCAGATTCCGATGGGCCGTGGCACTGCCTGCAGGTGGGGTGGCACTCTAGAAGGTAAAACAAGAACCAGGATTGGAATTAGCAGCTCAGCATGTAAACACACGAAGTACTTAATGTACTCCACAAATTACACTAAGAGCAGACTTCAAATACTAATCATCTTGGGAAGATTCTTGAGCAAGCCTGGCACACCCTTAGGCATTGACCGAAAGACGGCATTTCTAGTGTCAGTGAAAACACTGGCCGTGAACAGAACGTGGAATCTAGAACCACTGAATGAGGGGAACTGGCTGCTCAGCATGACCATCCCCATCTATATAAGTAAGAAAGTTCAGGTCAAAATTACAAAGCAGAAAAGCAAGTGGTAAGACTGTCCCTCTCTAAACTTCAAAGAGCGAGACAGGCAGAACAGGGAGACATTTTGCTTCTTAGAAATCCCGGGCAGGCAAAGGGGGAACCATCCACAGCAGGGGAAACTAAAACTTCTCACTGGAGTCGGATGCCAGCCGTGCTCTCCCTCCAGGCCACAGCCTGGATGCCTGTTTTAGCAGCAACGCTTAATTAAAATACAAAGAACTGAAAAAGGCCTCTTTCTGGAGGTTACCCTGAGCGATGTTTGAAGTTCAGTCCCTTAGACAAAACTGTCAAAGCGGTTTTCCCCAGAAAAACCACCTAATTACTGAGAGGTACTACACTGAAAAAGAGCAGTGAGTCCCAGTAAGTGTAGGCAATAAAGATAAGGATGGCAAAGAATCAAAGAAGGTTGCAGCTGTGGCTACACTTGTGCTGCCAAGGTGGGCAGCATGGAAGGAGATGGAAGGATTTCTCTGCCAAGGACGAGAAGGTCTGAGCCTGTCTGATTCCAAGAGGAGGGGAGGTGAAGGGCTGGAGCTGGGTAGAGCTTGCTGGAACTGATGACAAAGAATTCCCTTCTGGCACAGAGCTGGTGGGAAGAAAAGGCCCAGAGTTCCAGTAAAGTCAACTGCCTCTCAGGTCTTCTGGCGGGAGGCCAAGGGAAGATAAGGAGTTATAGGGGGAAAAAAAAAAAAAGCAAGCAAGAAAATGAACTGCTGATTAGAAGGCTAGCGTGAACTATCACCTCTTCTACATTCCTGAGCCTCTTAACTTTGCAAACGCACGTCCAAAAGATACGAGCGCTTCAGGACGATCTCCCACCGCACAGGGCTTCCTCCCTGCCAGAATATTTCCAGTGACCTTGGTGCCCTGCCGCCCGCGGTGCCCTCCATCTGCGGGTTTCAAGCAGGCAGAGGCACAGACAGAGAAGAGGTAGAGCTACTCAGACTTTCCTCCCCAAACAATTCTCCACACACGAAAACCAACTGGGCGAGGGTGAGAGCACATAAGGACAGACCACAGTGTTCAAAGACAACCCCAGTGACAAAGAAACCAGGAACACCCCCCACCACCACCACTGAGCTTGATAGAGTGTTTCAAGTAAAGCAACCCATCAGGGGCCTACAGAGACTAAAAAGCTAGTGGAAGAAGACAATTCCAGGAGGAATATAATAGTGATCTTCAATGGTCTCAATCTGTGTTCGCAGCAAATTTCCTCTTTGGTGTTGGAGGCCAGATGAATCTTACAAGTGTTACTTTATTTCAAAAATATTTTATACATTTACTACCTGTCTTCCGATTCCAGAAACACATACCAAACGATTTCATAACCATGGGCTTTTTCCTGTAAGTTGGCCTCAACACTCTATTTTCAGAAATAAAACCATAATCATAATAGAATGTGTTTTGTCTTGTCTTTTTTTCTGTAGATACAAGAAAACACAGTGCTACAGTAAGGTGCTTAAATTTTAGTATTTTGTCGAGTCCAACAAAAGCCTGCACTAATCTGAACTGGCAATTTCTAGAATCTCTGTCACTGAAATATAAAGGTGCTCTTAAAAACATATCAGACTGGGCTTCCCGGGTGGTGCAGTGGTTGAGAGTCCGCCTGCCAATGCAGGGGACGCGGGTTCGTGCCCCGGTCCGGGAGGATCCCACATGCCACGGAGCGGCTGGGCCCGTGAGCCATGGCCACTGAGCCTGCGCGTCCGGAGCCTGTGCTCCGCAACAGGAGAGGCCACAACAGTGACAGGCCCGCATACCGCAAAAAACAAAAACACATATTGGACTGACATGTCAAGGAAGAAAATAAATACTTCTCTCTCCTTTTGCTTTATTAGGCTGCAGCCAGGCAAAGGAGGGCAGAAACCTGCAGAGGCAATGCCAAACGCCTGATCCCACAAAAATGCATGAGAACCTGTGGTAGCTCATCTCCGTGATGAACACCACCATTAAATCCACCCCTCACTGTATGAAGAGGGTAAAGCTGATTCTAATTTTTCATTTCATCCACACTTCCCTATTGGATGAACAGAATTTCACTTGTTCCCCTCACTCCATCCCTTGACTCCTACAAGTTCAAGACAAGGATTCACAGCCCATTCCTAGTCCCCTGGTATGACAAAGTTTCTAATTACCGAGTCGGGTTGCATTATGAAGATAAAACATGGGCACAGGGAATATGCCCCAGCATGTTACATACTCACCTGTACAACTGCCTTCCAGGTTAAAGTACCCATCTGGGCACTGGGAGAGGCACTGCCCATCCAACAGCACGTGGGAAGGCCAGCAGGCTGTGCAGTTATGCGGGCTCTTCCCTGCACACCCAAAACAGGATTGGTGGCAAGCTGGAAGGAAGATAAAGCAGAGGAGACAATCAGGAAAGCCACCATTCGACAAGGACAGTAGCTCTGTCCCTCCTGTTAACATTCCTGCATCAATATAAGTTCTGCGCATTCACTGAGTTTTGTTTCCAAGGACAGGGCACACATCTCACATACTTCTTTCTCAAGGATGTATCCTACAAAGCAAGCATCTGTGGAACCCAGATTAAGAAAGGCATAAATGCCACAAAACAGAAATCACCACTTGCAGAGTCATCCATTTCTTTCTTCCCATGTTCCCATTCTCAGAGAATGTCAGATAAAGAACAGCAAGCCACAACGGGTCTCCTTGTCTCAAGATAGTGCCTCTACCATCACACATCAATGGGCCGCTGACCAGGCTGCGCAAATTAAAGAGAAAGGTGATGGGAGCCTTACTTACTGATTCCACAAAGGTTTAATATGATGTCTACTCTCTGATGGCGACTGAACATACACAGGTGAGAAGAACTGTCCAACATTTCGAGCGGCCCAAACTAGCTGCATCAACAGACACACAAGCATGTAACTGCAATATGATAAATGGGGGATGGAGTATAACAGAGAATAAGAGCATCACATCACAACTCTCTGTGACCTCAACTAAGGTATATAATTTCTCAAGGCTCCCTCTCCGTCATGTATAAAATGAGGGATAAACTATACGTACTGTTGTGGACACTCCAAGGGTTGTTTACCCTGCCTCACTCGTTTCTTCCCACGGAAACCATGATAAAGCCTCTTGCCCACGTCTTCCCCTCGCTCCTTCTGCCTCCTGACCAACTGTAGTGCTTCCCTGTGTGGCCCCCATGTGACATGCCCTTCCTCTTGGGAACTGTGAGTAACAAACTCTCTCTCCTACAGCAATCGTCTCTTGATCTTTTGGCCTCACCGTATCTGAATAATAACAAAATCTACAATTTGAAACAGCCGGTCATTCACCTCCAATCATTCATTCATTCATTTGTTACTAAGCCTCAGGTAGGTCTAGGTGCTGGAGAAACAACTGTAAGACAATGCATGGGATGACTCCATGCATTTCAGGCCACCTTCTCTCCAATGGACAAGATTCACAGCCTGCAGCGACAGTACCTTCAGTCTCCTCTTTGCCTCCTCTGCCCCCTCTATCAAACACCTGGAAGATTTATTTAGAGACCAGCAGCTTGGAAGAGCCAGATGGGATTTGACCCCACTGAGGTCTCCATTTCCACCAACCCCCAATAAAAATGCAAATTTCAATCTTTGATTTATGTGGGGCTGTTACGAGCTAGGATGTCCTGGTTCAGTAGTTTAACTGGCTGTTAAAGTACAAAACTCCCGGTATATGGCTGGTATATGATGCTGTCCTAAGCCGTCTCGTGCTCCACCCTGGCACCCTGCTTCATCCATAACCCAGAACCTAAAGGTTTAATACCTGTACCAGGAGGCCTCCAGGACCCAGCTCCTGAGTTAAGGCCAGGACACATTTGGATTGGGCAGTACACCCCACCTTACTGGTTGATAAAACTCTGATTATCCTCCCTGGATACACTGCAGAACTTTCTATCTGTTCAACAGTATTTATTACTCTATGAAAAACAGAGCCAGAGTTCCACGTTTTAAAATAATTTCCTTTTTTTGTTTTTACATTGCCTCGTTAACAACTCTAATAGCACAAGTCACAGTAATTTTTTTCCAAGTATTTTCAGAATCACTGGGAAAATATTTCCTCTTTAAAAAAAAATAGAATAGCTAAGCAAATATTATAAAGGAGGGGTACACATTAGCTAATTATTTAAGACGTTTAACGCAAAGTGAAACAGCATGTAATAGAAAGTCAGGTGGCAATATTTCAAAAACCAGCTAAATTTATATCGTCAACACAAAGCCTTCCACGATGATGTGGGGAAGAAACATACTTCTACATACTTAAATATATTTGTGATAATACTAATATGTTCATATTAGACTTTACAAGATTGCTAAAATTTCTAGCTCTTCCTGTTATACCTCCTTAATAAATAGGAAATCAAAGCGTATCATCGTGGAATTGAAAACTGGGAGAAGGTGAATTAACGCATTATGAGCACACAACTTATTTCATCTCATTCCATTCGGTCACAAAATCAATGTGATAACCTGGTTCAATGTGAATAAAGATTGTTATTGAATTATACAAAACAAGAAAGCAATGAGGACAAATGAGTTGAAAGGTTGATGGGCCAAGAATTCCAGGAGAAAGGCCCTTTGCCTCCCAGTAGATTTTAGAAATAAGCCTCACTGGACATCCCCACGGCAGACTTCAGAATTGCCTTCGTTAGAAATGTTTAAGAACCAAATAGATAATGAGCTAGTTAGTTGCTGTGTGGCACAGAGGGAAAAAGATATGCTGGGTGACCTTCCTCTCAATGTATTTTTTTCTTTATGATACTCTCTTTCTGCAACTACAGGCATTTGCATCTTTAAAAAAAGCTCATGAAACTTCAATTCTGTGCTGGTTTTGGAAATGTCTACACTATTTCAGTGACTTTTATGAGGGTCTATCATGCTATGGAATGATTTCATAGCAGCAGTTCTGGTTTGAAGTCTAAGATCCTTCAAGGAAGACTAATTCCATTACAGATCTGAAAAAAGTTCTATGAATAATTTCTCCACGTAACACTACATTTTTAGAGAATGGCTTTCCGGTTGATGGCTGAGTATATTTCCGAAAAAGCATAACTGAGCTGCTTAAGCACTAATAGTGTCAGTACTAAAAGTGTCCTCAGATGGTTGTAAATTCCAGTCAAGCTGACTCCGGTAAAAATTTTACCCCAAACAATTAAAACATATCAATTTTTTGTTCATTCTATTTTCTATTTAAATTTCAGACAATGAACACTACTTTTTTTCTTTTTAATAACACAAAAAGTGGGCCAGCATCCCAATTTTCATATATAAAATTTCCTGGCTTTTCAAGTCAAAACAATTTTTGGAGGTAGATGTCTTTCAAATTATGATGTAAATACCAAAATCCTCTAGGACATGCAGTAGGAATACTGTGATGAGGGATGAACGTTAAAAGGAGTGAAGTCAAATAAAATCGCTCTCCCTCTTTCCCTCACCCTTCTTTCCCTTCTTTCTTTTTTTAATGAACATGATCTAACCTACCTCCCCAACACCGCACTAGATTGGGAACCCTTAAAGAGTAAAAATCACATCTCCATCTCTGTGACTCCCGCAATACCTGTCCCGGGCATGTCACAAGTTCTCAGTAAATGAGTTTCTGCTGACTGAAAGGGTGGGCTAGTAGGAAGGTGCGGGGGGGAGGGGGGCAGGGTAGGTGGATGGAAACACTGGCAGACACTTCTAGGTCTCCTTTCTCGTTGATCTTTTCTTTTCAGCCCTTCTCTGTTTACGTCATGAATACTGGAGCTTCCCAAAATTGTACCCTCTGCCCTTTTCTTCTCACTCTTGGGCAAACATCCATAGCTTTAATGATGACCTCCATGCTGGTGAGTCCCAGATTTATGCGTACAGCTCTGACTTTTACCCTCAACTCTAATTGCATAAATCTAACTGCCTAAGGGATATCTCTGCTTGGTGTTTCACCGGTATCTCATATTCCTCATTCCCCCAATACTACCAGTATCCATTTCCAAGCTCAATCGCTATCTACTTGTTATAAATTATGGCATCACGTTCCCTCTGTCCAAACTGTACTCACTATCCACCTCCAGCCCAACATCCTACCCCCTACCTGGTCTTCCCTTTGTCTTCCCTGGCTCACCTTTACCCCACCATTCACCAAGACACTCATGCTGAGATCCTTAAGACTTCTACTTTTCCATCACCACAACCCAGCCAAGGTAGGTTGACTTCCACTTCATAAATCTCTGTCTAATATCCCAATTTAACCACCCCCATGGCCCCTCAGTGTAGACCTTCAACGTCACTCCTGATGTGGATTAGTAAATCAGCAGCTTTCTAACCAGCCCCACTGTTTCTCCCAACCTACCTGCCACACCACGGCCAGAGAGATCACTATAAAATGCAAACTGACCAAATTATTCCCCTACTTAAAATCTTTTACTGGTTCTCTAAAAGCTGTAGCATCTAAACTCCTGAGCACAGCACAGCCCTTCAAGACAGGACTCACCCCCGTGTCTCCAGTATCACTCCCTACAACTCACCCCTTTGGACTTTATACTGCAGGAGTACCAAATGCATGATATGCTTCTCCAGATACGCCATGCCTTTGCGCTTGCTGTGTCCCTGGCCTAGAATGCCCTTTCCCACCTTCTTCCCTGGTGAATTCCCATTAATCCTCCACAGCCGGATGATGTGGTTTTCCTTTGCAAATCTTTCCTCATACCCTCTCCCCGCGACAGTCAGTCTCCTTGTTTGTGTTCTTCCTGTATTTTGTGCCTACAGCCATTACAACCTGTATCATGTTCTTTTAATTACTTGTTCAGTGTCACTCTTCTCAACTTGATCACGCTTTCCTTAAGGTGTGGTCTGTATCTTTTTCGTCTTTCTATCCCCAAAGCCTAGCACACCCATGCTATAAAAGCAAGAAGGGGAAAGTGAAGCAGATGGAACATTTCTAGAAGGCATGCATTTGTACAGCTATGTCAGCACTCCAGGGAGTACATTAAAGACCGTTGCTTAATACAGATGCTACGTATCTTATTCAATTAACGCGAGGGAATCCCAACTTCATAAATAGTAACATACTCTTAAACAGAGCACGCCGACCCCTCCCCATTTATTTCTTTAATTAAAGGTCTGTGCCTTAAGGCCTTTGGTGAATCTTAAGAACTAAATAGATCAAAATACCACAGTGTACTTTATTTCTTCCCATTCACCCAAAGCAAGTTAATTAATTAATCAAAGTAATCAATGAATTTTCTTATTTAAAAAAAAAAGAAATGGGCATTCTGGTCCAAGATGGCAACATAGGGGGCTCCTGAATTCACTTCCTCCCATGGTCATACCAAATTTACAGCTGCACACAGAACAATTCCCTCTAAAAGAAATCCAGAAACTAGCTGAGCAACTCCTACACATTAGATGAATGAGGGGAAAGAAAAAGACAAAAACCCACATCAAAACGGGTAGGAAGGCAGAGACATACAATCAGGAGGGAACTCACAACGCCCAGCTTCTCCCTGAGGAGTTAAGGGTTTACAACTAACATCTAGCATCCCAACTTTAAGACTTCCACCTGAGAAATGGGACCCCAAAACTCTAACTCTGAAAGCCAAAAGGGCTTGAATCCAGAAAACCTCAAGGACTAGAGCATACAAAGAAACAGTTCTTCACAAGCTGCCTAGGATTTGCGGTGGTTGTGTCCCCCCAGGGCTCAGGGCAGAGGCATCAGTCAGAAATGCCCATCTCCCAGTCTTTTCCTGAAAGAGACATATTTGCATACATTAAAAGCTGCAGCCTGAGGGTCAGGCTTCTACTTTAACACACACGTAGAGGCTGAGTGCCTGCAATCCTCTTCTGAGACCTGGGCGCGAGGTAAAGCCCTCCCTCTGCCTGGCTCCAGGTCACTCTTTCTTCCTGGAAAGAGCCTGTGTGCACTTCCAGGGCCCTGGCTTTTGTGGCTGCTGCCCAGAGGACACACCCCTTGACGGCCAGACTCTGGTGATCAGCAGGGCTTGAGTACGTGGATTTAGTTAGGACTGTAGCAAACAGAGGAACAGTTCTTAACTGGCTACCCATGCCCTCGGGGCTCAGTGCAGAGGGAGTGGACAGAAAACCCACCTCCCAGACTTTCTCTGAAAGAGGTTCATTGGCACAATTTAGAAGCCGTTGCAGAAGGGTCCAGATCCAATCAGACAGCATCTAGATGCTGACTGAGATCCTCCCTTTTGAGACAGGGACAGGGCTTTGCACACCCTCACCTACTGGGTGCCACTGAGAACAAAGAAAGTGACTTGGACAATCACAAAAGTTTAAGACACAGCCAAGAGCTAGAGCGAGGCTGAATGATAAGGTTCAGACAACAGACTGGTGATTGTTGGGGGGGCAGGGAAGGCTGAGGGGAGGGGAAATGAGTGAAGGTGGTCAAAAGGTACAAACTTCCAGTTATAAGATAAATAAGTCCTGGGGAATCTAATGTACAGCATGGTAACTATAGTTAACAATACTGTGTTGTGTTTTTGAAAGTTGCTGAGAGTAAATCTTAAAAGTTCTCATCACAAGAAAAAAAATTGCAACTATGTGAGGTGATGGATGTCAACTAAACCTACTGTGGTGATCATTTTGCAACATAAACATATATCAAATCATTATGTTGTACAGCTTAAACTAATACAATGTTATATGTCAATTATATCTCAATAAAACTAGAAAAAAAATGCATACCAAACCTGTATTGATTTTGTGCAATTTTGCCCCATGCCGTAAGATCCGTCTAAGGAGGCAATACTGTCTTCAAGACGGAAAAAGAAGGCTTGGAAAAATTTAGTTGCTAAAATCTCCCTGATGTTTCCCTGACCAAAGCTCTGTGATCATTCTAAATTTAATGAAAAGCCAGCAATGCAGGAATGGGGGCCACTGGGATGTTTATTATCTCTGCATTCTTTTTTGAAGCCCAATGTTTCTACTGACATAATACATTAGAAAATATGTAGGTAAAATTCATTATTGTACTACAGAGTTCATTTTAATTTTTTTATTAAATATTTATTTGGCTGTGCCGGGTCTTAGTAGTGGCATGCGGGATCTTTCTTTTTAGTTGTGGCATGCGGGATCTTTCTTTTTAGTTGTGGCATGCGGGATCTCGGTTCCTGACCAGGGATCAAACCCGGGCCCCCTGTATTGGGAGTTGGGAGACTTAACCACTGGACCACCAGGGAAGTCCCCAGAGTTCATTTTTAAAATAAAACTTGTAATTTCCTCAAAAGTATATTATCTTGAACCCTCTTGCTGAACTGTATGGGAACTGAAAAAATCCATCATTAATTTGCCACAGAATCGGGGCAATTTATGTGGGTAGTCCAATCATCCCAACTATGTCCATATCCCATGCTGCTCCACCACTGCCCAGTTGTTGACATGGTGATTGAGCTGGACCATTAATTGAGATGGCCTGGCCTGAAATTAAATTGTAAAGTTCTAGGGCAAAATGAAGAACAAAGGATCTAGGATGGAAAGAAGGAACTATTTCCTAAGCAACCATGTCCTCTATGAGAGCCCAGGATCCCCCACTGCTAAACTATTCTTTAGTTGGTTCATTCGAAGCCTCACTTTCTTCATCTATAAAATGGAAGTAAATATAAACACACATGATTTCCAATCAAATTCTTGGTTGTATGGAATTTTATAAACAATAAAGTGATATATATATGTGTGTGTGTGTAAATAACTGTAAGAATCTATATCAAAAGTTTAAAAGAGATAGAAGATAGAAGGGTTATAGGTAGGATTTACAGATAAAATAAAGGACACCTAGTTAAATTTGAATTTCAGATAAAGAGTGCAAAATATTTTAGAATATCTCAGGTAATACTTGGGCATACTAAACATTTCATTTTTTATGTGCTAAATATTTTTATTTCCTAATCCTGTATTTTTCATATAAATCATCTTCCTGATTTACTAAGTAAATCATCTTCCTGATTTACTATGAGGCTTTTCCTTATATGAAGAATAGATCATGATTTAAATAAAAGAATCAAATGTGGATCTAGTTAAGACAGATTTTCAGCAAATAACCGTGATCATATTTTTTTCTCCTTTGACATGATAAATTATCTAATATCTCAATATGAGGTGATTTATACAGTATTAAAATAAGCTTATATAAACATTAAAACTTTTAACGTAGTTCTGAATTCAACTTGATCTTTTTAAAGGAATTTTATCTAGAATCTATAGTTTTTTCTTTCTAATGCTCTAACTTTGGCATTAGTGTTATGCTGGACCAAAAAGCAAGTGTATTCTAAAATATACTATCTTTTTCTATGCTCTGGGATTTTATAATTTTATAAGATTTATTTATTTGGGTTTTAGATGGTTTTAATAACTCACACATTAAACTGTCTAAACTTAGTCCTCTTTCTGAGGAAGTTCTTTGTTAACCTTTTCCATTTTATGTATGACTTTTGATTTACTCAGGCTTTCTATGTCTTCTTGGGCTGATTTTGGCAATCAATCTTTTCCTTTAAAGTAATTTGATGGAGGCTTTCAAAATTTTTAGCATTGAATTTTACATCAGATTTTTAAAAAATCCTGTATTTGTATTTGCTAAATCTGGGAAACCTAGTAATAGATGTTTTTGGTTTTTTTGTCTATATTTTTTAAGTTTCTGTAATATGTAAAATGCATGCAATGAGAAGAAGTAAAAATTAGGATTTTTTAAAAACTGCTATCGTTAGAAAGAAGTTACACCAGTGATATGATAAAGTGGTATAGTTATCCTTTTTTTTTTGCGGTACGCGGGCCTCTCACTGTCGTGGCCTCTACTCATTGCGGAGCACAGGCTCCGGACGCACAGGCTCAGCGGCCATGGCTCACGCGCCCAGCCGCTCCGCAGCATGTGGGATCTTCCCAGACCGGGGCACGAACCCGTGTCCCCTGCATCGGCAAGCGGACTCTCAACCACTGTGCCACCAGGGAAACTCTCCTTCTTTAGTTAGAGACTTTGCTTACTCAAACTATGGTCTGTGGACCAGGAGTATCAACCTCACCTGGAACATGTTATAAACGCGGAAGCTCAGAACCCACCCCAGACCTACGAAATCTGAATCCACGTCTTAACAAGATTCTCAGGAGTTTCCTTTGAGAAGTTCTGCTCTACAGAGAGACCTCAACCAAAAACTGGGTCTTCAAAATAGTTGAATCCCTTAAATGAAAAAAAAAAAAAAAAATCCTCAGCAAGAGTGGAAGGAGAACTTCTGCCCTTTTATATAATCTCAATTATATAAACTTCTAAAAAATCCTAATTTTTATTTCTTCTCATTGCATGCATTTTACATATACAGAAACTTAAAAAATATAGACAAAAAAACCAAAAACATCTATTACTAGGTTACCCAGATTTAGCAAATAAAAATACAGGATTTTTTAAAAGGAGAACCTGAGACTGAGTTGAGCAATCTGACCTGATCTTAAGAATACCCATAGGAGACAGGAGAGGCCTCCCAGTGACAGGAGTCCCAGGTCCTTCCTCCTGTCCATCCACCCTGGGCTGCCCAGTCACTAAATGACTCCAGAAGTCACCAGTCACATAAATTACCATGAGAATAGTGCCCCTGAGTTGGGCGACGTAGGGGTCCCTACCCAGCTCTGCCCTGGAGACCTCATTTAGACTCACACCAGCTCCCAGAGGCATGGAAACTTAGTGGGGAAGATGAATGAAAAAGTAAGGGATGGTCCTTGATCTTGTTCTGGAAGGCCTGTTTTTTTTTTTTTTTTTTTTTTTTTTTTTGCGGTACGCGGGCCTCTCACTGCTGTGGCCTCTCCCGTTGCGGAGCACAGGCTCCGGATGTTCAGGCTCAGCGGCCATGGCTCACGGGCCCAGCCACTCCGCGGCACGTGGGATCTTCCCGCACCGGGGCACGAACCCGTGTCCCCTGCATCGGCAGGCGGACTCTCAACAACTGCACCACCAGGGAAGCCCAGGCCTGGTTTTTATTAATTTGTTTTGTTTTATTTGTGCAAGGCTACTGACAGGTGTTTCTTGGGGTTTTTGTTTTAGAAACTAGAATCTGTCAATGCTAGTGAGTAATCAGTTAAACAGGTGAGATGAACTCTGGATAAAATTACTGAAGTCCGGGGCTTCCCTGGTGGCGCAGTGGTTGAGAGTCCGCCTGCCGGTGCAGGGGTTCGTGCCCTGATCTGGGAGGATCCCGCATGCCGTGGAGCGGCTGGGCCCGTGAGCCATGGCCGCTGAACCTGCGCGTCCGGAGCCTGTGCTCCGCAACGGGAGAGGCCACAGCAGTGAGAGGCCCGCGTACCGCAAAAAAAAAAAAAAAAAAAAAAAAAAAAAAATTACTGAAGTCCTTCTTTCAGCTAATACTCAAGATTAATATTTAAACATGTACAATTTTGGCGGACTACTGAAAGCACCTCCAAATTATCTTCTACAATTAGTGACAGATTTTATTTCGTACCAGCAATTCTAGCTACACTTTGAAAACACAGAGGCTGTGTATAAAAGAAGCATAAAGTCAAAGCTCCATCTTCTGAAGTACCCAAGTTCATTTCTGAGAGTGAACCAAAAACGCAGGAAAAACACATGCAGGTTTCTGTCCCATCTCACCAAAGTGCTTCTGCTTGGGAGCCTACCTCAGCCCACCCCTCTGTCTTCCCCACCTCCCTCATGTGGATTTCATAGTACAGACCACTAGCTAAGTGTATGTCGTGGGTTTCGTTGCTGCTGTTGTTATTCATTTATTATTTTCCGTTTCTCTCACTAGAATATAAATTCCATGAGAGCAGGGATTTCATCTGACTCATTCACGAGGGCACCCCAAGTCCCTAGAAAATGCCTGGCACCCAGGGGATACTCAGGAAACATTTGTAGAAGGAATGAATAAAGGCAGACTGTTCTCCAGCTGATAATAAGCAATATTCTCTTTGGTCACTGTTTGTTAATTTTATATTTTTTCATCCTTCAATCCCAGACTTGGATCTTCGTCAAATATCTTGAGTAAATTTGCTTCATCTTCCTCCAGATAATTCCTGGGTTTGTCATGTAGCTCAGAGTAGAAACTTTTATAATAACTTCTGACAATTTTCAGATTCTAAAGTAAATTGCTTCTTCCTGTAATGCATCTGCCTCTCACTTTCATTAGCTGTGGTAATATGCTAATCCCTCTGTGCTGCAGTCTCAGAGAAAGGAAGAGGGAGAGTTCCAGAAAACAGTTGGTTTTTTTTCTTCTTTATAGAAAAGCACTTGAGATGAAAAGGTCTGTAAAAATCAACTCTCAGTGGCACACACAAAAACTCCAACCTTTTAAAACGTTCCTTAAAGAGGAGAGGGTATTTCTCGTGTGTGTGAGAAGGCGTGCCCAATGCATTCTCACAGGGCTCCCAGGCCTGAGTTCTGAGACGAGGCTTCGGCAGAATTGAAAATGGAACAGATTGTGGGAAGGCAGAAAGGTTGCCAGAGATACGGGACGAGTGACAGGAAATACATCAATGAACACACTTAATACTCAGGTAAGGTTGGTAACAACTGGTGGTTGCACTCAGTTTCCCAGTGGAATCTTGGGCAACTCAATTAACCTCTTTCTACCACATTCTCATCACTAATAAATTGAGTACAACAATCTCCCTAGCAGAGATTGCATGGGATTTGGTAGTAAATGTGAGTAGAGAGCTATATGTGTGATACCTAACAATATTGTGTGAATAAGCATAAAATCTCGGGGCTGCAAGGTCCTCAAGAGGTCAATCTAGCCCTTTCACAGGGGACCATAATTAAATCATTCCAGAGGGATTAGATTCTAATCTTTTTTAAAAGGTGTCTGTAAAAGGGATTCCCAGAACATTCCCCTTGGTCAAGGATGCTTTCGGAAATTTAAGACGTCTCAACCCTACAGCATTGTAATGCTGTGCTTTTGCCCCTTCGGCGACCATATTATAGTAGCACGCTGGTGTAGTGCATGGCTACTGGAGCCTGGCTGACTCAGGTCCCCACTGGACTCTACTCTGTACTGGCTACATGACACTGAGCAAGTTACAGCCTTAACTTCTTCTAACCTAAGTTCCTTCACTGACCCCATAAGGCTAGTATCAGGACCTAGTGGGAAAAAAAAACAAATAAGGCACTTCTCACAGTGTCTGCATCATGGTGTGCACCAAATCAACAGGAATACTATTTTCTGGCTGAATAACCCTGGTTACTCTAATTTATATTAACAACTTTTTTTTTTTTTTTTTTTTTGGTACGCGGGCCTCTCACTGTTGTGGCCTCTCCCGTTGCGGAGCACAGGCTCCGGACGCGCAGGCTCAGCGGCCATGGCTCACGGGCCCAGCCGCTCCGCGGCATGTGGGATCCTCCCAGACCGAGGCACGAACCCGCGTACCCTGCATCGGCAGGCGGACTCTCAACCACTGCACCACCAGGGAAGCCCAACAATTTAACTTTTAAATTGTTCATTATTTTTGTTTCTCTTTTCTGATCCCTCTCTAAATTCCCTATTTTTCATTTTTAAGAAAGTGATCAAAATCATAGGAGGACATTAACCACTCTGAGTAACCTGGGAAGATTTCTTCTTTATTTGTCCTAGGATCAGAAGGGAAGGCTGTGTGGTGTGCGCTTTGGGAAGGCATTGGGACTCTTAGTGACAAAGATTCCCATATTTTGTAAGTGGCTGTGGAAACAGAGCCACGAGAGTTTAAGGGACCATGGAAATTTTGGGCAGTGCATATATGGGTGGAAACCAGCATGTCTGGGGACTAGAGACCCTCCCCGAATTTTAGACACCATGTAAAACCCCTGGAGCCTGGTGCATCCCAGGGAGCAGTGGGTTACCCTTATAATGTTCGTGAATACCTGAGTATATGGACCGAAATTTATACCAAGTGATCATGGGGGCTTTACAATTTACCAAGCACTTTCACACACTGCACCTCCTTTGATCCTGGCAAAAAGCTTGTGCGAGGGCTTCCCTGATGGCGCAGTGGTTGAGAGTCCGCCTGCCGACGCAGGGGACAAGGGTTCGTGCCCCGGTCCGGGAGGATCCCACATGCCACGGAGCGGCTGGGCCCGTGAGCCATGGCCGCTGAGCCTATGCGTCCGGAGCCTGTGCTCCGCAATGGGAGAGGCCACGACAGTGAGAGGCCCGCGTACCGCAAAAAAAAAAAAAAAAAGCTTGTGTGAAAGATAATTATCCCTATTCTAATGCTGTGGATGCAAAGGCTTAGACAGCTGAAGTGTCTGGCCTGGGGTCTCTGTATTCCAATTCTGCATATTTCTACTCTGCAGTATAACCCACCGTGTCCAAAATCTTTTAACCTAACCTTGAAATCCAGCATTTCCATGTGGGAGTACATTCCAATGTAAAATTGAAGCCACTTTAAATTTTAAGCTTGTAATACAAAATTGAGTCTGCAGTATGCTTACAGTTATGTTGCAAAAATAAAAACTCAAAGCGTACAGGAAAAAAGACTCAGATATATTATAGCAAAATGGTAAAGGCAACTGGGTTTAGCTGGTAGATGGTGGGTAGACTACTTTTTTACTTTTTTCTACATTCAAAATTTTCCTTAATGAACATATGTTTACAATGAAAAATATAAGTAGAATTGTTTTCCAAGTAGCTTGAGAGTTAAAAATTTCATCCAACAGCAAGGAACGTTCTTGTAGGAGCAGAGCGGGGCCTCCCCTACCTCCCAAGAAATTATATGTATCTCCCCTTCATCTCATCTTCAACCATTTATAGATGACCCAGCTCTGAGTCAAATTATTCAGGATGGCATCAATTCTCTGTAGACGATATGCCAAAACGATGGCAGGAATCACTTCTAAATTTTGACAGAAGTCCAGATTTTGCCCTGAAGAGACCAATTCATATTAAGAGTAGCAAATTGTACAAATAATAAACAGAATTCTACAATGAGTTCTGGGTCTGTCTCGGTTACTCATACTGTCTCTGAAAGAACTCTCACCAGGAATTTCTGAGAGTGTATCTCTGGGGGCAGCGGGGTAAAAGCAACTAGCTCTTTAAGATCACCTATTACGCACAAAGGGAAGGAGGACATCAGTGGGGGCCACTCTTCTGCATGTCGGTCTTCTGCTCTAGCCACAAGCATCCAGGAGCCACTGATCTTCTGGCTTTGGTCCCACCTCACAGGATCCCTCAAGAGGTAAGCCCAGAAGCTACCTAACATTTCCTCAAATCAGGCTTACTTACCTTCACACAGCCCAGTGTTCTCCAAGTAAAACTGGGCTCTGCACTGGGACAGACACTCGCCAGAGGTGATGTTTGCCCCAGAGAGCTGCTCAATGTGCAATCCTTCCTCTGGCTTCTTACACTGGGTGCACTGAGAGCTCTCTGGACCCACACAAGTCAGGCAAGAGGAATGACAGCCTGCCAAGAGGAATAAAATGCAGGAAAAATCCAAGGATCAGATAGATGTTGCAACCAAGGGGAGTCCCTAATGAAGTCAAAAGCACTCAGAAAAGTGCACCAGATACATCTTTTCAGGAAACTGTTTTTCTAGTGTTCTATACAAAGCCCAAGGTGATAATAACAATATCTGTGAGAGGCCAAATGAGGGTGATGTTAGCTAGTCACATCTCTCAGGTCCTGGAAGGGCTGCCAGGCTATATCATGGGCGGGAAAAAAAAAAAGCAAACTGGACAATATTGGCTTGGTTCTCCAGAGATTCACATACAGTGGATGACGATTTAACATTACAGCCTCAGTTTTCATGGGAGATTTTAAGAAGCATTCCTGTAAGGTCCGTTACTGTATTTTGTGCAAAAATGGTACTGGTGTTACTGTCCATTACGGCATCCATCACTCACTATAGAGGGGTCCAGGCAACAAATTGATCTTAGAATTTATGTGAGGAAAGGCTGCTCTTCTAGACAAGGAAGAGGCCCCTTTAGAGCAGCAGCAAGCATTTGACAATCCATCCCAGGTTCTGGTTTTCCTTGGCTACTGGCGAAGATCAGAGCCAAAGAGAGTACTCGAAATCTCTCCTGCCCACATCCTGATATAATGACCTCTACTGTCCTTTAAAAGATTCTCTAAATTTTCTTTTTCAGAATATCTATTGCAGCATCCCTGTTTTAAATATATTTTTCTTGTAACTATTCTCACATTCTTTTCCAAGGTGCCCTACGTATAAGTAAACAAATTAACCTTTTACTTAATTCAAGTGTTTGCTCCCAATGTTCTAGTTTCAAAAGGCTCAAATGAGACTGTCCTCCCAATGAGCCCAAAGCCTTTTTGGCAAACAGCTATTGAAGAGTTTCCATTTTACTTAACCCAGAGGCATTGCTAGTAAGTCTCAGTTTGCTCAACAGTGTCATTAACAAAAAGAAGCTCTTCAGGGAAAAACAAAATGAAGACTAAGAAAAACATTAGCAATGGTCAGAGAACAGAAAAAGAAGGAAATAAGAGTTGGGTTGTTTTAATGTACCACGGTAAAGGGAATGACATTCCTCTCAAGAATGGCCAGAAAAATCATACCCTTTTGAGTGTCTTCACAAATATTCAAATGTGATTTTTCAGATTATCCCTTGGTAATGAAAAAAAGCATATAATGCATACATAACCATATAGGATACACTAGAGGAAAAGTTGCCCCGAAAAGTAACTTATATCTATGTCCTTGTGATGGGAAAGTCTCTCAAGAATGATGGTGATGCCAGTGATACCTTTGCAGATCCCGTGGTCAGGGTAGAAGCCCTCTCCACAGCTGGGCAGACAGTGACCTTGGCGCAGGGCCTGGGGGTAGATGCAGGCTGTACAGTGAGAGGCCGAGGGTCCTGAGCAGCTGGCACACGAGTTGTGACAAACTGAGGAAGAGAGGAAGAGGGGAACACAATGGGACCGAGGCGACTAGGGTGCCTACTTCTTGGCCAGGCTCCTTATGTGCTAGGAAGCCCTCTCATCTATCACTCAATCCCCCTTCAGCTGTTGCACAAAATCAAGAGATATATGTGTTCGAAGGTGGTTATAGCACCAGAACTGCCCACATTGCCCCTTTACCCATCTTTCACCATGTTCTATCAATTATTTATTAGCTACCCTTTATGTATGTTTGTATTAAGTGTTTTATACATATTGCCACTTTTAACCTTCATAGCAACATTATGAGGTAGGTATTATTAACCCCATTTTACAGATGAGAAAACCGAGGTCTTGGGGAATCAAAAAATTTAGTAGCAGAGCTGGGATTTAGCCCTAGGTCTGTCCGAACCTAAAACTCCCATGTGAATAGGGAAGAGGGGAAAGTTCATGGGTCTGGATGTTGGGAGCACTGGGATTCTGACGGGCCTATTCCCTAACTTATGCCCTTAGCCAAGTCTGGGTCTCCCCAGGCCTAGTTTCCTTGGCATAGGTATGGCAAGAGGTTGGACTAAATGGTAATTTAAGACATTACAACTGGACATTTTAGGATTCTAAGTAAGAATTATATTAAAGAATCTGACCACTATGTATGGCAATGTGAGGCATGCGTCTCTGCTGCTTTTGTCCTGGTTGGTAACAGTGGGACATCTCTGGCTCCAAGAGGCAGATGGTACCATGCTGTCCTAAGGGACAGGAGTGAGATACTGCAAGAAGGCTCTGGAGGACCATGGTCAGGAGCTGGGAGAGGGGAGTGTGGGGACAGGATCAGACCGTTGAGGGCAGGATATTGAGGAAAAGGGATGAACACTGTATAAGTAAAGAGGTTGGCAAACAAACAGGAGGTTAATAAGACAAGGTGTGGGACAGGTGTAAGTATCCTGCCAACAGGTGGAAGTAAGAATACGTGTGTTTGTTTTGGAGAAGAAGGACCACCAAGGTGTCCTAGGCAGCAATAAGTTCCCACCTCAAATGGGGATGTTTCGTAGTTTAAGTTGTATAAATCTGAAAGAAACACTATATAAATAGCACATAAAACCAAATTTTTAATAGGTACACACTTTAGCTTTATAATCTACCAAACTTGATTTACTTTTTAATTTTATTTTTGTGGTGTGCTGTAGTTGCCAATATATGTGCTTATAAATGCCATCTATGGAATGATTCTGTCACACCCACAACCTGAGTTAGTGATGGTTTACAAGTACACAAGGATTGTGTAAAGATCTTAAAGATGTTCTCGGCATTTCAAAAAGATCCAGTGATGAGATCACTGGAGATCTAATGTGTACCAGATACACATAGGTTCTATAAGGAAAAGATATTCCTTTTAACTTGCCATTTTTCCATCATGCACACATTAGGGGAATGCATCACAAACTTCCAAATGAGCAGCATATAGCACCATCTATAATCAAACATGTATTAAATGTATTAAATTATTAAATGTATTAAATATATATATATAAACATATATTAAATGTATTAAATACTTTTTTGATGATGATTATGATGATGGTGACGATGATAACAATTACCCACGTCTTACCTTTGCATTTGCCAGTGGCATCAGCATAGTACCCACCAGGACATTCAGAAATGCATTTCCCATCATGCAACATGGTCTTCTCAGCACAGGTAAGACATCTGGGACTATTGGGGCCACAACTCTTACAGGACTGATCACAAGCTAAGGGGGAGGAAAACCCATCAAAGAAAATCAATAGTGAGCAAAGGGAGAAGTGAAAGTCTATTCTTCACAACGTCCATAATTGGTATCAACATAGTAATCACTTTCTTTGGCTGCTCAGATAAGTTCTATTTCCTTGATTCCAACATTTCTGTTTTCGCAGTTGAAGGAGAAACAAATAATTATTAATTAAACTAAGCATAACAAACACTCTGAGGCCCACCTACCAGTGTATCCAATTTAATATGGGATTTAAAGTCAAAACAGCTGGACTTTCCTGGTGGCGCAGTGGTTGAGAGTCCGCCTGAGGACATGGGTTCAAGCCCTGGCCTGGGAGGATCCCACATGCAGCGGAGCAACTAAGCCCGTGCGCCACAACTACTGAGCCTGCGCTCTACAGCTCACGAGCCACAACTGCTGAAGCCCGTGCACCTAGAGCCTGTGCTCTTCAATAAGAGAAGCCACCGCAATGAGAAGCCTGCGCACTGCAACAAAGAGTAGCCCCCTCTCGCCGCAACTAGAGAAAGCCCACAAGCAGCAACAAAGACCCAATGCAGCCAAAAATTAAAAATATAAATAAATAAATAAATTTATTAAAAAAAAAAAAGTCAAAACAGCCTTGGTGGTAGGGTTGCCAGATTTGGCAAATAAAAATGCTCAGTAAATTTGAATTTCCAGATAAATAATGAATACTTTTTTAGTTTAAGTTTGTCCCAAATATTTCATCCTATATTTTATCTGACAACACTGGTTGGAGAGAGAATTCAGGAATTCAGAGTTCTACTAAGCAAGGTCATGCTACAAAATTTGGTTGAAATAACTGAACTTCACACAGCCTTCCAGGATCTACTCATTCACTTATCCATTCATTTAGCCCCCAAAACATTTCTTAAGCTCTGTGTCAAGTACTGTGCCAGGTGGTAGAGACACAAAACCCAAATCAACTTGGTCTCTGCTTTAAGGGGCTTGTTAAGTCTACCAGAGGGAGATAAACATATGCAATATTAGCAGTATTAAACATATCACTCAGATTGGTCTGTATAGACACAATAAAAATTTCAACAGAATGTGTGTGGGGTAGGAGGTATGAAAGGTTAAGAAAGGATTCATAGAAGAAATGACCCTTGAGCATTGTCTTGGAAAGCGAGTCAGAGCATGCCAAGCTGATGGGAATGTACTCCTGGCCGAAGCCGCGAGGCGAGTACAGGCCCAGAGCTTGGGAAATCCTGGGAAACAGCAGTTCATTCGGCTGGCAAAGTGGGAAGGGCCATAGTAACTTGTATGCCAAACTCTATAGTCTAGATTCTCATCCTATGAAAGACGCCCGTGGCCCCTACACAGATTTAAACAAGGTAAAAATATGGTTATGTTTGTGTATAAGAAGGATCATTTTGGCTTTAGTTTGGAGACAGTTTGGAGGGGTGAGGAAGGAGAGTTGGGGGCCTTGCTGGAATAGCGTAGCAATGCTCACAGAACAAGATGAGAGGGAGCTGAATCAAGGCTGTGAATGAGGTGATGGATTTGAGAGCTGTGTCGGTGAAAGTGTCTCAGATGGCTGCCTGGGGTCTGGCATGGAGACGAGTGATGCCACTCAAGGAACACGAAAAGGAGAGAGGGGGATTACAACAGACTCAGTTTGAGATACGCGCAGTCCAATAAACGGCCTGATTTAGAGTTCTGAGACTCTGGGGAGAGGCTGGGGGGTCATCACATAGGGGTTGTTGAAATCAGAAATTAGTTGATTTATTCAGTAAAAGCATGATGGATAAGAAAGAAGTAGTCAAGGATCTGGAGAGCACCAAAATGTACTGAAAAAAGAAAAAAACTAGCAAAGGTAACTAAGAAGAAATGATCCAAAGGTAGGAGAGAAAACAGGAGTGTGGTGGCTGAGAATCCAAGAAAGGAAGAAGTTTCATGAAGGAAGACATTAACAGCACAGAGAGGACAAATAAAGACTGAAGGGGGTTCACTTCACTCAGAAATTGGGACACGAGTGACCTGTGCCATAACCATTTCAGTGGAGTCATAAGACAGAACGAAAGTGAAGGCCATGATTATAAACTGTTCCTTTAAAGGCTCCTGGCTGTGAATGCAAGGGTATAGATAGAGGTGAAATAACTAGAAAAATAGTACAGATGAACCTATTTCCAGGGCAGGAATAGAGATGTAGAGAACAGACGTGTGGACACAGAATGGGAAAGGGAGGGTGGGATGAATTGGGAGATTAGGTTTGACATAAATACACTACCATGTGTAAAATAGATAGCTGTATAGCTCAGGGAGCTCAGCTCCGTGCTCTGTGATGACCTAGATGGGGGGGATGGCGGGGGCGGAGAGAGGTCTGAGAGGGAGGGGATATATGTATACATATAGCTGATTCACTTCATTGTACACCAGAAACTAGCACGACATAGTAAAGCAATTATACTCCAATTTAAAAAAAAGTGGGGGGAGGGGTTAAGGGGATGTATTGTCTCTCCAATACTGTAAAAGCCCAAAGCAAATACAGACCCCGGGAAAGGTTTTTAAAAAGAGAAGAGGTAGAATAATTGTTGAAAGCGTATCTAGGAGAAAAAAGGGGAGTTACATTCAAAAGTACAGATGGAGAGATTAGACTTGAACAGAACAGAGAAAGTCCTCCTTTTCTGAGTAGAAAAGGGAGGTGAGGGTGAATGCAGCTGCAGGTAAGTCTATGACTCAATCTATTCCATGCTCACTGGCTAAATTCTTTAAAAACAAGCAAAACAAACTTCTTCTCACTATCAGAGAATCGGTGTTTCAGGAATAGAGAACTACTGAGATGTATTCTGTCTGTTCTCTCAATCCACCTACACCATACTAACCTCCTGAAAAAGATTTCAAGAACTTGAGAAAAAGGACGGCAACTGATGGGGCCAAGTGTTCCACCCTGCATCCTAGAGGATTCAGCATCTCTCTAGAAGCACACATGTAAGGCAAGATAATCTTCAGTAAATGGACAAAGGCAGTGGCCTTCATATCAGAGAAGAAGAAAATCATCCCCTCAACGCATAGCTGGAGCAAAGAAGCAAAAATGAATCTAAAAAGCGTTCTTCTCCAGAAGAACCCTCCAGAAACTTCTGAAGCTTCTACTCTAGAACTGACATATCCACAGAACTGAATAATCTACAAGCCAAGTGGATTTTCCCAGAAATAAAGAATTGCAGAAATTTTTTAAAAATTGGAATTGCCCAACAATAAAAACATTACAGATCGAATGTTTTAGGATACATCTAAAGTAATACTTGGCATATAATTTGTAAATTTAAATAAAATTATTAGGAAGATGTCATTTCTCCCCAAACTAGTCTATAACTTCAATACAATATTAATAAAACTTCCAGTTGAATTTTATTAGTAATTCAATAAACACTCTAAAGTTCATGAATAGTTAACTTTAAAAATGAAGATGAAAGAAAGGGAGAATTTGCCCAATCAGACATTGAGACATACTGCAAAGCAATAGAAATTAAGGGACAAAACAAAACAAAGCAAAACAATGTGAGAGTGGTACAAGAACAGAAATTTGGACTACTCAAACAGCTCAGAGATAGACCTATGTCCATATGGAAACTTAATATCCAATAAGGATCAATGGAGAAGGTTAGATTGAATCACTAAATGATGCTGGGAAAACTGGATCATGAAATGGAGAAAAAATCAAACTGGATCACTACTTAAACTTATATACAGAAGTAGACTCCAGATGGATCAACAACCTACATAAAGAAAAAACTGTGAAATTAATAGAATTTCTTCTATTAATTGCAGTATAATTTCTTTGTGAACTTGAGCAGGGTGGGTCTTCTTAAACAAAAATTCAAAAGCAAAATGTTAAAGTGAAAAATGATGAATTAGAGATTTCTGTTCAACAAAGGGTACCACATTAAAGGTTAAAAGGTAACGAAATGGGAAAATGTTTGCATATTTATGACTGACAGAGTTAATATCTATAAGGTGCAAGGAATTCCATAAAATCAACAATAAAAAGGTAGCAAGGCCTATGAAACAATGGGGAAAACATATCAAAAAGCAACTTATCAAAGAGGAAACACAAAAGTCCAACAGGAGTTGAAGATATTCTCAAACTCATTAATAATCAGAAAAATGCAAATTAAAATAGGATGTCCTTGTATACCTACTGACCAGGAAAAAACCTGAAGTTTGATAATGTCAAATGGTGGCAAGGATGTAGAGATGAAAGAGCCCTTATGCTTGGGAGTGTAGATGCTGGTGAGCTACCTGGTACTACTTATCACATAAAGAAAATGAAGAGTCAACAATTAAAGAATAAATTAAAATTAAAAAAAAAAAAAGAAACCAACAGTTCTGCTCTCAGGTTATCCATCCATCCAGGGAACCTCCCACCCAGTTCATCAAAGGACATGTCGGAGGTTGTTCACCGGTGCTCCCTAGTGATGGTGTGCAGATGGAAGGAACTGAGGGATCCCGTCCCTGGGAGAGCAGATGGGAGAGCTGTAGGGGATGCAGACCAGGAAGGACTATGCAGCAGTGAGAAACAAAGGGCTAGATGATATAGCAACTGGGTGAATCTGAAAAACATACCGCTGAGTGAAAAAAAGAACAACGTGAACTCTATAACATGGTATCATTTAAGAAAAACATACATATACGTATACTCGCTGAAAACAATACCAATTTTACATGAGCCCATAAAAACAAGAAGATAAAAAAAATTAAAATAGTTGCCTAGGTGAGGAAGGGAAATCGGTATAAAAGGAAGGAAAGAGAAAAAAAGGAGAGGGGGAAGGAAGAGAGCGAGAATGGCTAACAGAAACCTCTGAACTTGCTTTGATTTATTGTGTTAGCTAGAGTCAGAAAAGCCCTTCATAATAGCTCAAGTACTTACATGACTAAAGAATGAGGAGGTTTTGTCCTTTGAATTTCCCCACGCCTTATATCTAATATTTGTAAAACTCAAAGCATGTACCACAGACAAACTTGGTGGTTGTAAATTCTTTCAGCCAGGGCATAGCACCATTTATAACAGGTTGTGCTGGATTTTTCTCAGCACTCAACTTTGAGATTTCTACAGATATGGGTTGCTTGGTTATAAATTATTAAACCAACACCAGCTGGTCTTTATCTCGAATAGTACTAATCTGAATTGAAAGTAAGTTGGCATTATTAGCATCTTAATTAACATTCCGATACCAATCAGCGACTCGGTTCACTGTTGCTTTAGAAAATATTTCTATGAACCTTTCTGAAGGCATTTGATACAAACTTAGAGAACTCGAACAATTTTATGAAAAGTTTAAACTCCAGCCTTGTCTATCAAAAGGGCCACTGGTCAATGCCAATGGCATCACAAAGTCTTGTATCTGCTAAGCGTATGGCAGGCATTCAGTAATTACCTATTGATCAATTGATTGGTTGGCTGACTAATGTCAACAATGGTCCATCCTCCTGTTTGAAAGTTCTCTTTCTGCTTTGTTGCAAAATGTATACAGATAGCATTTCAGATGTATACTCTCTCCCTAAGCCACCTGTTCAGTAGTCTTTTTTCAAAATTCTTCCAGTCTGCAAGGAAACCTGGCTTTCCTCACTCAACCTCTCTGCCCAAGTAGACTCCCAACCCTCACCGCCTCAGGCTCACACTAACCGTACCTCCTTTTACATACACGCATCCCTAGCAAAAGTTGCTTTCTCATTCCAGATAATATCGTCTCGGTAGCAGGTCCGTGTCACCACTCCTTGTCAGTGACAGTAGCCAGCCTCCTTGGGGAGTTAAAGGGTAAATGCCTCAGGCCTTTAAGTTAGTGCAGATTTGACATCTGCTGACCTTTAGAGAATACATCTGGTTTAACTGAGCAGGAAAGTGATGTCAGCAGAAAAAGATTACAATGCTCAGGGTAATGGCAGCCTGCCTTTCTCTCCTTGTTCTCTCCTGAATCCACACAAAAGCCACCTGTGACTTGTCCATATTGAGTGAGATTTCTCACACCAGCGATGCTGATGGGTCCCTGCACAGCTTTAAGCAAGCAGCCGCCAGGGGGTATCTCTCTTCCCCAGGACAAGTGGATTTGTCAGGTCCCAAAGATCATCTCATTTGTGCTGTTGCCCTGCTCAGCAAACAAAATGAGGGCAATAACTCCAGAAAGTTTTATGGGCTACATATTTTTTATTGATTTAGTGGACTCAGTTATTAAAAAAAAGTCATCAGGCCTTTCAACAGGTATGGCCATCATGATAAACTGGATTCAAACCTTTCATTCACCATCAGGTGCCTACCTGTGGGCCTGGGTCCACAGGGGTAGCCGGCTGATCTAAAGACTGACAGGAAGACAAGGAGGAAGGGGGAGAGGAGGATCAAGGGAGAGGAGAAGGAGAAGAGAGGGGAAAATGGGCAGAGGTGCATAAGGAGGTATCACATTACAGGGAGCGGTAGAGCAGCGAAGAGGCAGTTAAGATCTAAACCCAGAAGACCTAGCCTGAACTCCAACTCTGCCCCTTATTAGTTACGTGACCTTAGGCAGGTTTCTTTTTTTTTTTTTTTTTTGCGGTACGCGGGCCTCTCACTGTTGTGGCCTCTCCCGTTGCGGAGCACAGGCTCTGGACGCGCAGGCTCAGCGGCCATGGCTCACGGGCCAGCCGCTCCGCGGCGTGTGGGATCTTCCCGGACCGGGGCACGAACCCGTGTCCCCTGCATCGGCACGCGGACTCTCAACCACTGCGCCACCAGGGAAGCCCTAGGCAGGTTTCTTAACCTCTCTGTTTCTTCATCTGAAAAATGAGGATGATAATAACTACCTCATGAAATTGTGAGGATTAAACACTAAATACTCACATAGCACCTACTCCGTGCCAGGCACTGTGCTCAATGCCTTGCATACGTTAACTCAGTCCTTGAAACAGCCTTCTGAGCTGGGTGTGTGTTAGTTTCCCATTGCTGCTGTAACAAATGACCACAAGCTCAGTGGCTTAAAACAACACAAATTTATTATCATAAAGCGTAAGAGGTCAGAGGTCCCAAAATCAAAGCATTGGCAGGACTGCATTCCTTCTGGAAGCTCTGGCAGGGGCGTGCGGGATCCATTTCCTTGTCTCCTTCCAGGTTCTATAGGCTGCCTGCATGCTCATAGCCCATCCCTGGTATCACTCTGACCTCTGCTCCTGTTTCAGGTCTCCTTTTCTGACTCTGATCCTCCTGTCTCCCTCATATAAGGACCCCTGGGATTACGCTGGCCCACTCAGATAATCCAGGATAATCTCCCCCATCTCAAGATCCTTACCTTAATCACACCTACAAAGTCTCTTTTGTCATCTGAGGCAGTATATTCACAGATGCCTGTGACTAGGACGTGGGCATCTCTGAGAACCATAATTCTGTGTACCACGGGTACTACTATTGTTCCCATTTTACAAATGGGAAACTGACACAGGAAGAGATTAAGTAACTTGCCCAAGGTCATGCTCCCCCCCCACCCCCCGCCCCGCAATACATTCCTGCCTCTCAATTGGTTCATGTTTAGAAAGCACCTGGGACAGTGCTCAGCACAGGAAGCACTATGCTGGGTTAACTCTCATTGTCTGTAATGGTTGTTAAAGGTAGAATAGACAATAACTGCTTCAGCTTTAATTCAGTGGCACCAACACCGAAGGCAGGGTGGCCCTTGGCTGGCCTAAGAGTGTCTTGTCCCCATGCATATTTGGAAGGCAGTCTGGTGTTGATGAAGAGTTTGGCATTTGGAGCAAGGAAGCCCCGCTCCTCTCCCTCCAGCTGTGGGCCTGGAGCAAGCAGCCTGAGCCTCCTGGTCTTCAGATACAGGAGGAGGCTACAGAGAGCTCCCAACCTAACGAGTAGTTGCAGGCAAAGGTATTAATGGGGATTCTGCCAGTGGAAAAGAAACATGTTTCGTAAGCTGCTAAAACACCGTCAATCTTAGCAGCATTTGCATATTTGTTGAGTAAAAGAAACACTGATTTTTGGTGCTATGATTTGAATGAAACAAGGGAGGCTGGAAAAGGAAAAATCGCTTTGGCCTGCAAAGCCGGACACTTACCACTGCAAGTCCCCTGCTTGTTGTAAAACCCGTCGCCACAGCTGCTCTCACAGCTGCCCTCTCTCAGCACTTGGAAGGGGTCTCTGCAGGCCAAGCAGTGCTTCTCTGTGGGACCCCAGCAGGCCGCACAGGACTCGTGGCAGGCTGCAGGAACAAAAGACGGTAGAAAGGACTAGTTGCCATTCTTCTTCAAAGGCTTTAGAATTTACGACGAGGATTTTCACTCCTTCACTATGCACATACCTGCACCACAGGAGGAAAACCCCCCCCAAAAAACAGAAAACCCTATTTCTGTTGGCCAGAAGTACAACTTCCATAAATTACTGCTAAGAGAATTGGAACAGGAAATCAAAGGCTATTGAGTAATGGGAATCACAGGGAAGGGAATCATAATTTCTAGACAAGTATGGTCTGTCTAACGAAATCAGATGGCCCTCCATCACCTTGCCTTTTGTAACCACACAACAAAGTGTCAACTAGATAATTGCTCTTAACCTCCAACACATGGAGAATCAGTTAAGGAGGGATGCCATGTACTCTAGTCCTTGATTAGACCTTGAAAGACCCGGTACTGCTTGATTTCTATTGCTCTTTCCCTCCCTTTCCATCTCTCCCCCTGCCCCCATCCCCATCCTTCTGTCCTCCCTCACAACTCTTAGAACTCAGCCTCTGGTTCCCGCCCTCCCCCAGTAGCATCTGGTCTAAACATATATCTTAAGGACTCACAAAGCCTGATTTTCTCTTCTACCTTAGGTTTCTAACTATATGTTGTTTCCAGACCAAAGTTGTTCCTTTAAGACTTGAACATTTCCCCCTCTTCCGGCATTTGATTTTTTTTTTTTTTATTACTATTCATGCTTGCTCTTCACCTTAGCAGGTCTATAAAGAGAGGCCTATTCTGAATGACTGAATATATTCAGATCTGGTAATCTGTCTGTATGGCTAACCCTACCCATGCTTCTGATTTTCAAAATGTTTGCTTCACGGTGGAACATAATCTGTTTTTCAGAGGTATTCATTCTGACCAGAATTGGCAGGGAGAATGATTTTGCTGGTCACAAGGGACTTGGGAACTATACCTAAGTAACTTGCTTAGGGATCCATTTGGAATCAGAAGAAAGGATGCCTGCATGGCATATCTCAAGATCCAATCCTCTCTTCTCAGCTCTAAACTGCACAGGAAGGCCTTCTTTTCAGACAACTTTTCTCCTCAACAAATTCAGAGATGATCACAAATTGTGTTAAGTGCTATAGGAAGAGCTCTTCGATAAAGAATAACAGTAGTGGAAGTGGAAGGGACTGACTTTAGGAAGACCCTAAAGGATGAGATGCGGCCAGCCAAAGGGAGAGCCAGAGAGCAGCACGAACAAAGTTCTTGAGAAGGGAAGGCGCTTGGGGGCTCAAGGAACTGGAGGCTCTTCTTGTGACTGGACCTGGTGGACATAGCAGGGCACAGTGGGACACAGAGGGCACAGTGGCCTGATTCATGGCTGGAGGGGTGGGCAGGGGCCCTATGAAACTCGACCTTGGAGACCATGGAAAGAAATTAGGATTTTTATCCTACTGCAATGTGAGTCGTGAATGGGCTTAAATAGGATAGACACAAGCCCCAATTTAGATTTTTAAAAGCTCTCTCTGGATGCCATGTAGAGAGGGTTTAAGGACTTGCATGTCGGCAGGGAGATGAGTGTAGAGTTGACTGCTCTGGTCCAGGTAAGAGATGACAATGGCAGGTGGAAAGCAGAGACGGACAAAGTTTACCTATTTATTATCTGGTTCCCTTGCTAGACCATAACGTTAATGAGGGCAGAGTCCATGTCTCTTTTGTTAACTCTGCTGAGCACACTTCTGGGTGCTCTACAAACTCCACTTATATTTAACACCTTATTTACAAGTGGTACATGAGAAGAATACTGTTTGTGTTGAGATAAGCCACCAATACTACATTAAAACTAAGTATGTGGATGCAAAGATCCCAGTAACAAATTCCACCCTGAATGCACATGAAATGTGTCTGTCATTCATTTATTCAACTACTCTTCCAATACTGATTACAATCACTATCTGAAGTGTCTATCAATCAGTGTTAAGTGCCTCTGCCTTACAGAGGAAATGGAGTTGATTCAAAGCCATTACCTAAACAAACAAACAAACAAAAACCCAACTGCATTTCTAAGAAGACATGCCAGGCTAATCTGTCTATCAATGTTCCACAGAAGCACCTACCACATGCGAGGTGCAGGGCTCGTCTGTGGGGCTTTCCCTGCTGCCACAGGTGAGCCAGGGACCTGAGGAGTAAGTGCCCGAGGGGATGATGGGGAGTGAGGCAAAAAAGACAACAGGGGTCAGATCACCAGTATCAGGCAGGCAGGGGATTTCATCCTGTAAAAGTTTTAATCAGGGCGGTGGAATTGATCAGTTTTGCTTTTTTAGAGCATTTGACAGATACTCAGCTGCACTGGCAGTTAAAAGAGTAAAAATACTTCCAAGCTGGTTGGTAAATGGCTGTCGTCCTGGCCCCCTTCCTGATGTTCTGGCTGCAGCCCTGGGAACGCGGGCAGACGCCATGTTCCAACAACAAAAGGTCTGACACAGGAGAGGGTCTCGGGTTTCCCCTCCTTCCAACCGATCTGATCTGTGCCATACTGCTTGTTAAATATTTTTAATATTACCCGTGGTGCTGCCAATCAGAATGGGGGTCAAAGGATGAGCAGGATAGAGGCTACAGACTTAGGGATGGCACTCAGACCCATCACAAATGGAGCCCTACTCAGCATTTCAGCTCTACCTTCTGCTACCTCCCCCTCATCGACACCAGTTCTACGGAACAGGGTGCTCTAAGCATGCCATGTGACTGATCAAGGGTTCTGGATGCCCCGCCCAGGACTGACCCAGCCAGCAATGCCTCTGGCTCCTTCCACAGCCTCTGTAATCCTGTTTACACCTGAGAGGCCTCCTAAGTTGTCACTGCTTCTGTGAAGCTTTGCTGAACTTGTCCAGACAAAGTCAGTCACTCCTTCCTCTATGTTCCTGCAGCACTTTGTATGTGCCTCTCATGCTATTTATCCTACTGTACTAATGATTCAGTTACAAATCAATCCCATTCAATGGAATGTAATATCCTCCAAAACAGAAGCTATGTTTTAGTCATCTTAAACCCCCAGTATTCAGATTGCTGCCTGGTATAAAGTCAGTATTCATTAAATGCATGTTAAGTGAATGCACAGCAGATGTCTTTCATTGGTTATGGGGGATTCATACTACCAGTTTTTACCTTCTGTATGGAAACAACTAAGCATGAGGTCAGAGTCTAAAGATATGATAAGATAGATACATTCAGAGCTGTAAATTTTACCTAATAAATACTGGAGTCCAGATCTGCTTATGATGACAAATATTTCTGCTGCATCTACATTGAGTACCAAATGTGATGCTGGGCCTTCTCTTTTTCCATCTCTAATAAAAGGCATGTTCCATGGCCGGGCAGGACAGCAGAAGGGATTTTTATTTCAACACAGGACTATGCTGAGCTGTCACTTCTTTTTTTTTTTTGAGCTGTCATTTCTTATAATGACATACTCCCACTGTGTTTTGCAATTGATTTCGAATTTCTAACACTGAACATATGCTACTGCAGATGATCTCTTCTTGCAGGCTTATTTTACATGGGGCTTTTATTACATGTGGGTTATTACGAAAAATAAAAGGTCAGTCCCTGACTTTTCACCATAATTTCTCTTAGTGATACATTTCAGCTCACCCAGAGTTCGAAGTGTATATTGTGAAAATTGTGGCCGTAAGTTAAAACAGAGGACAAATAAGATAAAGCCATTGTCTTATCTCACATGCAGTAGATAATTTATTTAGGAAAGCCCTTGATTTTTCTGGGGCATGACAAGACATGCGTTGGTTTGCTGAGCAATTTACTTCAAAATGAGAGGAATGAATTACTCTTCTTTTGGCAACTCTATATTGAAATCCTACTCTAAAAATAACAAACTTCTTTTCATACTTGATCATTTTGAAATAGAAGATTGCTATTAAAAAAATGTAACCTGTGCTACTCGAAGAATAAAATGCAGCCCTTTTCCAAGGAAGTGTTAAATGCACTTCCTACGAACCACTTCTTATTTTCCAGGAAGCCTTCCCGGATCCCAGGCAATAGACACAGATTCCCATGGGCTTAGCCTTCAGTTCAAACTGAAGGAGCCTCAGATCCTTGCCTTTTCCATGGTCTTTTGGAATAAGTTTCCCTTCCATTACCAGGGAATTAGCACACTTGATCATCAGGCCCTTTGAGTCATCAGTGAGGCTGTAGTTCAGATTTCCAAACTGCCAAGTTTTCACTCTCAACTACACAAAGCAGCCCAAACTCAAGACACAAGCAAGCACATCATACTCAAGGCAAATTCCTTCATTATCCATGTCGTGGCAACTGCTATCATTCATATCTCACAAATGACTAGGAAGGACTTGCCAAGTTTTAAAGTATTATCAGGAGACAGTGAGTAAATTTCTACCAAGAAGCTCTTGTTGGATGAAAAAAATATCTGTTTAAACTCAACTTCACTGTTCCTTGCTTTCCTAACCTGTAAAGTGGGAATAATAATATTTGTTGTACTTAACTCATGGGGATATGGCGAGATGACATATTTGAGAAAGCAGAGAATGTTGTATGTGATCATATGAGTGGCACACCCTATGAGACCTAACAAATCTTGTTTCAGGTGGCATCAAAAGCAAAGAAATTATTTAGGGAGCAAATTAAAATGTAACGCAAGACAGAGGGGTAAGGATGAAAAAGACTGTGGGAAAGGAAGGTTCACTTAGAAAGGGAGTGAAGGGAAGTAACAGAATCAGCAGGGATTCTTCCAGCAGTTACACGTAAAGGGGCTCCAGCCTTTCCCAGAGTCCTCACACTCTAGAGCTGTTTCCTTGTAATTGCTACAAAACATCAACAAAAGCCCTTTGGAAAGTGACTGTGAAGCACAAGGCCAAGCCGAGATGCTGGGCAGACTATGTTCCCCTCCCCTCATAATAGCCACACCTGAGACCAAGGCTACTAGCCTAAGAAGCACAGATGCCAGACAAATCTAAAAGTGAAGTGCATCTGAGTCATCATCATTTTTGATCCTTTTACTCCCATCTGTTTCTGTCCCCTACCAGGCTGGTCTCTGCCGTCAACCTTCCTCCCTGTGCCAACAGAAACTTTTACACCTGACATTGGAACGCCTGGTCTCTACATGTTCTGAAAACCGGTATGTACTTGAGGGAGTTCATAATAGAAAAATAAAAACACATGAAAAACCCACGGAGCAGCTAAGCCCATGTGCCACAACTACTGAGCCTGCACTCCAAAGCCCACGAGCCACAACTAGTGAGCCCGTGTGCCACAACTACTGAAGCCCGCACACCTAGAGCCTGTGCTCCACAACAAGAGAAGCCACCGCAATGAGAAGCCCGCACACCGCAATAAAGAGTAGCCCCCACTCGCCACAACTAGAGAAAGACCGCACGCAGCAACAAAGACCTAACGCGGCCAAAAATAAAAATAAACTTATAAAAAACAACAACACATGAAAAACACCTTCAGCCTCACGAATAGGCAGAGATATACAAATTACACAAGAGAACAGCAACTAGATGCAATGGATTGGATGTACATATAGCAACATGTATGCATCTTAATAACAGTGCTTAGTGAGGGAAACAAAGGAAAAGAATGGTTCATCCTTTGTAACAAATGTACCACTCTGGTGTAGGATGTTGATAATGGGGGAGGCTGAGCTTGTGTTGGGGCAGGGAGTATATGGGAAATCTCTGCACTTTCCTTTTAATTTTGCTGTGAACCTAAAATGGCTGTAAAATTTTTTAAGTCTTTAAAATTTAAAAAAAGGAGGCGAAGGAGCCATGCCCCCGGCCCCGCCGGTCCCCCCGCGATACTGTTCCACAGCCGGTCAGGCCCCGAGGTGCACGGGGTCATCAACGAGATGGACTGCAGGGCCAACAGCGAGGCTCCCGCCATCAGCTCCGCCATCGACCGCGGCGACACGGAGATGACCATGCCGTCCATTAGGAGTGACTGCGCTGCGCTCTGCGCCAGTTGCAAGGTTAACATCTCCGACCGCTACTACCTACTGGTGGTGGACAAGCAGTGGCACAGGCGCTGCCTCAAGTGCTGCGAGTCCAAGCTCAACCTGGAGTTGGAGCTCACCTGTTTCAGCAAGGATGGAAGCACCTACTGCAAGGAAGACTACTACAGGCGGTTCTACGTGCAGCACTGCGCCCGCTGCCACCGAGGCATCTCGGCCTTGGAGATGGTGATGCGAGCTCGGGACTTGGTTTATCACCTCAACTGCTTCACGTGCACTACGTGTAACAAGATGCTGACCACGGGTGACCACTTCCGCATGAAGGACAGACTGCTCTACCACCGCTTGCACTTCGGGGCGCTGCTGCAGGGCGAGTACCCTGCGCACTTCAACCACGCCGACGTGGCCAAGAGTGCAGGGTTGGGTGCAGCGGGGGCCAACCCTCTGGGTCTTCCCTACTACAATAGCGTAGGCACGGTGCAGAAGGGGCGGCCGAGGAAGCGCAAGAGCCTCGGGCCCGGGGCGGACCCGGCGACCTACAACGCTGCACTTAGCTGGAACAAGAACGATGTGGAGCACCCGGACCGCGACCAGAGGTACCGGAGCAGCCGGAAGACGAAGTGCATGCGCAACTCCTTCAAGCACCAGCAACTTCGGAACGTGAAGTCTTTGCCGTTAACCACAACCCTGATGCCAAGGACTAGAAGCAGCTCGCGCAAAAGACGGGCCTCACCAAGCGGGTCCTCCAGGTCTCGTCTCAGAACGCCCAGGCCAAGTTCAGGCGCAACTTCATACGGCGGGAAAACACGGGCGTGGACAAGTCGACAGAGGCAGCGCTGCAGACGGGGACGCCATAGGGGTCGGCCTCGGAGCTGTCCAAGGCCTCGCTTAGCCACCCCAGGATGCCCACCAACCTCACAGACCTGACCAGCCTCACAGACCATGACGTCCGCCCTAACTTCTGGGCCTGGCAACCTAGAGGACCATGAGCCTCACAGCCCCTCGCAAACGACTCTTAACCAACCTTTTCTAATGATTCTCGGCCCCTCGGCCCCGCCCCACAAGTGATTTAAAAAAAGAAATTATCTTTAGTTGAATTCCAAGTGTATTTTATTTTTTTTTACACGCATAAAATAAAGCATTTATTTGATTATGAATTACAGCTTGCCAAGGTTCGGAGTCAATTACCAAAAAAAAAAAAAAATCCAAACCAAAAAAAATAAAAACAACAGAGCTTTGGAGAAATAATATAATGTAACCTACTTACTTAAAAATACAAACACAAATGAAAAAGTCCACCTAATTTTTTAAGTCGTTACATTTTTGTTTGCTTTAGTTGATGTAATTCCAAAAAGAAAAAATAGATAACGCAAGCCCAGTTAATATACATGTTATCTTTCAGAAATCTTCTAAAGAAAGATTTGTGGCAAAGATAATCACTAACGGTTGACTTTACTGGAAAAACTAATTTTGAAGTAGGTCACGAATTCCTCCAAAGCAGTAGATACACTTAAAAACATCCAACCCGTCAACTGCAAATCGAGTAACAGTGTTGATCCTGCAAAATTTTTTCACTGTCACTCTGAAGTACACTAAGAAGAACCAGGAAAAGCGTCAGTGCCGTGAAAACTATAAATTGCTTTCAGGATTTATATTTTCCCATCCTTCTAAAAGTAGCATTTAATAAAACAAGCTGCTTCTTACTCAAATTCAATCATTATGGAAGAGATAATACCAAACCCAATTTGCTATTATTTCTTTACTGAGTTTTAAGCACCTTTCAACCTTAGAACCAGAGTCTCGTTATCAGAAAAGGTATTTACCCATACGCCCAATAAGTATTATGAATTTTTAAATTTTTGTCTTTTTTTAAACTTTTTTTCTTTTTTTTATTGTTTGGCCCAACCAACTGGATGATGGTGCCGTTTGTTTATTTATTCATTTATTATTGAATTTTACTTATTTATTTTTTTATACAGCAGGTTATTAGTTATCCATTTTATACATATTAGTGTATACATGTCAATCCCAATCTCCCAATTCATCCCACCACCCCTACCCACCCCACCCCCTGCTGCTTTCCCCCCTTGGTGTCCATACGCTTTCCCCCCTTGGTGTCCATCTGTGTCTCAACTTCTGCCCTGCAAACCGCTTCATCTGTATCATTTTCTAGGTTCCACATATATGCGTTAATATATGTGTAAATATATCTGTTTTTCTCTTTCTGACTTACTTCACTCTGTATGACAGTCTCTAGATCCATCCACGTCTCTACAAATGACTCAATTTCGTTCCTTTTTATGGTTGAGTAATATTCCATTGTATATATGTACCACATCTTCTTTATCCATTCGTCTGTCGATAGGCATTTAGGCTGCTTCCAAGACCTGACTATTGTAAATAGTGCTGCAATGAACATTGGGGTGCATATGTCTTTTTGAATTATGGCTTTCTCTGGGTATATGCCCAGTACCGGGATTGCTGGGTCATATGGTAATTCTATTTTTAGTTTTTAAAGGAACCTCCATACTGTTCTCCATAGTGGTGTATCAATTTACATTCCCACCAACACCAACAGCGCAAGAAGGTTCCCTTTTCTCCTCACCCTCTCCAGCATTTATTGTTTGTAGATGTTCTGATGATGCCCACTCTAACTAGTGTGAGGTGATACCTCACTGTAGTTTTGATTTGCATTTCTCTAATAATTAGTGATGTTGAGCATCTTTTCATGTGCTTCTTGGCCATATGTATGTCTTCTTTGGAGAAATGTCTATTTAGGTCGTCTGCCCATTTTTGGATTGGGTTATTTGTTTTTTTAATATTGAGCTGCATGAGCTGTTTATATATTCTGGAGATTAATCCTTTGTCCATTGATTCGTTTGTGAATATTTTCTCCCATTATGAGGGTTATCTTTTTGTCTTGTTTGTAGTTTCCTTTGCTTTGCAAAAGCTTTTAAGTTTCATTAGGTCCCATTTGTTTATTTTTGTTTTTATTTCCGTTACTCTAGGAGGTGGATCAAAAAAGATCATGCTGTGCTTTATGTCAAAGAGTGTTCTTCCTATATTTTCCTCTAAGAGTTTTATAGTGTCTGATCTGACATTTAGGTCTTTAATCAATTTTGAGTTTATTTTTGTGTATGGTGTTAGGGAGTTTTCTAATCTCATTCTTTTACATGTAGCTGTTAAGTTTTCCCAGAACCACTTATTGAACAGACTGTCTTTTCTCCATTGTATATTCTTGCCTCCTCTGTGATAGATTAGTTGACCATAGGTGCGTGGGTTTATCTCTGGGCTTTCTATCCTGTTCCATGGATCTATATTTCTGTTTTTGTGCCAGTACCATACTGTCTTGATTACTGTAGCTTTGTACTGTACTCTGAAGTTAGGGAGTCTGATTCCTTCAGCTCCATTTTTTTCCCTCAAGACTGCTTTGGCTACTCGGGGTCTTTTGTGTCTCCATACAAATTTTAAGATTTTTTTGTTCTAGTTCTGTAAAATAATGCCATTGGTAATTTGATAGGGATTGCATTGAATCTGTAGATTGCTTTGGGTAGTATAGTCATTTTCACAATGTTATTCTTCCAAACCAAGAACAAGGTATATCCATCCATCTGTTTCTATCATTTTTAACTTCTTTCATCAGTGTCTTATAGTTTTCTGCATACAGGACTTTTGTCTTCCTAGGTAGGTTTATTCCTAGGTATTTTATTCTTTTTGTTGCAATGGTAAATGGGAGTGTTTCCATAATTTCTCTTTCAGATTTTTCATCATTAGTGTATAGGAATGCAAGCGATTTCTGTGCCTTAATTTTGCATCCTGCAACTTTACCAAATTCACTGATTAGTTCTAGTAGTTTTCTGGTGGCATCTTTAGGATGCTCTATGTATAGTACCATGTCATCTGCAAACAGTGACAGTTTTGTTTCTTCTTTTCCAATTTGTATTCCTTTTATTTCTTTTTCTCCTCTGATTGCCGTGGCTAGGACTTCCAAAACTATGTTGAATAATAGTGGCGAGAGCGGACAGCCTTGTCTTGCTTCTGATCTTAGAGGAAATGCTTTCAGTTTTTCACAATTGAGAATGATGTTTGCTGTGGGTTTGTCATATATGGCCTTTATTATGTTGAGGTAGGTTCCCTCTATGCCCACTTTCTGGAGAGTTTTTATCATAAATGGGTGTTGAATTTCGTCAAAAGCTTTTTCTGCATCTATTGAGATGATCATATGGTTTTTATTCTTCAATTTGTTAATATGGTGTATCACATTGATTGATTTGCGTATATTGAAGAATCCTTGCATTCCTGGAATAAACCCCACTTGATCATGGTGTATATCCTTTTAATGTGTTGTTGGATTCTGTTTGCTAGTATTTTATTGAGGATTTTTGCACCTATATTCATCAGTGATATTGGTCTGTAATTTTCTTTTATTGCAGTATCTTTGTCTGGTCTTGGTATTAGGGTGATGGTGGCCTCATAGAATGAGTTTGGAAGTGTTCCTTCCTCTGCCGTTTTTTTGAAGAGTTTGAGAAGGATGGGTGTTAGCTCTTCTCTAAATGTTTGATAGAATTCACCTGTGAAGCCATCTGATCCTGGACTCTTGTTTGTTGGAAGACTTTTAATCACAGTTTAAATTTCATTACTTGTGATTGGTCTTCATATTTTCTCTTTCTCCCTGGTTCAGTCTTGGAAGGTTATACCTTTCTAAGAATTTGTCCATTTCTTCCAGGTTGTCCATTTTATTGGCATAGAGTTGCTTATAGTAGTCTCTTAGGATGCTCTGTATATCTGTATAACTTTGTATATCTGTGGTGTCTGTTGTAACTTCTCCTTTTTCATTTCTGATTTTATTGATTTGAGTCCTCTCCCTCTTTTTCTTGATGAGTCTGGCTAATGGCCTGTCAATTTTGTTTATCTTCTCAAAGAACCAGCTTTTAGTTTTATTGATCTTTGCTATTGTTTTCTTTGTTTCTATTTCATTTACTTCTGCTCTGATCTTTATGATTTCTTTCCTTCTACTAACTTTGGGTTTTGTTTGTTCTTCTTTCTCTAGTTCATTTTGGTGTAAGGTTAGATTGTTTATTTGAGATTTTTCTTGTTCCTTGAGGTAGGCTTTTACTGTTATAAACTTCCCTCTTAGAACTGCTTTTGCTGCATCCCATAGGTTTTGTGTTGTCGTGTTTTCACTGTAATTTGTCTCTAGGTATTTTTTGATTTCCTCTTTGATTTCTTCAGTGATCTCTTGGTTATTTAGTAACATATTGTCTAGCCTCCATGTGTTTGTGTTTTTTATGTTTTTTTCCCTATAATTGATTTCTAATCTCATAGAGCTGTGGTCAGAAAAGATGCTTGATATGATTTCAATTGTCTTAAATTTACTGAGCCTTGATTTGTGACCCAAGATGTGATCTATCCTGGAGAATGTTCCATGCACACTTGAGAAGAAAGTGTAATCTGCTGCTTTTGGATGGAATGTCCTATAAATATCAATTAAATCTATCTGGTTTACTGTGTCATTTAAAGCTTGTGTTTCCTTATTAATTTTCTGTTTGGATGATCTGTCCATTGGTGTAAGTGAAGTGTTAAAGTTCCCCACTATTACTGTGTTACTGTCAATTTCCTTTTTTATAGCTGTTAGCACTTGCCTTATGTATTGAGACGCTCCTATGTTGGGTGCATATATATTTATAATTGTTATAGCTTCTTCTTGGATTGATCCCTTGATCATTATGTAGTATCCTTCCTTGTCTCTTGTAACATTCTTTATTTTAAAGTCTATTTTATCTGATATGAGTATGGCTACTCCAGCTTTCCTTTGATTTCCATTGGCATGGAATATCTTTTTCCATCCCCTCACTTTCAATCTGTATGTGTCCCTAGGTCTGAAGTGGATCTCTTGTAGACAGCATATATATCAGTCTTGTTTTTGTATCCATTCAGCAAGCATGTGCCTTTTGGTCGGAGCATTTAATCCATTCACATTTAAGGTAATTATAGATATGTATGTTCCTATTACCATTTTCTTAATTGTTATGGGTTTGTTTTTGTAGGTCCTTTTCTTCTCTTGTGTTTCCCACTTAGAGAAGTTCCTTTAGCAGTTGTTTGTAGAGCTGGTTTGGTGGTGCTGAATTCTCTTAGCTTTTGCTTGTCTGTAAAGCTTTTGATCTCTCCATCAAATCTGAATGAGATCCTTGCTGGGTAATCTTGGTTGTAGGTTCTTCCCTTTCATCACTTTAAATATATCGTGGCACTCCCTTCTGGCTTGTAGAGTTTCTGCTGAGAAATCAGCTTTTAACCTTATGGGAGTTCCCTTGTATGTTATTTGTCATTTTTTGCTTGTTGCTCAATAATTTTTGTGCTTAATTTTTGTCAATTTGATTACTATGTGTCTCTGCATGTTTCTCCTTGGGTTTATCCTGGGACTACCTGGGACTCTCTGCACTTCCTGGACTTGGGTAGCTATTTCCTTTCCCATGTTTAGGGAAGTTTTCGACTATAATCTCTTCAAATATTTTTCTCAGGTCCTTTCTCTCTCTCTTCTCCTTCTGGGACCCCTATAATGCAAACGTTGTTGTGTTTAATGTTGTCCCATAGTTCTCTTAGGCTGTCTTCATTTCTTTTCATTCTCTTCTCTTTATTCTGCTCTGTGGTAGTTATTTTCACTATTGTATCTTCCAGGTCACTTATCCATTCTTCTGCCTCAGTTTTTCTGCTACTGATTCCTTCTAGTGCATTTTTCATTTCAGTTATTGTAATATTCATCTCTGTTTGTTTGTTCTTTAATTCTTCTAGGAGTTCGTTCTTTAATTCTTCTAGGTCTTTGTTAAACATTTCTTGCATCTTCTCGATCTTTGCCTCCATTCTTTTTCCAAGGTCCTGGATCATTTTCACTATCATTATTCTGAATTCTTTTTCTGGAAGGTTGCCTATCTCCACTTCATTTAGTTGTTTTTCTGGGGTTTTATCTTGTTCCTTCATCTGGTACATAGCCCTCTGCCTTTTCATCTTGTCTATCTTTCTGTGAATGTGGTTTTTGTTCCACAGGCTGCAGGATTGTAGTTCTTCTTGCTTCTGCTATCTGCCCTCTTGTGAATGAGGCTATCTAAGAGGCTTGTGCAAGTTTCCTGATGGGAGCGACTGGTGGTGGGTAGAGCTGGCTGTGCTCTGGTGGGCAGATCTCAGTAAAACTGTAATCCACTTGACTGCTCATGGGTGGGGCTGGGTTCCTTCCCTGTTGGTTGTTTGGCCTGAGACGACCAAACACTGGAGCCTACCTGGGCTCTTTGGTGGGGCTAATGGCTGACTCTGGGAAGGCTCATGCCAAGGAATACTTCCCAGAACTTCTGCTGCCAGTGTTCATGTCCTCACAGTGAGACAGAGCCACCCCCCGCTTCTGCAGGAGACCCTCCAATACCAGCAGGTAGGTCTGGTTCAGTCTCCTATGGGGTCACTGCTCCTTCCCCTGGGTCCCAATGTGCACACTACTTTGTGTGTGCCCTCCAAGAGTGGAGTCTCTGTTTCCCCCAGTCCTGTCGAAGTTCTGCAATCAAATCCCAGTAGCCTTCAAAATCTGATTCTCTAGGAATTCCTTCTCCCGTTGCTGGACCCCCAGGTTAGGAAGCCTGACGTGCGGCTCAGAACCTTCACTCCAGTGGGTGGACTTCTGTGGTATAAGTGTTGTCCAGTTTGTGAGTCACCACCCAGCAGTTATGGGATTTGATTTTATTGTGATTGTGCCCCTCCTACTGTCTCATTGTAGCTTCTCCTTCATCTTTGGATGTGGGCTGTCTTCTCTGGTGAGTTCCAGAGTCTTCCCGTCATTGATTGTTCAGCAGTTAGTTGTGATTCCAGTGCTCTCGCAAGAGGGAGTGAGCACACGTCTTTCTTCTCAGCCATCTTGAACCAATCCGCCCAAGTGCATTTTAATATAGAGGCTTTGAGCAACTAGCTAACCACATTTTAGGATCTCACCTGGAAACTGAGGAAGAAAATAATTGCACCCCCGGCTGACACAGCGGTGTGGACTGGAATTACTTGGAAGATCTATCTGCAACACAGCATTTGTGTCACTGTACAGTTTTGTGGACTGAGCGAGGAAAAACAACAAATAATTTAAGTTGGTTAGAGCTTCTGTATTTTCTAAGACTGCCACGTGCCTTAGGAATACTGTTTTATCTCCATACTTTGGATGACTTGTTCGTTTTTCTCTCTGTATATTTATGACCAGAGCAAAAATGTAACAAAAAAAAAAAAAAAGTTTGTTACTTTGAATAGTCCTAAAAAGAAAAAAATCAACCCCCTCCAACGGTCACTTTGTTGTTTTAGAATTTTAAGGTGGAAGTCTATTCAAATATCAGAAGTTGTAAAATCTAACCAGTAATAAAACCACTTATTGAAACTAAAAAAAAAAAAAAAAGATGAAATATCCACGTAGTAATAGGTATGAATATTTAAAATACATGCATACAAAACAATAAGAGCACACACATGCAACAAATCCACATTAAATTGCATTAGAATAGTTACTTAAGTGGGGAGCTGGGGAGAAAGGAAGTGGGAACAGGTTATGGGGACAAAAGGAGTAGACAGACAGGGAGATAGACAGATAGATAAGGAGAATAACCTGGCTCAGGCCAGTGATGAAAGGGGGCTATGAACGGGTAAGTATGATTAATTCAACTTCCTTCATATAAATCCCCAAAATAAGTATTAATAAATAAATAAATAAATAAACAAGATTACATTTTACATCAATCAAATTGACAAGTGCAATGAGAATCGTAATACCTAGTGCTGACAAGGGTAGTAGGAGGTAGGCACCCTCATGTGTTTCTAGCAGGAGTGCAAATTACAGCTTCTTTAAAAGAGGGTAATATGTTAATATGTGTCAAAAGCTTAAATATGTGCCTATATACACTTAGGGCCAGCAATTACATGTCTAAGAATTTACCCTAATCAAACACATTTACCACAATTTCTATTAAAAATGTTTACATCATGGTTATTTATGATCATGGAAAAATGAGGAAGAAATGTCCAACAGAGGATTGGCTCAATGAATTATTGCACAGCCACAGATGGAAAGTTATACAACAGCTTTAAAAAGATGTTGTAGAAGGATAATAAATAGCATGGGGAAAACAGGCAATAAAACTATATATGGAGTGTGATTTTACTTTTGAAAAATAAATGCATCTATATGTGTCTGTGTGCATAACACATACACACACACACACACACTACGTAAATTAGGAAGACATTCACCAAAATACCAACAGCCATGATTTGGGAGAGCTTGAGTCAGGGATTTTCACTGATTTTATGGCCTTGAATTTTACTGACTTTATTAGATGAATTCATCTGGTACTTAGGGGAAAAAATTTCTAAAGGAGAAAAAAAAAAAGCCTATAGTCCTGTTCCCTAAGGCAGGTGCTGGGTAAATAGCTCGTTAATCTATTAACCACATTTGTGATACAGCTGAATGATTGGCTTGTCTTGGTGACATATTTGAATTTTTAGCAGGGTCTTCTGTAGACAGAGAGCTTGAACCGAAGGAATGACTTCCCAGCTGACGGAGGCTTTGGCAGGTCCATATGGAGAGAGGTTTACAAGCAGGCTAGCTTTTCAATGGTACATAAGTGAGAGGATAAAGGCAGACATTCAGCTCACCAGGAACACTCCTCAGGTTATCCTTTCTGCCTGCTGCCCCTCTACCCATACTTCTAAATCTACAACACAGCACACCCTGAGGGTTTTCAAATGCGGTGACCACCTAGGCTGAGCCTGACACAAACAGAATTCTCAGATTCCACTCATCCACTGTGACCATTGGCAACTCTCAGCTGCTTGGACTACCTGAGTTTTTCCTCAGCTCATGTTAATTAAATGGCTATCCTTGAATCTACGTGTCTATAGAAACTAAAGACCCAAAGGAGGGACCACCAGCCCAAACCAGGCTTTTGATGGGCGAGTTCCCAGACTTCCTGGCCGCACTGGCGCAGCCTGCTCAGATCTGGGCAGTGATTAGCATGGAGGTGCTGGGTGCTCTGTGGGCAGCGTAATAAAGGGAGGGGAGGGCAGAGCAGGGAGGGTGCCAGGTGGGGAATGGGGAAAAGAGAGAAAGAATGTACAAATGTACGCCACACAGTCTAGCTAAAATAACTGAGAACGCTAAGAACTGGGCAGAAAGCCAGAAGACTTGTCACTACTTTGTAATCCATAGCTGAAATATTTGGGGGTTCAGATTTGTCAGGAAGAATGGGATCTGTCTGGAAGATAAACTCCCTTGCACTTGTGGCGGGCTTTCTCGGCTGGTATGTGATACTCCTGTTCCGTCATCTGCCTTTGGCATACACGGCAAGGGTCCGACGAGCAGCACAAATGCCAAACACAGTCAGTCGCCTGCTAGAGCAGAGGCCCCAGGCAAAACACCACCAGCTGCTTTTTCCTTCCTCTCTCCATTTATTCTTTTCGAGAATGTCCAGAGAGGGAGGGGATTTGGAATACGATTGTCACCTGCTTCACTGGGCCTAGTTTACTCAGGAAACGAACATTCTAGGAGGGCACTCCTGTGGTCCTCCCTTCTGAATGGCTTAAAACACCCCGTGGATACTTCCCAAGTTCCGGTGACAGGTTTTTTTTTAAGAAGAATCACTGTTTCGGCACTCATAAGGCACCCAGTGATCTCAGAGAAGAGGTAAAGAAAGACAAGAAAGAGAAGGGTGGGAAAAGTAAGATTCTGTAATTTTCCTGAGGCCACAGGTAGCCAGGAATTGCTGACAGGGAGTAAATAATAGGAGCTAAATGGAAGTCGGGTTACCAGGAAGCCAGAGTCTAGGCATGCCTGTATAATCCTATGCTTTCTCCTCTGTGCAGCGGTTTAAATCACACTTCTTTCAATCAAAAGTTGTTCCAGAGGGCCTTATATGTGCTCAGCACTGTGGGGAATTCAGAAGGATAAGACCCGTCCCTGCCTCAGTAATCAGTCACTTCCTATAACAGACTTTCTTTTTTTAATTTAAATGTTGAACCTTCTTTTTAATTTATTTATTTTTATTTTTGGCTGTGTTGGGTCTTCGTTTCTGTGCGAGGCCTTTCTCTAGTTGTGGCAAGCGGGGGCCACTCTTCATCGTGGTGTGCGGGCCTCTCACTATGGCGGCATCTCTTGTTGCGGAGCACAGGCTCCAGACGTGCAGGCTCAGTAGTTGTGGCTCACGGGCCTAGTTGCTCCGCGGCATGTGGGATCCTCCCAGACCAGGGCTCGAACCCGTGTCCCCTGCATTAGCAGGCAGACTCTCAACCACTGCGCCACCAGGGAAGTCCCTTAAATGGTCTTTATAGCACTGAAAGTAATGAATTCATATAATGGTAACTATTTGAAATGATCTTATTTATTTACTTATTTACTGACACTCTTCTCCCATTGAGAACGTAAGTTCCTGAACCACAGGGCAGTTTTCTGTCAGTTCACTGCTGTATCGCAGTGCCTGGGACGTGGAAGAGACTCAACAAATTATTCGTCGCATGAACAGAATGAAGGAGATGGGAATGTCACTTGAAGCAATAAGTCCCCTTTACAAGACACTCAGCAATTGAGACACCGTAATTGCTGTAGAACACCAGAGGCTTGAACATGTGTATGATTTAAAGAGCAGAACAAAATGAGCGAAGACAGACTGGTAGGATGTGCTGGGCCCCCAGACTGAATATGTGATGTGGCAGTGAAATTGGGACTGACCCTCCCGTTCTGGGGGATGTTGGAGGGGCCATGGAGGAAACCAGCTCGACAGTGGCTGTCCCAACAGAACAAGGAGGGCTCCTATTTTCTTGAGGATTTCAGAACATCAGTTTCATAAATGCCTTTGCCAAGAGGTTCTTCCTGGGCACGGCCAGGCTGGGCTCAGCCACAAGCAGAATATAATTCCGAGACCCAGCAAGCACTGCTTTGGGCCTGGCTGCAAGGGGTCAGCGCTTCACGTCCACAAATGGTCGGGCTGCTCCAGTCAAACAAAATTCCAACAAATAATTAACTTTAGAAATTCTTCTGTTCAAACTACAGCTTTTAAATCTCAGCCAGGTCAGTATCCTATATGTAAATTTTACAGGTTTTCTTCTCATAAGTTTTCCTTCTAAATATACCTTAATGTTGGCTAAGAAACAAATCATTCCAGATTCTCATCATTTAATCGGAGCATTTAAAGAAAATAAAATGATCCCAACTTGTGATGAATACAGTAAACCGTTCTCTATATTATATTTACTTCTCCATAATACATAAAAGTTGTTTAAAATCAGACACAAATGGCACAAAACCCTTTGTTTACTAATGCAACCTATTTGATTTGCATAAATTGAAAAATAAAGGTACAGATTTGATAATGACAATAGCTGCCTTTTATTGTCCACATACTATGTGTCAGTCATAATATATTTACATTTTCAAACATCTTTTCTAACCTTCATATTAATGGCTTAAAGTAGATAATATTATCCCCATTTTACAGTGGAGGGAACTGAGGCTCAAAGTGGTTAAATGACTTGCCCAAAGCCATACAGCAGTAAGTGGTAGAGTTGAGATTCAATTCACACAAACCTAAAAAATGTTCAGTTGCTTGATTCTTTAAGTTTCAAAATCTAAGACCACACAGCAATCAGGTATAGAATAAGCTGCAGAGGTTTTTGTGTTTGTATTTTTATTCTTTCACATCTCTGTAAGCAGCAGCTAACCCTGCCTTGACTACCAGCTCACTACAGGCAAACGTGGACTCTTGGCTTCATATTCGCAGGACCTCGAGCAATGGTCAATAGAGAATGAATGGAGGAGTGGGGGACAGGGAACAGGAAAGGACGATGGGAAGCAAAAATCCAAGTCTCCTAACATACATGGAGGGCTTACAGGTGCCAGGTGCCATCCTAAACGACATGTGTGAATTCCCTCATTCAATCTGCACAACAATGCTATATGGCAGATATCGCTGTCCCTGCTTCAGCTGTAGGCAACTGAAGCACAAAGTTAAAGAATAGGCTGTTTGAAGTGACAGAGCCAAGACTGGCATCCAGGTGGTTTGGCTCCCAAGCCTACGGTCTCGTGCACTGTATCACCCTCCCGCCCATCTCTGGGTCTGCAGTATGAAGGCAGCACCTGCCATGGGTACACACAGCTCCATCCTCAAACTTTTGAGAATACTGGAAGTTTTAAGTAGACAAAGCAAACGCTGATACACATATAAAAATTGGCTAAATTCTGCTCTTTCTCATCTCAAGGTCTACAGTCTTGAGCTAGTCATTTTAAACTAATCTTGCATGGTGTGTGTTAGTTTGGTTGTTTTAACTTTTCTTCTTATGGGCTTTTATATCTATGATTTATGTGTACAGTTCAGGAGTCCCACCAGAGTAAAACAGAGGTTGATTGAAAAGAGGGGCAAGACAGGCAAGGAAGAATGTTCTCAGGATGGGCGAGCTCAGTCTGGATTTAGATTTAATACCAAGGTTTCTAAGAAGAGGTAATGAAATCACCACTCTGGTAGAGAGAATACAGTAAGTCCAGGACAAGTGGTACCTAAGAGCCATAGGGGAAGGGTGCAAGGTCACGTGGTGTTGGGGGGTGGGACAAAGAACATCCATACATGGGTCAAGCTTGACCATCAGGCTGGGGTTAAGAGATGGGCTGTTAATTCCTAGAAAAGGGTCACAACAGAACAGGTGGCAGGAACCAAAGGAGAACACCAGTCCTAGGACCTAGTGTCCATGGGGTCAAGAAGGAATGTTGGACCAGATCCAGGTGGTGGCAAAAGAAGCCTAGGGATTAAGGCAGAAGCCTGAGAGCCAGGCCTAAAAGTGAGTTCTAGGCATTAAGAGGGTGGCCCTCCCCGCTGTAGGGAAGAGGCAGCTTACACATTGCCGGTGTCCGATTTAGACTGGTATAAAAACTGGATGGGGCTTCCCTGGTAGCGCAGTGGTTGAGAGTCTGCCTGCCGATGCGGGGGACATGGGTTCATGCCCCTGTCCGGGAGGATCCCGCATGCCGTGGAGCAGCTGGGCCCGTGAGCCATGGCCGCTGAGCCTGCATGTCCGGAGCCTGTGCTCCACAACGGGAGAAGCCACAACAGTGAGAGGCCCGCGTACCACAAAAAAAAAAAAAAAAAAGAAAGAAAGAAAAAAACTGGGTGGTGCTGATCCTTCAGGTAAAGTGATCAAAGCGTCAAACTCTCAAGTTGGAGAAGGCAGAGGAAATGAAGCAGTGACTGGTATGGGACACAAAATGTGATCTATATTTACAATGCTATTCAGTTTAATCAAGCACAAGGTTATAACAATAATATTAATATATGCACACATGTGTACACGTTTGTAAGCATATGTACATATGTGTGTATATACCAAAAAACTCAGGGGAAGCATGGCAGTGATAAAGGCCCCTAAGGATGCAGTTCTCTGGCAGGACTCAGGGCCTTCTTCCACCCCTCCCTGGTTTACCTGCTCTGACTCTTTCATTGAAGAGTCATTGTGTCTACGTGCCAATTGGCTCTGCCCCAAATTTCTCACTCTCCCTTGTATCCAACATAGGGAGCATGAATATTAATCAGGTAATTTCTGGTAATGCGTTTCCTCAGCACAGTGTTCACTTTCTTTTGGTTTTGATGGGTCAATAAAGTGCCAATTGACGCCAGCCAGAACATAAATGACCCTGCCAGGAGGAATCAGTCCAAAACAACCTGTTGCTACCATAAAATGGCAGGCTCATTTTGAAAAGTTCAGCACTTTCTGGAAGAGCGCTGGTTCACTGACCGATTTCTAAGGTCAACGGGGAAAAGTCACCAAAAGTGGTGCAAGCACAAATATTTCAAATAATTCCGACAGTGAGAAAGCTTATTTATAAGGAAAGATTATTTGTGCAATCTCAGCGTCGAAACAGTATATGGAAATTGATCACAAGTTTATCTTTAATTTTTAAGATCATTCTCTTTCTCCTCTTCTCTCTCTCCCCTTGCTCTCTCTTTTCTTCTCATTTTATGTATAAAAATGCAACCAGGCTGAACTAAAGCAAATTGGTTTAATTCCCTGGAGGGAGCATGAACAAATTTTCCCAGCAACTTTCTACTAAGGCATTTGTGTATGGGTATGTGGATGGAATGTGGAAGCAGTCAGCTACGTAAACCAGTAATCAAATGAAACATTTACCCATTTCAAAGTGCCCTGAAACAGCATTAACATCACCAGTTAAAACACTGGGCTTGGGAGAAAGAAAAGTGGCCAGAAAGGAAAAGATAAAAGTAAACACGTAGGTGGGACATGTGGTAGAGGTGGAGGTGGTACGGAGGGAAGAATAAAATCCACAGGGAATTAATTCCCTTTCAAAAGCAAATCTGTCGCAGGAGTGCTAGCAGGAGGTCTCTTTGATGGTATAGAAGAAAGGAGTAAAGAATACATTCAATAATTTCATCAAATGGAAATTTCAGCAGTTTACCTAAATTGCCAAACCATTAGACACTTACAAACGTGTTTGTATGTACCCACTTTGAGCCTTTTCTAAAAAACAGGTAAACAGAACCTGATTGTAATAAACATTAAGGGTTCTTTTCTCTTTTATGGCTGAGACCTGTTGAAACACTGGTCCTTCAGGATCACCTAGGGGTAGGACATTCCTTCATTCCTCAAACAGTTGTTCAACAAACGCTGCACAAATCTGAACTCTGTGCAGCCCTGATGTTGGGGATACAGAGTTACAGAAGAATTCTTACAGATCTCAAAGAGATCTATAATGCAACTGGCCCCAGGCCCCACTCTCCTCACATCCGCGTGGCATGCACAGTACCAGTGTTTCCTCTCAGGATGGTTTCCGCAGTCCCGTGGACTCTGCCTATGACCACGACCTGGAGTGGAGATGGCCAGCAGCCTCCTCCACGGAGGACCTTCACCTGACCTTGGAGCTCATTTGGCCTGCACACCTGATGAATAAATTGCACTTGTTCTCTTTCACCATTTTCCCTCCAAATGATTTTTCTAAAAATCTAACCAAGGACGTGCAAGAAAGGAGCCTACAGTTGCTTACAGCTCTGGGTGGCCCCAGATGGCTTGGGGGCAGGGGATGGCTTTCTCAGTGGCCCGGCCGACCGTGGCCCAGTCAGTGATTACCTGCACAGGAGTGGCGGTCTTGGTAGAAGCCGTTCCCACAGGTGGACACGCACTGGCCATGCTGCATCAGCAGGGGAGGCTGGCAGGAAGAGCACTCTAGCCCACTGGTGCACATGGAACACTGAGGCTGGCAGGCTGACTCGGACAAGGTTGGGAGAAAGAGAAAGGGAATCTCTGATGAGTTCAAGGGCACCACCCAGTGCCAATTCCTACACAGCCCAATTCTGAGGCTCTGGAGACACAGAGAACCAGACACGCAGGAAAATAACTCTAGAGCCTTCATTTACGTAGCACATATTTCATGCCAGGCACTATGCAAAGTGCTTTACATATATGAATACATTTAATCTTCACAACAACTCTACGAGGTAGAGAGTATTAATCCCAATGTTAATACTCATAGAGGTTAAGTAACCTGCTCGAGGTCAAGGTCACATGAAGCTGGCATTGGAAGCCAGGCAGTTAGGCTCAGGGGTCTATGCTCTTTTCTTCTTATCCAACTGCCCCCAATATCTTTCTCACTCAACCATTTTACAAGAATATCCCTTATGGCAGAGATATAAACAACTTCCAAAAAGGCTGAAGATTATGAATCAGGAGAAAGAGTAGGGAGAAGTGAATAATTACAAAAATAATAAAAGTGGTTGATTTTTATTGAGGACTGACTACATCCTAGACACTATTCTAGGCATTTTACATGTATTGACACATGTAATCCTCTCAAGACCCTCCTGAGGAAGGTACCGGTATTACTCCACTTTACAGGTAAGAATACTGAGGCAAAGAGAGGTTATACTCACAGCCAGGATATGAACCTACACACTCTTAAATGGATAATTAACCCCACGAGTCAGAGATAGGAGAAAAAGTAACTATGATTTGGCCTCAACCAAGCCGAATTCTCCCAGGTAAGAGCTTCCTCCCAGATGTACTATAAGAATTCTGATTGCACATGAACCCATTCTGGATCCTCTGGTAACCCACAAGAGATAAGCTCTGTTACCAACTATCTGTGTGATATTAAGCAAGCCAGCTAATTCTCTGGCCCACAGATTTCCCATTTGCAAAATGAGAAAGTTCTCATAAGTGATCTCGAAGGTTCATGTCAACTCTAAAGTTCTATCTTGGATTATAGGAGGGTTTTTTTTTTTTAAGATTTTTTTGATGTGGACCATTTTTAAAGTCTTTATTGAATTTGTTACACTATTGCTTCTGTTTTATGATTTGGTTTTTTTGGCTGCAAGGCATGGGGGATCCTAGCTCCCCGAACAGGGATTGAACCCGCAACCCCTGCATTGGAAGGTGAAGTCTTAACCACTGGACCACCAGGGAAGACCCTATATGAGGGTTTTAATAACTGACACCAAGCATCCCAATGATTACCCTTGAAAGTTTTCAAAAGTGAAAAATCCAGCCATGACTACCTAGTAAGCATCTGACTGCCCCATCATCTACCTCCCCGGGAAGACTGGCAACACCCATCAAATGTTAGAAGAAAGAGACTTGCAAGTAGAGAGGTCAAGTAGCCTACGGATGACATTGGTTTTTGGAAATTGTTCATTTCCTGTGCCATGACCCCATCCTGGACACCAGTGAGCCTCAGTCTCCCTCTGGGCTGCCTGCCTGGAGCCGTACCTAAACAGAGAGCACCGGCTTGGTAAAATCCCAGACCACAGCTGTGCACACACCGTCCGTTCCGCAGCATCTTTGTGGGGTCCTGACAGAGGTCACAGTGGTCTGGCGACTGAGAGCAGGTCAAGCAGTCTGGGTGGCAACGAACTACAATCAAGGACAAAGAGAAGAGCTCAGTAAAGACCACGTGATTTCTCTTACATCCTTCTAACAAAGGATCTATGGGGTATATGGACCTGTATAGAACAAGGAGAACAGAAAACTCTGGTCCCTATGAAAAAGGACCCCAAATAGCAAAACTGATTTCAATGCAAGATTTCAAGGAATTGCTCCTTGTCTGAAATACCATCACTGTCTCCTGTCTCCTGTCTCCTTAGTGAAGATGCTAAAAACATTACCAAACTAGCCCTACTGAATGCTTCTACCTCCTAGAATACCTCTAGAAATAGGAATGACTTGTGCCATAATATTGAATAGATGATTTAAGCAGATTCAATAATTTATAATTTCTTAAATGTTCTTCTTAACCTTTGATGTGCATAAAAGGTTAGGACATAAAACCTACACTGCTTAAAAATAGTTATTATTTTCTCAAAAAAATACAGTCAGTTTTCTTCTTTTTCTCCAAGATTTCAAATCTCATTCCCAGTAATTGGGATCATCGCTGAACTTAGTGGTATTTGTCAGCAAAGGACGTTTTCAGTTTTCGAAGTTGTCAAGGACCTAATTTTCAAGGTATGGGACATTATAATACGCTAATTATTTGTTTTGGAAAGCCCAGAGGCCACTTTAGTGAAGGTAACGTAATTAAACCCTAAAGTTGTTATTCTTTTCCCATGGTAAACTCTTCACAGAAACACTGATTAGCCAGAATACATTGAGTACAAGCGCAACTGCCTAGATGAAAAACTGCAACCCATGGATGAAAACAATTAATTAGGAAATATGAATAGAAGGAAATGCCACTTCTCCAAGAGAGACTGAGCTTATAGGCAAATTACTGCTCAGCCAGAGCAACTTTAGTGCTTGCCAACAATTATTAACTGGAACTAATTCAACCCCAGGTGATTCGAAGGCAGAGTTGCAGAACAAGTAGATAAAATTTTCTTTTGGAAGAAATTCATGAGTCTTTAAACTTCAAAAAGCCATCTGAGAACTCCAAAAGCCATCTGTTTAACAGTTCACCTTAAAGAAATGAACGTCCATCACAAACTTTCAGCAATTTTTCTTCTATCTTCAACAATGGAACAGTCCTAAGGCATATATTTGCTTTTACAAGTTGTCAAATATTATGTTATTTGATGTTCACAATAATTTTGCAAGGTAGATAAGGCTGTTTTATCAACAAGAAAATTAAGATTCGGAGAGGACCAATGACTTGTGCAAGGTCACATACTCATAATCAGTAGACTTTGGCAAATACATGGACAAAGGCATCATTTGTTAGAAAAATTAAGAATAAACAAACAAACAAACCCAGTGGATGACTAAAGAAAATGAAGCAAGGGGTGGGAGGAGAGGAGATCTCTCTGAATTTTTTGGCAGTAAAAACATCTCAGCAGAAATAAACTGGACATGGACCCACCTGATGTGCAATCTGGACAGCACTGTCCCTTCACCACCTGAGCTAGTGTGGCTACCGGACACGGAGGACAAGAGGGCTCGTAGCAAGTTACCTGAGCCCCCCGGCACTCACACAGCTTGCAAGGGCCATCCTCCCACTTCTCCCCCTCCTGCAGGAAACGGTAAAGAATGACACTGTTACCAGAGTGCAAAGATTCAGAAGATAGTTTGCTGGTGGAGAATGTATAATTTCCATAAGAGACAAGGTGAAGGCTCCTTGTCAAACCTAACTCAAAGCTAACTCTGAAATAGGACAGTGGTAGAAGAGTTCTAAATTTAAAAGGATAGTATCTCTCCTTCTTTGTTTATAATTGGTTTATTTTAATGTAGAACCCAGGCAGAAAGATAAAGTGCGAAAGCATACTGGAACTTCCAGAATAAGCAAGAAGCATATAACACTTGTTTCTCAAACCTATCTCAGCAAAAAAAAAAACAAAAAACAAAAAAAAAACACACACACAAGGGGATTACTATGTACCTAGTGATTAGCAGGTACATTAAATACTGTCTTTATAATAACAGTAGGAATCTGTTTAAAACCCTGAATTTCCTTATTGTTATTACAGTAAGAGTAACAGTAGGGTCATTGTATTTTTTAAATGACAGCCCTTGCATGCCCACTTTTAGTGGGCTGTGGATGTGCCACAGGCATTCTCACACTGAATATTCTTTTCAGCCAAGCAAACAATGGTAATAAACATTAGTACTTTGAGAGAAAGTCCAAAGTGAATTATAATGATCAATTCCTTTTTGCTTGCTGTCCTATTCACCCTGGAGATAGAAAGGAGAAAAGGTCCCTGCAAGAATGTTTAGGGAGATGAAAGAGGTAAAACAAAACAGAATAAAAGAGCATACTTGAAAATAAAGCTCTGATAAAATGTTTATTAAGCCAGCTGATGTTAAGCATTCCAAACAATTAATGTGACAGTATTCAGCAACAGTGAATGACAGTGTTAGAAAAATGAGGAATATTATCTTGAGAAGGTAGAATTGCTTTTCTTCCATTTCAAGGCAGACTGGGTTCCTGGCCCCCTTATTCTATAACCTCAAAAACTGTAAGCTTGCTCATGTGAACAAACATGCTTGCACTTTCCCTTAAAAAGAAATCATACAACGTTGTCCTGCAAACAACTTAGAGAGAATGAACACTCAGTAGTGCCTGGGAACAAACACACCCCAGACTCCAAAAGCTCTCTCTTCAGTGCTTTGCAGTACATGAAATTGTGCTGATGGGTAAACTGAGTTTTCCAGGCCAGAAAAATTGAGGAGAAAATCATCACAAGAAAGGGAAAGGACCTGTGTAGGAGCTTGTAGTTGGAGAAGTGTTAATTATCATTCGTGGGGCAAAAAAATAAGCTAAAGAAAGGAGGATAGGGCTTCCCTGGTGGCGCAGTGGTTGAGAGTCCGCCTGCCGATTCAGGGGACGCGGGTTCGTGCCCCGGTCCGGGAAGATCCCGCATGCCGCGGAGCGGCTGGGCCCGTGAGCCATAGCCGCTGAGCCTGCGCATCCGGAGCCTGTGCTCCACAGCGGGAGAGGCCACAACAGTGAGAGGCCTGCGTACCGCAAAAAAAAAAAAAAAAAAAAAAAAAAAGAAAGGAGGATAAGTTCAATAAATCCAAGTCTTGGTTATCATTACAATTCTTAATCCCAGACCACATTGTCAGCAAACATGCCTGTTAGAAATACTAAGGCACTAAGGTTCCCCAGGAGAGTTTATGCAGATAATTGCTTAAAAGGATTTTATACATATCTATGTACAAGCTAAAAATCTATACTTACTGGAATATGTTTAACTTTACTCGCATTTGAGGACATCTAGGAACAGAGAGAAACAGAAACGTATTTATTATTATACCACTAAAAACACCATTAGGCTGATCTTTTCATTTTTTCATTAGGAAACATCCATTCCTCCCCAAGTAACAAGCAACTTCATTCACTGGTTATGAGTAGAAATAAAATCTATCTATATCAGAAACAAGCAATATGAGGTGAGGACAACATGCCTAGCGAATATTTTTGAGTTCTTATTCTCACTTTGTGCTGGGGTATCTGGCTTCAATTCCCCTCAATACGAAGGACTTTGCAGTCAAGACATCTAAGTTATAAGAGCAAATTCTTGAAACTTATATGGTACTGGAGCATCATGGGGATTTGTGCTTATTTCAAACAACTTGCTTTTGTTTAATTCCACTGGGCTTAATTTACCTCCAAAAATGGACAGGGAAATTAATACTGTGATTGAGAGAGAAAACTTGAGTTCAATATTTACAGAATTTAATCTCCTAAATTCTTAGGAAACAAGGATGACTAAATGATGAAATATCAATATGAAACAAACAATGCCAACAGCATGATAATAACCATAGTAATGATCACATTTTTAAGCTTTCTTATACGCCAGATATTGTTCTAAGTTTATACATATCATCTCAATAGACCAATGAGGGAAGTACTATATTTATCTCTATAACTGAGGATTAAGTAACTTGCCCAAGGTCACAGTCAGTATGTGGCAAAGTAGGGATTTGAACTTAGAGCCTGAATGTTAACCCTATGCAATACTACATGCCCAGCTTATACAAAAAACTGGCAGGTTGACAGATGCAGTTTACCCAAATCGGGAGGAAAAAGGGTATAGGAATCACTTCACAAATCAAAGTACCTAATCCTAATTCTTATAATCCCTTTTTGATTGGTCAATGATGCAATTGTACTTATGATCAACTGGCATCCTTTTAAGAACACATTGAATTTATCAACATTCCAAGAACCCCATGTGGAAAATAAGGGCTATATAAATAGAGCAAATTTGAAGAGATTAAGATAAATATTTTTCCTTTGGGGTATATAATAAAAAAAGTACAGACTTAGGGAGAAATAAAGCTTTAGCTAATAGAGTTTTAGAGGTGGACTACTGCAAAAACCTTCTAAATGGACCACCTACTTCCACTCTCGCCCCCCCTCCGTCACTGGCCCACGTGGCAGCAAAAGTAATCCTTTTGCACGTAAGCCCCATCACAGCACTGTTCTGATCAAAACTGCCCAGAAGCTCCCATCGGCATCAGGGTAAAACCAGGGTCCAGGCTACCTGCTGGATCTCACCTAAACTCCTTTCCCCCTCATTCCTTGCCTCCAGCCAAACTCACTTTCTTGGACATGCCAAGCACACTTCTGCTTCACTGTTTTTTTCAATTTCCTGATCCCTCTTCCTGGTATGTTTCTCCCCCAAGATATCCCTGGCTCGCTCCCTCACTTCCTTCAGGTTTTGCTCAAATTTCTCCTCATGAGAAGACTTCCCCCATCATCTGATGTAAAAGAGCACCTCCCCCGCTCAGTTACTCCCCAGCTGCCTTGTTTTCCAGGCAGCACCCCTCACCACCTGACACGTGTGTTTGTTGTGTGTGTCCCCACGCTAGAACGGAAACTCCCTGAGAGCAGGGACTCTGCATGCTGTGTCGGCTTCTGTATCTCCAATACCGGGAACATAGTAGGTGTGCAATCACGTTCGTTAAACAAATGAATGGGTAAAAGAAATGAGAAGGAAATGCCCCCTTATTAAATTAGTTTTGGATGATTAATTTTTGTTAGTCTTCGGTCATTAGCCTGATACTCACAAATTCTGCATTTTCTTCATATACACAATAACCATTCCTTGAAACGCATTCAGGACAGCATTTTCCATCTAAGTGAATTAATTCTTCACCCTGTAGAAGTAAGGGTTGCACAGGCACATATCAAATTAACATCTCCAGGTAGCAGCGCTGAATTGCGAAGCGGCTGAATTCCCTGACTGGAGTGAAAAACCTTAACCCACCCCTCTCCTTTGGCCCACGGCTTATTCCATCTCCCCTGTGCTATCTTCCTATGAAAAGCCTAGTCAATACAGCTCACCCCTTCCTCCAAGTGCTTTTGCTTTCCAGTTCTGGTGATACTTGTGCATGATTTCCTACCCATGACCAGGAATTCACACGAAGAAGAAGAATGGCCAAGAGTAATGTTATAGTCTTGGAAAGTTATGAGTTTCAGAAAAGGATCAGGCTACCTTAAACATACAAGGCTTGAACTTGTGAGTTGGTTTCATTAACAGTGCTCAAATCAAACCAACACTTTCCCCTGAATACAAAATCAGACACATCCCTATATGCACAGACGAAGTCTCGGGCATAAATTAAGCAGCAGAAGACTAATTTCTATTCAATATTCTGAAACTGTTACCCAGTTCACATAATCACTATTTAAAAAATTATAAGGGGAAGGAAAGACATTCCACACTAGGACAGTAGATATTAAACTTTCAAAGTTATCATGTTAACTTCCCAACATCAATCATTTCAAATTTTTTATTTTTACACAAATAATAAATGCTTACTATAAAAAATTAAACAATTCTGAATTCTATAACTTAGAAAACATAATTTCACTGTAGTCCTACCTCCCGGGGAAGCGGCTATTAAAAATACAAGCTCTATTTACAATTTTTCATATGCATATACTAACATCTAATATCTATAGGCTAAAGAGTATTCTTTAAAGCACTTTCCACTTTCTAAAGATATATCTACTTTCTAAAAGATGGTGATGTTTCTTTACATGAAGACATTATTTAATTTGTGATTTATATTACGTTTGAAGTGCAAAAACCATCATAGGTAAAAATGGAATAATGTAAAATTGCATAAACAGAATAATCACAATATTTTATGTTTAAAAACTCTGTGCACAAAAGAAAAACATAAAATAAAAGCATTAGTTGTCTTTGAATTGTAGCATTATGAATGGACTTTAAAGTCTCTTTTCTATTTCTCAAGTCTTCAATTTTCTAAAATGAATATGTATTATTTTAATGAAGGAAAAGATCCCTTTTAAAAGAAACACAAAAATATATGAATGACTGTAACTTTTTATAGTATGTGAAAAGTTATTTCAAAAAGGAGGGAGTTAGATAGATCACTGTTCCTCAAAATTTCATGCCAACCAGAGGCCAACGGAGAGCAGAGTGTGCTATAAGGAACAGACGTATTTACATATAAATTGTTTTGCAGAAACGTGACAAACCAGCTGGTAATGAAGGCCTAACCCACAAACACAGTGAAATTTGCTTTCAAAGCATATAAAGGGGTTTATAAACATGTAATCTAAGTCACTTAAAGCAATGTTTTGAAACAAGACAGAGTATGTGTACTTCTATTAAAGACGAAATGCATGAGAGATTCTTGAGTGCCCGCTACAATACCTACAGACAGAACTGAAAATGGACCCTGCATCACCCGGATGAGGCAAAGAAGGTAGCTTTTCTGAGTCTTCAAATGCTGCTGTAAATAACAGCAAGCTCTGCTCCTGGGGAACAAGGATGCAGGTTTGGTGAGGTAGGAATTTCTAAATAGATTTGCTATTTATAGACATCTGGATGCCCCAATCTGCATCAGTTCACTGTGGTGGGGAGTTTGCTCTAATTAGCATCTGACTCTGGCTTTGAGAAAAATTGCTTTGTGAAACAAAGCTAACTTTTTTCTTTCTAAGAGGATTCTGCTGCTTAGGCCAGATGGAATTTGCTAACCCCTCTCCACTGAATCACATCAACATTCATCCATCAGACGAAAGACCCTGTTATTCCACTAAGCTGCCCATTGGAAAAGAAAACACTCTTTTGCGGGAATTTCCCTCTGCTGGAGAAAGGAAAGCCACCTCACGTTTACGGCATGCCTACCCTCTTCCGTGCACTTTGCCACAAGCTTTGATCCCCCCATCACTTTATCCCTCATACATGAATGTGAGCTAATAGTCCTTTTAAAAAAAAAAAAGTAAATTGACTTCTTCTTCTGAATTCATGCTCAAAGATAATACTAAATATAGAAACACATGGAAATCGTCATATTGCACTATTCTACTGTTGATTTATTTATGTTTCCAAGTCCAGGAATTTGGTTTTATATATCAAAGACAAGGCTCATGCCACTTTCTCCTTTTTTTAACAAAGAAAAACTTTGCTGATTTCAGTGCAATTCGGAACACTGCTGTTGATAACAGGGCAATAATTATTACAATGGTGCAGATGCACAATTCTGCCTCTTTCTCTAGAGGTTTACTTTTCTGCACCTTTGCGGATGTAGACACACTCAGACTTATTCCATCTTTCGTATGCAAGATTAGAAATCAAATGATCTTGATATATTTTAGAAAAGGCAGAAAGTAGGGCAGAATTGAATAAAAATACTAGTAGCGTACTTTCACTGCTCCCCTTGGCAGATTTAGTCATTTTCTCCAGGTGCTCCTAAGGCATTTAATTCATATTAATTCATAACCATTGATGCCCCTGCAGAGTATAATTTGTTTTGGTATCTGACTTCCACCAAAGCCTGGGAACTCTTGAGATTAAAATGTGCCTTATTCATCTTTTTATCTCCAAGCCAAGCAAAAGTTAGGAAGTTAGTATCCCAGGCTTTCATAAGGTCATTAGCCAGAGCTATTTACAGAAGTATGGCACAGAAGGAAGGCTAAGGGATATTTGTGTAAGATTCAATTTTGGTTAAAATTTCACCTCTGGTAGTATATCCAGTTTAGAACCCAGTGCCTTAAAACAAAATATGGGTATGTGCTAGTTGATTCAAGATCTGCAGAAATAGACTGACTAAAGGCATTAGAAGTCCTCAATTCATAAAAGAGAAGATGGAGGGCTTCCCTGGTGGCGCAGTGGTTGAGAGTCCACCTGCCGATGCAGGGGACACGGGTTCGTGCCCCGGTCTGGGAGGATACCCCATGCTGCGGAGCGGCTGGGCCCGTGAGCCATGGCCGCTGAGCCTGCGCGTCCGGAGCCTGTGCTCCGCAACGGGAGAGGCCACAGCAGTGAGAGGCCCGCGTACCGAAAAAAAAAAAAAAGAGAAGATGGATAAGACTGGGAGGAGGATGAGTTGGGACGAGATAGTGTTATGGGGTGGCTTGGGGAACCTGGAGGCCCTTTCCACGTACTGAAGCAGCTGCTCCCCATTTTCCTAAGAACAGAGGACAGGAACTGGCTTATGCTACCAAAGGCAGGAGCCATGGAAGACTGGCAGGTACTTGGAAATGCATTACATTGGGGATAGCGGGTCAAATTATTTTCTGTGCCTGAGACTCTCTGTTTAGACTTGACTGAAAATAGGTGGCTTAAAGGACCTACCCTACCAGGATCCCTCTCCCAGATTTTCCATAAACCCTGGGATATTAGACACATTAAAACCTTGGAAATAACCCAGCATCCTCTGGGCAGACTACCGAGGCCAGGAAGCTCAGCCTCAGCCCGAGAGCGAGGGAGACAGAAAAGGGCCCTGACTAGGGTTTTTCTCATCTTCATCCAACCATTCTGATTCCCCTGACCTAAAGAAAGAAAAGCAATGAAAAGGCATGTAGAGGGAAATAAATCTGCAAAAAAAGCAGGACCCTCTTTACCTACATGTGTCTTCGCTCTACCAAGACACAGAAGTAGAAGGCAACATGAAAAAGAACTCTGTCGCTGACAGCCCTGTTTGAATGGCTGTTCCTCTTCGGGAACCGTGTTAAGAGGAGCTGAGGCGTGGGGGAGAAGTAGAAAGAAAAATGCCTTCACAGACACCCAGCGCTTCAGATCGTCCAAGTTTCCCTCATCGACTCAAGTTCACAACCCCGCGGGAAACTGGTGGGGCAGATAGGAGTGGCGAGGGAGAAGGAGACAGCTCTAAAAGCAGTTTGTTGTGCAGCGGATCAAAATCGGGTGCAAAGGGGAAAAAAAGCCATCTCCCCACAGTATACATCTATAGTCCAAACAGAGGCTACCTTGTTAGAAGATTCTAGAAATTCTGCAGACAGCAGAAGTCAACAGAGGTCAACAGAGTTAATTATTTATGAGGTCTCCCTCCCTGTCTCTTTAAAACAAAAACAATGACAAAAACACATTTCATTTTCTTTCCCGATGGATTCACAGGAGCCGCCTCTAGGTGTTGGCTCTCCTTTCTGCTAAACACTGCCAGCGGGGCCTGCAACAGAAGCCGGGCCACCGGAGCACCTGCGGACTCTGTTTCACAGCCAGAGCGAGCTGGGCGGCCACCAGCAGTGAGGCCCAGCTGTGCTGACTGATAGGCTAATGTCCCATGTCATCCCTTCCAGTCCATGTCTCTGGCTCAGGGCTTCCCATCTGACCAGATGCACTGAGAGCTAAAAGCTCCAGGAGGCTGCTCCAAATCAGTCTAAACAAAGAGTGGCATTTACTTTACACCACAGAAGCCTCAATGCTAAAAGCCTCCTTGAAGTTGATCGTACAACCTGGTCGTCCCCTCTGCTGCCGAGAGGGAAGGGACAGGTGAGGGACCACCCATCCCGCTGGAGACAGCCTTACAGTCCAGACAGAGATGCCTTCGTTTCTTACCTGGGCACACTCCACTTTGGCACACTCCCCAGTCCGGCAGGTCACTTGGCCACGGTCACACGTGCAGAACTCACAGGCCGAGCCCTTCCATATTTCATCCTGGTACCGCACAAGCCCCCCATGCGAGCAGCTTCCAGCAGGAGACACACAGTCCTCGCAGCATCGCCCATGACGCTGAGCCCTCCTCTGACCCTGAGGAAACAGAGAGAACGGCAGGGAAAGGGCAGGGGTCAGGAGGGCGCGAAAACATCCGACCTGATGCGGCAGAAGGACATAAAACACCAACTCTGTGTGCTGTTTTCTTCCCCCACCTAACCCAGCTGAGGCACGTTCCCCTTCCCCTCCCCCTCCTTCCTGGGAAGCAGGTCCTTCCTGCTTCCGAGCATCATAAAAACTTTTGATTCCCTCAAAGGACACACTGGACTAAGAGATGCATTTCCTCAATGACCCCGAATAAAGGTTCAAAAATCAAGCTACACACTCTCAAATACCTTTTCGCATCTTAACAGAGGGCAGGCCTGTTTGTGGCACCTGACCTCACCCCGGTCACATATACACGTGGTGCAGGCATTTTCACTCCACTGCTCACCATGCTGAGTGAAGAAAAGAAACGAAAAAGTGGAAAATCAAATGTCACATATATCAAGTAGAAACACAAGGCACATGACACAATTTTTTATCATAGTTTTTAATTGAGCCATATCGAATGTGCTCCTGAGAAATAATATCATCTAGGCAGCAAGAGGCTCTAAGAAAAAAAGTCAATCCATGTCCAAAGAGAACTTGGGATTCGTTTGCATCCAACTATATTCATTCCACAGATGCCTTGAGGGCCTGCTCTCTGCCAGACACACAGAGGGCCTGGAACATCAAGATTAATAGGAAGACCCTGTTTGCTGGCTACTCGATGGTCATTCTTTAGCTCTTCTTTGCTGGGAGACCCAGTTCTCACTGCTACACACTCACGTTCCCAGCTTCCCCTGCAGCCAGTGCACAGACTTGGTCCCAGTCCCAACGGAGGGGACCTCAGGGGAAGTGTGCTAAGAGCAGTAGAGGTTGAGGAAAAGACTCTTCTCCCCCATAAAAGAAGAAAAGTCCACCCCTTTCTTCCACCAGGCTTTAGTCATGACTGGTTGAGGACAAGCTGCCTGAAGCTGTGGAAGCCACACTGGGGCATGAGGTGACAAGACAGAAAGCAAACGCCAACATGCTGAGGACGGCAGGGTGGAAAGATCGGAAGAGTGAAAATTCTTGGCAACGTCATTGAGACCTGGATTGATCAACCCTGCAACTGTCCCACCTCTGGGCTTCTTGTTATATGAGATAATAAATGTTTCATTTTAGCTACTTTTAGAGGAGCATTTCTGTTGCTTGCAGCCAAGGACACCATAACAGGTATAGAGGCTCTCTCTTCCAGAAGAAATTAATCTAGCACATATGTGGCTACTGTATTGGACAGCTCAGATCTAATATATACAAAAATCCTTTCCCCATTAGTTATTTTCATTTACACTTCAAGGGACCCATCTAGAATTTGTGTCATCCATCCCCTAATACTCAGTTCCAGATTCTCCACTGAGAGTCAAAAATCCCAATTTCTATTTGGTTTTCCTTAGAATGACCAGCAAACAAGGGAAGCAGATGGGTTAATTTTTTATATATTCTTTGCTTTCGAATAATGTAACCTTCTTTTGGCTCAGCTAGGCAGTCCCAAGTCAGAACATTCATTCATTCAACTTGTTGCACTTACTTTTATTTAGTACCTACTATGTGTTGGGTAGTTAGCTAGACTGCCCCAATAGTACTTTCAAGTTTTCAGGGTCCACCCCCCCCAGCTTCTTGCCCTTTTCCCTCTCTCACCTTCCACTCCCATGCTCCCGGTCCCACTGTAAGGCAGGGGGACACTGTCTCTGGATATCAGTGCCTAAAAGCCAACCAAAGCAGGCAGACATTCCCAGAGCCTCCAACATAAGTGTAAACTGACAGTAACCAATGACAGTCTTTTTTCCCTTCAAGATGTGTGAACAGTAAGTTCACCAAGGTTCATGAACCAGGTACCGCCTGCCAGCACATTCTTTTGTATTTCTAATCCCCTCCGATTTAATTTTTTCACAAAGGCTTCCCATGAAGAGAAGAAAAAAGCCGTTTATGAACTGAGTTACTAATCCTGGCAAAGAGTCAGATGTGGGTGGGGGAGGTATGGTGGTTAGAAGGGCAGAGGGCAGATGTGTAAGAATGGATGTCAAAACACCTACATGGGGCACATCAAAGCTTACCTCGTAAACTCGGCCAGCTGCAGAGCAGGATCGCAAAGAGCACTGTGGACAACATTTTCCAGGGACTCGGACCACAGTTTCATCCTTGACACCCCAAAAACAGTCCATCAAAAGGCAGTATTAATAAAATCCACAACAGTAGGAAAATTTCACTCACAGCCAACTCAATCATGTGCCTCAAAGCCTCCAGAAACAGCAATTTCCTCTCATTTAATATTTATTAGTCACCTGGTGCTTTGATAAGAATGAGCACTTTTCAGGGCAGTGTGACTCTTAAGAAGTTTGCACATTCCTCAAGTCCCATCCACTTCTAAGAACAAACAAAAGCACAACTAATAACAATAATAATAGTACTTCGTGTTTGCCAGGTACTGTTTTAAGTGTTTTACATGACCCTGTAAAGTAGATGCTCTTATCCCACCTTCACAAACAAGAAAATTAAAGATCAGAGAGGTTGTGTGACTTGTCTGAGGTCACAGAGCTGACCTGGTAATAGTAAATGGTTGGCAGAGGGACTTCAGGGCATCAACCATTCAACACTTGAGAACATTTACCCTCCTGCTGAGTCACTGCTAATCTCAAAGTGAAGGTATCCCTCCCTTGATAAACTACCTCACTATTCTTTTGCATCTGTATGGGAATCCACACGTTTATATATACGCATTAGGAGGTCCTTAACATGAAAAAAAATCAGTCATGCCCCTAGATATCTAGGAATAAGCCAGTGCAGAGAAATGTGGGTGACAAACACTGAATGCCCAAAGAACCCCTACCGCCTTATTCCTACAGTTTCAGCTCTACCACCTGCACCTCCAGAATATTAGACACTTTGTCACCACTGCCCTAAGAATTTTCACAGCAACAATCTCCTCGTTAATGCCAAAGAAGCAGCTTCTCACTTTGACATCACCACAGCCTTTTGAATGGAAGGAAGGTAGGCAAATTAAAGCCAAGAGAAGGAGGATTAGAATAAACCGAGTTTCAGTGACTAAGAAGTGGTAGATCTTATACAGAAGATACCTCCTGAAGAGTTAGCTGCACTTTCTCTTACAAAAAGCAGAGAATGAGATTTCATTATCGTGGTTTGCTGTGGAATTCCCTCGGCAAGAAAAGAAGGCTGGTGTACTTTGGGGCATGTGTGTAGGGGGGTGTCAAGTAACCTTAATTTTTCATGGAAAGTTCCAGTCATGCTTTAGTGGCTTTTTAAACCCAATTATATATGATCAGCTAGATTAATGCATTCCTATCTAATAGGAATTTATTTCAAACACCTGAATCACTGGAATTCACACGACAACTGTTTTCTCTGCTTTAGGTTACCTTATTTCTTTATAATTCTGTAAAAATATTATGACCATTGATGTTTAATAGAGTATGTGAAAACTGGACATGCGTTGAAGTCATTGAGCATTTCTTGACCTCAGAACTCTTGAGTTTAATGAAATATCAGTGAGGAAGTAAAAATAAAGGTATATCTGATGTCATACTCACTATTCAGTAAGTTTATGGAAGGAAACAATGAACGTTTACAACGTTAAGTAAACAGGGGACAAATGTCATGATCACTAATCTTGAACAGAAATATAGAGGTAGTATGAATCTATCTTAACCAGCATGGAGTAAACCCAAGGACAGGGGCAGAGTCAACTGGAGAGTGGGAGGTATGGGTGGCAGATAACTACCTGTGTAGAGGCTGGTACAGGAAAATCAAGTTTCCGATTCTTACTGGCAATAATTATGTATTTCATTGACAGAAACAAAACCTTTCTTCACAAACAGAGCCCAAAAAGGGCAGGGAGGAAAAGCATTTAAAGAGAAAATATCCCATTACGTGAGAGAACTTCCTGACTGAGAATTGAGACCCCATCTGGTCTGGTGTTTTATAAGCAGGACTGGAGAGGCAAGTAAGAAGAAGGTGAGCAGCAAAGTGGGTTAGAGAAACGGGAAAGGCGTTTTAGCTGTACATTTTTGTGGCTATCATACACTTGAATCCTATTATTCTGGTCTTCGTGGATTTGCCCTTCCAAACCTACAGACTACCCAGGGGCTAGTACGCTAGGGACTGATGACCAAACCCAGCCCACCACCAATTTCCATAAACTTTGACTGGAATGCAGCCACATCCATGCATGTACGTATTATCTATGGGTGTCTTTGTGCTATAATGGCAGAGTTGAGAAGCTGTTCCAACTATATGGCACACAAAGCTGCAAATGTTCACTCTCTGGCTCTTTACAGAAGAAGTTTGCCAACCCCGTGTCTAATATGGTACCCTCAGTAATCACAGGAGTTCAATGCCAAAATAAAGTAAGACTAATATCATTACAATTTCGGGTAGGACCACCATTAAGGATATACAGTTGACCCTTGAACAATGCAGAGGTTAGGGGAGCTGACCTCCACACAGCTGAAAATCCGAATATAATTTATAGTCAGCCCTAGGTATCCACGGTTCCTCCACGTCTGTGGTTCCGCATCCGTGGATTCAACCAACCATGGATCGTGTAGTACTGTACTGTTTACTATTGAAAAAAATCCATATATAAGTGGACCCACATATTTCGAACCACGTTGCTCGAGGGTCAACTGATTGAATTATGGTTTTCCATATTCCTTAAATAAAAATACTTATGACAAAGTTTATAGCATGTTATGGCTCACAGCTCTTGACAAAATATCTTCTCCTGTAACACCTCTGAAGGTATAAAAATGAGATGAAAATTCTACCACCAAAAAGTAGAACAGCCAACCTCCTACCATTGCCGAGGAAGTCCCACTGACCATAAGACTTTCTGTGGCCTTTCTTTGCTTTATAAACCAAAACAGAAATAAGAACCATCATTTCTTCCCAACTCTCTGCCTTCCAATATCAAACACAACATGGGTTTGTCCCCTTAGTGTGCGGCCACTGCAGTTTGAAGCCATTAGAGTGCCATCCTGGCCTTTCAACTCCCTCGATGTCTTTCTACCTAATCAGAGCCCATGATGTAAAAAAAAAAAAAAAAAAAGGAAAACAAAACAAAAAGAGTGGGAAGTATGTGTGTTGGGGGAGGTGGAGGAAGTGATGAAAAGTGGGGAAGAAGACACCCAAATGTAAAGCACAGAGTCACTGAGAAACATGGCGAGAACCCTTGCAAATTGGGGATTACAGTTTTACATTTCATGAATTCAAAATGCAAGAGGGTTGGGCAGTGGAGAGAGAAAAATATCTGATCTCAGTACAACAGAGCTACACTAAATGAAAACCTACCAGACCCTTGGTTGAGGAAACACACACCTTTCTTAGCACCTGGCAATGGATCCAAGAAAGGCAATTAGCCAAGGGCAGGCTGCTTACCCTTGCAGCTTTCAAGCACTGGGTATGGACAGATTTCTCTTGACCAAGGCTGAGTAAACAGAAAGAAAAGAACTTGGGGGAAAAACTCTAAAGAGCAATAGAAAGTAATAACATTCTGAAGATGCACAGAAAGAACAGATTTCTGAAAACTAAGTACTGCAGGATCTAAAATAAAAGATTTAAAAGCCATTTTGCAACTTCAGTAAGATAGAAGAAAATGCAGTCTTTATTAAATAGAAGGAAGAAGCGATAAAGAAAGAAAAAGCATTGGGGTTAAAAAAAGATGAACCAGTGATAGGAGAAATAAGGACGAATTAAAAGAAAATTAAAGGAAAACCATCAAATTAAAATCTATACTGGAGGCAGTAAACACAAACTCAAGAAGCTCTCTCCATAATGCAGAGGAAAGACACAAAAGTGAAAATGATGAGAGAGAAAGTGACCAAGGCAGGGGAGCAATCTAAGAATCATAGGTGTTTCTGAAGAAATGAGAATAATTGGAACAGACATGACTAATCAAAGCCGTAACTAAAGAAAACATTTCACACCTGGAATATAGACTGAAAGGGCTTCACAGTATTCTAGGCAAACTATGTGAAAAGACACCTCACTTGGAAATATCCTGGGAAAATGTTTTAAATATAAAGATGAAGAAACATCCTGCAAGAATTCAACAGAGTAAACTAACTGAATGTAACAGAATAGAAAGCAGAAAAACCTCAGGCTCCTCCATGGCACTAAATTCCAGGATTTAATGGAACAGAGTTTACAGGGTTGATACGGGAAAAGATTATAATCTCCTTAAATTGTAGACCCCTACAAATTGTCTTTCATGAATGTAGGCAAAACAGAAAATAATTCTCAAACACTTAGTGGCTCAGAAGACACACCAATTTTTATCTTTTTTAAAAAACTCTGAAGATGAAGTTCAATTCACTTAGATTAACCAATATTGGGAATGGGAAAATTGTAGTATTAAAAAAACTGATGGGAGAAAATATTTGCAAATGAAACAACAGACAAAGGATTAATCTCCAAAATATACAAACAGCTCATGGAGCTCAATATCAAAAAAACAAACAATCCAGTCAAAAAATGGGCAGAAGACCTAAATAGACATTTCACCAAGGAAGATATACAGATGGCCAAGAGGTACATGAAAAGATGCTCAACATCACTAATTATTAGAGAAATGCAAATCAAAAATACAATGAGGTATCACCTCGTGCCAGCCAGAACGGCCATTATCAAAAAAGCTAGAAACAATAAATGCTGGAGAGGGTGTGGTGAAAAGGGAACCCTCCTGCACTGTTGGTGGGAATGTAAATTGATACAGCCACTGTGGAGAACAGTATGGAGGTTCCTTAGGAAACTAAAAATAGAACTACCATATGACCCAGCAATCCCACTACTGGGCATATACCCTGAGAAAACCATAATTCAAAGAGAGACATGCACCACAATGTTCACTGCAGCACTATTTACAATAGCCAGGACATGGAACCAACCTAACTGTCCATCAACAGATGAATGGATGAAGAAGACGTGGCACATGTATACAATGGAATATTACTCAGCCATAAAAAGAAATGAAATTGAGTTATTTGTAGTGAGGTGGATGCACCTAGAGTCTGTCATACAGAGTGAAGTAAGTCAGAAAGAGAAAAACAAATACCATATGCTAACACACATATATGGAATCTAAAAAAAAAATGGTACTGATGAACCTAGTTGCAGGGCAGGAATAAAGAGGTAGACATAGAGAAAGGACTTGATGACATGGGGTGGGAGGGCGAAGCTGGGGCAAAGTGAGAGTAGCATCGACGTATATATACACTACCGAATGTAAAATAGTTGGCTGGTGGGAAGCTGCAGCATAGCACAGGGGGATGGGCTCTGTGCTTTGCGATGACCTAGAAGGGTGGGATAGAGAGGATAGGAGGGAGGCTCAAAAGGGAGGGGATGTGGGGACATGTGTATACATATGGCTGATTCGCTTTGTTGTGCAACAGAAACTAACAAGGTACTGTGAAGCAATTATACTCCAATAAAGATGTATTTAAAAAAAATTGGTGATAATAGTATCAGGAAGAACTCTCATCAGACTGAACATTTTAATGAGCCTACAAAAATGTGGATGGTCTAGGGCTCTGTTCACAAGGCATCTGAACAGAAGCTGAAGGCAAGCAATTTCAGCATGAATTTACATCACACACTAAGGGAGCAACCCCTTATTTGAACACAGGAATTTCTCCTTTTGTCAGAGATGATCACTAATTCCTAACATCTGATTATAACTATGCAAACAAATATATCCACATTTGCCTACCAAAAAATTGGAATGAATTCCAAAAGAAATTCTATTGTGATCTTTTGGAATGGTGGAAATATGGAAGATCATTTCCTTCTCTGCTTTTCCGCTTTTTGCAAACTTTCCTTAAGGAATACAGATTCCTTTTACAATCTAAAAAACACTTTATGGGCTTCCCTGGTGGCGCAGTGGTTGAGAGTCCGCCTGCCGATGCAGAGGGTGCGGGTTTGTGCCCCAGTCCAGGAAGATCCCACATACCGCAGAGCGGCTGGGCCCGTGAGCCATGGCCGCTGAGCCTGCGCGTCTGGAGCCTGTGCTCCGCAATGGGAGAGGCCACAACAGTGAAAGGCCCGCGTACTGCAAAAAAAAAAAAACAAACAAACAAAAACACTTTATATTAAAAATCAAATTTTTCTAAAGCTCAACACCTGGAAATGCATTTCTTCTGATGAGCTTGTGTTTTTTTTAAATGAATGAGTTTTAAAAAATGAATGAGTTAACACATATAAAAGGCTTGCAATCATGCTCAATGACGTGAGCAACTATTGTTTTGTGATTATTATTATACATAAATGATATGTAACTCATCATTTTGGGAGGCGATACAGTGTAATGGTTAAAAATATGTCAGGTGTGGTCTGTTGAGGTTGTCATGTATAACTGCCTAGGTTAGAAGCAATGACAGTTCATAACTGTGGTACCTTGAGCAAATTATTTAAACTCTGTATCTCAGTTTTATCTACTATAACGTGGGATGATAATAATAGTTCCTACTTCACAGTGTTGTTACGCAAATTAAAAGCTCTTAAAATTAATGATTAGCACATAATATATGCCCCCAGTGTGGGGATGGTGATGGGAAGATGGTGGCGGTGAGAATGTTTCCAACAAAGGTGCTAATTCTACAGCACCTCTTTATATCATCAGAACACCCAATGGTTAATAGTGATATTAAATGAAGAAAAATGGTTTAAATAGTCTGACAGTTGGGTTTTTTTTTTTTTTTTTTTTTTTTTTTGCGGTACGCGGGCCCCTCACTGTTGTGGCCTCTCCCAGCCACTCCACGGCATGTGGGATCTTCCTGGACCGGGGCACGAACCCGCGTCCCCTGCCTCGGCAGGCGGACTCTCAACCACTGCGCCACCAGGGAAGCCCAGTTGGGTATTTTTTAATGTCAAGGCAAAACTATAGACTTGATGCAAGAGTGATTAAGATCAATCTATTTCCAAGATTTCAGAATGCTTGCATAGCAATTAGCTCTCACGTATGGCAACAAATTTCATCTTTTTAAGTTAAACAATGCAAACTATAAGTGAGTCCTGTTTGAAGCCAGAATTTATCTTTAACGTTTTTTTAGAATGGGAACCAGTACTTTCAATTATTACAAGCTAACCTCTGATATGCACTCAGGGTTAAGTTTTTAAAGACTTAAAGCAGAAGGTTCACAATGAAGTGTTTCCTCTATCCATCCTCCCACCTCCCTTATTGTAATGGTGGCAAACTGCTTAATTAACCTTCTTACACAAGGGGACTAAAGCCTGGAATGTGTGAATCAAAATGCCCCAACACTACAATATCTTCTGAATGTAAGATATTATGCAACTCTACCAAGAAACTCATTTGTAATCTGAAAGCTAGGACAAGACTTTGTGATGAATTGAGAGGTATGACATGTGTGCAGTAGTTGCTGTAGTGTGGGTAATACAATCTAGTCTTTAAATTGATACATTTTCCCTTTATTTGGCATTTAGCATTTCTTGCCTAATTGCCTTTTGTCTGCCTTTAAAAATATTGCCCAATTGTCACAGTATGCCATGTTATTGATTTTGTTTTATTTGTCACAAAGTACTGCTCTGTATCAACTGAATGTTGGCTTCCAGCTTTTTCTTAGATCGAAAAATGAGCTATTTTTCAACTGGAGGCAAACTCCTTTCATGGTTATCTGTCAACCGCTAAGAAACATCTATAGGAGCTACTGGAAGAAGAAAAAACTATAAAATACCATGTACACCAAATTTATTTGCAATTGATTTTCTATTGTATATCTGTGTGAAGAGCCTAATGTTGTGAAAATCAGATCAGCTTTAAATGAAGAACAAGGTCCCCCTATTTTAAACCTCCCTGGAGAAAATCCTTTCATAATTTGAATCATTATCTAATAAAAATTAAATAAGGCACATCTGGATAATCAGGTTCAAAGACATGCATACGTCTTTAAAAAGCAGACTATACCTATGCATTGAAAAACAATAACAACCCTGATCATCTTACTGAATTTTCCAGATGTTCAGCTTCACATTTTTGGAACATCTGCAACTAGAGTTTGGCGGGCTTCTTTATGTGTACCCTGAAGGCTCAGTTTCATTATGTAACAATTAGCCTAAATGGCTGGTAATTAGACCTATCTGTAGCATCTAAGGGTAAAAGAAATCTCTCAGGGGTGGTCTCTAAAAGTATAAGGAAAATAAAACCGCCTTTGCTTCTTGTTCTCAGTACTTCCGAGGTCTGCCTGACAAAATCTCAGAAGAGACTCCAAGTTCCTGAACAGTGAAGTTAACAGCCTGTGAAGGATCCATTCTGAGGCTGCCTTCCTTACCTGGTTACAAAACAGAGGATGACACTGAGCTGCGAAGCACTGGGCGACCCCGTTTCTACACACACACTTGGCGCACTGACTCAATGGCCAGTCCTCCCCATCCTGAAACACACGGCCTTCGTAGGAACAGGGTTCTGGAAGGTCAGAGCAATAAGGATTACTGGGGGGATTGCACTTGCTGATCCCAGAGCTGACTGCATGCGTGTGTGGCCAGTGCAGTCACACAGGGCCCTGTGCTCAGGGGCGCAGTGCAAACAACGGAGCCCCATGCTTGGGGTATTGCTCTGCAGTCACTGTATGGAGTGCTTAACTTTCTCTCTGAGTTTCATAAGTGAAGTCTGGTGTGACAGGTAGCATGTGCGACAGGTAGCATGTGCTAGGGGTTTGGGGTCTCACTCATGCGTGGCCCTACCTCCCCGCTGCCTCCTTGCCTTCTGGGTTCTCAGGAGCCTGACCCCAAATCCATGCCCAGTGAAAGCTGCCACCCTCCAACCATAGCAGGGACCTGGGTGTGGGTGGCTGGGGAGTGCATGTACCCTAAGCACCAAGTAGCGGGGGGACTCGGGGCACCTGTGCGGGGGGCGGTCTTACCCACCCAGCGAATATCCCCGTGCCTTAGGGAGTGTGACATGAATAATAAATTAAAAACAGGACAGGTTGCAAAAGCCATGGAAGAAAATAAAAGCTTTTTCCCCCTGCTTTTTGAACAAAGGGCCCTGCATTTTTATTATGCACCCAGTAAATCATGGAGTTGGTGCTGGCTGATCCTCTCATCTCTCCAGGCAAAATGCTCCCAATAGATCTTTCTCATGGACAGCCAACAAGAAAGCACCCTAAAATGTAAGAAAGGAGCCCACAAACCCAGACAGCCCACTCTCTACCCTATCCCTAAACTCTGTTGTTGGAGCATTTTTACTTGTAGGGTTATTTGGCCCAAAGCAGCTGCCCGTCCTTTTCTGGTGGATGACATCTGAAATGCATGAGGAATGCATTCTACTTTCATCCTTTCCTAACCATACTTTTGAATCCCCAGAAGGGTTCTCCAGGGTAAACAGTCACCAGGAATGGAATAACTGGGGATCAGAAAGAAACCAGAGGTCTTTTTAAAAGGAAAAGGCAAGGATAGAGTGTAGCTTCCAGGTGCTATTTAAAAAGAGTAATTTTAGCTATTATACTCCAGGAGAGAATATAATACAGAAATGAAAATAATTCATATTTACCGTGAAGTAAACACTACTTAATTATAAAAATGGAAAGGGACATATATCCCTAAAATGTAATAAAAGGGTACGTGGTCCAAGCATGGATTCTAAGGAGAGGGCCTGGAAGCATGCCCCTGGCTTGCTGAGCCATGCCTTGGTTTGCAGGCAGGCATAATCTCCACAGCGAAGAGGCCATAAAGACAAATGAAATACCTGCTTCCTACTTGGTGTGTTGTGGAGAAAGATGTTATGTCAACTGAAAGGCCAGCCAGCAGAATTAGTGGTAGTGTTACTACATGATGGAGAAGTGATTTGTCCGTTCTTCTCTCCACCGAGAGGCAGGAGGAACTATTAATACCTTGGCCTTATGCAACCACAGCAAAGGGTCCTTCCTCCCTTTCCTTCCTCCCTTTCCTTCTTAGGAGCTATGAACACAGAGGGATTGCATCTGGCCAAGGCAAAATAATAAATCAGAGAGTCTCAGAATCTCAAGTTTGGAATGCAGCTCAGTCTCTGCAACATTGCTTCTGCCACGTGCAAGGCTACATCTCCGTTCCAATAAGGAATGGGGCTACGGATCTTTGTACCACACTGAGCAAGAAAGAGAAGAGTTGGGATGTCACCAGGTAAACCTCAAAGGCAAAGAGGGTCTCTCTCTACAAGCTCATACTCACTCCCGGGGCCCACACAGACTGGGCAGCAGCTTCCTTCAGGGATGAATTCCAGCTCCTGGTGTCCACACAAGAGTGGTGGGCACGGTCGGGAGGTGCATCGGACTTCCCCATGAGTGCAAGAGCACACAGTGCATGGGGAGGAGGCCCACTCTGTTCCATGCTGTGAGTTAGGGGGAAAAAAAAGACAAGAAAATTATTGTCAGAATATAGGCTTTCATCTGACCAAACAGAAACAAGCCTTCTCTTAAACAAATGAAGGATGGAGCTCTGGAGAGATGGAAGAAGGCTCTAGGCTTGCAAGGCTGAGACCAGTGTTTGCAATATTCCAAGTCAGAGACCAATTTTATTTTATTATTTTATTTTTTTAACATCTTTATTGGGGTATAATTGCTTTACAATGGTGTGTTAGTTTCTGCTTTATAACAAAGTGAATCAGTTATACATATACATACGTTCTTCCCTCTTGCGTCTCCCTCCCTCCCACCCTCCCTATCCCACCCCTCCAGGCGGTCACAAAGCACAGAGCTGATATCCCTGTGCTATGCGGCTGCTTCCCACTAGCTATCTACCTTACGTTTGTTAGTGTATATATGTCCATGCCTCTCTCTCACTTTGTCACAGCTCACCCTTCCCCCTCCCCATATCCTCAAGTCCGTTCTCCAGTAGGTCTGTGCAGAGACCAATTTTAAAATTGAGTTGTGTTTTCCTTTTTTATCCCTAAAATTTTACATTTGAAAATTTCAGAGAAGCACAAAAATAAAATAAAAATGACCCCAATCCCATCATTTAAAACATTCTATGCAGACCAAAGTAAAACATGCACACATACATGTATATCTACTGAATTCTTTATAATAGTTATATTATTTTCAATATAGCTCCCACTCTGTATTATGCTTCTTTTTTTTTTTTTGGCCTTTACTTTTTACCCTGATGAGTTCCCATATTTGTGTTCTCTCTCTCTCTCTCTCTCCCTTCCCCCACCCCTCTTTCTCTCTCTCCCGTTCCAGTGATCTTATGGTCCCAGGAAACCTGTCATAGCCAGCAGGAGGCACCTGGTCCAAATTGTAGAGCAAACTCATTCCTGGCGAGGGTGTCCATCTACACACACAGAATGTCCCTAGCCCACTTTAGGCTGGGATACGACATTCCCAAAGCTGGCACTGTATCGGTGATCTAACAGATCTATGTTTTGAGTTATATGATTTACTAAGCACCAAGAGTATCTAAATGGGCCACTCTCAGATGTGATGCAGAGTGAGGGCAGGGGTAAACCCTGAATGTAAAAAGCTACAAGTATGTTGGTTGCTTGGGGAAGTAGCTGTCAAAATACGTTGTGTTCTCAATGGCAGAGTGGAATGGTGGTGGCCTTTTAAAAAATGTATAAAAAAAAAATGAGCTTAGGGCTTCCCTGGTGGCGCAGTGGTTGAGAGTCCGCCTGCCGATGCAGGGGACACGGGTTTGTGCCCCGGTCCGGGAGGATCCCACGTGCCGCGAAGCGGCTGGGCCCGTGAGCCATGGCCGCTGAGCCTGCGCGTTTGGAGCCTGTGCTCCGCGAAGGGAGAGGCCACAGCAGTGAGAGGCCCGCGTACAGCAAAAAAAAAAAAAAAAAAAAATAAGTTTAATCCGTAAAGTTTTCCTCTTATAACATTTTCTTAAATATCGTATTCCTTTGCCTCTATTAAATGTAGCATATGATGATACCTGATTCAGCACAAATCATATATAGACTTCTATTAAAAACGTCACACACACCCAGTGCTCAGTCATCTAAATATAATCTGGGGATTTCAACTGTATCACTGAGAAGCATAGAAAATAAACATCCTCTTGCTTCTCCTTAGCCAGCATCCAGAATAATTATTCACCTCTCTCAAACACAAAAGGACTCTGTCTTACTTAAACAAGTCACTGCCCCTTTCTTCTGCAAAGCGCTGCCAGGTTGCAAGCATGCCAAGGCCGACGTTTTGGAATTACTAATAACCTGTGCTATTATTTAACAATAATAGTAATAGGTAGTCACAGGCATCCAGTTATTTGGGAACCAAGTCCTCACCTTACCACCCTGAAAATTACTTTCTTTAGGTGGACTTACTGGGAGTACGAGAGGGCAGAAATGCAAGGAATGCACTGAGTTGGATGAACCACGGATTTCCTTGGATGCATGCATGTTCTCAGATCCAAGCTCAGCCCTCCCTGACTTGGGGACTATGAGTGTGATGTCATCTTTCTAGATTTCAGCTTCCCGGTCTAGAAAACTTAAATGGTAGGACGATATCTTGTGCACTTGGTTATTGTAAAGGTTAAACGAGGCAGTTGTGAAAGAGCCAGCAAGGGGAGTGGCAGGTAGGAGGTGCTCAATCCTCTCCCTTCTCTCCACTGCATGAGTCCATGGTCTTCCTACTCCTTTTCACACCTATGTGCTGACTGTGATCACGGCAACAGACTTGGATGCCAAGGCCAAGTCCTCTCCTATCAATTTTTACTTCCTCTATAATTAAATATAAAATTTCAAATTTAGTGTAGCATATACACGGGCAAGTCCACAACTTGCTAATAAACTATTGGCTAATAAAAGATAGCAGGCAATGGACCTTTATGCTTTGAAGATCTAAGCATAAAAGCAAAGGAAGAAATTGTAAGAGAAAAATTAATAGGTTCTGATGAGTTAAAATTTTTAAAGTCTGTCAAATATACATTATAAAAAAAATTTTTAAGGCAAATGACAAACTGATTTTTAAAAACTGCATAATTTAATATTTTTTTTAAAAACTGATTTTTAAAAACTGCATAATATAATTTTAAAAATTATAATTTTTTTATATTTTATATTATAAAATATAATATATTTTAAAAACTGCATAATATAATTTAAAAAATTATACTCTACTATATAAAATCATTTACAAGCAATAAGAAAAGACTGGAGGCAAGATCAAGATGGTAGAGTAGGAAGATTCTGAGCTCACCTCCTCCCATGGATGCACCAAAATTACAACTCCATATAGAACAACTCTCTCTAAGAACAACCTGCAGACTTGCAGAACAGCTCTTCTATAATTAAGGCTATAAAAAAAAAACCTCATTGAGATGGGTAGGAGGTGACCCATACCCCTGGCAGGAAACTCAAAAGCCGAATGAATATCACAAACTTAGAGGACCTCCCTAAGAAGTAAGGAGTTCCAGCCCCACATTGGGCACCACAGCCCTGAGACCTGCACCAGGAAGATGAGACCCCATAACTGGATTTGAAAACCTGTGGGACTTACATTGGGGGAAGCCAGAGAGCTATAGGAAACCAAGACTCCCCTCTTAAAGGGCTTATGCACAAACTCACTCTCTCTGAGTCCCAGCACAGAGGCAGTGGTTTGAAAAGAACCTGGCCCTCTAGCTGGCCTGCAAAGGTGGCCCCAGCACACCTTCCAGCCTGTGCCCACTCCACCTCTAGCCATGCCACCAAGGTAGCAACCCCAATCCAGCTCAGGAAAGCCTTGGCCAGTGTCCACTTCAGTTCCAGGCATCTTGCCAGGGAGGCCCCAGCCCTGACTGACATACCCTAAAACCCACCCCTGCCATCTTGCTCCAGCCACAACTGCCAAGGCCACCTGGCACACAAAATCTACATAGGAAGAATTCTACACAAGGCCACACCTTTAAGACCAGGAGAGATAACTGTTTCACCTAATTCACAGAAGCAAACCCAGGAAAAACAACTCCAATGAAATAAAGATAAGTAATTTACCTAATAAAGAATTCAAAGCAATGGTTATAAAGATGCTTATAGAAATTAGGAGAAGAATGGTAGAACACAGGGAAAACTTCAACAAAGAGATAGAAAATATAAAAAAAGAAACAATCAGAACTGAAGAATACAATAATTAAAAGGAAAAATATGCTGGAGGGACTCAAGAGCAGATTAGATGTTACAGAAGAATATATAAGCAACATGGAAGACAGACTAATGGAAATCACCCAATCATTACAGCCCAAAGAAAAAAAAAGAATTTTTAAAAATGAGGATAGTTTAAGGAACCTCTGAGACAACATCAAACATACAAACATTTGCATTATCAGGATCTCAGAAGGAGGAGAGAGAAAGAAGGGGGCAGAAAACTTATTTGAAGAAATAATGGCTGTAAACTTCCCTAACATGGGGAAGGAAATAGTCCCAAAGAAGATGAACCCAAAGAGATCCACACCAAGACACATCATGATTAATAAGGCAAAAGACAGAGAGAGAATTTCAAAGGCAGCAAGAGGAATACTATGCATAATATTCAAGGGAAATCCCATAAGGCTATCAACTGATTTTTCAGCAGAAACTTTGCAGGCCATAAGGGAGTAGAATGATATATTTAAAGTGCTGAAAGGAAAAAAAAACTTATAACCAAGAATACTCTGCCCAGTAAGGCTATCATTCGGAATTGAAGGCAAGATAAAGAGCTTCCCAGACAAGCAAAAACTAAGATTTCATCACCACTAAACTGACCTTACAAGAAGTGTTAAAGGGTCTTCTTTAAGCAGAGAAGAAAAGGTCATAACTAGAAATATGAAAATATATGAACAAAAAGAATCTCACTGGTAAAGGAAAATATATAGTAAAGGTAATGGATCAACTATTGAAAAAGCAAGTAAAATTTGAAAAGCAAAAATTGTAAAATCAACTAAAACTACAATTAGTAGTTAAGGAATATACAAAGTAAAAAGATGTAAAACATGACATTAAAAACATAAAACATGTGGAGGGGACTAAAAATGTAGTGCTTTTAGAATGTGTTCAAACTTAAGTAACTATCAGCTTAAAACCAACATATATATATATATATATATATATATATATATACACACACACACACACATATACATATATATATCAATCAATATATATGAACCTTAATGTAACCACAAACCAAAAATCTACAATAGATACACAAAAAATAAAAAGAAAATAATCAAACTACAGGGAAGAGACTAAAAGAAGAAGAAAGGAACAAAGAAGTACCCAAAATAACCAGAAAACAATTAACTAAACAGCAACAAGTACATACTTACCAATAATCACTTTAAATGTAAATGGAATAAATGCTTCAATCAAAAGATATAGAGTGAATAGATTAAAAAAAAAGACCCATTTATATGCTGCATTCAAGAGACTCACTTCAGATCTAAAAACACACATAACCTGAAAGGGAAAGAATAGAAAAAGATATTCCATGCAAATGGAAATGAAAAGAAAGCTGGAGTAACACTACTCTGATCAGACAAAACAGACTTTAAAACAAAGACTATAATAAAAAAATACATGTGGTCATTACATAATAATAAAGAAAACAATCCAATTTACAATTGCATCAAAAAGAATAAAATACCTAGGAATAAATTTAACTAAGGAAGTGAATGTCCTGTACTCTAAAAACTAAAAGACATCAATGAAAAAAATTGAAAGAGAAATGGAAAGGTATGCTGTGCTCATGCTATGGAAGAATTAATATTGTTAGAATGTTCATATTACCCAAAGTAATCTACAGATTCAACTCAATCTCTATCAAAATACTCACGGTATTTCTCACAGAACTGTAACAAACAGTTCTAAAATTTGTGGAACCACAAAAGACTCCAAATAGCTGAAGCCAAATTGAGTAAGAAGAACAAAGCTGGCAGTATCACACTCCCTGATTTCAAACTATACTACAAAGCTATAGTAATCAAAACAGTATGGGGCTGGCATAAAAACAGACACATAGGTCAGTGGAACAGAATAGAGAGCCCAGAAATAAGGTCACCACTCGTGGTCAATTAATCTACAACAAAGAAGGCAAGAATATACAATAGAGAAAGGATGACCTCTTCAATAAGTGATGCTGGAAAAACTCGACAGCTTCATGTAAAAGAATGAAACTATACCATTTCCTTATACCATATACAAAAATAAACTCAAAATGGATTAGAGACTTAAATATAAGACCTGAAATCATAAAACTCCTAGAAGAAAACATAGGTTGTACGCTCTTTGACATGGGTCTTAGCAATATTTTTTTTGTTCTGTCTCCTCAGGCAAGGGAAACAAAAGCAAAAATAAATAAATGGGGCTACATCAAACTAAAAAGCTTTTGCACAGTGAAGGAAACCTCCACAAAATGAAAAGGCAGCCCACTGAATGGGACAAAATATTTGCAAATGATACATCTGTAAGGGGTTAATATCCAAAATATAAAAAGAACACATACAACTCAATTAAAAAAAAAGTCCAATTAAAAAATGGGCAGAGGACGTGAATGTTCATTTTTCCAAAGATGACAGAAAGATGGCCAACAGGACCACGAAAAGATCTTCAACATCACTTGTCACCACTAGTTATCAGGGAAATACAAATCAAAACCACAGTGAGATATCACCTCATACCTGTCAGAATGGCTATTATCAAAAAGACAAGAAATAACAAGTGTTGGCAAGGATGTAAAGAAAAGGGAACCCACATGTAATGTTGGTGGGAATGTAAATTGATATAGTCACTTGGAAAACAGTATGCAGATTTAATTTTTGAGGAAAAATTAAAAATAGAACTACCATATGATCTAGTAATTCCACTTCTGGGAATTTATCTGAAGAAAACAAAAACACTAATTCAAAAAGATATATGCACCCCAATGTTCACTGGAACATTATTTGTAATAGCCAAGATATGGAAGCAACCTAGTGTCCATCAAGAGATGAATGGATAAAGATGTCACTCACACACACACACACACACACACACACACACACAGAGGAATATTACTCAGCCATAAAAAATGAAGTTTTGCCATTTGCAAAAACATGGATGGACCTAGAGGATATTATGCTTAGTGAAATAAGTCTGACAGAGAAAGACAAATATTGTATGACTTCACTTATATATGGAATCTAAAAAACAAAACAAAAGAATAAACAAAACTAAACGAAAACAGGCTCAGATACAGAGAACAAGTAGGTGGTTATCAGAGCGGAGGGGATATGTGGGGGTGAAATAGGTGAAGGGGACTAAGAGGTACAAACTTCCAGTTATAAAATAAATAACTCATGGGAACGTAATGTACAGCATGGAGACTATAGTCAGTGATATTGTAATAACTTTGTATGATAACAGATGGTAGCTAGACTCATAGTGGTGATCATTTCATGATGTATAAAAATATTGAATCACTATGCTGTGTACCTGAAACTAATATTATATTGTAAGTCAACTATAACTCAATTTAAAGAAAAAGAAAAAAAAAACCCAATGGAAAAAAATAACAACAAGCTTATGGAATATTCAACTTTATTAACTGCAAAGAAATATTATTTAAAATAAAATTTGATAATATCTTTTAATATCAGATATGGAAAGTGTTTAAAATTCATAGTAGCTATTGTTAGTGAAGCTGCAGTGGAGTGGAATTCTACACAGAGCCTTCTCTCATGATAGCACCTGGAACAACTCAGCCAGGCAGGACCTACCCTAGGTAATCAGACCCGAAAAGAAGCTATACTATCCATGATAGTCCCACTGGGTTTATCATTAGACACAGACAACTTAAAATTGAATTTTAATGACCACAGATGTCACAGCTTCAATACTTAAAATCTTTAGATGCTTTGATCTACTAATTTCACGTTTAAGAAGTTATCTGGAGAAAATGATCAATGACACACCAAAAAGTTTCAATACAAGGAATTCCATCTCATTGTTCTTCATAGTGAAATTGGAAATGTTTTCGTGAATATTGCAAGCTACCCAAGTGCCTAATAATAGGAAATCATGTTCTCCAAGAGTATGCTGGGGAACTATTTACAACATAATGTTTTATAAAAAAGCAAGATATAAACTGTATACATAGTATAATTACAATTATGTAAAAACATATTTCTCTATCTATCTATCTATCCATCCACTCATATTCACTGCCAGCCGCCCCCCACAACAAAAAAAAACCTGAGGAAGCAATAGTGGTTTTCATAGCTTGGAGATTACTAGTGGATTTTTTTCTGCTTGAATACTTTCTATTTTCCAAATTTTCACCAATAAACAAATATTCACTTTAGTCATCAGAGAGCAAAGTACTGTTTAAAATATCTAATGAATCATTTGCATATCTTAAATAAAGTAAAATTTGAAAGCTGCTTAAAAAACAACTTGAAGTGAATGTCTTTATTAAAAGTTAGGAGATTGCTTCTAAACATCTAGACATTTCATTAAAACAAGAGCTTGTTTTTGTCACTACTGAGAAACACTAACTGTCATTTCTTAAACATTTGCAATCATACCAACTCTCAGATGAGGCCACAAAAATTAATTATAATAACTTGTCAATCACCAAAGTTTTCTCAACTGTAAAATGAGAGGGCTGTATTAACTAATCTCTTCGGTACCTTCAAGCTCTCTAATGGTGTGAATCTATTATCTGACTCAAGAGACATAAAATTAAGCAAGGGATTCTCCCTTCACAATAAGCTTGAGAATTATGGGAATAACAAAGAACATTCGTCAGGGAGACTCCACTCTAGATGTCAAAGCCACAGAAGCCCAGACAGTGATCCAAACTGCACAGAATGATGGAAAGGAAGTATTCTCACCTCTCTCTTAGAGAAAAGTCACATGAGTCCCCTTCATTTTCATCTCCTACTCTTATCCCTAAATCAGTGACACCTCTCTCAGCAGAGGGAGACCAGAGATCAAGGGGTTTGGTACATGCTGATAGATAGATAGATAGATAGATGACAGGTAGATATTTTTTAATTTCACAGTGTTTTCTATACTCATTTACAAAAGCTGTATTTTTTATGAGCACTGTAACAAGCAAAGGAAGCTCTGTAAAATCAAGAAATAATACATACACAAAACAATGCTCCCACAAGACCTGTGCTGTAGCTGTGCCATCTTAATACCATTAATACCTTTTGAAAACCTGTGATTTTGACACTGGCCAAAAGCACATTCTGCAGACCATATCTTATATATATTCTTCTGCATAGCCAAATAACAAGTCGGCTTGGCTGTCCAAAGGAAAGATAAGCTCATAAAGTATTTGCCTGGCTTAATGACAGAACAAAAAAATAATTTTTCTTCCTATAATTTGTTCCTGTTATGATGTTATAGATCCAGAATACTAAAAACCTGGGGATGTTCCATGCATATTGTAATTACATCCTCTACTTTGAAGAGAACAAGGCTGCAGAATTCAGTATTCAGTTCTTGTCTCACACGCATAAATTAATTCTCCTTTCAGCCTCACAGACAGGCAAAGCAAGCAGACCTCTCCCTCCACACTCCTGTATTGGATCGGATGCGGGCACTAGGGCATTACCACCTGCCACTTTCTTTTTCAGTGAATCTCCAAGCACCATCTTCTAAGACATGACATTATCTGGTGCTGAGATTAAGTTAGTAAAGAGGAAAAGAAAGGGGTTAAAGGTCCTTTCTCCTCCCTTTCACAGGCTAATTTGTGGGGAAAAGAACAAGGAAAACGCATTCCAACACTCTTTAGGAAAATGTATTTCAGGCTTGTCTCCCTAACTGGTTGGCAAGGCTGGGCAGAGATCCAAAAGCTAATTTGAAAGGATAGCTTTGGGAGGTCATGGACGAAATAGTCACCCAAATGCCGGCTGTAATAAGCCCACGCAAAACTTACATAACCTGGTCAGCCAAAAGGCTCAGGTGTTTTCCTCACTCCAGAGAAGATGTGGGGACTTGACTTGCTGGAACGTCAGCTGTACAAGGTGCTGCCCACAATGCCAGCAAAATAGGTCCCCTCATGAGGCGAGGCTGTTTCATTAAAGGTGGCCTCTCCATGCCGTCCTGAGCTCAACCCACCTTTGACTTTCCTTCTCTTCAACTTCATTCTCTGGGGACAGCATCACTTTAACAGATGCCCCTCCCACCACACTTGCTCTATCCTAAAGCCTCTTCTAAATCTCTCTTTTAGGGGAAAGCTTCCACTTCACCATTCCAAAGCTCTTAAAGCACCAGACTATTTCATAACTACCGGGACAGAGTCTCCATAACTCGTCCTATGGGATGCAAGCCAGAGGCTAAGGAGAGAGGATTACCGCTGTTCGGCAGGAGAGGAAGGTGCTCTGGAAACTGCTTCCCAAGCAAGCCAAGGGCACAAAACAGAAAAGGCTCCAAGATTCAGGAAAAAACCTAGTGATGCAAGGGACAAGGGGAGATTCAGACCCAACCCAGACAAGCATTTAACCCACTCAAGGAAATGAATAATATTAAGAAAAACTTGGCAAGAATCTAAAAAGGTGAAGAAAGAGAGGAAAGAAGAACAGGAAGATAAGAAACATGATCGGTTTCACTTTATTAAGACTAAAATTCGAGGATTTTGTCTCAACTTAAAAAAAAAATCATTCTTCTGTTTCTATTTGAAGAAGTAGACCACTGGAGAGTTTTTTCCCTTCAAACTACAATTCCTGGGCTTCCCTGGTGGCGCAGTGGTTGGGGGTCCGCCTGCCGATGCAGGGGACGCGGGTTCGTGCCCCGGTCCAGGAGGATCCCACATGCCGCGGAGCGGCTGGACCCGTGAGCCATGGCCGCTGAGCCTGCACGTTCGGAGCCTGTGCTCCGCAACAGGAGAGGCCACAGCAGTGAGAGGTCCGCGTACCGCAAAAAAAAAGAAAAAAAAAACCCTACAATTCCTGAAATTCAGCCATTTTCTCAGTTACATCAAGTACCAGAAATATAATTATACACTCTCAGGGGAGTACATTCTGAAAGTTGCATATGGGAAAACAAGGCATGGGCATGATCTTACCCAGTTTAGAGCTTCCCATGGACTGTGTCAGAGCCAAAGGGGTGAACTGCAAGGGAGGCAGGGAGAAGAAGGACTTTCTAAACTCTTCCAGAAAAAGTAGGAGACCAAGCGGATTTCTAATTAACCCATCAGCAGATCTGTGGTCCCTGAACTGCCCGCCACACAGGTTAGTTGGTCTGAGACCAACATGCCCTTGGGACAAGGACATGGATAAGCTGGAGAAGGGATTTACTCATTGTTTGAGTCGTGATGTTTATTGAGCACCTACTCTGGGAAAAGTTCACCACGTTAGGTGGGAGGCAAGGAGGCTCACCATGAAGGTAGACAAAATATTGTCAGTGTTCTCAGAAATCTTAATTCAAGATAAGAAGATTGCACGTGTGCATGAACATAACACAAGCAAGCAAATGACAAGTGTCATTAGAGCGGCCATGCAGAGTCATTGAACTCTGACGTCTCATGTCCCTGGAACCACCTCTTATTTGAGATGTCTGTTGTTCCCCCAGATCCTGGCCTCATTTTGGATCCTAGGGCTCTTTCACTTGAAAGATTCAGTTTGAGGTGTTTGACCTTGAACCACACACCTGTTCCAGCCACTATGAACTGGCATTAATTCCGTCACCAATCTGCCCCTCAGCACTTTACATTTCACAAGGGATCCTCTTGTGTGGCGTGTGAAGTTTCCACCACCCTACACATTGCAGACTGAATCAAGCAGCACAAGGTGATACGTGGTATGCAGGCACAGATCCTGCTTGGGTATCACTCAGCAATACATTGTGCAGAAGTGAAAGAGTGACTTCCTCGGGTAATGTGGAGACAGTGGCTTAAGTGAGGTGATCCTGTCCCACGGGGAAAGCACACTGTACTCACGGAGTTTTAGGTACACACACTGAATAGCAGCCTAGAGTAGGTATATCAAATCCGGCTAACCTATGCTCTCTCCTGAATGGGTAGAGACACTAACTTGGGGAAAGTTTTGTATCAGGTGGAAGATGAAGATTAAAGCAAAGAGCCTCTTTCTAACACATTCAACTTCACCTGCTGCCTCGGGGGAGCATGTAGGCATGAGTGGAGATGAATTGTAGTGATCCCATTTTCATATTTTCTACTATAAACCTTGCAATAGTCCTTTAAAATCAGTATTTAATATCTCTAAATTAATCCTACAGGACCTGGAATGCGAAAGTATAATAAAAGAACTTCAGGGTTGATTTCTAGTACTGTGGTTCTAAATGTGGTGGAGGCGAGCATTTTCATTTTCATTCCCCCTAGGGGAAATGTGGCCATGCCTACAGACATTTCTGGTTGTCAGGACTTCAGAGGATACAAACTGGTGGGTAGAGGCTAGAGATGCTGCTAATCCTTCTATAATGCAGAGGATGGTCCCCACGACAAAGCCTAAAGTGTTAATAGTGCTGAAGTTTAGAAACTCCACCCTGAATGAGGAACAAAAGACCAGGGCTCTAGGCCAGGTTACACCACTTATTGGTACTATATGGGGCAAGTAACTTATAGTCTTTGCAATTCTACTTTTCCATCTTTAACACAGGAGTAATAACATCTGCTCTACTCACCTACTCAGGGTTGTTTATAAAATCAAGTGAAAAAATGTATGTGGTACACAAAGGCAAGCTGGCCCTTTTATTATTCAGCATTACAACTTCTTCATCATCAACATTCTCAGACTATTCTTTATACAGACACGAATTCACCTGACAAATATTTACATGGGACAGTAAATAGGACAGTTTTAATCTTATTCAAGAAACCTAAATGCCCACGGAAAGTCAAATAAGCTTGAGGTCCTCCACCGTCCAAACAAAGGGGAAAAAAAATCCTCTCTTGTCAGCTTTACCTTGTCAATGATCTACAGACACTGAATCAACCATGGGTCAGAAAATACTTACCGTGTGAATTTTCTTTTCATGATGGCAAGATCCAGGAGTCCTCAGCACACACTCAGGGCAGCACTGGTTGGCGGGTATTTGAAGCACTTCCCCCTGAGCATTTAAAAACAGCTCAGTGTAAAGTAGCAGCAACGAGCAGTCACATCAGAGTCACTAACTCTCATGAGTTTCCACGGGTGACAACAATAAACAGGATAAACAGAACACACTAACGCAAAGGATTCTCTCTGTCAAGATGAGCTTCTCTCAAAGATAACATGAACCCCCTTGTGACAGTAATTTCCTTGAAAACTGTCTACATCTTTTCACATGTAATGAAGTGAAGAATTTTATTCACTAGAAATGCTCCATCTGAGTGTCGCACCAGAAAAGCAGTAGGGGTGAGATAAGAGCTCTATTTCCCGAAAACAGAGAAGAGAAGACTTGGGCGGGCAGGGCCGCAGAGCTGGCAGGTCTTCTAACAGCCTATAGATGCCTGATGGAGCCAGCTGGGGGGGGGGAGCTAAAGTTCTAATGTTCACTTTGACCTGAGACACAGAGTAGCAAAGCACAAGGGGCAGGTGAGGGAAGGACAGAGAGGGGAGAGGAAACAGCATGGCTGTGGAGGTTGCACATGTACTGTGGGGAGCTGGATAGGATTCCTGGGCTCCAATAAAGATCTACATTGTTTACCAGGGTTTCTATAATTGCAATTGTGTTTCCTATCAATACCTGACACTATCCAGGGAATGGGCCTCCACGTGATACTTTAGGATTTATTGGGAAGTTGTCACATGTTAACTAACCATCTATTCGCCACTGTGAAGGATCTGTTTATCCAAGGTTATTAAAACTATGGCACATACATGTGTCTTTGGGACCCAATCCTTCTATTAGACCCTCTGACTCAACCTGCTCTTCCACTTAGCATTTCCTCAAGTCCAGAGATGTGGCAGAAGGGGTAATTAGTGATTTTGATCGAAAATGGTAGGAGATCCTGAATTAACCAGGAAATCATGACTTGTCCACAGAATAAAAGCCTACAAAGAATTCAGCTGGTAGATTCAAAAAATTATGTAAGTCATAATGTTTCTTTGTTATTTGGGGCTGCTTCCATTAAAAAGAATTGTACCTACAAGAGAATGTTAATTGTACAGAACTACATCCTCAAGAGTGGGTGGGAAATGGGACTACTATTTCACAACTGTTAATCCACTAAACAGATAAATACATCAGTAACAGTGATCACCAAATTCTTATTTGCTTAATAAAGGATAAAACTTATATGATATGGGATTTTATAAAATTGTACATATGGTGCAACATTTATGACTATTCACAAAAGTGCCCTCTGAACCCCGAGTAGAACCTACACTTGTCTAACTTCCACTAAGAGAGTAAATATAGAAAATACATTAACCTAATTACGACTAAGCATCCGGATAGAAAATGAGATAATCCAAGTGTTGTTTGTATTCTAATATGGAAGCAGGGAGCGAGGGAGAAGGGCAGACAAAATTGAGGACTTCAAGAGATATTTTGTGCCCCCAAATTAGTTGTCTTTGATTCATATAAAAACTGGTCTTCAGATTTGGCCCTCAAAACTCATTTTATAGATATGATATTCTTTATTTGGGAGTGGATGTTCCCTATCTTGCATCTACCTATTGTACTTCTGTTGGAACATGATTTGGGGCTACAGGAGGAGCAAAGAATTCTGCATGTGGCACTTGGAGAAAGAAAGACAGGGAGTTCTTGCTACCTAACCATGTAACCTTGCATAGCCTTGTGAGCTGTGGGCTGCAGGGAACACATAAGCCTATTTCCCTGCAGGCTTTGCACTGGGAGCGTTAGGAAGTGGCCACTTGGGCAAGAGACATCAATGAAGATTGCTTGCCTAGGATCTAAACGAACCAACTAACAATAACGATGATGATCATGTGATAATTACAGCTAAAACTGAGTACTTAGAATAGCCAGGTACTCTTCTAAGCGTACGTGTGTGTGTGCATGTATACATATACGTAGATATATGTCGTGTATATATATATAATCTCTCACAACAGCTTGATTAGGTAAACACTATTCCTATCTACATTGAAGTTTGCGGCCGAAACCCCACAATGTAATACAGTGCCCCTTTGCATGGCATTGTCCTCTTTGTATATATGTTATTCAGAGATCTTGAAGATTGGTTCTGACAGGGCCGCGTTAGATAGTCAATGTTCTAAATGCCTCTGTTCTCTTCCTCTCAGTCGTTCTCTGTCTCTGTCTCTCTCTCTGACCTTATTTATCTAACTCTATAGCTAGCTATTCTATATGGATATAGGATATGAATACAGAATCTATTATATATGGTTAATAGGATGAATAGATAGATGATAGATAGATACGAATATCTAGCAGAACTACCATTGACACTTGGTTATTTCCAGTCAATCCATGAGCAAAACATACATTGTAAAAGGGCTTTTTAAAAATTTTTTAAAATGATAGGAACCCAAGTTACTATTAATAACAGTAATAATTTAGTTTAGGATACAATGGTGATTCATTAACTTGTGCCATGAGCTAATATAAGTGTACCCAGCAGGTGCAAATAACAACACATGTTCCTGAGATACACAAGGAAAGACATGGTGGAGTAGAAATTACACTGGCTCATGAGCCAGAGACTAAGGTTCTTGTTATGGCTGTGCCGCCACTGTCTAGCCCTGTATCTTTTTTTTTTTGGCTGTGTTGGGTCTTCGTCGCTGCACGTGGGCCCTCCCCAGTTGCGGCGAGCGGGGGCCACTCCTTGCCGCGGTGCGCAGGCCTCTCACCGCGGTGGCCTCCCTCGTTGCGGAGCACGGGCTCCAGGCGCGCAGGCCCCAGCAGCTGTGGCGCACGGGCTCAGCTGCTCTGCGGCATGTGAGATTCCCCCCGGACCGGGGCTCGAACCCGTGTCCCCTGCCTTGGCAGGTGGACTCCCAAGCACTGCACCACTAGGGAAGCCCCCCAGCTCTGTATCTTTGAGCAAGTGACTAAACAACTAAAAGTCTGTTTCTTTGTCTATAAAATGAGAAAGCCTGACTAAATCCATTTTAAAGGCCTCTTCCAGTTCTATCATTCTGTCGCTCTGTCTCCCCCATCCCCCATATCTTCAACTTCTCTCTCTCTTCTAGGTCAGCCCCCTTTCCCTCTCAAGGTGATCATGTCTCTTTCATAGCAATATCAAAAGCCAAAACAAAACCTTCTCCCTTCCCTTGTTTGGTTATTCTAAAAATATTGACTAAGCATCTTCAGCAGACAAATAAACAAGCATTTGCAGTCTGGTCAAGGGCTGTAAAAAGGGCAACACAAAGCACACAACAACACCCAAGAGGCTCGATGGCTGGGGATGGGAGGTTCAAAGACACTTCACGGATGTGGTGGTGTCTGCCTAACATCCCATTTCTTTCTTCCATTCTCAGTGAAGCTCCCTGGGAGGAGCCTATATACTTGGCCTTCCTTTGCCCACTTCCCATTCACTCCTCGAGCCTCTGCATACAGTCCCATCACTTCAATGACACCAACTTCAGTGTGGCCGCCAGTGGCCTACATGTTGCCAAATTCAATGGATCATATTAAATTCTCCTCCCACTTACTTCCTTACCTGGGATCAACACTGTTGATACAAACTCCTTCTGGAAACTCCCTCCTCTCCTGGCTACCACAACACTGCTCTCTTCTCTGATCATTTCTTACTCCTTATCTCTCTGACCATGTCTCCTTAATCTTCCTAAGTTCCCATTTTTTTATGTTCACCTCCCCTTAAATGATGGTGCTCCCCAAATTCCACCCTTGGTCTTGTGTTCTTTTCTCACACAATCTCTTTGGATGAGCTCATTAATTCAAAAGGTTTACACTACTGTCTCCCTGCTAATGATACCCACATTATATCTCCAACTCTGTCTTCTCCAGCTGCCTTTTGGACATATCCACCTGGCTCTTCCACAAACACTTCAAACTCAATGTGCCCCAAACTGAAATCATTGTTCTCCTCCCAGATAAGATGCTCTTCCTCATTCTCATATATTCTCAATATCAGTTCATGGCTCAGCTAGCCAATGAGTCATCAAGCCATAAATATGTGAGTCACCTTTTCTTTTCCTTTCTCTCACCCTCGTACCTTCATTCAGTTCTGCTGATTTATCCCCTAAGTACTTACTGAGGCTGCCCTTCCTCTTGATCCCTACATGACCAGTGACCCGATTCAGGTACTCATCCTCTCATCTGGACTATTCCTACAGCCTCTGAACTGATCTCCTCATCTCCAATATTACGCATTACCTTTGAAAAACCAGAAAGATCTTTCAAAAAGAAAAGCTGGCCATTCTACCCACATGCCTTCATTAGTATTCTATCACCTTAAAAATAAAATTCCAAGCTCCACAGTACAGCATACAAGGCTCTCCATAACCTTGAACTTACCAATTCTCTAGCTTCATCTCTCATGTATTCATTCATTCAGTCACAAGATAATTATTGAGTGCCTACCATGTATCAGGTGCAATTGTAGGTGCTGAGGATACACGGTGAATAAAAGAGATAGTAAACAAGAACTATCAGTAAAATATAGAGTATGTCAGACAGTAGTTAGTGCCAAGAAGAAAAATAAAGCATGGAAAATGAGTAGGAAATGTGTGGTAAGGGGTGGAGAATTGCAATTTCAAAAGAATGGCATTCGAGAAAGACTTAAAGGAAGTAAAGGGTCAAAATAGATAGACTAGATAGACAGATAATAGATAGATAGATAGACAGATAATTTCAATGGGAACAGCAGGGTGCAAAGGCCCTAATGGCAGAAGTATGCCTGGCACAAATCCAGGGAATAGCAAGCAGGCTTGGTGTCTGAAGCAGAGGGAGCGGGGAGACTAGTCAATTAATCAGAGGGTACAGCAGTACTTTGGAGTTACTCAAAGTGAGAAGAGAAGCCATCAAGAGCTATTGGGGGGGGTTAAGGAGAGAAGCAACATGATGACTTAAATTTTAATAGGATCACCCTGGCTGCTATATCAAGATTACAGTGAAAAAGGCAAGGACAGAAAGAGTGAAACAAGTTAAGAGGCTACAGGGAGAATGCAGGCAAAAATAAATAAATAAATAAAAGATAATAGGGCTTCCCTGGTGGCGCAGTGGTTGAGAGTCCGCCTGCCGATGCAGGGGACACGGGTTCGTGCCCCGGTCCGGGAAGATCCCACATGCCGCGGAGCGGCTGGGCCCGTGAGCCATGGCCGCTGACCCTGCGCGTCCAGAGCCTGTGCTCCGCAACGGGAGAGGCCACAACAGTGAGAGGCCCGCATACCGCAAAAAAAAAAAAAAAAGATAATAGGCGGAACCAGAGTAAAAGCAGAGAAGTTGCATCTGCAGTGTATTGTTTCATGAAGGAAAAGCTGGAGGATTTGCTAATGTACTGGATGTGGGATGTGGGAGAAAGTGGGGAGGATGATACTAAGTTTACTGGCCTGAGCGACTGGGAGAAGGGAGTTTTCATTTACTGAGAAAAATCAGAAGAACAAATTAGGAATGGACAAAATCACACTTGGTATAGAACAAGGGTCAGAAACTTTTTCTATAAAGGGCCAGATGGTAAATATTTTAGCCTTTGGGGGCCACATATGGTCTACATCACAACTACACAACTCTGTCATTGTACCACAGAAGCAGCTGTAGACAATAAATAAATGAGTGTGCCTGTGTTTCAATAAAACTTTATTTATGGATACTGAAACTTGATTTCATACAATTTTCACATCATAAAATACTGTTCTCTGCTGTTTTTTTCCAACTACTGAAAAATGTAAAAACCATTCTTTGTTCACAAGTCATGCAAAAACAGGTAGAGGCCACATTTAGTCTGCTGACCCCTGGTATAGAACACAGTTAGCTTTCAGCAATACCGCCTATGTCTTCTAACATTTAATTCAGTGCTTCTTCCATGATGCCATAATTATTCACGTGGAGTGGAGGAGGGCATGTCTTCATGGTCCTTACAAAACCAGCCCAGATTTACTCAGCAAGCAAAACAGAGATCTTTTAGGAGTGGTTACTCCAGAAATAGCCTGACGACATACAGCGAAATATTTGACGTACATGCAGCTTCTCAGAAATATACCCATGCAGAAATTGAGAAATACCCTTAAAGGTATACAGAACCTTCACTCCCATGTTAGAAACAAACAGAAACTTCTTAGCATTAGACAGCATAAAGACTCAAGATTATTTATTATGGGGTGGGGAGAGATAAAACTAGAAAAATAAACTGTGCTTGTGAAATTGACAGAAAGCTTTTTAAAGAAAATAATTGGTCTTCTCCAGGGGGTTTCAAATGTTCAAATTTGAAGCTTAAGCCTTTTTTTGTAAGTAGATTCACTTTAAAAAGAAAAGAGTCAGCACGTAGAAAAACAAAATTCTAACAGAATAGATGTGTAGTCAAAAAAATGAAAAAGTTTAACAAAGGAAAAGGAAGAACTATCCCTCACACGTTTGGTTAAATACCAGGAGATTTCTTGAGTCAAACCCTATCCTATGATCCTAGGTAGCCCAACAACAGCATGATGATACAATCAGTTGCACAACAAATAATGTCTTTAGAAAATCATCTTTGAGAAGTCAATTCTGACTTTCAGTGAGTTCAATGGCTTGTAAAATGTTGTGGTTAGTATCAGTAGCTGTGGCATCTGTCAGACCCAGGGAAGATCTCTGGGCAACAGTTTATTAACTGCATAATCCTATTAGGTTGCCTAAAATCTCCAGGCTTCACTTTCCTCATCTGTAAAGTGGGGATAAAGATACCTACCCCACATAATATTAAATGGGATAACACTATAAAACCTTTAAGTTTTGGGCTTCCCTGGTGGCACAGTGGTTGAGAATCTGCCTGCTAATGCAGGGGACACAGGTTCGAGCCCTGGTCTGGGAGGATCCCACATGCCACGGAGCAACTAGGCCTGTGAGCCACAACTACCGAGCCTGCGCGTCTGGAACTCGTGCTCCGCAGCAAGAGAGGCAGCGATAGTGAGAGGCCCGCGCACCGCGATGAAGAGTGGTCCCCGCTTGCCACAACTAGAGAAAGCCCTCGCACAGAAACGAAGACCCAACACAGCAAAAATAAATCAATTAATTAATAAACTCCTATCCCCAACATCTTCTTTAAAAAAAATTAAAAAAAAAAAACCTTTAAGTTTTAACCTTGAGTGCCCCTGGTCCAGAGTAAATGCCCAATAAACAGGAATTAAGATATTCTTAGATACAATATGTTAAAATTCCCTCCCATATTTCCTAAACCTTGCAATTAGAGATTGGGATAAATGTCAAAACCAGATGACCGAAAAAATGCAAACACCCTACCATTCCCTGACTTTACATTTAGAAAACAGTTAGGATACCATACCTTCTCAAAGGCACACTGAGGGTTTCTGCAAACAGCAGGTTTGCAGATAATGATATCACCATGGCAACGGCAGTTCTGGCATGAATCAGGCTTCCAAACGGTGGCATCCTGCAAAGAAGCATAAGCTCTGAGTTAAAAACTGATCAGTCAAGGTACGAGCACAAAAACTTGGTACCATCAACAGCGCTACACCCTGAACAATTAAAAGGCAAAGGAAAGTCACGGATACACACGGTGCTTGCTGGGCATTGATTAAACCCGGAGAGGCAATACAGTCTAATCCATTTCACCACAGTCAAACCACGTAGCCAAAGACAAGGGCATGCAGCAGGGAGGTGTCAATACCCAGAGAAAAACAATCGATTGGACTGAAACCTCAGGAGGACAAGCTGCTCTCAGACTTGAGGTTTCTCTTTGCTGTTAACTAGCAGACACCATTGGAGCATGTTCACAGGAAAATGACACTTAGACTAGCACTAACCAGCATCCTAAGAGCAGCTTGTGCCACTAGATACTATCAGCACCTCACACTTCACTTCCCAGTTCTTTGCTACTACATCCACCAATGCTCATCTATTCCATGGCTCACCTTTACCTCTGATGGGATAAAGTACAGACCCCATCGTCTGGCGCTCGCCTCTCTCCCTGGCCTCGGGAAATCTCACAGTTCTGAGACTTTCATCCACTCTAGTTGGTCAAGCCATTGGACAGCCCCAGCCTCCCTTATCTGACCTCACAGCTTACCCTCTACCTGGATCCCTGCTTCTCCGTGACTCCCCCAAAGAGAGCTTACAAAGCAATACACTTCTTTCAAGCCTCAACCTCAAGAACAAATCACTTCCTAACCCTTAATCCTGCACACTGAACCCTCCACTCAGGTGCGGCTCCTCATGGCTTCTCAGTGACCCCACTGTGTCCTGCATACACTGCCATGCTTCACTGCACTCATCTACATTCCTGTTATCCTGGCTGGACCAGACTGTGAGCGCCCAAAGCAGGCACTGTCCTGGGCCCAGCACACTGTAGGTCCTCTAAACCAAGAGCTCACAGTTCACAAGTCGCTTAGTGAAGGCTTTGTCCTCCTTTCTATACTTCCTCATCCTCTGGTCCTCAAACAATTGAAGTGCTACTCAAATACTCTGGGGAGGAGTAAGGGAAGTTTCTAAACCCTTGATAGAGTCATCACAATATTAGCACTCAACCTGAACTGGGATGAGCTAGGAAAACGATGGATGCTAGCAACGGATGCTTTCACACAAAGGCAGACAACAAATGTGACGGTTAATTTCAAGGGTCAACTTGGCTAGGCTATGGTACCCAGCTGTTTGGTCCAGATTTACATGGATTGTGAACAACATTCTCAAGGAAAAATTAAGTCATCCTTTTGTGCTGAGAAATGGTAAATGTATAAGCTTTTAGAGAATGTGCTTAAAACCCAAAGTCATTTAAGAAATATAGGGGACAAGGGGAAGATGGCGGAAGGGGAAGATGGTGGAAGAGTAAGACGCGGAGATCCCCTTCCTCCCCACAGATACACCAGAAATACATCTACACGTGGAACAACTCCTACAGAACACCTACTGAAGGCTGGCAGAAGACCTCAGACCCCCCAAAAGGCAAGAAAGTCCCCATGTACCTGGGTAGGGCAAAAGAAAAAAGAATAAAGAGACAAAAGGATAGGGACAGGACCTGCACCAGTGGGAGGGAGCTGTGAAGGAGGAAAGGTTTCCACACACTAGAAGCCCCTTCCAAGGCGGAGACTGCGGGTAGTGGAGGGCGGGAGCATCAGAGACACGGAGGAGAGCGCAGCAACAGGGGTGCGGAGGGCAAAGTGGGGAGATACCCGCACAGAGGATCAGTGCCGACAGGCACTCACCAGCCCGAGAGGCTTGTCTGGTCACCCGCCGGGGCGGGTGGGGCTGCGAGCTGAGGCTCGGGCTTCAGTCGGAGAGCAAGGAGAGGACTGGGGTTGGCGGCGTGAACACAGCCTGCAGAGAGTTAGTGCACCACGGCTAGCCGGGAGGGAGTCCCGGAAAAGGTCTATAGCAGCTGAAGAGGCAAGAGACTTTTTCTTCCCTCTTTGTTCCCTGGTGCGGGAGGAGAGGGGATTAAGAGCGCTGCTTAACGGAGCTCCAGAGACAGGCGCGAGCCGCGGCTATAAGCACGGACCCCACAGACGGGCATGAGACGCTAAAGCTGCTGCTGCCGCCACCAAGAAGTCTGTGTGCGAGCACAGGTCACTGTCCACACCCCGCTTCCGGGGAGCCTGTGCAGCCCGCCACTGCCAGGGTCCCGGGATCCAGGGACAACTTCCCCGGGAGAACGCATGGCGCGCCTCAGGCTGCTGCAACGTCACGCTGGCCTCTGCCGCCGCAGGTGTGCCCTGCAATCTGTACCCCTCCCTCCACCCGGCTTGAGTGAGTCAGATCCCCCGAATCAGCTGCTCCTTTAACCCCAACCTGTCTGAGCGAAGAACAGACGCCCTCCGGTGACCTACACGCACAGGCGGGGCCAAATCCAAAGCTGAACCCCGGGAGCTGTGTGAACAAAGAAGAGAAAGGGAAATCTCTCCCAGCAGCCTCAGGAGCAGTGGATTAAATCTCCACAATCAACTTGATGTACCCTGCATCTGTGGAATACCTGAATAGACAACGAATCATCCCAAATCGAGGAGGTGGACTTTGAGAGCAAGATTTATGATTTTTTCCCCTTTTCCTCTTTTTGTGAGTGTGTATGTGTATGCGTCTCTGTGAGATTTTTGTCTGTACAGCTTTGCTTCCACCATTTGTCCTAGGGTTCTATCTGTCCGTTTTTCTTTAAAAAAATTTTCTTTCTTAATAATTATTTTTTATTTTAATAACTTTATTTTATTTTATCTTACTTTATTTAATCTTTTTTCTTTCCTTCCTCCCTCCCCCCCTCCTTTCTTCCTTTCCTTCTTTTCTTTCTTTCTCTCTCTCTCTCTCTCTTTCTCTCTCTCTCTTTCTCTCTTTCTCTCTTTCTTTCTACTTTTTCTCCCTTTTATTCTGAGCCGTGTGGATGAAAGGCTCTTGGTGCTACAGCCAGGAGTCAGGGCTCTGCCTCTGAGGTGGGAGAGCCAACTTCAGGACACTGGTCCACAAGAGAACTCCCAGCTCCACATAATATCAAATGGTGAAAATCTCCCAGAGATCTCCATCTCAACACAGGCACCGAGCTTCACTCAATGACCAGCAAGCTACAGTGCTGGACATCCTATGTCAAATAACTAGCAAGACACGAACACAACCCATCCATTAGCAGAGAGGCTGCCTAAAATCATAATAAGTCCACAGACACCCCAAAACACACCACCAGACGTGGACATGCCCACCAGAAAGACAAGATCCAGCCTCATCCACCAGAACACAGGCACTAGTCCCCTCCACCAGGAAGCCTACACAACCCACTGAACCAACTATAGCAACTGGGGACAGACACCAAAAACAACGGGAATTACAAACCTGAAGCCTGCAAACAGGAGACCCCAAACACAGTAAGATAAGCAAAATGAGAAGACAGAAAAACACACAGCAGATGAAGGAGCAAGATAAAAATGCACCAGCCCTAACAAATGAAGAGGAAATAGGCAGTCTACCTGAAAAACATTTCAGAATAATGATAGTAAAGATGATCCAAAATTGTGAAAATAGAATAGACAAAATGCAAGAAACATTTAACAAGGACCTAGAAGAATTAAAGATGAAACAAGCAACAATGAACAACACAACAAATGAAATTAAAAATATTCTAGATGGGATCAATAGCAGAAAAACTGAGGTAGAAGAATGGATAAGTGACCTGGAAGATAAAATAGTGGGAATAACTATTGCAGAGCAGAATAAAGAAAAACGAATGAAAAGAACTGAGGACAGTCTCAGAGACCTCTGGGACAACATTAAACGCATCAACATTCGAATTATAGGGGTTCCAGAAGAAGAAGAGAAAAAGAAAGGGACTGAGAAAATATTTGAAGAGATTATAGTTGAAAACTTCCCTAATATGGGAAAGGAAATAGTTAATCAAGTCCAGGAAGCACAGAGAGTCCCATACAGGATAAATCCAAGGAGAAATACACCAAGACACATATTAATCAAACTGTCAAAAATTAAATACAAAGAAAACATATTAAAAGCAGCAAGGGAAAAACAACAAATAACACACAAGGGAATCCCCATAAGGTTAACAGCTGATCTTTCAGCAGAAACTTTGCAAGCCAATAGGGACTGGCAGGACATAATTAAAGTGATGAAGGAGAAAAACCTGCAACCAAGATTACTCTACCCAGCAAGATTCTCATTCAGATTTCATGGAGAAAGTGAAACCTTAACAGACAAGCAAAAGCTGAGAGAGTTCAGCACCACCAAACCAGCTCTACAACAACTGCTAAAGGAACTTCTCTGGGCAAGAAACACAAGAGAAGGAAAAGACCTACAATAATGAACCCAAAACAATTTAGAAAATGGGAATAGGAACATACATATTGATAATTACCTTAAATGTAAATGGACTAAATGCTCCCACCAAAAGACACAGATTGGCTGAATGGATACAAAAACAAGACCCATATATATGCTGTCTACAAGAGACCCACTTCAGACCTAGAGACACATACAGACTGAAAGTAAGGGGATGGAAAAAGATATTCCATGCAAATGGAAACCAAAAGAAAGCTGGAGTAACAATACTCATATCAGACAAAATAGACTTTAAAATAAAGACTATTAGAAGAGACAAAGAAGGACACTACATAATGATCAAGGGATCGATCCAAGAAGAAGATACAACAATTGTAAATATTTAGGCACCCAACATAGGAGCACCTCAATACATAAGGCAAATACTAACAGCCATAAAGGGGGAAATCGACAGTAACACATTCATAGTAGGGGACTTTAACACCCCACTTTCACCAATGGACAGATCATCTAAAATGAAAATAAATAAGGAAACACAAGCTTTAAATGATACATTAAACAAGATGGACTTAATTGATATTTATAGGACATTCCATCCAAAAACAACAGAATACACATTTCTCTCAAGTGCTCATGGAACATTCTCCAGGATAGATCATATCTTGGGTCACAAATCAAGCCTCAGTAAATTTAAGAAAATTGAAATTGTATCAAGTATCTTTTCCGACCACAATGCTATAAGACTAGATATCAATTACAGGAAAAGATCTCTAAAAAATACAAGCACATGGAGGCTAAACAATACACTACTTAATAATGAAGTGATCACTGAAGAAATCAGAGGAAAGCAAAAAATACCTAGAAACAAATGACAATGGAGACACGACGACCCAAAACCTATGGGATGCAGCAAAAGCAGTTGTAAGAGGGAAGTTTATAGCAATACAATCCTACCTTAAGAAACAAGAAATATCTTGAATAAAAAAATCTAACATTGCACCTAAAGCAATTAGAGAAAGAAGAACAAAAAAACCCCAAAGTTAGCAGAAGGAAAGAAATCATAAAAATCAGATCAGAAATAAATGAAAAAGAAATGAAGAAAATGATAGCAAAGATCAATAAAATGAAAAGCTGGTTCTTTGAGAAGATAAACAAAATTGATAAACCATTAGCCAGACTCATCAAGAGAAAAAGGGAGAAGACTCAAATCAATAGAATTAGAAATGAAAAAGGAGACGTAACAACTGACACTACAGAAATACAAAAGATCATGAGAGATTACTAGAAGCAACCGTATGCCAATAAAATGGACAACCTGGAAGAAATGGACAAATTCTTAGAAATGCACAACCTGCCAAGACTGAATCAGGAAGAAATAAAAATATGAACAGACAATCACAAGCACTGAAATTGAAACGGTGATTAAAAATCTTCCAACAGAGCGGTGGGATAGGGAGGGTGGGAGACACAAGAGGGAAGAGATATGGGAACATATATATATATATGTATAACTGATTCACTTTGTTATAAAGCAGAAACTAACACACCATTGTTAAGCAATTATACCCCAATAAAGATGTTAAAAAAAAAAAAAAAGAATCTTCCAACAAACAAAAGCCCAGGACCAGATGGCTTCACAGGCGAATTCTATCAAACATTTAGAGAAAAGCTAACACTTATCCTTCTCAAACTCTTCCAAAATATAGCAGAGGGAGGAACACTCCCAAAATCTTTCTATGAGGCCACCATCACCCTGATACCAAAACCAGACAAGGATGTCACAAAGAAAGAAAACTACAGGCCAATATCACTGATGAACATAGATGCAAACATCCTCAACAAAATACTAGCAAACATAATCCAACAGCACATTAAAAGAATCACACACCATTATCAAGTGGGATTTATCCCACGGATGCAAAGATTCTTCAATATACACAAATCAATCAATGTGATACACCATATTAACAAATTGAAGGAGAAAAACCATATGATCATCTCAACAGATGCAGAAAAAGCTTTTGACAAAATTCAACACCCATTTATGATAAAAACCCTGCAGAAAGTAGGCATAGAGGGAACTTTCCTCAACATAATAAAGGCCATATATGACAAACACACAGCCAACATCATCCTCAATGGTGAAAAACGGAAAGCATTTCCACTAAGATCAGGAACAAGACAAGGTTGCACACTCTCACCACTGTTATTCAACATAGTTTTGGAAGTTTTAGCCACAGCAATCAGAGAAGAAAAGGAAATAAAAGGAATCCAAATCGGAAAAGAAGAAGTAAAGCTGTCATTGTTTGCAGATGACATGATAGTACACATAGAGAATCCTAAAGATGCTACCAGAAAACTACTAGAGCTAATCAATGAATTTGGTAAAGTAGCAGGATACAAAATTAATGCTCAGAAATCTCTGGCATTCCTATATACTAATGATGAAAAATCTGAAAGTGAAATCAAGAAAACACTCCCATTTACCACTGCAACAAAAAGAATAAAATATCTAGGAATAAACCTACCTAAGGAGACAAAAGACCTGTATGTAGAAAACTATAGGACACTGATGAAAGAAATTAAAGATGATACAAATAGATGGAGAGATATACCATGTTCTTGGATTGGAGGAATCAACATTGTGAAAATGACTCTACTACCCAAAGCAATCTACAGATTCAATGCAATCCCTATCAAACTACCACTGGCATTTTTCACAGAACGAGAACAAAAAATTTCGCAATTTGTATGGAAACACAAAAGACCTCGAATAGCCAAAGCAATCTGGAGAACGAAAAAAGGAGCTGGAGGAATCAGGCTCCCTAACTTCAGACTATACTACAAAGCTACAGTAATCAAGACAGTATGGTACTGGCACAAAAACAGAAAGATAGATCAATGGAACAGGATAGAAAGCCCAGAGGTAAACCCACGCACATATGGACATCTTATCTTTGATAAAGCAGGCAGGAATGTACAGTGGAAAAAGGACAGCCTGTTCAATAAGTGGTGCTGGGAAAACTGGACAGGTACATGTAAAAGTATGAGATTAGATCACTCCCTAACACCATACACAAAAATAAGCTCAAAATGGATTAAAGCCCTAAATGTAAGGCCAGAAACTATCAAACTCTTAGAGGAAAACATAGGCAGAACACTCTATGACATAAATCACAGCAAGATCCTTTTTGACCCACCTCCTAGAGAAATGGAAATAAAAACAAAAATAAACAAATGGGACCTAATGAAACTTCAAAGCTTTTGCACAGCAAAGGAAACCATAAACAAGACTGAAAGACAACCCTCAGAATGGGAGAAAATATTTGCAGATGAAGCAACTGACTAAGGATTAATCTCCAAAATTTATAAGCAGCTCATGCAGCTCAATAACAAGAAAACAAACAACCCAATCCAAAAATGGGCAGAAGACCTAAATAGACATTTCTCCAAAGAAGATATACAGACTGCCAACAAACACATGAAAGAATGCTCAACATCACTAATCATTAGAGAAATGTAAATCAAAACTACAATGAGACATCTCACACCAGTCAGAATGGCCATCATCAAAAAATCTAGAATCAATAAATGCTGGAGAGGGTGTGGAGAAAAGGGAACACTCTTGCACTGCTGGTGGGAATGTGAAGTGGTACAGCCACTATGGAGAACAGTATGGAGGTTCCTTAAAAAACTACAAATAGAACTACCGTATGACCCAGCAATCCCACTACTGGACATATACCCTGAGAAAACTGTAATTCAAAAAGAGTCATGTACCAAAATGTTCATTGCAGCTCTATTTACAATAGCCAGGAGATGGAAACAACCGAAGTGTCCATCATCGGATGAATGGATAGAGAAGATGTGGCACATATATACAATGGAATATTACTCAGCCATAAAAAGAAACGAAATTGAGCTATTTGTAATGAGGTGATGGACCTGGAGTCTGTCATACAGAGTGAAGTAAGTCAGAAAGAGAAAGACGAATACCGTATGCTCGCCCATATATATGGAATGTAGGAAAAAAAAAATGTCATGAAGAACCTAGGGGTAAGACAGGAATAAAGACACAGACCTACTAGAGAATGGGCTTGAGGATACGGGGAAGGGGAAGGGGAAGGGTAAACTGTGACAAAGCGAGAGAGTGGCATGGACATATATACACTACCAAACGTAAGGTAGATAGCTAGTGGGAAGCAGCCGCATAGCACAGGGAGATCAGCTCGGTGCTTTGTGACCGCCTAGACGGGTGGGATAGGGAGGGTGTGAGGGAGGGAGACACCAAGAGGGAAGAGATATGGGAACATATATATATGTATAACTGATTCATTTTGTTATAAAGCAGAAACTAACACACCATTGTAAAGCAATTATACTCCAATAAAGATGTTAAAAAAATAAAATAAAATAAAACCTGACTTGGAATACCTCTGAATTTCTTTCTCTTTATTGTTACAGCACATTCTTCTGTAATTGGCGATAGTGTGCCAACTACAGTCTACTCTTAACCCAGAAAGCAATGACAAATAGTTGAGGGGAAAAAAAGAGTTTCAATCTCAAGCACGATGTAATATATGTTCCCTGCTGATTTAAGAAAACGATATCAGCTTCAGGATACAGAGTAAATGAAAATGACAACTTCACAAAGTCGGCGACTACTGTTTATTGATCCCTTATGCTGACAGGAAGTGCTGGTAGGAGAAGGCACTTGTGGTGCTGGAGGAGGGTGGCCTCGTTTGCTTTCCTGACCTCTGCCATCACCCTAGAGAGTGGGCCCAGCAGAGAGGTAGGCAACTGCTCATCAACGCTATGCAAAGCTCTTACAGGAATGGCAACGCTATGAACCTGGCACTGTTATTATCATGACTATTCCCACTGAACACATGAGGAAACAAGACGTGAGAGACTGAGCAATTTGCTCGAGTTCACGAAGCTGTAGGAGACCTAAGAACTCAGGCTCTGGAGCCAGGCTTCTGGACTTGACTCCTGGTGTCACCATTCATTAATGGTGACACCAGTGAGTCCATTATCAAGGTGTCTGTGTCCCAGGTTCCTCATCTGTAAAGTAGGGATGATAAAGTACTAAACTCAGAGGGTTATTGAAAGGATCAAATGAGATGATTTGCTTAAAGAGATGTGAACAGTGCTTGGAACTTACTAAAGGCCCATTAAGTTATTTTTAATGTTATTTATTTTTAATCCAAATGCTTCCTACCGTGTCACAGGCATTTAGAAAATATCTTCTAAACATTTCCTTTTCTCGGAATGAAAACATTCCCCTAAGTACCTTGACTTTCCCATCTTCCCACTCCAGCCTACAAAGGCACAATGGAGTGAAATTATTACTTAATTAGGACCCCCTAGCACTGTAAAGACCCAGGATGTTGCATTAGAAGAAAGGAATGAATCCACAGGTTGCATTTTCAAGACTACTTAGATAATTGGAAAAGCCTCTGTAACCATGAACCCATCTTCCTTTTCACTCAGACCTCAGATGACCATGCGAGCTCCATGAACTAGCTTCAGCTCAATGTGGCTCTAAGATGCCTCTCATCGCTACTCTCTCCAGATGTGGCATTCTTCCACCAGGCATCAAGTTCTTCCCTATACCTCAACTATTTCCTCAGTGACTCTAGCCTCCAGAACAGTCCATTATACCTTTTCCCAGCTCTCAATCACTGGACTCAGCTTACTGAACTCTAAACAGGATGTTCTAGAAACATGAAATAATTTTTCACTTTCATTCATAACATTCATTATGTTAATTCAAAGTTAAACTTATCTGGGCCCAGGAAGCATTTAATTTGTTCACACTAGTCTATGACTCTCCAAGGAAGGAGAGCTCGCTTTATTTCTTTCTGTACAGCCCCTTCACCTGGCACGATTCCTGAGTGTTGGCTGAATTCATTAGTGAACAACCCTGAGTATTTGCTTATCCTCAGGAAAATATCTATCCCCATGACTTGAGATACCCCAGTTAGGACAAGAGGTCTTGAGAAAACAATGTTCAAGTGACATCACTACAAAATCCCCATAATGTGGAAGGCTCTTAGGTCACTGGCATCAAACTACAAAGAAAAATTTTCTTCATCTAGGCATTGTCAGAAAAACTTCCTTATATTAATGTCCTCATAGAGTCAATAATTTATGGCTAACTTTAAATAAAATGAGCCCCTTACCAAGGCCTAGATAGATGGCCATATATTTAACGAGTCAATTTCTATGGTGCCATAAAATTGTTTTATGAAGGTAGGGATGCTAGAGTGCCTCAATCGCTAAAACTCAAAAAACTAACACTGTGAAGTAAATGTTATAGAGTGCCCATGTTACCGTTGCAATTCCGTCACTTTATAATCCTCTCTTCCAATCTAACACACTCTGCAAAAGAAAGGGTCTTATAATAGTTTTTCACTAAAATATAGATTAAAGGATTAAATTATGACAAACCTAAAAAGCCATCTAAACGGCTTTTAATATTTTTAATAATAAGTGAATAAAGTGTTGTTGTAGATAATATAGTGCCTTCGTCCCTAAATACCTTACAGTCATAGCAAGGTGCTTCATAAAACACAACAAAAACTATTTCACTTGGTTAAATATTTATTAAACATTTGTTTAATGCTAAAAATAAACAGTGACTATATCCCTCATGAGTATTCAAATTTCTGGGGGGATATCATTTATGGTATTCTACAATAGCAGTATATCAACTATCGACATAAATTTTCTTTCACCTGAATGTTACAATAACCCTATTTTAGGTATTGATGAATTCATCTCATTTTAAATCCCCTTAGCTTCTTAGGCCAAAAATGAGAAAGGAGGAATAAAGCAACCCCAAAGTTGTGCTTTTAAATTACAAAATAGTATATAATGCCTTTTTATAATTAAAATATATTTTTGTGCATGGAAACAAAGTATGGAATAATACAAACAGTAAGCGAAGGGTGGTCATTCCTGGGTGAGGATTCTTGATTTTTTGGTTTTTTCCTTTTTCCTTATCCATATTTTCTATTTTTTCAATAACAAAATATGTAACTTATGTGATCTTGTAAAGTTACTTTCAAAATGTAAGATAGAAAAACCAAAAATGTGGTGCCCTTTTTCCTGCCAACCATAGGTACATAGCATCTGGGCCTTGGAGTTGAACTGGCATGAGGGGAGGGGAGTTAAATAAAACCACCCACCAAACACCTAACAGTGAGCCATTCAGCTAAACTTCCTGCGTTATCCCCAAACCTCCTTGCAGTCAGTGAGATTTTACAAAATTAACGGTGTTCTCTACTTGTCCTTCAAAGCAATGAAAGGACCACAATATTCCACTGGGCCTTGTGTCTTTACTTCTGGAGGTTCATTTTCCTGACAAGTCTGGTTTTCAGGAAAGATAATCTATATAAAAGCTCCAGCTCGGACACAGAAATAATGGTTCTCGTTCGTCAAGGAACCATAAAGGAACGAATCAATAACTTTCATAAGGTTATTTCAGAGTTCAATTCTTCACCCAAGTGTCCTTTCTCAGACAGCTTAGATAAATAATACCTTTTTCATTTGGTCTCATTTTAAAGTTCATGGGAAGCTCCTCCTCCAGCCCCAAATAAAAAGGAGCAGACGACACACTGTTAAGAAAAGATGAGTCCTTGGATTTACATCAAATTCTCCCCTTTCAGGAGGGAGCATACAAGTCAATGCCAAATAAAAGAGAAAATGGTGATCCACTTCCTGTTTGAGACCTATTTCAAAGGCTTGTTCCATACAATACCCCCTCATGGAGTTTGTTTTGCACATCAAGGGCCTAAGTAGTTTTGCATTTTGGCCTCCTGGAGTGATTAGCTTGTACCTGATCTCCTCCTGTTGTTGTCTTAAAATGATAAACCTGAAGGCATCAGCCATAAGAAGATCAACTTAGATACAGAAGCAACAGCATGAATCCCAGATGAAAAGATAGCTGCTATACATAACTGAAAATGTCTTTGTTCAGTTGTCTGACAAGAGACCCTGAACAGCGTGGCAAGTTAACATCATGTTCTGGTACATGTCTTCTTATAATAGTGCACTAACATAGATGGAGGCAGGGCAAAGAAAGGAGAGGGAACAAGCTACCGCCAAGGGCCAATACTTCTCCAGATCTGCCACACATTCAGTGTCTCACGGCCCCTCCCAGCACCCTGCGGACAAGGCATCACTACCCTATCTTATCAATGAGGGAATAGGGTGCGAAAAGGCTGAGTGAATTGTCCAGAGCACATCCACTAACGGGTGGATCCGGGATTCAAAACCATCCTTTTTCTTCTTTGCTACACTGTTATATAGCATCAGTAAGAATGAATGCTTTAGTGTATACATGTCAATCCCAATCTCCCAATTCATCACACCACCCCTACCCCCCGCCACTTTCCCCCCTTGGTGTCCATACGTTTGTTCTCTACCCACTAATATGTATAAAATGGATAATTAGTAAGAACCTGCTGTATAAAAAAAATAAATTTTAAAAAGAATGAATACTTTATTATATATATGTGCCTTATTTTATATATGTAGTGTGTGTATAGAGAGATAGATAGATAGACAGATAGATACTGTAGAGCAGTCTTACCATTTCAAGTCACTCTTACTTCCACTTTCTCACTTTAAGAGGCCAACAAGGTGCGGCACCCTAGGGAAGTGCTGCTAAATTTACAGAGGAAAGGACTGTGAGGTTAAGTGACTTACCTGCCTAACAGCCTCCCCAAGCCTTCAACAGCCCACTTCCACCCCTCTTAATCTAACTTCCACACATCCTCCAAGTCTCACTTGAAATATCACTTCCTCCGGGAGGCCTTCTCTGCCTCCGTGACTAAGTCAATATTTCCCTGCTCGTGTTCCCAAAGCTCCCCCTACTTCCAAAAACCCAGTCTATTCCTCCAAGTTCTATTTGGTACAGAAAAGACAAAGGAGAAAGAGAGCACCTTCTGGGTTCCAGATACTTTGGCACATTCACATCTTTCATATTTCTTCCTAAAATATTTTGAGATACATATTATCATATCCCCATTTTACAGATAAGGAAACCAAGGTTCTGACAGGTTAGGTGATATTCCCAAAGCTTGTAAGTGAGTGTACCTATATTGGAACCTATGGCCATTTGATTTTGAAACTTACACTTTCCCCACCACACCACCTCTGTACCCACAGCATTGGTCTATGGACACAAAGTTATACAGCACACTAGCTCAAGTAGCAATGCCAAATGCCAATATGGTAGAGTGTATAAACTTGGGTTCAAATACCGATTCAATTACTTCCTAGCTTTGGGAACTTAGACAAATCTTAGCTTTTCTGAGTCTCTATTTCCTAATATATAAACTAAGGGTAAGATAGGACCCAATGGGGTGACAGTGAAGGTGAAATAAACTAATGTACTTACTTAGCACAGTGACTGGTGCATAGAAAGCACTAAATAAATGTTAGCTATGACTTTGGTCACTTGCCACAATCTTAACCAGTTGACCACGGTATTTTCAGTGACAGAGGGAACAGTTGTAGCATTTAGAGCTTTAGAAAATCCCTCCAGCTTCCAAGATAAGGGGAAGTTAACTTTCCCACTGCTTAAATGTTTACAAAATATTCCACTATAGAGTGCTGTGGAAACTATACTCCTGGAGTAGTACACACACACACACACACACACACACACACACACACAAAAGGAACACTGCAAAATATAGAATAAGATTAAATACCCAGTGAATGTGCTCACATTCCAAATTCTGAAGCAATGGAAACACAGGCTTAGCTCTTCTATTTTTACACCCAGCTTTTCATTTGTTCTAACACAATCCTGTTACAGTGAAAGCCCAAACTAAGAGGACTCCAATGACAAAATAACCCTCATAAATGCCGGGAGATGTTAACCACAGAAAAAGTTCTAAAATGAATAAAAAGTCTTCCTCATATTTCCACTTTAAGTAGTCCAGATACTAGGGAGACTCTAGTACAGCTTAAGCTTGAAATTGCTTTTTTTTTTCCTCTAACAATTCAGCTCTCAAAGACTTCATTTCCTATTCCTAAGGCAAATGAAGAAAAAAAAATTAAACATTCAAAATGTTTGGACATGAAATTAAATTATAGCTATACCACTATCTCTCATATTAAAATTATTTATTTTCTTGTCTTCCTCCCCCAATAGATCATTATCATTTGTTCTATAATTAGTTGTTTACATCTATCTACCTCCCCAAGAGTAAGGACAATTTCTTTACATAGAGGTAGCTTTGTATTCCCATAGTAATGGAAACATGGCAGGCACTTATAATGATTTTGACTGACTTAATGAATGGATGGATGGGTGGATGGACAGATATTCCCAAATTTAAATAACTGCTGGCAATTTTGTGATGTAACTGCTGAAAGTCAAACACACAGACAACAACACTTCACTCTCCATGCTGCTCTTGCAGCTGCGGTAGCCATTTTCAGTACGCGCTGTTTGAGATCCAGCCTTCTAGACCTATGTCTCAGTCAAGACCTTTGCTCTAAAAAGGCCCGTCTATTTCTGCCTGAATGCGAGCCTTGTCTGCCTGATGCTCTTGTGTTCCAGCACGTCAAAGCTGTGTCATAGCATTGGAAGCTATGCAGCAAAACTTTCATCCCTAACTTTTTCCTCTAGCCAGCCTCTTGGCAGCTGACCTAGTTCAACTGACCACCCAGTAAATGGCTGGGAGTTGTACTGATGCTCACATTCAACTATATAAAGCCACATCCTACTATGTCTGTTGTCAGGCCCAGCAGAGGCCCTGAGTCAAAGGCAGCATCACTGGTGACCAGTCCTCACTATTTAATGTAAAGCAGACTCCTAAACAGGGACGATGCCACTCCAAGAGGCATTTAAAAATTTGCTCTGAAGAATGAAGGTTAGGATGCTACTGGCATTTAATAGACAAGGATCATAAATTCCAGATGTCATGTAATGAGCAAGACAATCCTGCACTAAGAAAAACTGTCCCACTTCCACATGACTTTCAAATGTCCCACAAAACATTCATGTCAATGAAAAATCTGTTTATAGTTATCTGATTATATATCTTAACTGTTCCTATCTGTTTTACACATAAACATAAAGAATTTATTGAGTGGTAATAACATACACTGAATTGTCCAGGAACTTAACTACCATGTAACTCAAAGAAAGATGGTACTTTATTTTGTGTAGAACTTTATGAAGATAACAGAAGACAATAAAAACATGTATTGCAGATTTTTAAAAAACTATGAATATTTCATCAGATACAATATCTACAAACATAATTAATTTGAAATTTAATTATGGACAGCTAACTTCTCCACAAAAAAAAAATGGTGAAAGTTAGAAGACAAATATTTAAAGTGAGAAACAAAAACAACCATCAACTTAGAATTCTATACCTAGCAAACATATCCTTCAACAATGAAAGTAAAATAAAGATGTTTTAAATTAATAAAACCTGTGAGAATTTGTCACCTACAAATTCAAACTAAAAATATATATATATACTAAGGGAAGTTCTTTAGGCAAAGAAAAAATGATTCTAGATGGAAACACAGTAATGTAGGAAGGAATTTTGAGTAATCAAAAGGTCAAATATGTGAGTAATCTAAATAAATAACTGTACAAAACAAAAATGCTAACATCTTGTGGGATTTAAAATATATGCAAGTTTAAAATGCCTAATAACAAAAATACATAAGATAGTAGAGGGATAGAGACTGTCATACAGAGTGAAGTAAGTCAGAAAGAGAAAAACAAATACCGTATGCTAACACATATATATGGAATCTAAAAAAGAAAAAAGAAAAAAAGAAAACGGTCAGAAGAACCTAGGGGCAACACGTGAATAAAGATGCAGACCTACTAGAGAATGGACTTGAGGATATGGGGAGGGGGAAGGGTAAGCTGGGACAAAGTGAGAGAGTGGCATGGACATATATACACTACCAAATGTAAAACAGAGAGCTAGTGGGAAGCAACCGCATAGCATAGGGAGATAAGCGGGGTGCTTTGTGACCACCTAGAGGGGTGGGACGGGGAGGGTGGGATGGAGGGAGATGCAAGAGGGAAGAGATATGGGACATATGTATATGTATAACTGATTCACTTTGTTATAAAGCAGAAACTGACACACCATTGTAAAGCAATTATACTCTAATAAAGATGTTAAAAAAAAAAGATAGTAGAGGGATAAATAAAGCTGAAGTGTTTCAAGGTTCTAGTATTAGTTGGGAAGAGATAACTAAAAGGATTACTACATATTGTAATCTCTAGGATAACCATTAAAGGATTAGTAAAAGCATGTATAACTAACAAGCTAATGGGAAATTAAGTACAAAAATGATTAGATTGATCCAAAAGACAAAAAGAAAAAACATAGAAAAATAGAACAGAAGTGACAAATAGAAAACAAATAGTAAGATGATACATATAAACCTTAAAATATCAGTGATTACACTGAACAAAAATGTTAAGAGATAAAGATGGTCAGACTGTTTAAAAACAGAGCAGTGGATACAATAGCACTGAGAGCCTTTATCATAAAATATCGACTGAATTTCTCAAAGTAAAACCCCAATATGTATATATGTATATTTGTATGTATTTATACCTCTGCCTCAGTCAAAATAGGATTTCAGAGACCAACTCCTTTAAGAATTCAATTCACCAAGAATTTATTGAGGATTTATCATTGTGCTATACAATATGGAAGATATCAAAAAATACAGCCCAAACCAGAGACAGAAGAATACAACTCAGTCCCTTATATTTGCCTATTTGCCCTTGAACTTGAAATACAGTTAAAGAAACAAGACTTCTGAAACAATTAGAGAGCAAAGCAAAAGACAAGAACTGGAAAAACAACCTAGTATAGAATAAGAGCACTGGACTGAGAGTCAGAACCTGCTTTTATCAAGCTGGGCACACGAGACAAGTCACTTGCGTGGGTCTCAGATCCTCTTCCATAAAATTCAGAGAGTAGACTGCATCATCCATAATCTAGAGATGGACTTTGGAGTCAAGCAAATCTGGGTTGGAATCTAGGTCCCTGCCTTAATAATTACAGAACCTTAAGCAAGATAATTATCCTGACTCAGCCTCAGTTTCCTTTTATGTAAAAAGAATTAACCTGATAAAACCTACCCGGGGGCTTCCCTGGTGGCGCAGTGGTTGAGAGTCCGCCTGCTGATGCAGGGGACACGGGTTCGTGTCCCGGTTCGGGAAGATCCCACATGCCGCGGAGCGGCTAGGCCCGTGAGCCGTGGCTGCTGAACCTGCGCGTCCGGAGCCTGTGCTCCGCAACGGGAGAGGCCACAACAGTGAGAGGCCCGCATACCACCAAAAAAAAAAACAAAAAAAACCTACCCGAGAGGATAAATCAGGTAAGACATTTGCATTTATTGGCACAGTGCCCCGAACTTACAGGGTAGAGCAGAGGCTTCCACTTCTCCAACCTCAGACCTTTCCTCTATCCAGACAGATCTCTCCATGACCTCTGTTACTCGGAAGGATCATCACTACACCCCTGTGCAGAATTTATAAAGTAGTCCATCAGCTGCTGGATGGTTTTCTCACGTGTGCATTTCATGACCATGTTCATCAATTTACCAACCACTCTTCATAACGTTTCAAAATACGATACCATAGGGATAATTGCTTTTTTAAAAAAATTAAACATACGACTTCCCAAAACCCTTTTAAAATGTCCAGTATACAAGTTATATGTCCATACAATACTGATAGCTATTTACTAAGCAACTATTTTTTTTTAATTTTTTTAATTAATTAATTTATTTATTTATGGCTGTGTTGGGTCTTCGTTTCTGTGCGAGGACTTTCTCCAGTTGCGGCGAGCGGGGGCCACTCCTCATCACGGTGCGCGGGCCTCTCACTATCGCGGCCTCTCTTGCTGCAGAACACAAGCTCCAGACACGCAGGCTCAGTAGCCGTGGCTTACGGGGCTAGTTGCTCCGCGGCATGTGGGATCTTCCCGGACCGGAGCTCGAACCCGTGTCCCCTGCATCGGCAGGCGGACTCTCAACCACTGCGCCACCAGGGAAGCCCCAACTAAGCAACTATTAACACATATATATAACATATGTGTATGTATATATACATAAATGTGTATATTATAGGTGCATGTGTGTATACGTACACCTATAAAATACATGCTACAGATCTGTGCAGAAGGGGAGAGGCAGCACGTGAAAGGAGGGCCTCGGAGTGTGGAGTTCCAGAGTTTGGAGGTGTCCGTGGTCCCCCACCTGTGCCTGGTAGGTGCCCTGGTTGCAAGAAGACACGAATTCCACATTCTCGTTGACTAACTTACCCAATGTCACAAAGTCATAAAGGGCAGAGTTGGGGTCCGAACCAAAGAGCACATTCTAGCCACAGTCTGTGTTCTTAACCACCGTGCATGCTGCCTTATATTTGGGATTAGGTGTAAAGTTTTAAAAGGATAAGAAAGTAACGTACCTTACTAAAAAGGACAATCGAAGCTTCCGGGAAGATGGCGGAAGAGTGAGACGTGGGGATCACCTTCCTCCCCACAGATACACCAGAAATACATCTACACGTGGAACAACTCCTACAGAACTCCTACTGAACGCTGGCAGAAGTTCTCAGACCTCCCAAAAGGCAAGAAACCCCCCACGTACCTGGGTAGGGCAAAAGAAAAAAGAATAAACAGAGACAAAAGAATAGGGACGGGACCTGCACCAGTGGGAGGGAGCTGTGAAGAAGAAATGTTTCCACACACTAGGAAGCCCTTTCACGGGCGAAGACTGATGGTGGCGGACGGGGCGAGCTACAGAGCCGCGGAGGAGAGCGCAGCAACAGGGGTGCGGAGGGCAAAGCTGAGAGATTCCCGCACAGAGGATCAGGGCCGACTGGCACTCACCAGCCCGAGAGGCTTGTCTGCTCACCCGCTGGAGAGGGCGGGACTGGGAGCTGAGGCTCGGGGTTCGGTCGGAGCGCAGGGAGAGGACTGGGGTTGGCGGCGTGAACACAGACTGCATGGGGTTAGTGCACCGCGGCTAGGGAGTCCGGGGAAAAGTCTGGACCTGTCGAAGAGGCAAGAGACTTATTCTTTCCTCTTTGTTTCCTGGTGCGGGAGGAGAGGGGGTTAAGAGTGTTGCTTAAAGGAGCTCCAGAGACGGGCGCGAGTCGCGGCTGTAAGCGCGGACCGCAGAGACGGGCATGAGACGCTAAGGCTGCTGCTGCCGCCACCAAGAAGACTGTGTGCGAGCACAGGTCACTCTCCACACCCCCCTTCCAGGGAGCCTGTGCAGCCCGCCACTGCCAGGGTCCCGGGATCCAGGGACAACTTCCCTGGGAGAACGCACGGCGCACCTCAGGCTGGTGCAACGTTACACAGGTCTTTGCAGCCGCAGGCCCGCCCCGCACTCCATACCCCTCCCTCCCCCCGGCCTGAGTGAGCCAGAGCCCCCGAATCAGCGGCTCCTTTAACCCAGTCCTGTCTGAGCGAAGAACAGATGCCCTCAGGGGACCTACACAAAGAGGCGGGGCCAAATCCAAAGCTGAGACCCTGGGAGCTGTGAGAATAAAGAAGAGCAAGGGAAATCTCTCCCAGCAGCCTCAGAAGCAGCGGATTAAAGCTCCACAATCAACTTGATGTACCCTGCATCTGTGGAATACATGAACAGACAACGAATAATCCCAAATTGAGGAGGTGGACTACCAGAGCAATATTTATGATTTTTTTCCCCTTTTCCTCTTTTTGTAATGTGTATCTGTATGCTTCTGTGTGAGATTTTTCTGTATAGCTTTGCTTCCACCATTTGTCCTAGGGTATTCTCCGTCCATTGTTTTGGTTTTTTTTAAATATTTTTTCTTTTTTTCTCTTAATAATTATTTTTTAATTTTAATAACTTTATTATATTGTATCTTACTTTATTTTATTTTACTCTATCTTCTTTCTTTCTTTTTTTCCTTCCTTCCCTCCTTCCTTCCTCCCTCCCTCCCTCCCTCTTTCCTGTCTTTCTTTCTTCTTCTACTAATTCTTTCTTTCTACTTTTTCTCCCTTTTATTCTGAGCCATGTGGATGAAAGGCTCTTGGTACTACAGCCAGGAGTCAGTCCTGTGCCTCTGAGGTGGGAGAGCCAACTTCAGGACACTGGTCCACAAGAGACCTCCCAGCTCCACATAATATCACACGGCGAAAATCTCCCAGAGACCTCCATCTCGACACCAGCACACAGCTTCACTGAACGACAAGCCAGCTACAGTGCTGGACATCCTATGTCAAACAACTAGCAAGACAGGAACACAACCCCATCCATTAGCAGAGAGGCTGCCTAAAATCATAATAAGTTCACAGACACCCCAAAACACACCACCAGACGTGGACCTGCCCACCAGAAAGACAAGATCCAGCCTCACCCACCAGAACACAGGCATTAGTCCCCTCCACCAGGAAGCCTACACAACCCACTGAACCAACTATAGCAACTGGGGACAGACACCAAAAACAACGGGAATTACAAACCTGCAGCCTGCAAAAAGGAGACCCCATACACAGTAAGATAAGCAAAATGAGAAGACAGAAAAACACATAGCAGATGAAGGAGCAAGATAAAAACCCACCAGACCTAACAAATGAAGAGGAAATAGCCAGTCTACCTGAAAAAGAATTCAGAATAACGATACTAAAGATGATCCAAAATCTTGGAAATAGAATAGAAAAAATGCAAGAAACATTTAACAGGGACCTAGAAGAACTAAAGATGAAACAAGCAACGATGAACAACACAATAAATGAAATTAAAAATATTCTAGATGGGATCAATAGCAGAATAACTGAGGCAGAAGAACAGATAAGTGACCTGGAAGATAAAATAGTGGAAATAACTACTGCAGAGCAGAATAAAGAAAAACGAATGAAAAGAACTGAGGACAGTCTCAGAGACCTCTGGGACAACATTAAACGCATCAACATTCGAATTATAGGGGTTCCAGAAGAAGAAGAGAAAAAGAAAGGGACTGAGAAAATATTTGAAGAGATTATAGTTGAAAACTTCCCTAATATGGGAAAGGAAATAGTTAATCAAGTCCAGGAAGCACAGAGAGTCCCATACAGGATAAATCCAAGGAGAAATATGCCAAGACACATTAAACTGTCAAAAATTAAATACAAAGAAAACATATTAAAAGCAGCAAGGGAAAAACAACAAATAACACACAAGGGAATCCCCATAAGGTTAACAGCTGATATTTCAGCAGAAACTCTGCAAGCCAGAAGGGACTGGCAGGACATATTTAAAGTGATGAAAGAGAAAAACCTGCAACCAAGATTATTCTACCCAGTAAGGATCTCATTCAAATTTGATGGAGAAATTAAAACCTTTACAGACAAGCAGAAGCTGAGAGAGTTTAGCACCACCAAACCAGCTCTACAACAACTGCTAAAGGAACTTCTCTAGGCAAGAAACACAAGAAAAGGAAAAGACCTACAATAACAAACCCGAAACAATTTAGAAAATGGGAGTAGGAACATACATATCGATAATTACCTTAAATGTAAATAGACTAAATGCTCCCACCAAAAGACACAGATTGGCTGAATGGATACAAAAACAACACCCATATATATGCTGTCTACAAGAGACCCACTTCAGACCTAGAGACACATACAGATTGAAAGTAAGGGGATGGAGAAAGATATTTCATGCAAATGGAAACCAAAAGAAAGCTGGAGTAGCAATTCTCATATCAGACAAAATAGACTTTAAAATAAAGACAATTAGAAGAGACAAAGAAGGACACTACATAACGATCAAGGGATCAATCCAAGAAGAAGATACAACAATTGTAAATATTTAGGCACCCAATATAGGAACACCTCAATACATAAGCCAAATACTAACAGCCATAAAAGGGGAAATCGACAGTAACACATTCATAGTAGGGGACTTTAATACCCCACTTTCACCAATGGACAGATCATCCAAAATAAAAATAAATAAGAAAACACAAGCTTTAAATGATACATTAAACAAGATGGACTTAATTGATATTTATAGGACATTCCATCCAAAAACAACAGAATACACATTTTTCTCAAGTGCTCATGGAACATTCTCCAGGATAGATCATATCTTGGGTCACAAATCAAGCCTCAGTAAATTTAAGAAAATTGAAATTGTATCAAGTATCTTTTCCGACCACAATGCTATAAGACTAGATATCAATTACAGGAAAAGATCTCTAAAAAATACAAACACATGGAAGCTAAACAATACACTACTTAATAACGAAGTGATCACTGAAGAAATCAAAGAGGAAAGCAAAAAATACCTAGAAACAAATGACAATGGAGACACGACGACCCAAAACCTATGGGATGCAGCAAAAGCAGTTGTAAAAGGGAAATTTATAGCAATACAATCCTACCTTAAGAAACAGGAAATATCTCGAATAAAAAACCTAACATTGCACCTAAAGCAATTAGAGAAAGAACAAAAAAACCCCAAAGTTAGCAGGAGGAAGGAAATCATAAAAATCAGATCAGAAATAAATGAAAAAGAAATGAAGGAAATGATAGCAAAGATCAATAAAACGAAAAGTTGGTTCTTTGAGAAGATAAACAAAATTGATAAACCATTAGCCAGATTCATCAAGAGAAAAAGGGAGAAGACTCAAACCAATAGATTTAGAAATGAAAAAGGAGACGTAACAACTGACACTGCAGAAATACAAAAGATCATGAGAGATTACTAGAAGCAACTCTATGCCAATAAAATGGACAACCTGGAAGAAATGGACAAATTCTTAGAAATGCACAACCTGCCAATACTGAATCAGGAAGAAATAGAAAATATGAACAGACAATCACAAGCACTGAAACTGAAACTGTGATTAAAAATTTTCAGCAAACAAAAGGCCAGGATCAGATGGCTTCACAGGCGAATTGTATCAAACATTTAGAGAAGAGCTAACACCTATCCTTCTCAAACTCTTCCAAAATATAGCAGAGGGAGGAACACTCCCAAACTCATTCTACGAGGCCACCATCACCCTGATACCAAAACCAGACAAGGATGTCACAAAGAAAGAAAACTACAGGCCATTATCACTGATGAACATAGATGCAAAAATCCTCAACAAAATACTAGCAAACAGAATCTAACAGCACATTAAACGGATCATACACCATGATCAAGTGGGGTTTATTCCAGGAAAGCAAGGATTCTTCAATATACGCAAATCAATCAATGTGATAAACCATATTAACAAATTGAAGGAGAAAAACCATATGATCATCTCAACAGATGCAGAAAAAGCTTTTGACAAAATTCAACACCCATTTATGATAAAAACCCTGCAGAAAGTAGGCATAGAGGGAACTTTCCTCAACATAATAAAGGCCATATATGACAAACACACAGCCAACATCATCCTCAATGGTGAAAAACGGAAAGCATTTCCACTATGATCAGGAACAAGACAAGGTTGCCCACTCTCACCACTCTTATTCAACATAGTTTTGGAAGTTTTAGCCACAGCAATCAGAGAAGAAAAGGAAATAAAAGGAATCCAAATCAGAAAAGAAGAAGTAAAGCTGTCACTGTTTGCAGATGACATGATACTATACATAGAGAATCCTAAAGATGCTACGAGAAAACTACTAGAGCTAATCAATGAATTTGGTAAAGTAGCAGGATAAGAAATTAATGCACAGAAATCTCTGGCACTCCTATACACTAAGGATGAAAAATCTGAAAGTGAAATCAAGAAAACACTCCCATTTACCACTGCAACAAAAAGAATAAAATATCTAGGAATAAACCTACCTAAGGAGACAAAAGACCTGTATGCAGAAAACTATAAGACACTGATGAAAGAAATTAAAGATGATACAAATAGATGGAGAGATATACCATGTTCTTGGATTGGAGGAATCAACACTGTGATAATGACTCTACTACCCAAAGCAATCTACAGATTCAATGCAATCCCTATCAAACTACCACTGGCATTTTTCACAGAACTAGAACAAAAAATTTCACAATTTGTATGGAAACACAAAAGACCCCGAATAGCCAAAGCAATCTTGAGAATGAAAAACGGAGCTGGAGGAATCAGGCTCCCTGACTCAGACTATAACTACAAAGCTACAGTAATCAAGACAGTATGGTACTGGCACAAAAACAGAAAGATAGATCAATGGAGCAGGAGAGAAAGCCCAGAGATAAACCCACGCACATATGGTCACCTTATCTTTGATAAAGCAGGCAGGAATGTACAGTGGAAAAAGGACAGCCTGTTCAATAAGTGGTGCTGGGAAAACTGGACAGGTACATGTAAAAGTATGAGATTAGATCACTCCCTAACACCATACACAAAAATAAGCTCAAAATGGATTAAAGCCCTAAATGTAAGGCTAGAAACTATCAAACTCTTAGAGGAAAACATAGGCAGAACACTCTATGACATAAATCACAGCAAGATCCTTTTTGACCCACCTCCCAGACAAATGGAAATAAAAACAAAAATAAACAAATGGGACCTAATGAAACTTCAAAGCTTTTGCACAGCAAAGGAAACCATAAACAAGACCGAAAGACAACCCTCAGAATGGGAGAAAATATTTGCAAATGAAGCAACTGACAAAGGATTAATCTCCAAAATTTACAAGCAGCTCATGCAGCTCAACATCAAAAAAACAAACAACCCAATCCAAAAATGGGCAGAAGACCTAAATAGACATTTCTCCAAAGAAGATATACAGACTGCCAACAGACACATGAAAGAATGCTCAACATCATTAATCATTAGAGAAATGCAACTCAAAACTATAATGAGATATCATCTCACACCAGTCAGAATGGCCATCATCAAGAAATGTAGAAAGAATAAATGCTGGAGAGGGTGTGGAGAAAAGGGAACCCTCTTGCACTGTTGGTGGGAATGTAAATTGATACAGCCACTGTGGAGAACAGTATGGAGGTTCCTTAAAAAACTAAAAATAGAACTACCATATGACCCAGCAATCCCACTACTGGGCATATACCCTGAGAAAACCATAATTCAAAAAGAGTCATGTACCAAAATGTTCATTGCAGCTCTATTTACAATAGCCCGGAGATGGAAACAACCTATGTGTCCATCATCGGATGAGTGGACAAAGAAGATGTGGCTCATATATACAATGGACTATTACTGAGCCATAAAAAGAAATGAAATTGAGCTATTTGTAATGAGGTGGATAGACCTAGAGTCTGTCATACAGAGTGAAGTAAGTCAGAAAGATAGAGACAAATACCGTATGCTAACACATATATATGGAATTTAAGAAAAAAAAATGTCATGAAGAACCTAGGGATAAGATGAATAAAGACACAGACCTACTAGAGAATGGACTTGAGGATATGGGGAGGGGGAAGGGTAAGCTGTGACAAAGTGAGAGAGAGGCATGGACTACACTACCAAACGTAAGGTAGATATCTAGTGGGAAGCAGCCGCATAGCACAGGGAGATCAGCTCAGTGCTTTGTGACCACCTGGAGTGGTGGGATAGGGAGGGTGGGAGGGAGGGAGACGCAAGAGGGAAGAGATATGGGAACATATGTATATGTATAACTGATTCACTTTGTTATAAAGCAGAAACTAACACACCATTGTAAAGCAGTTATACTCCAATAAAGAGGTAAAAAAAAATACATGCTACATATGTATTACCTATGTGTGTATATATATGTATTTATTTGTAACATTTAATCCCCACCAAAAAAATCCTATAAATTAGTTATTATTGCTCCGGTTCTACAAATAAGAAATGTCTAAAAAACCCAGAAAGTTAAAGAAATTATTTGATCAGTTATTGTAGAACTGGTGAAACCAGGATTTGAAGCCCAGACTGCTTGGTGTCAAGAACCATGCTCTTTCAACTGAAAAATGATAGTTCTGATGAGAACAGCTCTCAATAGGTTTAAGCATAACCGATCAAGGGGCCTAACTGACTTTGGCTGCTGTTGCCACCTCCCACCCCATCACATTGCAGCTGGCAAGGATTTCAGGGAGGGAGGGCATCAGGGACCAACAAGGGCAGCTAGCCCTCCCTCAGCAATCTCACTGTCAACATCTTACAGAGGACCGTAAGCTTCTAAGGAAACAAAACCAGTTTCCCCTCTGGAAATGTTTGAGGAAGCTTTCTATAAAGCCACATGGCATAATAAAATAATAATGATATAGCTATAAAACTGTGCTAGATAACACTGGTCAAATCAACTTTCTGAATCTTGGCAAATGAGAAGAGTTTAATAATTACTTAGCTGCTATTTCCATTTCCCAGTTTCATAGTGGAAATGTTCTTCTAAATTTCTAAATCAGAGACAGTAAACAGGTGTTATCACTTACACCACCTCTGGAAAGAGTGATTTGAAATGCTGTGTTGAGGAGGGTCCTGAAGCTCTGTCCAGGTAGGTTAAATGAGAAAGATTACTATTGTCTGCCACACGCTCAGGGTTAAGTTATGGGAAGGAGTAGAAGTTACCTGTGCCTTATGTTCCCAGATGCTAAAGCCAACATAATCTACCCTAAAATATTGTTCACCACTGTTACTTGATCCATGAATTAAAGTGGGAAAGAAAAGCAAAAGAAAAGAAAAGAAAACTGGCTGGGTGAAAACCCCTGAGATGATCAACTTTAATGATGAACGAATCAACTACAGTATACTTTTCTTATTTTTCCATTAAGCTATTCAACTTTTTCCCGACATGTAAACCTTTCCTTACTCATAACTAGTTTACAAAATAGGCTTCTGTTCTGCCTCAGCTACTGTTCGCAAGAACACCCTGGCACAGGCCATAGCTGGCATATGAGGTTAACATCTTCACCTCTGAGAACACGGATCCTACTCCCATTCCAAACCAAGAGGAAATTAACTGCCAATTCTGATGGGAATGACATATTGACTAAGTACTTAGACCAAGCAATCTACTCCAGCAGTCAGCAAAATACACAGTGGTTGTATTCTCTAACAACACAAGAATGCTTGATTAGAATTGCTTCAAGCCTCACTGTTTGCCAGGCAGCCACTGAAAAGAAGCAGGTATCAGGTGTCTCCAAGGAAGACCCTCCCAGGGTTCACTGTTAAATCCAGAGGCAGAACCCAGAGCAATTACACTCCTGGTACAATTACCAGCATCACCCACTCCCTGCCAAGTGAGGAGACGTGGCAGCTGCATAATATAGCTTTCATTTTACATTTCCACTCCAATTAGCTGACAGTACTCGTCAATTGGCTGAAGAAAACAAAATGCAAGGGAAGCTGAAAGCCCTCTATGTGAGTTACAGAGCTGTGCCTTCAAGAACAATGAGACGAAAGGGACTGAAAAGAGAAGTAGGGGACCCACCGCAACAAAAGGGCAGGCTGCAGGCAACCCATAGGTGGGATGTATGGTTTAAATGGTGCACCAGAGATATTTAAGCTTAACACCCGTCCCAACTACTGTTTGTTTGACTAACGGCAAGAGAATTAAATTGCCGCCCCTGTAAGGTCTGGCTGGGACTTATTAACATCATACAGCACAGTCATGCAACTTCTAGCCTCCCTCATCCTGCCACACAGTCAACATTTACAGAGAAGTTACTGAACTGAGTGCACAGTCCCGCTAGTGCTTAGGAGCTGTTAAAGCAATAGACAATGAGTTGCCGGGGGGCACCCAGTCTTGTCAGTAATGCAATGAAATGCACACAGGAAACAAGGAGACCATACAGTGGACAGTGGGGAGGAGGCATGGTTGCAGTAATGTTGAATAACTAAGTCCTTAGAATCTGCAGACCAGCGCCAGAATCCTAGGTGAATCCCACAGAGGGGTTCTAATAGATTCCACTGGAGTCCTCACAGGTTCCGGCTGGGTAACTCCAAGAACTCTTCCAGAGCTGAGCAGAATCAACCAGTGCCTTAGGGCCAGTAACAGTCTACAGTGAACCTGGGCAAGGTTCCACGGTGCTGCCCTGCTCTCCTAGATTCTTCCAGAGCTTACGGGAGGCCAGTGACAGCCCTGTAGACAGCCTGGGAAATTCTGTCTGGTTGCACTGTGGATGAGCCTGAGATTTCCAGCACCCCTGGGGGAATGATTCCATCAAAGACAGAGCATACATTATAATTTGTTTCCTGGGTTTCATCCAAAATATACAATTTCAGCCTTTATCCATTTTTGGCCCTGGGATTGACATTTAATACAGGGTGGAGGGGTTCTGTGATCTTGTTCCAAAGCTGAGTGTCAAATGTAGGAAAGAGGAAGCTTCCATTCTGCAGATCAGAGGTTGCTACCTTCTTCTTGGTGGCCTCATGACTCTGTAGAACCTCATGTCCATGAACCGTGTTGCTCAATGCACACCGGGTGGTTCGACCTGGACCCCATTCTAAACGTGGGAAGATGGTCAGCCATGCATTTCAAAGAATGAATTGGGAAGGATGGAATCTCTGTAGAAACAGCATTTGGGGAATGAGAGTACTTTCCAAAGCACAGCAAAATATTTAGTGAGAGCTAACAGACAACTCTCACAAATGGAATAAATAGCATTCTATCGAGCTACTCTGAATAAGAAAGACAGAACATAGGCAATTTTTTTTAAAGTTTCTAATACATATGCAAAAATACTCTCAGGTAATTTTACTTAAACTATCAGTTAATCAGCCCAGAAATTGCATACTATCATGTTAACTCTGTGTACATACAGGGATTTGTTACAGAGAAGGGGGAAAAAATCTTAAAATGCTACCAGAGACCACCAAAGGAATTTGGTATTTTTAATCTTTATAATAAATTCTATATTCCCACTTTTTTAGTTAGAAAAAAAAAGATAGTTGGTCACCTATAACTTTTTTATAATAAACGTTATTTTCTTTTAAAAGAAAAAAAAAATGCTACTAGAGAAACTGAGTCCCCCTAAAACCAAGTTCCCCTGCTGAGTCTGTGATTAACCTCTGTAGCCAAACTTTATTCTCTTTCTTGTCCCGCCTGTGTTGCCCTCAGAATTGAGAAGTACCAAAGAAAAGTGGGGATTGAAACTGAACAGGATGCTCCCGAGAACAAAAGCTCCTCCAAGTCCTCTGTTTCTTGTTTCTAGAAAACAGACTTTGGTCTCCTAATCCTTCCCTGAGCTCCAAAGAGCAAACTTAACAGTTACTAATTAGGAAAGTGAGGGAATGCAGAAACAGAGGAAAAGCAGTCAAGAAACAATAATTCAGTGATAAAACAGGGTCCTAGTTTCTCCTCAAGGGATATACATAACAATCTGACACACATATTTGAGTTGTTCTGCAAGAACTAAGACCCCCCATCCAGGTGGAGGATGGTGACTACATGCTGAAACGAGCACACTGACCCCAGACTAGCTGGAACCAGAAGGCTGATGATTAAGATTCCCAAAACATCACCCTGTTAGCTCACCACCAACCAATCAGAAGAAAGTCATGCCCCCAGCAACCCTCACCCTAAATGTTGCCTTTAAAAACTCTTCCCTGAAAGCCATTGGTGAGTTCAGGTCTTTGGAGCGTGAGCTGCCTGTTCTTGCTTGGCGCCCTGCAAATTAACACTGTACTTTCCTTTACCACAACCAGTGCCAGTAGATTGGCTTTGCTGCGAGATGGGCAAGCAGATCCAAGTTTGGTTCAGTAACACTAGTATTCTTGAAATTTCTGAATAGTTTGCACACTGACAAGTTGAGGTGAGCTCCTACATAAAATGGATGGAAAAGAGGGAGCAGGCAAACTCTGTGGATGCACTAATCTCATACCTTCAGGTTAGACGATTACTGTTGGAACTGGCTCTGATATATTATTGCTTTACTCTTCCCTTAGTACAATTAGACTCCACCAAACATGAGAAATGTGCTTCAAAAGGTTCTCCATTTGGCTCCTGAAAAAATACCTTTCCACAACACAGAAAAATCACCACTACACTTAAGAATAGGATCATAGCTATATACATAGTAAATAGCATGTTTTTTGAGAACTTACCTCAACTTAGACTTCTGTGGGCCATTTGGTATCTCTCCTAACTCCTCAATTCAACTTTGTCAATGGAGCAGAGAAATAGCATAGACAATACGTAAGTGAATCAGCAGGCTGTGTTCCAATAAAACTTTACTTATGAGGACAGACATATCGTTTTGGTGAAATACTTTTCTTCTGATTTTTCGACCATTTAAAAATGTAACATCCAGACATAGACTGGATTTGTCCTGCAAGCTATAGCTGGCCAACACTTGATCTACTGCATAAAATTTGAGAGAGAGAGAGAGAGAGAGAGAGGGAAAGAATGGATCAACGAAATGGGCTGTTTGTATGATTCCAGAGGTATAAGTGAGGAAAGATGTTCAGGGTTCTATAGTAAAATAGCACCTTCTGGTCAATTTGGAGTTGATAACATGACAAGAATCTTCAAAGAGTTAATCATCTACTCCAACTCACATCACTCCTGTCCCTCCACTCTTGAGCCTGCTGATAAAATTCTAGCCACTGTTCCTGTCCTTGAGCTGTACTAGAAGATATGGGACAAGCAAGATTGTCATGCCTGCCATTAGGGAGAATGATGGGCCATCATTACCTGTTTCCATACTGAAAAGGAAAGTATCAGTGCTTGGATACCTGCCTATCACAAAGCAAAGCAACTCATTTTCTTCACAGAAAACAAAAGGAACTAACTTCTGTCAATGGAAAGAGCCCATCATGAAATTTATCATCTATGGAGCGGCAGCAAAAATAAGCCCAACAAAATGTTAAGTTACAAGTGTGTAGCAGTAAACCAATTACTTATCCTGACATCTCAAGTAAACTCTGGAGAAAGCTCAACCTCTCTACAAAGTTTCTTATTGTTCCTCACGGATGAAACAGATATTTCATACAAAACTATTTTAAAGTCAACACATTATTTAGATGCTTAATTAATTTGACCTGGCAGGTGGCTCCTTTAAAAGCTTTTTTAAAGTACATTTTTGCTTAGTACTTTCTATTATTCATCCTGGAAACTGGCTGATATCAACATTACCCATGATCAATTGTTGCTATGTCTCAAAGAAACAGCAATTAGGAAATATATTATTTGTTGTTCTACTTCCACTATTTATAAGCAGATAACAAATTTTTTGCTTGTTTAAAAAAGTTTCAGTGTTCTGATTTTCTCAGACAATGGCTCTATGGTGTGAAGTAAAACATACTCATGAAATTTCGAAAAGAATTCATTTGCTAATAGACAAAAATGGTCTTAAATGAGGTAGAACTTCATTCTTAAACAAATAATTCACTCTGATAATAGATGTATAAATAGGGCCACAATTCACAGATATGTTAATTGTTCTTCCCTAATAAGAACGTTAAATAGCATTTGGTTTATAGCATGAAAAAAACTGAAATCATCTTCAAGATGAGGAAGAGAAAAATCAGCAAAAGAATGCAATTACCAGACAAGTACCTCCCGAATTATATCTGGAGCTGAAATCAGGTATCTGGGAAAAAAATGAATCCTGAAATTGACAATGTTTCCTCCACTGGGATAGAAAGGAATGTGTCTTTTGTAATTCACAAGTTCTATTTTGTGAACTGAAAGGATAAAGAATTCATTTTAATGACCATTTCCTAAGAAATTTCACATTTTATATTTGGAAAATCACACAGAGAGAAGGCAGAGTTCAGGATATGTTGAGGCAACCATCCTACATGTATCACCTTCTCTTCAATCCCAAGAGCCAGCTGGCTTCCCAGCCCTTCCCACAGGAAGAGGGTAGCAAGTGGGTTGCTCTGGGCTTGACAGGGTTCGGGACCATCATTTGTTTCAAGATCTCTAGGAAGACTGGTTTGATTGATTCTGAGGCTAACTTTCTATAATTTCAAGAGCAAGGTTAAAATAATGGTGGGTCCAAAATTTCTATGGAGTAATTCTCTTCGATCTGTCCTTGTACAAGATCCGAGAGTTAAGTCAGAACCCAGGTTTCAACCAGGTATCATAGGACAAACAACGTGCACTTGGCTGCCAGTCCCCGCATTATCTCCTTGATATCCGTCCTGAAACTGCCCAGCCCTGGTTTGGTGCTGCTCTATTCAGGTAATGAACTGTGCTACATTAGGGAAAATGATAGTCTACGCTTCTCCAATCAGAACAGGTTCAACAAATCCTAGCACGTGGAAGCATATTTCCAGATATACTCAAAAATTACCACCCTCTATGAACAGAAAGTAAGTTTTAGGGCAGTGTAGTGTGCTGTATTTTAAATATAGATCTTTCTAGGACTGTTCCCTTCTCCTTGTGTGTATTCTCCAAAATAAAGTTTCCTAAGAGTCAAATGGAAGTGACCTTGATGGACAGAATTATCATATTTCATTCAGTGAAATATTAACATAAAGACTTACAACAATTTTTGTTTTGATATATGTGTTTAAGAGAGAGAGAGAAAGAGATCTTTTAGGTTCGTGAGAGGATAGGAGCTTGCTATAGCTCCTGTCCGGTGAACTAATGCTGAGAATCTTACCCGTACCAGGTAAAATTACTCATAAAAACAGCAGTGACAACAGCTGCGATAGATTAGGCAGACCTTGACGAATTGTCTTCACAGGCAACAAAATAAACATAGGGACAAGCAGACTAAACTCTAGAGATGAGGAAGGCAATCTCTTATCTCCAAACTGAATCTTCAGTCTGTCCACATCCCCCTGGCTCCACCACCACCTCTGGTCCAGGCCACCCACATCTCTCACTGTGGCTCTAGTAGCCCAAGGCAGCTTACTATTCTTCCAGACAAACTGCTCAGCAAATTAAAAAAATGCAGATTAGCTCATACCACTCTCAAGTTTAAATATGTCAATGGATTCTCACTGCTTTAAACAAACATCCAAATTCCTTACCATGGCTTCCAGGCCGCTAACGTTGCTTAGGCCTCACCCCTCTCTGCTCCCCTCTCCAGCCTAGTCCTCTCAGCCTTCCATGGGCTCCTTAAAAACGCTCTCCTGTGGCCTGAGTTTCCTTTCCCTGCACACTCTCCTAAGGTTTCACCTCCTCGCCTGTGTCCTCCCTGACTGCCCTCTCCAATGCAGGCCCCTATTATTCTTCCTGTTTCTCTTCATGGCACAAAAAACTGGAAATCACTCTGTTTACATCTGTTTCACTCCCTAGAAGGTAAAACCCTGACAGCTAGACCATGCCTGCTTTGTTTACTGATGAACCCCCAGTACTGAGAACTGATGAACCCCCAGTACTGAGAACTGTCGATATTTATGGAGTGAGAGAATATTGACTTAATTTAAAACGGAACGTGGGCCAGATGTTTGAAAGGGAAGTATTCTGGGACGTATCTAGACAGGCCTGGGGTCCCAAACATTTTATATGGAAAATAACCTTGTGTTTTCTCTTCAATTTAATTTTACTATATTCATTCATTCATTCACTCATTCTTTTAACAAATATCTACACTATGTCCCAAGCACCGTGCCAAGTGGTGGGCACACCAGGTCAAGGAGAGAAACTGCCCAGGATTTGAAAGAAATGATGATGTGGATCACAGGTCCTGCCATAACTGCAGGGAAGGAGAATACTCAACCAATGGGGGACACCAAAGATACAAGGAAACAACAAGTTCCAGAATAGGAAAAGAACTTTTCACCTTAAAAGAACATTTTACACACACCCACGTTTATAGCAGCACTATTCACAATAGCCCCAATGTAGAAGCAACCTAAGTGTCCATCAATAGATGAATGGATAAACAAAATGTGGTTGTATACATACAATGGAGTATTATTCAGCCTTAAAAAAGGAAGGCAATTCTGACACATGCAGCAACAAGTATGAACCTGAAAACACTGTGTCAAGTGAAATAAGTCAGTCACAAAAGACAAATAGTATGTGATTCCACTTATATGAGATACCTAGAGTAGTCAGATTTCATAGAGGTAGATTGGTGGCTGCCAGAACTGGGGGGATAACGAATGGGGAATTATTGTTTAATTGGTACAGAGTTTCAGATGAAAAGTTGTGGATTGGTTGCACAAGATGAATATACTCAATACTACTCAGCTGTACACTTAAAAATAGTTAAGATGGTAAATTTAATATTATGTGTATTTTACCACAAGTAAAAAAAAAAAAAAAATTTATAGACCAGGGTGAAGTTAAACAGCATGACTGAGGGGACTTCCCTGGTGGTCCAGTGGGTAAGACTCTCCCCTCCCAATGCAGGGGGCTTGGGTTTGATCCTTGGTCGGGGGACTAGATCCCACATGCCACAACTAAGAGTTAGCATGTCACAACTAAGACCTGGCGCAGCCTAAATAAAAAAAAAATATTTAATAAAATAAATAAACAGCATGGCTAAGATAGCCATCAGGTGTGCTCCAACCTCAGTTCTTTCTCCACCTACCTTGATGCCCAATATCCAGAAAGGCAGGTTTACAAACTGGTTAGTGATTGAGTGCTTTGGAGAAAGGGGCAAAAAAGGACACCTCTGGCACGGTCGTTAATCTCAGGGAACACAGACTTTGTTCCTAGATCATAACAGCTGAGAGGACAGCAAAATAGGCTGTCTCTTTGTCCCCTAATTCTGTGACGAGGGTCCCTCAGCTAGTTCATTCAAGGCTGTCAGATGTGACTGGCTAGGAATGTGGTGTGAGGGCAAACAAATTAAAATAAGTGGCAAGCAAATGCCAGGTAAGGGCTCCCCGAGCCACTTGCACACAGCACATGCTGCTTCTTATGGTTATGAATGAGTGCAGTAATTGGTCTTAGCACAAGCAACTTACTGGCTTGAGGATAATTTCTGCTGTAAAATCAAAAACACTTTTCACAGGCAGCCCTCAAGGAAGTCTGAGAGGTATCCATGAAGGGTGCTGCTCTTATCAAGATGTCTGTGGGATATTCAGACACAATGAATGATTTGCTTTCAAATTCTCCAGCAAAAAATAAAAAATGAGGAAGGCAGATGAAACAAGACTGGCAAAATATTCATAATTCTTGAAGCTAGATGAAGGTAACATGGCGTTTGTTCTATTATTCTCGCTACTTTTCTATTTACTTGAAAATTTCTGTAATAAAAATTTATTTTTTAAATGTGCACGTGGCAGAACAATTTATGACAGGCTTGTGGATCACTTCAAGACAGACACAGAATTTAGATGATTCCTCACCCATCAGGATGCTGTAAAATTAAGCTGTAACATTTATTACTAATAGAATGTTAGGTGCCTTTGCCCACATGAGTCGTAGAACACAGTGCATAAGCTGGGAAAGGGAGCAAGAAGTAAGAAAAGAGCCTTTGTCTTTTTAGCTTCCACCTTCTGCAGCTACATTAAGCCATTCTATTGGGGGAGCCATGGCAGTGAACTCAGCTGCCCCCACCAAAGTAGATAGCCAGCTACTTGCCTGAAGATGCAGAGACTTTTTGTCTCGTGTTCCAGCTCCATTCTAAATCCAGTGACAACCATAACTAATGAACCCAACACCTATGAAGGCTATCTGTGCAGATTTAATTCCCAACAATTACAGGCATGAGTGTTTCTAACTTGAAAAAGCACCCCACTCTATGGATGATTCACTTTCGACCTTGGGAGGTCACAGAGGTGATGACTAATGAAAACTGAACAAAAGTGGTAAAAGGAAATGTTCCCCTGGCCAAGAACAATGCTCAACAAGTACTTCTTGAGTTAATAAATTAAATAAAATGTTATTTAAAGCCATTTGGGGCAACTGTGTACTGACTTCTTCCTCTCTATGGTTCTCTTATTTGATAAAGAAAACAGTTAAAAATTTACCCTTTAAAAGGTCGTGTTCCTCCAGCAATTATACATACATCTGTTATATGCTTTGATAATATGTATCCTGATTATAAAATCTCTACGTGCTTACTCCAGAAAACTTGGGAAATAAGACACACACACACAAAAGAGATTCAAAATAACCTCCTTCATCATTTTGGTTTCCCTCATGGTGCCTTACCTCTGCAAGACAAAAGAAGTAATGTCTCAAGGGGAGATGCTGGTCAAAGGATACAAACTTTCAGTTATGAGTAAGTTCTCGGGATCTAATGTACAGCATGGTGACTGTAGTTATCAGTACCGTATTGTATACTTGAAATTTGCTAAAAGAGGACATCCTAAGCATTCCCGCTACATAAACACAAGAAATTGGTAACTATGTGACGTGTTGAATGTGTTCATTAACTTGACTGTGGTAATCACTTCACAATGTATATGTATATCAAATCATCACATTTTACACTTTAAATATGTACAATTTTATCTGTCAACTGAACCTCAATAAAGTTGGGAGGAAAAAAGACTGTCCCACGCTCTTTTGCAGCTGGGTGTGTTCATGCAACCATGTTTAAGCCGATGACAGGTCAATGGAATAATATGTATAACCTAAGGGTCATGTCCAAGTGGAAAGAACTTGGAGAGAAGATGGAAGGAAGAGAAGCATGTCCCCCTTCTGACCTTTCCCTGGGGATACAGATGTGTGGGTAAGTCTTCGTGACCATACAACACTTGGGGGACAATAGATCAATGCACTAGAAAAAGCCTGGGTCCCCCCAAACTGAAGCCACATGCTAGTCCCTGTAGGCTACTCAGACATCCCCTTTCAGGATGGAAGCTCTCATTTCTCAGCTGCCAGAAGTGCTGACTGAAAATTGCCTTTGGCTGAAGGGAGCTGCCTCCCATAATATTATTCCCCTGCCATGGGTAGCCTGCATTCAGTGACTGGTCCATAAGGAGGTACAAACCCTGGCCTCCTTGCCTAGATGCATGACCAAGTCTGAAGAGCCGTCCCAACTCCAGAGCTCCCCGTGCAATCAGCTGAGGTCTCTGCTGGTGACCGTGTCACAGGGCAACTTCTCCCTGTGCTCATTTTGGCTTCCTTCACACTCACAGGTGTTTTTCCCAAGAGCACTCCCCAACACAACACCTGCACACCAAGTTCCACCCCAGAATCTACTTCTCAGGGAACCCAACCTTAGTCAATAAGCCACTGTTATTTGCTCTGTCAGTGCAAGTAGGATCTATATTTCAACTAACTCAAGTACCTATTATGTGCTGAGCTCAGAGCTAGCAATCCTAAGCTAAGACATCACACCTCTGAGCTCAGGAGCATGTAAAATGTGGTGCAATGAACAGCATTGCAAATAGGGAGAAAATAAGTACAGCTTCAGAGAGCTGACTAGCCCTGGTCTTATAAATATCACCAGGTTGCCCCACACCACTTTCAAGGAAGAAAAAAATCAGTCTTGTTCCCAGTATCAACATCCTTGCACTCTCATCCCCTAGTTTCCTTAGGACGGACCTCTAATTCCTTTCTTTAGACGACCTGTTCAGACTTCCTTCCTTGAATGACCAGCCTCACCCTTTCTCAAGCTCCTCTGATGAAAGCTCGCTCTTGGTTTAGCAAAAGAGCCCACAGGCATAGCCCACAGCTCCAGGTTAGAGGCACAACCTCAGGCCTAGAGGAAGGGACGTAAGCACAAGGGCACTGATAGTGAGAGGAAGGTTCTTCACAGAGAAGGTCACATTTAGTCAAGACTTGAAGGACGGATAAGAATTTGAGAAGGTGACAATTTTCAAATTTTACGTACTTAGCCAATATTCACTGCAGAATTATTCACAACAGCCAAAATGTGGAACAACCCAAGTGTCCATCAACAGATGAATGGATAAACAAAATACGGTATATCCATGCAATGGGATATCATTTAGCCATAAAAAGAAATGAGGTTCTGATACATGCTACAACATGGAGGAACTCTGAAGACATTATGCTTAGTCAAATTAGCCAGACACAAAAGACAAACATTGTATGACTCCACTTATATAAAATATCTACAAAAGGAAAATTCACAGAGACAGCAGATTAGAGGTTACCAGGCACTGGGGGAGGGGAGACTGGGGAGTGACTGCTTAATGGTTATAGAGGTTCTGTTTGGGGTGATGAAAAGTTTTGGAGGGTTTCCCTGGTGGCGCAGTGGTTGAGAGTCCGTCTGCCGATGCAGGGGACACGGGTTCGTGCCCTGGTCCGGGAAGATCCCACATGCCACGGAGTGGCTGGGCCCGTGGGCCATGGCCGCTAAGCCTGCACGTCCAGAGCCTGTGCTCCGCAGCGGGAGAGGCCACAACAGTGAGAGGCCCACGTACCGCAAAAAAAAAAAAAGTTTTGGAAATAAATAATGGTGATAATTGCACATTGTGAATATAATTAATGCCACTGAATTATACAACTTAAAAATGGTTAAAATGACAAATTTTATGTTACATGTATTTTACCACAATAAAAAAAATTGCTTAATGTCATGAATTTACTTCAAATTGTTACTTGGACAGTCCAAGACACAATTTGAAACAACTGTGGAACAATTGTGCGAGCCCCTGGGCCCTGGTACTGAGTGTCTAAGTGGAGGGCACTTGGAGGGAAACTAGAAGGGAAACAGGCTTTAGTGAACACATAGCCTCTGTGCAATTTCCCTGCACCTTCTCCATGGCCCCCGTGTGATCATAACGATCGTATAAGTTTGAAGCCAGCATATCAGTCACAGGCCACCTTATTTTAAGTGTCAGAATCAGCCTCCTGCCTCCCTGGTTTTTCATTGATAGTATATCCACCTTTGCAAATGACTTCTTTTCTTCTTTTAATTATTGAAGGATGGCATTCACACAGTAAGGTGCACCAACCTTCAGTGTATGGCTCTATGATCCTTCTTCATCTGGAGACAGCCATGTAACCACCACGCAGGTCTAGAGAGAGAACCTTTCCAGCACCCCAGAAGTTTCCTTCATGCGCCTTTCCAGTCTATAACCTACTCCCTCCTGAAATAATTCCAGCTTCTGTAAATATTAATTCATTCTGTCAGGCAATTACTTTCAAGATGAAACTTCTTACTAGAACAAAAGCATCTCAGTGGCCACAGCTGCCTTCTTTGCCAGCAAGTCCCATCTTACTCCACAGAGAGCCCAGAAGGCCCACCACCATATGCATATCAGGATAAGAATGCTTCTGTCTCAGTGAGAGGAAAATGCTGTGTACATTGGAAGCCGTGGTCCTCAGAGCGTGTGGACATGGGATGACCATAGGCTCTCCATATTGCATGCCCAGGAAGAAAGCTCCTTATTGCTTTTCCTGAGGCACTGCCACCTAACAGATCCTATGATGTTATAACCTAACAACCGCTGATTTCTGCCAAGAGCTCTGACACCTACAATCCCCTTCCCCTCTCTCTTTCTCAGATGCTGCCACACGAGGCAAACCTATTTCCCACAACTTCAGCATCTTCCTCATAGGCAAGGACAAGACAGAGGCACAGGAGCCATCCCTATGGCCCCAATTTTTCAGGACATGTAAGTGTCCCTGAGATATAAAGAGCTTGGGGCAGTTTAAGGTTCTGTCTTCAGACCCACAGATATGCACAAACCTCAGAGAAAAGAAACCCAGAGGCTGGATTTGTACCTCTATCAAATCTTCTCCAACTCCCTTATCCCTAACTCTACCCTCCACCGCCAGACCACATTCAACATCCTGAACTCCCACTGCTTTCGCTTCTGCTCCAGGTTTGAGCTCTTGGTTTCCTGCCTCTTTTGCCTCTCAGACCCACCACGCTCTCCGGGAAACACTCGTTCAAGACATTGGTTTTATTGACTCCTGACTCCAGTGCCTGTCTCTGCCCCTTAGTACATGCGCATTAAGTAACTACCGAATGAATTAATCTGCTAAGCACATACTGTGTGTCAGCCCTGGGTGGTGATTTATGTTCTTCCTTATGGCTCAGTCTCACCCAAAAGCTGAATCTCACACTTGGCCCTGGACACTTTCTCTTGAACTAGTCAAGAGGTCGGGTGCTCTCCAACCCACCCCAGTCTTGCTTGTCACAGAGCGGCTGATATCTCCAAAAGGGAGTGAAAATAAAGACCACAAGAGATGGTTTTCTAGGAGTTGCCTAGCAGCTAAGTATTTTGAAAAAAGAAAAGGAGGAGCCTATGAGAGAGCATGACAGAGAGAGTCTACATTAAAAGGATCTGTCTTGGTGTCTCCCTCCCCAGTAATTCTACTAGAAGGCAGGATCTATAGCTAGATCATCTTTATGTGTCCAATTCCTGGTACAGTGAGAAGCTCATCATAGTAGATGGTCAGTGCTTGCTGAATTTAACACACTATCATTAGAGGGATATACCTGTGAATTGAATCAGAACACTTGGGTCAGTCAATTAGCATAACATTTGAAGTAATTAATCAGTAAAGGAGACATACAGATAAAGTCTTACATGTTTCCCTCTTCTCCAGAAGATAACCCCCTTTCTTTGATGATGCATTCCTTTCTGCATATAAAATCCCTGAGATTAAAGCTTATCTTAATTTCTTGGGAAACTCCCTAAGTCTACTAGCTGAAGACAGTGAAACATTCTTGTCAGCAATACATTTGCAAAAGCAGTGTCTCCTCTTAGAACACAGTTTTTTTTTTTTTTTTCTTGCAGAGGGATGATTTCATCTATTTGATGTTGGATCTTACTTGTTTCAATTTCAGAAGGTGGCATCTTCTGACCTTCATTCCTGAAGACATCTCCTATTTGGGACATTTATCCCCAGTCTCTATATTGTACAGAGCAAAGAACAGTAGACCAGATTCTAGGTAGTATCCAGTGTACCTTGGGCAAAACATCTATCTTCCCTGGCCCTATTTTCTTCACGTTTGAATAAGAAACCCATTAGACCACATGGTTTCTCCAATGGCTTCTGATCCCGAGATAATTTCCTACTAAGGTGGAAATGACTGATGACAGAGAGTTGCTCAAACCATGAGGCCTGGGGAAAGAGGCATGGTGATGCAAGTACTAACACATAAAGGGGGAAAGAGGAGCTACTCGTGGGCAAGAGTAGGGGAGACTTCAGAAAAGGAGGCCAGAGACTCTAGTCCTGGCAGAAAACAGATGGCTCAGACCAACAGGTGCACGGAGGAAAGGGTAAGACAGAGACCATGGATAACGGTGTAGACAAAGTATAGGGAATCCCAGGCAACAGCAGGGAGCCAGGGAGGCATTACTACCACCAGGTCTGAAGGGACACAGGGGAGAACCCAGAAGAACTGTGGCCTTTGGAAGCAGAGGAACCCAGTTAACCACAAGCAACTCACGGGGGTTAGGGGGAAGGGGAGCTGGGAGAATGAGTACCCCTACCTCACTCTCCTGCAGCCTTCCCATCTCCTGCCAGGGTCTACTGGTGCTTACACCCAACTGGAAGCCAGAAAGGGAAAGGGCCAATCACTACATGCAGCCTCCAGGGTTGCAGAACAGAGGGGAGCCATAGGCTTGGAGGGGTAAACAAAAAATACCCAACCAAAATACTTTGTGCTACACAGTTTGGTCTCTGTGGCTCTATTATTATTTTTTTTTTTATTTTATTTTTGCAATACGTGGGCCTCTCACTGTCGTGGCCTCTCCCGTTGCGGAGCACAGGCTCCGGACGTGCAGGCTCAGCGGCCATGGCTCACGGGCCCAGCCGCTCTGCGGCACGTGGGATCTTCCCGGACCGGGGCACAAGCCCGCGTCCCCTGCATCGGCAGGCGGACTCTCAACCACTGCGCCACCGGGGAAGCCCTGTGGCTCTATTCTTGAAGATAGTCAGGGGTGATGTATTAGTACCATGAGGAGACCACTGCCAGCCCTCTGCGGTGGTGATCAGTGCTGTGATGAGGGGGGAACAAGCTGGGTCGGGGTTAGGAATGCTGGAGCAGGAATGGACTTGCTCCTGCCGTTCCAGAGGAAGAGTAAATAGGGGGAAGGAGGGACAAACTAGGAACTCATAGAAGGCTGAGGGCAGTTCCAAGGGGTTGCCTGAAAACCAAAATCCAGAGACACAAGCCATGAACCACCTGGGAAGCTGGGTACGGCCTCGGGTAAATTCCAGTGAGTGGGTTACTGCTTGTTTTGTGGGCCTGCCAGCCACAATCCCGGCAGTTCCCTCCTGCATGGAGTCCTAACATCAACCCAAGATATCTTCCCAAGAGCCCAAGGAGCTTCTTCCTCAGGGACTCCGATACTTAGATCCTCAGCCATTCTGAGGGTGGAAATGTTCAGGTGAGTGGAGTTACACATGCCTGAGGTGCAGTGGAGAGAACCGTCATACATCAAAATCTCATTCATTCATGAGCGACACTGATCGGATGTGAGGTACCCCAGACTAGGTCTGAGGATAAACAAAACTGCAGGGAAAGAGCTTCTGGAGAGACCGAAGTCTATGCAGTGCTTTAGGGGCGATGATGTGCGTGTGAATAATAATAATATTATGCAAACAATTCATTTTTCTCTGTCTGAGGGGACCTAAATGAGGCAATGCTTTTCCTTCAAACGACGGTTCTACATTGTACGGACCTGGGAAAAACTACAGAATACCTACTCTTTTAGCCTTGTTTACCGTGAAGTCTTGTTACAGTGAGCGTGTTGTTACTTTCATCATAAATTATAAATGTAGGGCTTCCCTGGTGGCGCAGCGGTTGAGAGTCTGCCTGCCAATGCAGGGGACACGGGTTCGAGCCCTGGTTCTGGGAAGATCCCACATGCCGCGGAGCAACTAGGCCCGTGAGCCACAACTACTGAGCCTGCGCGTCTGGAGCTTGCGCTCCGCAACAAGAGAGGCCGCGACAGTGAGAGGCCCGCACACCGCGATGAAGAGTGGCCCCCGCTCTCTGCAACTAGAGAAAGCCCACGCACAGAAAAGACCCAGCACAGCCAAAAATAAATAAATGAAATTAAAAATAAATAAATAAATAAATAATAAATGTAGAAAAGTTTAATATAAGTAAATCTGCAATGCATTTTTTCAAACACACAGTTATACAAATAAAAACTTTCATCGATGAAGGCATATATATCTAAGAGCTTGACTGGGGAAGCTTTGACGCTGCATTTGCCCCGTGCAGTCACATGCCCTGCACAGGCCCTTGAATGTGGACAGAGCACTGGTTTGGAAGGAATTATAACTGCCTGGACTCTCAGTCTGGAGTCTTGAGACCTGAATTCTTTTCAAATTGCTCATTGTAACTCTGCTAATCACTTCAGCTCCCTGAACTACAACTTCTTGACAAATAAAATAAAATAACAATATGTGCCTCACAGGCTGCTGCCAGGATTACAGAAGCTGCCAGAAGCCAGTGTGTAACATCGCTACAGCTCCCTCCTCCCCTTTAAAAGCATAGGAATCTTTACGTTAGTATTTCCACATTCCTTCTTAAATGCGTAGACGTATCTCCCACCTAAATGGAAAAGAATATGCTTTAAAAGCCTCCCTGTATCTCTAGCCCTAAACTCCTCATGAACTTTTATTTATTTTATCGCAGACAGCAGTCTAAAAAGGTAAACAAAGGTTATAATCTGGCTCAGGTGTGGGAGAAGTAGAATCATTTTGGCAAGTTTGATTTCCGCTGCATTCTTGTCCTCCCTGGATTAGTCTCCAAAAGAAAAAGGTGGGGTTTTTTTAAAATTTATTATTTGTTTATTATTTATTTTGGGCTGTGTTGGGTCTTCGTTTCTGTGCGAGGGCTTTCTCTAGTTGTAGCAAGCGGGGGCCACTCTTCATCGCGGTGCGCGGGCCTCTCACTATCGCGGCCTCTCTTGTCGCGGAGCACAGGCTCCAGACGCGCAGGCTCAGTAATTGTGGCTCATGGGTCCAGTTGCTCCGCGGCACGTGGGACCTTCCCAGACCAGGGCTCGAACCCGTGTCCCCTGCATTGGCAGGCAGATTCTCAACTACTGCGCCACCAGGGAAGGCCCGAAAAAAGGTTTTAATTGAGGTAATTTATGGCATTCCATTTCCTTTCCAGACTTTGCATTCGATGAGCAGGGATTGGATTTCAAGGCTTGATGGCTGCGTTCGGAGAAAACTCCTTTCATTTCTTAATGAAGGCTTAAAACATCAGAGTATATACTGCAGTTCTGTAGTGATAACTATGTATTTGGAATGAGTTTTAAAAACAACTTTATTCCAACTGGCGCCCATTTCTTCACACCCCCTTCCTCTCCTTAACAAAGTCAGAGCTGTTCCTGGGCTCCTAGTACTCTGCAATGTCACCATCACAGATGGTAGAGACTGAGAGTTGAGCCATTTTCACAAAGGAGCCAGGAAATTCCCAGGAGGCCAGAAAGAGGGACAGCGGGTCCCTTGCTCCATCTACTACCCCCATTAGACTGGAAGTCAGGAGACCTGGACTTCAGTCCCAGTTAACTCCTCTGTAAAACAGTTAGACTCGATTTTCCCTGACCCCTTGAAACTACATGATAGTGATCCCAGAAATCAGTTCAGATACTCACATTGGTTCTTTTTTTTTTTTTTTTTTTTTGAGTATAGTTGCTTTACAATGCTGTGTTAGTTTCTGCTGTACAACGAAGTGAATCAGCTATATGTATACATATATACCCTCCCTCTTGGTTCTTGAAAATCAATCAAATGGCGCTAAATCTCTCTGATAATTACGTCTGGAAAGGGGAGCGCTTTATTTTAACTTACTTTATTATTTAGGGAACAATTATCTTAATCTACTGCGATTTCTGTATGAATGGAGATCAGCCATATTTACTATGGAAAAACATCACTCATTTTGTCTTAGGCAAAATGAAAGTCTTTTCCTGAGAGCTCTATACCATGGCTGCAGAGTCGTACTCCATCATATAAATGTTTAGGTAATCCATATACCCATACGCAGTGGATTCTCATTATTCATGGTAGTTATGTTCTATAAAGTCTCCAGAACACTGAATTAGTAAATACTAAGCCATTGCTCCAAGAGTAAATACAGGGCAGTGTTTCTGCAGCCTCTGGTCACAACATTTTCATCAACCAATCAATACATAACCTTACCTTACATGTTTCTTTTTAAAGACACCTTATTTAACATACATTGTTTATTCATTAACATTGAACTCATAGTCAACAGCACTATATATAATAAATGCCTGAATGAAACTTTTCTAACACATGGATTTTCTCCGTAAGGCCCATCACCTCCTTCCTGCTTAGGAAACTAGACTGCACTTCAGCACGATGCTGGGAGGCCACTTTAAACAAAGTGAAATCACCACCAAAAGCACAATGATGTGAAAAAACATGGTACTAAACAGATTGCCAAAAGGATGCTTCTTTACAGCATGAGAAGTGAAACAAGAAGGGAGATCATCATCTTGTTTGACTTCAGCTAGGAACATGTACGTCAAGGAGCTTGAACTTTCCGCCGCTCTGCTCATGCCTTGAATAACCACAAAAGTGCCAAGAGTATTGATTTGGGGGTTATAAATAAATGTTAGTGAGTAGGTGAATTCACAAATATGGAATACACAAATAATGAGGACCGACTGTACTACATCTTGTAGGAAACACTTCCAACCCCCTTATCCCTTAGGCACCTCTAAGTCGTTCCCTGGTCCACTGTGAGGTCTCCCAATTCCTAAGGTCCAGAAGCAGTGACACTGTTTCACCACATATTATTGCCCAGCAATTGTGCAGCAAAATTCCTACCTGCCAGAGAGGAAGCACTCGGCTCATGTCTGTTAAATTAATCAAACCAGTCTGGCTAACCCTAAAGGAAGCTGTAGTCATTCCTCCCTGAAACCAGTGTTACAAAACAATTCTATATTACTTCCAATACCCAAAGTACCAAACCTCATTAATCTAAAAGAATGGCAGCCCAGAAATGAAGAAATAACGTATCCCAGTGAAATAAAATGACATCTACCTCCAACCCCTCAGTTCACCCAGTATCTTCGGGAACTTTCATGCACACAGCTAAGAAAGCCCTCATCACTACCTCAGGCACAGTCAAAGGAGGGGAAGGTGTGAGCTTAAAGAGGTGAAAAACCAGAGCAAGGCAAAGCTGCCAAATCACTATGTTCCAGACACAGAGGCAGTAAAAGCAGCATTGCCCAGGCAGCGATCCCCTTGCCTGCAGCAGTGTTGCCCAAAGTGTGCATCTGAGGAGCTGGACTGACTATTAAAATATGCAAATTACAGAGAGGCCTTCAAGATGGCAGAGGAGTAAAATGTGGAGACCACCTTCCTCTCCACAAATAGCGCAGAAATACATCTACATGTGGAACAACTCCTACAGAACACCTACTGAAGGCTGGCAGAAGACCTCAGACCTCCCAAAAGGCAAGAAACTCCCCACGTACCTGGGTGGGGCAAAAGAAAAAAGAATAAACAGAGACAAAAGAATAGGGACGGGACCTGCACCAGTGGGAGGGAGCTGTGAAGGAGGAAAGGTTTCCACACACTAGGAAGCCCTTTCGTGGGCGGAGACTGATGGTGGCTGAGGGGGTGAGCTTCGGGGTCGCGGGGGAGAGCGCAGCAACAGGGGTGCGGAAGGCAAAGCGGAGAGATTCCCGCACAGAGGATCGGTGCCGACAGGCACTCACCAGCCCGAGAGGCTTCTCTGCTCACCCGCCGGGGTGGGCGGGGCTGCGAGCTGAGGCTCGGGCTTCGATCGGAGCACAGGGAGAGGACTGGGGTTGGCGGCGTGAACACAGCCTGCAGGGGGTTAGTGCACCATGGCTAGCTGGGAGGGAGTCCAGGAAAAAGTCTGGACCTGTGGAAGAGGCAAGAGACTTTTTCTTCCCTCTTTGTTTCCTGGTGCGGGAGGAGAAGGGATTAAGAGTGTTGCTTAAAGGAGATCCAGAGACGGGCGCGAGCCGCGGCTAATAGCGCAGACCCCACAGACGGGCATGAGACGCTGGGGCTGCTGCTGCCGCCACCAAGAAGCCTGTGTGCGAGCACAGGTCACTATCTACACCTCCCCTCTTGGGAGCCTGTGCAGCCCGCCAGTGCCAGGGTCCCGTGATCCAGGGACAACTTCCCCGGGAGAACACACGGTGAGCCTCAGGCTCTTGCAACGTCATGCTGGCCTCTGCCTCCACAAGCTCGCCCCACATTCCATACCCCTCTCTCCCCACGGCCTGAGTGAGCCACAGCCCCCGAATCAGCTGCTCCTTTAACTCCATCCTGTCTGAGCGTAGAACAGACGCTCTCAGGTGACCTACACGCAGAGGCGGGGCCAAATCCAAAGCTGAACCCTGGGAGCTGTGCGAACAAAGAGAAAGGGAAATCTCTCCCAGCAGCCTCAGCAGCAGCGGATTGAATCTCCACAATCAACTTGATGTACCCTGCATCTGTGGAATACCTGAACAGACAACAAATCATCCCAAAATTGAGGTGGTGGACTTTGGGAGCAACTGTAGACTTGTGGTTTGCTTTCTGCATCTAATTTGTTTCTGGTTTTATGTTTATCTTAGTTTAGTATTTAGAGTTTATTGTCATTGGTAGATTTGTTTATTGATTTGGTTGCTCTCTTCCTTTTTTTTTAATATGTATATAGATATATATTTTTTCCCTTTTCTCTTTTTTGAGTGTGTATGTGTATGTGTCTTTGTGTGATTTTGTCTATATAGCTTTGCTTTTACCATTTGTCCTAGGGATCTGTCTTTCCATTTTTTTGTTTTTGTTTTTGTTTTCTTAGTATAGTTTTTAGCACTTGTTATCATTGGTGGATTTGTTGTTTGGTTTGGTTGCTCTCTTCTTTCTTTCTTTTTTTAATTACTTTAAATTTTTTTTATTTGTAGTAATTTTTAAAATTTTTTATTTTAATAACTATTCTATTTTATTTTATTTTTTCCTTCCTTTTTTCTTTTTTCTCCCTTTAAATCTGAGCCATGTGGCTGACAGGGTCTTGGTGCTCCGGCCGGGTGTAAGGCCTGTGCCTCTGAGGTGGGAGAGCCAAGTTCAGGACATTGGTCTTCCAGAGACCTCCCGACTCCATGTAATATCAAATAGCGAAAGTTCTCCCAAAGATCTCTATCTCAACGCTAAGACCCACCTCCACTCAACGACCAGTAAGCTTCAGAGCTGGACATACCATGCCAAACAACTAGCAGGACAGGAACACAACCCCACCCACTAGTAGAGAGGCTGCCTAAAATCACAATAAGTTCACAGGCACACCAAAACACACCACTGGATGTGGTCCTGCCCACCAGAAAGACAAGATCCAGCCTCATCTACCAGAACACAGGCACCAGTCCCTTCCACCAGGCAGCCTACACAACCCACGGAACCAACCTTACCCACAGTGGGCAGACACCAAAAACAACAGGAACTATGAACCTGCAGCCTGTGAAAAGGAGACCCCAAGCACAGTAAGCAAAATGAGAAGACAGAGAAATACACAGCAGATGAAGGAGCAAGATAAAAACCCACCAGAACAAACAAATGAAGATAAAATAGGCAGTCTACCTGAAAAAGAATTCAGAGCAATGATAGTAAAGATGATCCAAAATCTTGGAAATAGATTGGAGAAAATGCAAGAAAAGTTTAACAAGGACCTAGAAGAACTAAAGAGCAAACAAACAGTGATGAACAACACAATAAATGAAATTAAAAATTCTCTAGAAGGAATCAATAGCAGAATAACTGAGGCAGAAGAATGGATAAGTGACCTGGAACATATAACAGTGAAAGTAACTACTGCAGAGCAGAATAAAGAAAAAAGAATGAAAAGAACTGAGGACAGTCTCAGAGACCTCTAGGACAACATTAAACACAGCAACATTCAAATTATAGGGGTCTCGGAAGAAGAAGAGAAAAAGAAATGGACTGAGAAAATATTTGAAGAGACTATAGTTGAAAACTTCCCTAATATGGGAAAGGAAATAGCAAATCAAGTCCAGGAAGCACAGAGAGTACCATACAGGATAAATCCAAGGAGAAACACGCCAAGACATATATTAATCAAACTACCAAAAATTAAATACAAACAAAAAGTATTAAAAGCAGCAAGGGAAAAACAACAAATAACATACAAGGGAATCCCCATAAGGTAAACAGCTGATCTTTCAGTGAAACTCTGCAAGCCAGAAGGGAGTGGCAGGACATATTTCAAGTGATGAAAGGGAAAAACCTGCAACCAATATTACTCTACCCAGCAAGGATCTCATTCAGATTGGATGGAGAAATTAACACCTTTTCAGACAAGCAAAAGCTGAGAGAATTCAGCACCATCAAACCAGCTTTACAACAAATGCTAAAGGAACTTCTCTAGGCAAGAAACACAAGAGAAGGAAAAGACCTACAATAACAAACCCAAAACAGTTAAGAAAATGGTAATAGGAACACTAACTTAGAAGCAGTTCTAAGAGGATTTGATAGCAATACAATCCTACCTCAAGAAATAGGAAACATCTCAAATAAACAACGTAAACTTACACCTAAAGCAATTAGAGAAAGAAGAAGAACAACAAAAAAAAAAACCAAAGTTAGCAGAAGCAAAGAAATCATAAAGATCAGATCAGAAATAAATGAAAAAGAAATGAAGGAAACAATAGCAAAGATCAATAAATCTTAAGGCTGGTTGTTTGACAAGATAAACAAAATTGATAAACCATTAGCCACACTCATCAAGAAAAAAAGGGAGAAGACTCAAATCAATAGAATTAGAAATGAAAAAGGAGAAGTAACAACTGACACTGCAGAAATACAAAGGATCATGAGAGATTACTACAAGCAACTCTATGCCAATAAAATGGACAACTTGGAAGAAATGGACAAATGCTTAGAAAAGCACAACCTTCCGAGATTGAACCAAGAGGAAAAGGAAATTGTAAACAGACCAATCAGAGGCACTGAAATTGAGACAGTGATTAAAAATCTTCCAACAAACAAAAGCCCAGGACCAGATGGCTTCACAGGCGAATTCTATCAAACATTTAGAGAAGAGCTAACATCTATCCTTCTCAAACTTTTTCAAAATAGAGCATAGAGAGGAACCCTCCCAAACTCATTCTACGAGGCCACCATCACCCTGATAGCAAAACCAGACAAAGATGTCACAAAGAAAGGAAACTACAGGCCAATATCACTGATGAACATAGATGCAAAAATCCTCAACAAAATACTAGCAAACAGAATCCAACAGCACATTAAAAGGATCATACACCATGATCAAGTGGGGTTTATCCCAGGAATGCAAGGATTCTTCAATATACGCAAATCAATCAATGTGATAAACCATATTAACAAATTGAAGGAGAAAAACCATACGATCATCTCAATAGACACAGAAAAAGCTTTCGACAAAGTTCAACATCCTTTTATGATAAAAACCCTGCAGAAAGTAGGCATAGAGGGAACTTTCCTCAACATAATAAAGGCCACATATGACAAACCCACAGCCAACATCATTCTTAATGGTGACAAACTGAAACCATTTTCTCTAAGTCAGGAACAAGACAAGGTAGCCCACTCTCACTACTATTATTCAACATAGTTTTGGAAGTTTTAGCCACAGCAATCAAAGAAGAAAAAGAAATAAAACGAATCCAAATCAGAAAACAAGAAGTAAAGCTGACACTGTTTGCAGAAGACATGATACTATACATAGAGAATCCTAAAGATGCTACCAGAAAACTACTAGAGCTAACCAATGAATTTGGAAAAGTAGCAGGATCCAAAATTAATGCACAGAAATCTCTTGCATTCCTATACGCTAATGATGAAAAATCCTAAAGAGAAATTAAGGAAACACTCCCATATACCACTGTAACAAAAAGAATAAAATACCTAGGAATAAACCTACCTAAGGAGACAAAAGACCTGTATGCAGAAAACTATAAGACACTGATGAATGAAATTAAAGATGATACAAACAGATGGTGAGATATACCATGTTCTTGAACTGGAAGAATCAATATTGTGAAAATGACTCTACTACCCAAAGCAATCTACAGATTCAGTGCAATCCCTATCAAACTACCAATGGCATTTTTCACAGAACGAGAACAAAAAATTTCACAATTTGTATGGAAACACAAAAGACCCCGAATAGCCAAAGCAATCTTGAGAAAGAAAAACAGAGCTGGATGAATCAGGCTCCCTGACTTCAGGCTATACTACAAAGCTACAGTAATCAAGACAGTATGGTACTGGCACAAAAACAGAAATATAGGTCAATGGAACAGGATAGAAAGCCCAGAGATAAACCCACACACATATGGTCACCTTATTTTTTATAAAGGAGGCAAGAATATATGATGGAGAAAAGACAGCCTCTTCAATAAGTGGTGCTGAGAAAACTGGACAGCTACATGTAAAAGAATGAAATTAGAACACTTCCTAACACTAAACACACAAAAAACCTCAAATTGATTAAACATCTACATGTAAGGTCAGACACTATCAAACTCTTAGAGGAAAACATAGGCAGAACACTCTATGACATAAATCACAGCAAGATCCTTTTTGACCCACCTCCTAGAGAAATGCAAATAAAAACAAAAATAAACAAATGGGACCTAATGAAACTTCAAAGCTTTTGCACAGCAAAGGAAACCATGAGCAAGATGAAAAGACAACCCTCAGAATGGGAGAAAATATTTGTAAATGAAGCAACTGACAAAGGATTAATCTCCAAAATTTACAAGTAGCTCATTCAACTCAATATCAAAAAAACAAACAACCCAGTCCAAAAATGGGCAGAAGACCTAAATAGACATTTCTCCAAAGAAGATATACGGATTGCCAACAAACACATGAAAGGATTCTCAATATCACTAATCCTTACAGAAATGCAAATCAAAACTACAGTGAGGTATCACCTCACACCAGTCAGAATGACCATCATCAAAAACTCTACAAAGAACAAATGCTGGAGAGGGTGTGGAGAAAAGGGAACCCTCTTGCACTGTTGGTGGGAATGTAAATTGATACAGTCTCTATGGAGAACAGCATGGAGGTTCCTTAAAAAACTAAAAATAGAACTACCATACGACCCAGCAATCCCACTCCTGAGCATATACCCTGAGAAAACCATAATTCAAAAAGAGTCATGCACCACAATGTTCATTGCAACACTATTTACAATAGCCAGGACATGGAAGCAACCTAAGTGTCCATCGACAGATGAATGGATAAAGAAGATGTGGCACATATATACAATGGAATATTAGCCATAAGAAGAAATGAAATTGAATTATTTGTAGTGAGGTGGATGGACCTAGAGTCTGTCATACAGAGTGAAGTAAGTCAGAAAGAGAAAAACAAACACCGTATGCCAACACATATATGGAATCTAAAAAAAAAAAAACTGGTTCTGAAGAACGTAAGGGCAGGACAGGAATAAAGACGCAGATGTAGAGAATGCCCTTGAGGACACCAGAGGGGGAAGGGTAAGCTGGGACGAAGTGAGAGAGTGGCAAGGACAAATATACACTACCAAATGTAAAATAGCTATTGGGAAGCAGTCACATAGCACAGGGAGATCAGCTCAGTGCTCTGTGACCACCTAGAGGGTTGGGATAGGGAGGGTGGGAGGGAGATGCAAGAGGGAGGAGATATGGGGATATATGTGTATGTATATCTGATTCCCTTTGTTATAAAGCAGAAAGTAACACACCATTTTAAAGCAATAATACTCCAATAAAGATGTTAAAATAATGCAAATTCCATGTTCTACACCAGACCAAATACAATTGAATCTCTAGGGGTAGATCTAGAGACCTGAATTCTAACAAGCTCCCCTTGGACGCTCATGCAAATGTATGTTTGGGAGTTGCTGTTTCATTTAGAAAGTGGGTTAGTGAAGAGGCACAAGTTTTGGGGTCTTCTGAGAAATCTGGGCCCAAAGGCCCAATCCACTTACTAGCTGGGTAACACCGACCCCTCGATTTTCTGTAAGTATGAGGATAATATATTATTTAGTTTATAGGGTTGCTCTGCTGTGACACTGCTGACATTTTGGGCTGGATAACTGTTTTCTGTGAGGGCTCTCCTGTGCAAGGTAGAATGTTTGGCGGCAACCATGACCTCTACCCACTAGATGATAATAGCAACACCTCAGTAATGACAATCAAAGTTATTTCCAGACATTGCCAAATGTCCCCTGCGGAGAGGGGAGCCGAGTCACTGCTGGTTGAGACCCACTCATTTAAAGGATTGTTGGATCTAATAAATGTGACAGGGTCTGACACATGGTAGGCTATCAAAAAATGTTTATTATCTTTCTTCTCCCTCAAATCACAATGAATCCCCAGAGAAGAGAGCTCTGACAATTTTCACGAAGGTCCTCAGTGTTTTTCGTATTTTCGACACCTCCTTTGTTTCTCACCTGGCTTTATAGTCAGTTAAAATGAGCAGGCATTCGGCTATAAAGTTGACTTGATTTTGTTCTTAATATTACAAATTTTCAGAAGCAATTGGTTGAGTCTTAACTTTACAATTCATGCACATCATATGTAGAGGGGTGAATGTGGGGTGAAAGCTCAGAGCCCTTATATCATTCTTAGAATTAATTTGACAACAGGTCCTTCATAGGCTAATTCCCCAGCTCTCTTATCAAAGCACTTAAAAGACTGGAGTGCATGGCCCATGGACTTCTCATCCAAAGCAAGATTCTCCATCTGTGAAACAGAGACGTGGGACCAAAGTCTCAAGTTCCTCTAAAATTCCATACACTTTTAAAAATTCTATGATTCCAATTAACTCCTAATATTTTCTTCTAATTCATCAATAATTTTATACTTTTAGTATTAAAACTTAATAACTATGATATTTTAATATTCACTCAATAAACATTTCATCTAAGTAACAGTTCTTGAGTGTGTACTTTGTGAAAAGCCCAATCTTCCCACTAACACCAAAAACAGATAAGACATGGTCTCTGACCTCAAGACGGAGAGGCAGACACATAGACCGAAAGCCAGATAAAAACCAAAATGAAATACGTGCTCTGTGCAAATACAATTAGAGTAAATCTGAGATGCGAAAAAGATGAACAAAAGTTCAAATAGTTACTGACAACTCATTATGTTTGAGAGAAAGAAATGGCTGAAAACAGAACAGTTGGGAAAAAAAGGAAAAGATTCTCACTTGGCCTTCCAGACTTGGGGATAAACAAGGCATGCTGAAAACTGCAAGTTACAACATCCCCATCACTTTTTCATAAGAGGAGACATCTCCCCTTGAAGTACAGACACTGAGTGATGAAAGATAATGACTACAGAGGTAAATACACTGGATAATTAGAAACGGCAATTTGCTAGAAGAGGTTTCATCAAACTGGTGCCTCACTGACTTCTTTGGCAGCTACCTGTCTGAAAAAAAAAATGTAATTCCAGGGCTATGTAGCAAACTTGGATGTGTTACTTTCTTGAATAGATTGATCACATCAGTATTGCAGCAATCCCTTTATTTAACTTCAAAATAACACAGGAAGAAAGTTGAAAGATTGCCTCCCAGTATGTGTTAGAAGTTATTCTCTTATTTTCTTTCAGCTGCAGCTTATTCTTTCTCCACTCAAACCTGCTTTGCTTTCATAATAATCAGCAGTGCTGCTTTGGGAGAAATATGTCAGCAATAAAAAATGACAGGGGTGTGGCCTTGTCACTAGCTCCATATTACATGTATATTTAATATGAGGCACAGATTCATGTCTCCCAGAAGGTTATAGTGAATTACTTGTGGTTGAGCACATGTTGTGTCCAAGAAAAGAGCTCTGTTCGTTTTTGGTTAACTTGACATCTATTTAGAGTGGTAACAACCACAGGAAAAATAAGGTTCTACAAAGGGCTAGAAACCTACGGTCGACAATACTGCTGCATCATTCCAAGTGAAATGCACATTACATCAGCCATAAGGTAAGACCAGCTTTCAATTTCTTCACATTGAATGGGCAGAGAGCTGGGGGAGGGGGTGGCAAGGGGGAAGGGAGTGGTTCTTGCTACCTGTATTTCTATTAAAAAGTTATATTTAACAAATGCAGTGCTATAGACTGAATGTCTGTATCTCCTCAAAATTCACGTTGACACCTAACCCCAAATGTGGGGTGGGCCTCTGGGAGATGATTAGGTCATGAGGTTGAATGGAGTTATTACTTTTATAAAAGAGACCCCAGAGAGCTCCCTCATTCCTTCTTCCATGTGAGGACACAGCAAGAGCACAGCTGTCTATGAACCAGGAAGCAGGCTCTCACCAGACATTGAATCTGCTGGCACCTTGATCTTGGACTTCCCAGCCTCTAGAACTCTGATAAATAAACGTCTGTTGTTTATAAGCCACCCAGTCTATGGTATTCTATTAGAGCAGCCCCAACAGAATAAGACATACAGAGAGCTCTCTTTGCCTATCCTTTAGGTATCCCCTACCCTATGGTCCCAAATCTCAAGGGAAAAATGCAAGTTGATGGCATTAGGGGCCTTCTCTGACTGTTTTTGTGGTTGTTATTCGCACATCATCATCAGAAGTGACATTTACTGAGTATTTACCATGTGCCAGACACAATTATAATCACTTTTCAAATATTAAATCATCGAAATAGTTTCTGTCTTTCCAACTTCACAGGCCTGATTACATGTGGCATCATCATTGATCCTAATGGACTCTTTCTTTTCTTAATCAAATCAAGAAAGGAGGTGGAAGTCTGGATATCATGCAAGTGCACAGATATCCTCATGGATCTCTTCATAAGGGAATATGAGTTAAGGCCAAAAAAGATAAATTGGCATATTACAAGTACTAGATATTTCAAAATACTAATTAGTTGCTTTATTTTGACCATTTGACTGATTTGCTCAGTCCTTAATTTGTAAAAATTGCTTTCATGCTCTGTAGACAAATGCCCTACAGTAGGATCCTCCCCAAAGAATTCATTTTTTTCTCATACAAACAGACCAAAAACAGAAAGCCACGAAATGTCACCATTCCACGAAAGGACATCAAGCTCAGGGGACCTACAGAGGTGATCATCTCTGGAGAGACAATCACTCACAGAAGCCACAGTTGTTCTTCAGCTAGAAAGATCACATGAGCCACTGCTCTTAAAACCTAAAATCCCCAAACTAATAGAAGTCGTTTATCATTTGCCACTGATTCCCCACTGGTCACACCAGATTCCTCTGAAATAACAGTCCCAAGAGGAACTGTGAGATTCAACTAGAAAACCAGTCCAGCAACAGATATGCCTACCACTGAGCGACAGAAGGTGGGGTACTTCAAATACATTTAAAGAAAATTGTCCTTGTCCTCAAGAAAATTTCAATACAGTTGAAAGACGTTAAGATATTGAAATAATTTTAAGGTATTTTAGCAGCAGGCTAGGTACCAGAAAAAATGGCAAAGAGCATCCCAAGTGAACACTGGCCTATCAATTTCCTTCACTCTCCCTTTCATTTTCTTATTTGTTTGGCTTCTTCCCAAAGCAAGGCCTAACACAAGGTCAAGGACTCAGGGAAAAGGTAATTCATTTGGAAGATGTCCCACAAAGCATGAGTGAGTGGGAGGGAAGAGTGACACAAAGACAGAGGAAAAGCCAATATGAAGATGTGTTATAAAGATCATGGTCAATTGGGGCTGACAGTGGGACCTCTAAGAGGCTAAGAAAATGCTTCCCAGAATGTTCATCTGCAGGGCAGGAGGCTGGGACTATTGGTTGAGAGTTTTCAGGGGGCATAAACTCCGTGATACTTATATGCTGCACTTGCTTGCTGGCCAAGCTGACTCCAGTGGTCTGAAAACGTCCTGAGATAGAAAATGAAAAGAGGCTGCCTGATAATTAAGGTGAGGCACTGGTAGTGCGAGTCTGAGCTTGCATGGACCTATGACACATCCAACCGCCAAAAGAAGCAGCTGAAAGCGGAGATGGGTGGAGGAGATGTGATGCAAAGCCTCAAAAGCACCTGCTACCCAGTCCTGCTCTAAAAGTGTTGTGTGAATTCTCTGCTCACCTGTGAATATTCAGTCCGCTCTCTACTCTCAACTTTTTCCTTTGTCTCACTCTTTCTTCCTTGTCCAATCTTCTCTATGTATCTGAAACAAGATACATCTTCTGTCCAACAAATTGCCTAACTTCTGAGCTTTTCCACTTTAAAATTCTTTCACAGTGCCACGTATTATTTTAAAAGCTTAATCAGTTAATAAAATACTGATGTGCTAGGCTCCCTGGGAGAAACAAAGATGATGGTGATGACAATGATGATGATGATTATAAAATAATAACTACTAATTATTGACATCTTCTTGTGTGCCAGTCCTTTACATGTATGAGCACATTAAACCTCCATGACAATTCATTGAACTATCTGCCCCATTTTACAGATGCTTCTTCACTTCACTGAGATATAGAGAAATTCAGTAACTTGCCCAAGATCACACAAATATTAAGTGGAAGAGGCAGGATTTGAACCCAGGCAACTTGACTTCGAGAGCCCAGACTAACTTTGCAGGAAGAGAGACAAAATAACCACGGTTAAGCAATAAGCATGGTTATTGAGGTAAAGACAATGAGTTGCCTGTAGAAGCAAAAGGATGAGGGTAACTTTTGCAAAACCTCATCTAAATTACCTAGTACACATTATCCCCAGAATCTCACCCACATTTCTGCTCAGCTTTGTCTCAATCGTCCCCCACCCCACTCTTCGTTTTCCATACCCTCCTTCACTGCAACAAATTTTTGCTCATTTTTGACTTTCGTTTCAAAAGGTCTATAAATAACACTTATGGAAGTCCATGATTTTCATTTAAACTCTACAGGGAAAAAAATCTCCTTCAAGCCCTAAAAAATGAGGTTGGAGTCTCCCAACTCTCTTATATGATAAAGAGATCATTGTTCCAAATTCTTCATCTACCTTCTTCTCTACCACTTTTGAGGATCAGAGAATATATGAAATCTTGGAGTGAAAACAGTATGCAATCACCACTAGTAATACTGTAGAATATACGCCCACAGACACCATGAAGATAAAGTTTGAGAAAGCAACTCAAGGACAAAAGGAAATCTCTAAATTTAGCTCAGGGTTTTAATTTTGAACAGCAAGATAAAGGATAAAATAAAAGGTATAATAAGAGTATTACTGATTGTTCTAAAGTATATAATTATTTAATCTTTCTAAAGACTTCTAACAAGGTTTTACATCAAAGACTAAGAACAAATTGGCAAGGGTCCAGAAAACTTTCATTATTCATTCAATAAACTTTCTGAGTTGATACTATGTTCTAGAATAGATGCTTTACTGCCCTAGATACTAGAGATACTATGATCAATAAGACATGGTTGTTATAAATAAGGAACTGGCCTTGAGATTTTTTTTAAAAAATCAGAAGAATAAATGAGGCTTTCTCTAGATGAAAATAATGCAAAGATCCCCAGGACCTGGTAGTGGGAACAATTTTCTTTCAACATCTTTAAATGTTACTTTACCATATTTTAACATTTTTATGATTCTTCTAATTCATCAGACAACACTAACTCCCCTGAGTAATGAAATGCCAGCCTGGCAGAAGATTTCAGAAGATAGGTGACAAGGCAGACAACTGGTAGATAAGAAATAATGAGGGGGACTGTCAGTACATTTAGGAAAATTCAATCCAAATTATATATGGAAGATGTCATGTGTTTAGACCTACAAACAGGACCAGGCAGTCCCTGCAGATCACCCCTCATTTTTGGTCTGCTAGGGCTGCCATAACAAAATACCACAGACTGAGTGGTTTAAATGACAGAAATTTATTTCTCACAGTTCTGGAGTCTGGAAAGTCCAAAATCAAGGTTTGCCCCTGACTGGGTTTCTGGGGAGAGATCTCTTTCCGGCTTGAAGATGACAGCCTTCTCACAATGTGCTCACATGTCCTTTCCTGGGTGCATGGGCGTGGACCTGGGGCAGGGGGATCAGAGAGCAAGAAGGGCACTCTCCTCCTATCATAAGGGCATCAATCCAATCAGATCAGGACCACCACGATGGCCTCATTTAACCTTAATTACTTCTGTGAAGGCCCTTTCGCCAAATACGGTCACATTGGGGGTTGGGGCTTCAACATATGAATCTGGGGAGACATTCAGTCCACAGCACCCCTTAAAGCTGTCAACCTAGAACATTGCTACAGACCCGAAGCACAAAAAAATTGTCTTTATTCAACCATTAAAATAATATTTATTAAGTAAATACTCTGTGCCAGATACCATCTTGTGCTGTGAATAGGAAAGAAGGAAGGGAGAGAGGGAGGGGTTAAAAAGCCTGCCTTGACAACAGTACGTTCTAGTCGATAATGATAAACAATAAATAACCAAACAACTAAATAAAGAATAACCAGCGGTGGGTGGGGATGACGGGGAAGGGAGCGGGGAGAGGTGACGCATAGCATGGACAGGAAGGTCTCTCTGAAGAAGTGGTTTTACACTGAGATCTTGAAGGAGGAGAGGGAGTCAGTCACGTGAGGTTTCTGGGGAGAGCGTTTCAAGGAGAAAGAATGGATAATGCAAACACTTGAGTTAGTAACAAGCTTAGCACATGTGAGGAAAAGAAGTCATGGTGGCTGAACTGCATAAGTTCAGAGGTGAACAATGTGAGATGAGATCTGAGAAGGAGGCAGGGAGATGAGGATCATGGTAAAGGGCTGGCATTTAGACTACTTCCAACAGAGAGGCATTGGGAAGCATTACACAGGGGCCTGATCTGACTACACTGCAGTCAGGTGGGGTTTTCTGTGGCCAGGAAAGGATGCAGCTGGGCAACAGTAAAGAGAGAAAAACCAGGTTAGAAGGCTAGTGCATCAGTTTAGCAAAAGATGATGGATATTCTGGAGTAGGACTGAGGTAATGGACTAGAGAGGCCTTAGCATCTATTTTAGGGAGTAGAAGCACAGGACATGATTACGGATTAGATGTGGAGGGTAGAATTATAAAAAACTAAAATATTTGCCTTAATCCAAAAATTATATGACAAGGAGGGAAGTTGGAAAAAATAAGTTGGGAAAGGGTTATGGAATCAAGGGTTCTCTCTTGAACCTTGTGAAGTCAGGAGATCCATTAGACATGCAAATGGAGAAGTAAAATAGAGATGTTCCATCTATGTCTGCATGGGAGGGATCAGGGATGGAGGAATGCATTGGGGGTGACATATCTGAAGCCACAGAGCTGAATCAGAACCTAGGCAGAGCCCAAAGCTAAAGAAACAGGTCTGTGACAGCACCCGAAGCACACCAACGTTTAGAAGAGAAAGAGCCAGCAACAACATCCTTGGGGTGATAATAGGCAAGACACTCTATGACATCAATCACAGCAAGGTCCTTTCTGACCCACCTCCTAGACAAATGGAAATAAAAACAAAAACAAATGGGACCTAGTGAAACTTAAAAGCTTTTGCACAGCAAAGGAAACCATAAACAAGATGAAAAGACAACCCTCAGAATGGGAGAAAATATTTGCAAATGAAGCAACTGACAAAGGAGTAATCTCCAAAATTTATAAGCAGCTCATGCAGCTCAATGTCAAAAAAACAAACAACCCAATCCAAAAGTGGGCAGAAGACCTAAATAGACATTTCTCCAAAGAAGATATACAGACTGCCAACAAACACATGAAAGAATGCTCAACATCATTAATCATTAGAGAAATGCAAATCAAAACTACAAAGAGATATCATCTCACACCAGTCAGAATGGCCATCATCAAAAATCTACAAACAATAAATGCTGGAGAGGGTGTGGAGAAAAGGGAACCCTCTTGCACGGTCGGTGGGAATGTAAATTGATACAGCCACTATGGAGAACAGAATGGAGGTTCCTTAAAAAACTAAAAATAGAACTACCATATGACCCAGCAATCCCACTCCTGGGCCTATACCCTGAAAAAACCCATAATTCGAAAAGAGTCATGCACCACAATGTTCATTGCAACACTATTTACAATAGCCAGGACATGGAAGCAACCTAAGTGTCCATCGACAGATGAATGGATAAAGAAGATGTGGCACATATATACAATGGAATATTAGCCATAAGAACAAGTGAAATTGAATTATTTGTAGTGAGGTGGATGGACCTAGAGTCTGTCATACAGAGTGAAGTAAGTCAGAAAGAGAAAAACAAATACCGTATGCTAACACATATATATGGAATCTAAAAAAAAAAGAAAGAAAAAATGGTTCTGAAGAACATAGGGGCAGGACAGAAATAAAGACGCAGACATAGAGAATGGACTTGAGGACACGGGGAAGGGGAAGGGTAAGCTGGAATGAAGTGAGAGAGTGGCATGGACATATATACACTACCAAATGTAAAATAGATAGCTAGTGGGAAGCAGCCACATAGCACAGGGAGATCAGCTCGGTGCTTTGTGACCACCTAGAGGGGTGGGATAGGGAGGGTGGGAGGGAGAGGCAAGAGGGAGGAGATATGGGAATAGATGTATATGTATAGCTGATTGACTTTGTTATGAAGCATAAACTAACACACCATTGTAAAGCAATTATACTCCAATAAAGATGTTAAAAAATAAATAAAGTTCCAACATTCTATTCCAAAAAAACCACATCCTTACCTTCTCCTCACACCATGTTCTGAACCTGGACAACTGAGAGCACATTTCTAACCTCTGTACTGCAAGAGCAACGCAGAGGATTCAGAGAAGTGCAAGAAAAGTGATCAAGAGAGTGAAAGCCGGTCATAGGAATACTAAAGGAAATGATTAAGGCTGTCCAATCCGACTGAAGGAAACCAAGTGGGATACACTGACTTGCTCACCAATTCCCAGTATAATTAAGGGAGGAGCATACATCTTATCCCTCAGTTTTGAAAGATCAAACCTAAGTTCAGTGAAGATATTGTCCACAATTGTGCATTTTACTGAGATGTGCTATCATCATGCATATGGCCAGATAAATCAGGAGTAGAAAAGCTAACAGGTAAATATCCCAGAACGGGAAGCAGCTGACACATATCCCAAGGCAAGCCCCGAATGACTTCCTGTCTTCTTTAGCCTAGACAAGCCCTTAACCCCTCTCTGTGCCTCACCCACAATTCCGTGGAAATGCCACAATGCCTCTTCACCTGGACAGAACTAATTAGTTAACAGCTAGAAATAAAACCACTTCTTTAGGGCATGCGCTTTGAGCTGTTTTCCACCTGTGATGGTGCTTTTATGACTGTCAATTCATGCTGCTGCCTTCTTAGGGCCACTTACAGATGAGGGCAGGGGGCAGAGTAATGCCAACTGTCCACGTAGGGATGGAACTCATGACCGTAGTATCAGCGACCTTTCATTGGAACAATACAGAAAATTCCACATCACAGAGTCGATATGTAGTCTAGAAGCCCAATGTGTAAAACCCTTCTGTGATGGTCAGTTTTGTGGCAACTTGTCTGGGCTGTGGTCCTCAGTTATTTATTCAAACACTAATCTAGGTGTCACGGTGAAGATATTTTGTAGAGATGATGAACATCTACAATCAGTTGACTTTAAGTGAAGGAGATTATGCTCAACACTCTGGGTGCACCTGATCCAAGCAGTTGAAAGGCCTTAAGAACCTAGGTTTCCCTGAGGAAGAAGAGATTCTATGGTAGACTGCAGAGTCCAGAGGCCCACCCAGAGCCCACAATCTGTACAAGCCAATTCCTTGCACAATTCCTTGTATAACTAAGTAAGTAAATAAATAAATAAGTGTGTGTGTGTGTGTGTGTGTGTGTGTGTATTCTACTTGTTTTTCTGGTGGAACTCTGACTTATACACCTGCCTTTTCTCCATAGAGAAAGAAATCAAGCTTATGTAAATGGGCACTACTACAGCTAAAGAATATTCATTTCCATAGAAGGGAAAGGGGAAAGGTACTCCCCTCTTACCTGGGAGGCTAAGGGTAACAGCATAGCTCTCATTAATCATATGCTCCATGTACTTGGCAAATCTAAAATTTAGCACCAGGTTCTTAAGGTCATGTTTAATTGTACAGCCCAAAGCACCTCCCTATGGAACCCCATGTACAGAAACAGGTATAAAATCTAACACTGATGTTGTCTTTAAACCTTAGCTTTAGTTCCATGAGTTCAGTCCCTTGAGCTCTCCACCAGAAATGCCAGGGCAGCAGGTGAACATCTGGGGCTGCAAACTATGGAGACAAAATTTGGTGGAGTAATTTCTTCTCCAAAGAACAAACATCAGCTAGCTCAGTTTTCTGCCTGTCACCCCTCCTTACCTCTGTAAGGGAGGTCTATGAATCATCCTTCCCAACGGGAAGGGCAGTTGTAAGGGTGACGTCATCCTCTGGCTGCCCAGGTGACCAGGATCACAAGACCAGGGACACCCTCCCCTCTCACCTGTCCACATATGTCCCTTCTTAAGCATCACACTCTGTTAAAGGATTCATTTTTCTAGTAGAGGAACACAGTGAGGAACACCTAAGTAGTTTTGCACCTCTGTTTGGACCTCCAGCACCAAAAAGGAAGGCTGGATTCATGTGTCGCTTCCAGCTCTCCTTTCCAACTTTTGTATGTAAGAGTTGACCACGGTCTCTCTTCATATGCACCAACATTTTCATTTGTGCATTCATTCACTCAAAAATATTTATTGAGTGCTTTGGAAGAAACTAAAGTAAATCAGACCAGATTTTAGGCTCAAGGATTTGGAGGGAAGCTAAGTACATATATTATTGTAATACAAGTTGGCATAAAATACACAAATAAAAATTCTGGAGTTTAGACATAATTAAACATGCTGGAGGTGACAGGATGAAAAGAAGGGAAAAACAGAAAAGTGATGTCATGATATACTGAGAGCTTTTACCCATGGGAGATGGCCACCAAACTAAGATCTTCTTGTTATTTTTATATTTAGTTGTGCTAGAAAAGTAATTAATCGGAACACAATTTTGATATGGTCTATAGGGAAATCACCAAAGAATAGGACTACATCACAATTTGTATAGTAATATGAGTCACTTTGAATATTGCTGCTCTGGTCAGGCTGACAAGCTTGGGATGAAAAAAATACTAAGTTTGTCTTTACAAATTACATCTATGTAAAGAGACAGGGCAAGAGCCCAAGTAGGTCCTGACCTGGCAAACGCTAATAAGCCTTATGTGACTCAAACTTAGTACATTGGCTCCAAATTACTATAGACTTCCACACAGTTCACAAGTGACAGGTTTCAAGATAAATATAGTACCTCAGTAAAAATGCTATTAAATATATGTGAAGCCTTGAACAGATGGCATTTATAATAGATATCCCTGATAACTGATCACCATTTAGTATGCTCTGGCCCAGGCTCATATCAAGGTTTCATGACTCTAGAAGGGAAAAAAAAAAGTATGAGCAAGATCTTAATTTCCCAAGCAGTCTGTCAAACAGCTGTTTCTCACCACTCTATAAAATCAGCCATTCATCAAAGCTATTTTTTTATTTTGTTTTTTTGCGGTACGCAGGCCTCTCACTGTTGTGGCCTCTCCCGTTGCGGAGCACAGGCTCCGGACGCGCAGGCTCAGCGGCCATGGCTCACGGGCCCAGCCGCTCCGCGGCATGTGGGATCTTCCCGGACCGGGGCACGAACCCATGTCCCCTGCATCAGCAGGCGGACTCTCAACCACTGCGCCACCAGGGAAGCCCAAAGCTATTTTTTAAGAAAGGTAAAATTAAATTTATATCTGAATCTTCTGCAAGTTGAACAATAGGTTACTAATTTCCTGACCTATTAATTTTGAAAACCCCAAATTTCCAATGTTACTTTCTGGGCTGGCGCTGGGAGCCAGGCTGCAGACCACCAAGTCTACAGGCCTAGCAGACAGGGTCTGGGAAATGTGAACAGCCTGTCTGAGACCACCACAAGCTAGAATCCTCTGCTGCTTGACATGCCTGATCAGGACGTTGACCTCGGCCATGTCAGAGTCATAGAGCTTCCTCACAGTCTGTCTGAGATGGTGCTTGTTGGCCTCCCATCCACACTGAAAACAGGGGACACGGGTTCGAGCCCTGGTCCGGGAAGATCCCACATGCCGCAGAGCAGCTAAGCCCGTGAACCACAACTACTGAGCCTGCGCTCTAGAGCCCGTGAGCCACAACTACTAAAGCCTGTGCGCCTAGAGCCCGTGCTCCGCAACAAGAGAAGCCACTGCAACGAGAAGCCCGTGCACCGCAAGGAAGAGTAGCCCCCACTTGCCACAACTAGAGAAAGCCTGCGTGCAGCAACGAAGACTCAACGCAGCCAAAAATAAATAAATAAATAAAAATTAAAAAATATAAAAATAAAACTCCCTGACACACACAAAAATCTTTTTTAAACTTTTTTTAAACATCTTTATTGGAGTATAATTGCTTTACAATGGGGTGTTACTTTCTGCTTTATAACAGTTAATCAGCTATACATATACATATATCCCCATATCTCTTCCCTCTTGCATCTCCCTCCCTCCCACCCTCCCTATTCCACCCCTCTAGGTGGTCACAAAGCACCGAGCTGATCTCCCTGTGCCATGTGGCTGCTTCCCACTAGCTATCTATTTTACATTTGGTAGTGTATATGTAAGTCCATGCAACTCTCTCACTTTATCCCAGCTTACCCTTCCCCCTCGGGTGTCCTCAAGGGCATTCTCTACAACTGCGTCTTCATTCCTGTCCTGCCCCTAGGTTCTTCAGAACCACTTTTTTAGATTCCATATATATGTGTTACCATATGGTATTTGTTTTTCTCTTTCTGATTTACTTCACTCTGTGTGACAGTCTCTAGGTCCATCCACCTCACTACAAATAACTCAATTTTGTTTCTTTTTATGGCTGAGTAATATTCCATTGTATATAGGTGCCACACCTCCTTTAGCCATTCATCTGTCAATGGACATTTAGGTTGTTTCCATGTCCTGGCTATTGTAAATAGTGCTGCAATGAACGTTGGGGTACATGTGTCATTTTGAATTATGGTTTTCTCAGGGTATATGCTCAGGAGTGGGATTGCTGGGTCATATGGTAGTTCTATTTTTAGTTTTTAAAGGAACCTCCATGCTGTTCTCCATAGTGGTTGTATCAATTTACATTCCCACCAACAGTGCAAGAGGGTTCCCTTTTCTCCACACCCTCTCCAGCATTTATTGTTTCTAGATTTTTTGATGATGGCCATTCTGACTGGTGTGAGGTGATACCTCATTGTACTTTTGATTTGCATTTCTCTAATATTAGTGACGTTGAGCATTCTTTCATGTGTTTGTTGGCAATCTGTATATCTTCTTTGGAGAAATGTCTATTTAGGCCTTCTGCCCATTTTTGGATTGGGTTGTTTGTTTTTTTGATATTGAGCTGAATGAGCTGCTTATAAATTTTGGAGATTAATCCTTTGTCCATTGATTCGTTTGCAAATATTTTCTCCCATTCTGAGGGTTGTCTTTTCATCTTGTTTATGGTTTTCTTTGCTGTGCAAAAGCTTTTAAGTTTCATTAGGTCCCATTTGTTTTTATTTCCATTTCTCTAGGAGGTGGGTCAGAAAGGATCTTGTAGTGATTTATATCACAGACTGTTCTGCCTATGTTTTCCTCTAAGAGTTTTATAGTGTCTGGCCTTACATTTAGGTCTTTAATCCATTTTGAGTTTTTTGTATGTTATTATGTGTCTTATACAGATCACCTTTTCCCATGGGCAGCTGTAGAATGTTTAACTTTGGGGTTAAGGCCCTTTTGGAGTCATGAGGCCCAAGAAAGCAACTAGGATCAGCAGGTTAATAGGACAGGGTCAGCAAAGAGGACAGCCTCAAAGGGAACCACAAAAATATTTTGAATAGAAAATGCCAAATTAAGCCTTGACTTGAAATGTGGGTCATCAGGATAGAACAAGGAAATGAAGATATCGAAATCCTACAACAGGTACGGGTCTGAATCAAGGGCTGAGGATTTTCAAGAAGTGGGCAAATTACGCTTATTTATTAGCAGTCCACCATTTAGCAATTTTGCTTGTCCTGATCTGCTTTAAGTGTAGATATTTTTAAATGCTAACCAAACCAATGCATGTTCTAAAATTAGGACCATATGACAATCAACCAGTCAGCAATGCAAGGCACCTGGTCTCAACTTGCTGGAGCACATTTTCCAACAATCAAGAAAAGCAAATAGCTTTATTGGACTAACACACACACACACACACACACACACACACACACACTCATATACAAGTCTCCTCTAAAATGAATATCCTGAGGTTAAAAAACAAAGACCTCTGAAGTGCAAAAAACCCAGGAACATAGAGACTCAAACACCATCTGCAAGTTTATTCAAAAAGGCTAGCAACCAACTTGTAATCTATAAACTCTAGCATAGATACATTCTGTCTAGATTCTGCAAGACAATAATCTTGATAAATCAAGTTTACTTTAATAAAGCTCAACCCAATAAAAAAGCGACATACTATAAACCACTTCTATCAGTTGACTGTATCTCACTTTACTTGCACTCTGCTAAATGACACTCACAGACAGGATACCTACCATAGGCCTATACAAGGTGCACCCAGAGCTCTGCAAATAATTGTTAATCAATTGACAGGCAGTGTTAACTCTATAAGTACTGGTCTGGTTAACACATTTTGAAAAATGATCATTCTTCTAGAGCCAACATGGTAGACAGTCCTGGGATTGAATGCCAGGGCACCATTTACCAACTGTATGAACCAAGATAAATTACTTGACCTGTGTTTGCTAAAAAATGAAGATATCATAGTTTTTGCCGTCAACTCGACTGGACTAAACTATGAGGATGGAAGGGAGGGCAAAGCCATTTGCAGCACACATAGCCTTTGTCCCAGTTATTCAACCAAACACTAATCTAGGTGCTGCTGCAAGGGGACTTTGCAGATGCAACTGAAGTCCTTAATCAGTTACTTTAAGCTACGGACATCATCCTCAGTGGGCGTGACCTAATCAGGTGAGCCCTTTTAAGGGACTGGGCTCTTCTCAGCCAACAAGACACCAAACAGCAGCTGGGTCTACAACTGATCTCACCTTCTCTGGATTTTCTCTTCCCAACTGCCTGTGGACAACAGCTTCAGCCTATGCCCAGGGGTTCCACACTGCCCTTGATCCTACCTTCCCAGCTGCCTATGCTATGGATACAGACATGCTTAGCCAGCCCTCAAGTGCATGTAAGTCAATTCACTGGAATTTATCTCTTAATTTTATCTCCTACTGGTTCTGCTTCTCCAGTGAACCCTGACTGACACAGGGGATAACTGTATGTATTTCACAGGTTTACTATTAGGATTAAATGTGATAGTTTAAAAAGTGCCTAGAGCCGAGCTTCTCAAACTCTACTGTGAGCACACAGTAGATACAGATCCCAGATCTGGGATACAGATCACCTGGGATACAGATTCTGAGTAGGCAGGTCTGGGATGGGGCCCAAGGGCCGGTATTCTTAACAAGCTCCCAGTGGATGCTAACATTGCTGATCAGTGTACACAGTTTGACCAGCAAGAGCCATTCTAGAACATAATATGCAGGAAATAAATGCTAGTTTGCTTTCCCCACACTACCTTTTTGCTCTCACAATTTTCATGTTTCTGTTGGTTTGTTTTTACTTTTTAATTAATTGATGCATTTGAAATATATACTGCGCTGACCATATAATGCTCTGGATAGCCATAATATATAAATACAAACATAAGTGTAAATATAATATAAAAAGCCACCAGGAAAGTAAAAACAGACCAAAAAGATAGCAAATACTAAACAATGCCCTCCCATACCTCATGCCCAGAACTAGAGGCTGTTCGCAGAAGCCTGCACTGTTATAACCCAATTGCTAGAAGAACATCAAAACTAAAGAGATCATTTGAACAGTAGAGTAAGGCAAGGCCACTATGTATAGGGTCCAAAAATAGTCAAATACCAACAGAGAAACAATATGGTATGTCCTCTGGACACAGCGAGCACATTCGTGACCCATCTTGCTGGAAGAGGGACCACCTACCTGAATGTGGTCTTGATTTCAGGGGAAGCCAAAACAACTCCTGTGCAGAGACTAACACTTCCCTCTCTCCCTTCCCTGGTGACTGTTAGTATTCTATTATGATAACAGCTTTGTTCTTATGGCTTAAGGCTTTGCTCTCTTGGGAATAAAATTACCCTTGGGGAAAAATAGAGATGTGAGCTTCAGAAATTGAGGTTTGTGTCCACGTCCACACTCATCATTCAATCTGCTATATCATCAGCCCATGAAATGACACCTAATGAAGAAGTCAATGGTCTCCTTATGGAAATCCAGTGACCATGTAAGTCCATATCTGGCTTGACCCCTCTACAACTCTGAACACCGTCGAGCCCTGTCTTGATCTCTGTGACTCCCATGCCATTACTCTCTCCTGGTTTCCCTCCTGTGTCTCCAGCTGCTTTAAGTCTCCTTTGCCAGCTCCTCCTCTCCTTCTGTGCACCCCTCCCAGGCTGAGCCACTGATTTCTCCCTCTCTTATCTGTTCCTAAAGTTTCAACTGCTGCTGGTGATTCCCAAGTCAACTCCACGCTGAGCTCCAGACCCACTAGTTCTCGGCCTTCTGGGCATCTTAATTTAGATGTCCGCAAGTCCCTCCGACTCCAAGCGACCCAAATCTAACTTAATGTCACTCTCTCTAAACCTACACTCCTTCTGCCTCTGTTTTGCTGACCAGCATCGCCATTCACTCAGGGAATGAAAGGTGGAGACCCGGGTGGCCGTCCATGCTTCTTCCTTGCCTGGTTACCTCTTACTCATCTTGCAAAATCCACATACTGCCTCTCTTATGAGCCCTTCCTTAACTTGCCCCAGTCTGGGTACAGTTCCACCCCTGGGCGCTCCCTGTATAGACCTCCATTGCAGCACTTACCACATAGTAATAACACTGGAAAAAACCAACAATTTGGTTGCACGTGTCACGTAGTCTCACGGCATCCTGAGCCTTTTACTCTACAGCATTTCTTATGACTCCAATTCTGTGGTTATTTGTTTAAGTATTAAGTGTCCATCTTCCCCACTAGACTGAAGATTTCATAACATTAGGAAATATCTGTCTTGTCCTACACACCCACCAGCACACTCAGTGCCCGAGACACTGTATGTGCTCAGTTAGTTGGTGCATGAATGGATGTCTACCGGTGTATCTCCTCTACTAGACTCAGAACCCCTTAAGAATAGGAACTGACTTTTAGTCCATATTCTGAGTGCTCTAGCACATTAGTAAGCACGAGGTTGGTTGGCTAAATAAGTTAATATAAATATAGTGGTATCACCAGGAGTCAAAGGGCGAGCTTCATATATACAGGACTGTTTGTTAATCAAATCTTTTCAGCCACACGGATCCCAACTGCCGCAGCATCCTTGCACCGGCCGCCTAGCCCTCAGCCCCATGCCTCCTTGGGGCAGCTAGTATTTACTGGGCCGTCAGAGGTGACGGTTACAACCATTTGTCTCACAAGTGATTGCGAGTTAGGCATCTTAAATGCCTAGAGACATACAAAAGGTGTCTCTTAACAGCATCAGGCTTTATTCTACCTTCAGATGAAAGCAAATTCTCTGAGGTAAGTTATTTGGACTAAATGAATAGCTGGACTCTCTCCTTTATTTACCTTGTCTGGATTTCTGTACACATAACATGTTCCAAGTTTATAGAGATGTCATTTTAAATCTATTTTCTGGAGCAGGGAGAGAATCACTTTCAAAGCTCCACATTGGAAACACTTGTATGCAACTAAGATTTTTAATGGAACACTTTCCGCTCATTCAGGGAAATTCCACTTTCTATCATCCCAAGCCTGAGGAGACCGTGAACGACGTCTAGGTATAACACGCCTCACTACCTGCTGGCACTTGATATTAACAAAAAAGGAGGGGCTTCCCTGGTGGCGCAGTGGTCGAGAGTCCGCCTGCTGATGCAGGGGACGCGGGTTCGTGCCCCGGTCTGGGAAGATCCCACATGCCGCGGGGCAGCTGGGCCCGTGAGCCCTGGCCGCTGACCCTGCGCGTCCGGAGCCTGTGCTCCGCAACGGGAGAGGCCACAACAGTGAGAGGCCCGTGTACCGCAAAAAAAAAAAAAAAAAAAAAAGAGACCACCGCAGGTGCTGTCTCTGTGAAGAGCCAGATGTCAAGAAAGGGCCCCCAGGCAGAAAGAATGAGAGGAATGCCAATGACCCCAAAGGGGGCCTGAACTGATGATATACTTTCAGTGAGAACAACCGGATTTTCCCAATTCCGCTCCGTGGCCTCATTCTGAGATACATTCTCAAGTTTTCTTTTGCCACGTTCATAACTGGCAAGGCAGACAAGAATTTTTAAAAAGTCACTGTTCTCTACATTTCTATACACTTCACAGATAAATGATTGGCCCCATTTGGTAGATGGGACAAGTGAGGTGCTGGGAAGTGTCCTGAAGATCAAATCCTGGGCAATTCCCTGGGAAATGTGTGGTTTAGGCTGCAGCCTCCACTCCCCTCACCCAGTTTTGCATCAGCAGTGGTGAGGGGATGGGACCCACCTTTTAGGGAGTGCCTATTGTGTAGCACGTCCTGTGTCGGTGCTTCATATAGAGTATCCTTTTAAGCCGCCAAATAATCCCGTAGTGGGTTGAATAGGGGCCTCCCAAAATTCATGTGGACCTGGGACCTCAGAATGTAACCTCATTTGGAAATAGGGTCTTTGCAGATATAATTAGCTACATTCAGATGACGCCATACTGGATTAGGGTAGACCCTAAATCCGATGACTGGTGTCCTTATAGAAAAAGTGAGGACACACAGACACACAGAGAGAAGACAGCCATGTGAAGACAGAGGCAGAGATTAAAGTTATGCTGCCACAAGCCAAGGAATGCCTGGGGCCACCAGAAACTGGAAGAGGCAAGGAAGGCTCCCTGAGAGCCCTCAGAGGGAGCCTGGCCCTGCCAATACTTCGATTTCAGACTTTTGACCTCAGGAACTGTGAGAGAATAAATTTCAGCTGTTTTAAGCCACCCAGTTGTGCAAATGGGTTACGGTAACCCTAGGAAATTAATACTAATCCTAAAAGGTAGGTATCATTATTGCCATTTTACTGATGCAGAAACTGAGGATCGAGGACGTTGGGTAACATTTACCCAGGAAGTAACACCACGTTCAAGCCAATACTCATCTACATGAGGGAAAAGGTTAAAAGGTGGGGGAGGCACCCCAGAGGAAGAAGGTGTAAGGAATGGAGAGAAGGCTGAATTTCTTAGCCTTTGGTGATAATGGACCAGGAGTTAAGAGGTGCTTGAAGCATGATCTCAAGCATGGTCGGAAGGTGCTCATCTCCTGGAACCACTCCCGAAGTACACAGCCCACAGTGGCGATTCAGGACCCAGGAGCTCCCAACTGACCTCACCTATGGATGGCTATTTGGTTTTGCTTCAACAAAGGGACGATTTTAACAATGAAACTAAACAAGTACAGCAAGAGAAGGCTAGGTATAAATTAGTGTCCCAACCACATGGTGGCTCTTGTCTCTAGTGGCTCATGATCTGCTATGGCCATACTCAGCTTTTAAGGTTGTACCATGGACCACTGACAATGTTTATTTCTTCCTTCTATAAATTTTAATGTATTTTAAATACACTGAAAAATATGGAGAATAATATAAATACTCACCTACCACCGTTTAGCTTAAACAATTTTTAACATGTGGGCACATTTATTTCAGTCTCTCAGTTTTGTTTTAAAAAATGTCCCCTCTTGGGGCTTCCCTGGTGGCGCAGTGGTTGAGAGTCCGCCTGCCGATGCAGGGGACGCGGGTTCGCGCCCCGTCCAGGAAGATCCCACGTGCCGTGTAGTGGCTGGGCCCGTGAGCCGTGGCCGCTGAGCCTGCGCGTCCGGAGCCTGTGCTCCGCAGCGGGAGAGGCCGCCAACAGTGAGAAGCCCGCGTACCGCAAAAAAAAAAAAAAGTCCCCTTTTTTGATGAATATTAAAAAAATTCATGTCACTCTTTTGTCTCTCCCTCCCCTTTGAGGTTCTAATCTACTCTCACTATGTAGCTGTGTGGCCCCCGATTGACAATTGTTGGAACAGACGTAACAAATTTTTTTTCAGCAAAGCATGACAAAGGTCCCCCATGATGTCTTGATGGGTAGATAAGGTTACCAAAACTAAGAGTAGGTTGAATGACAGTACCCTGATGTGAGTAAACTGACTGGTCTCAATTTGGAGAAGGCTTCTCATTGACATGCTGAAGGGGGTCTTCCCTGGTTCCTGTCTTGTTTAACATATTAACCCACAACTTGGATTGTGGGTCTTAGAAGTATGTGAGTTAAACTTCTACTCAACACGTTTCATTCCGTCTCGTGCTTGGTAAGTGTTTATATTCCTCTTCCCCACTACGTTGTGAACTTCGTAGGTGTACCCTCCTAGATCCTGGACCAAGTGCCTTGCATGTAGCCAGGGGTTCAGCAAATGTCTGTTGAATTAAATCGTATCATACAAGGATAGGTTGAAGAAACTGGTGCAGCCTGGAAATGAGAAGGTGTCCAGGAGAAACGATGGCTGTCTTCACATATTTAAAGGATGAGGAGATTTAAGCTATGTAGCTCTGAAGGGAAAAGTTAGAACAACTGGTGAAAGGAACAGTGAATTGATTTCTTCCCAGTACAAGGAAACTCTTTCTAACAATTACATCTGATGGCAAAGGGAATGGGCTGAGTTTCATGTCCTCCCACAGAGGGCATTTTAGAAAGAATTCCTGCTCTGAGTAGAAGATAAATGGGGTACACGCCTCCCAATCCAAGATTTTATGATACTCTAGACTTCCTGGTTTTCAGTCCTTTTTCTTAAATTACCAATTTCCATAAATGTTGACAGATAAAGTAATGATATCTCACACATAATAGGAAGATACCTGCAAAAGAAAAATTTGGTTTTCTGAGCTAGGGTACAACTAAACTACAGTTTTTACCCTTAACATGGTTGGAGTCAACAGAAAAATTCCCCTGAGTGCCAATGAAGCATTTGACATTCAACTCACTAATATCTGAGTGGCTGAGGTCTTAGTCTTATTGATTCCCAAAATGACACCCACCAAGAGACACTAAGCTAGCACCTCTCAGGGGTGTAATTATGTGGCAGGTGTGAGAGCCGCGTGCCGGATGTCTTCCATTTAGCCCCACTCTTAGCCAAGGCAGGTGGCCTGTCTGAACCACATCAGCAGGCTCCTGTGTCCCCCCGGCTGCCAGTAGGATTTGGCCAAAAGTGAGGCCCAGCAGAAGATTAGAGGACTAGTCGAGACGGAGGTTATTTATTCCCCTGCCTCCCTCCCTGCTGGGCACCAATGTCTGGCCAGTCCCTCATCTGAAGAGCACAGTTCCTGTAGGGCAACCCTCTCCACAGGTCACAGCTCCATCCCCTGGCCCTTTCAGACAGAGGATGAATATTGATTCTCTGCTCTAACTAGCCCTGGGGCACTGCCCCAGCCCTGTGGCTTCCTTATACCACGCTCTGCTCTCATCTTTGAAAAAGAGTCCCTTAATCTCTCCTCAAATTACCTAATTGAGATGTGTAGTTTGTTTCCTGTGGAAGCCCTGGCTAGCACAGTGAGACACCAGTCAAGACCAACACACCGAAGGGTGGGTCCCATAGCAGACCAAGGTGTCCCTCCTCCGCAGGGCACACAGCGGCAGCCGCTGCCAACCCCACCCAACCCAAGCGTCTCCTCCAGTGTCTCTAGCAGCGCTGCTCTAACCACAGCAGGAACAGCAGTAGCGCCTGTCTGGGTAGCGCTGGAGATTAAGTCAAACCATTAGAAAATATGTTTTTCTTAACAAAAATGAACTGAGGGACAAAAGTTAATCTTCTTGTTCAAATTCTGAGGAAAAGAATCTTCATTCCATCTGGTAAGATTTGAACAAGAAGCCATGTGGCATGAAAAGGATGGCATTGTCTTCTGATTGATATCAGAAACGCCTCCATCTTTTCAAGCTTCAAGTCTGGACCACTTAAGGTTTAAGATACAGGGACTTGCCTCCCTAATTTGATTTGTCCAATATCCAGTCTGCCGTTCCTTCTTGGTCCCTATTTCACCTAAAATTCCTTTGTGATGGGCATCTAAGACTGATGTGGCCTCTAAAAGGCCAATGTTACAATAAAACAATGCTGAAAGGAACCAAAGAAGGAAAAGGGTATGTACTGGGGCAGAGGAGACAGAGGAGAACAAATCTCTCTCTCTCTCTCTCTCACTAGCTCACTTGCACCCCCTCGCTCTTTCTCCTTCTCTCATTAACTCTTCGTTAGAACAGCAGAGCAGGTAAGAGTGCAGGCAGCCCCAAGCTCAAATCCTAGTGCTAGCACTTACTAGTCAATGGCCTTGGAGACACTACTGAGCCTCTCCAACCTCAGTTTCTTCATTTGTAAAACAGAGATGATTGTTCCTACCTCGAGAGGGTGTTGTAAAGATTAAATGAGATACAATGTTTAGCAGAGGGTCTGGCACACACTTAGTGTTTAATGACTTAAATATTATGATAGACAAATGTGTGGGCTTAGTTTTCTCCTTCAAAGTTCTAAGAGCTTTCATTTATGGAAACGTGGTGCCTGAGTAGTAAATTTGTCCATGGGAGGGATGTCAGAACAGGGGAAGGCAGACTCCAAGGGCAGAACAATGTAAAGGAAAGCGCTCACCACCCAGGGTGCAAACATTAAAGGCAGAATGTGTGTAGAGCACCTCACCCAGTGGCAGGCACACAGTAGGAGCTTAATTGATGGGAGCCAAGAATGCAAGTACTGAAAGAGCCCAAAGGGAGATCTGCCCCTCCACCAAAACAGCCCCCAGGCAATGAGATAAGGGACCAAAACCTTCTGGGCAGTGTCAGGTTGGGGCCAATGGAGAAGAGTGGCCTGCCTTCGCAGGAAGAGGCAAAGGCTGTTCACCTACTTCATCTTCCTGCCTAGAATCAAGCCTGCTTAGATTCAATAATGAAGATCTGCACAGCACAGTACTGAATACAGTAATGCCTTTCTGCTTCAATAACACTGCAGCCCGAGCGGGAGTGTAATGCGTTATTTGTATGCGGCTAGGAGAAAATTCAGTGATTTACATTGAGGGTTTATATTTTGTTTCCAAATGAAAACATCAATCCCAACAATTCTTACACAGGTATTCCCACTTTCAGCAAATGGCTCAAGATTTAGACTGTGTTCTCGTGCCTGAGACTTCTGACCTAATTCAGCTTTCCATCTTACTGAACTTAAGAGAGCCTGGTTCAAGATTCATAATCCTGTCATTTTATCACCCAAGACAAATTATATTCCAGGCTACTTTCAAGCCTGAAGACGACCAGTACTAGTCAGTCAAATACTTGGCTTATCTTAATTGTTAGACAACTGGTATGCTCAGCATTTTTGAGACAGAGGAATGAGCACACCTCCTCTAGCTTTTCCCTCCCTTCTGTATCGGTTACCCCCCAAACAGAAAACCACTCCTGGTTACAGGAAAGCAAAGGGTCTTGTGGTGGAAGGGGCTGGGGTGTGAGGTATGCATGGGGACCGTGCTTTTGCTGCCAGCCATCGACAGGAAGCATTGCTATCCATCAAGCTGTCTCCTCATTATCTTCTCTTCAGACACACAATCCTCTTGTATATTCAAATGATATTCAAGTCTTTGTTAAGCAGGTCTCATAAACATACTAAATATGGAAGAGGTGCATTAACATAGGTATGCTTGCCAGGCCCTAAATTAACAATAAGGTATTTTACGTGACCTACATGGACCATGCTTTCTTGTAGTCGAGAACATGAGCCAACACATTTCCAGGTGGAAGCAGTGAACGCAGCAAAATTCAATTTACGGAGAGCTCCTGGGACACAGGAGGCTCGTTCAGAGGCTAAGCATCAGAGATCGGTCCTAAAAATAAAAGAAGCTGCTATTCTGATCTCACAGATGCAGTCGCGTGTTCAGCTGAAGCATGGGAGACACAGCAGACACCGAGGGATGTGGTAATCAAGAGTGAGTCACGCAGTGCCCAGTTATGCCATCTGTACAAGGAAGCTTAATGTACTGAATGTACAGTAGGTGATGATAAGCAATGGTAAGAAATATTAAACACGTTGACAGTAACAGTGCAATGCCAAGAGAACTGTTTTTTATTGCTTCAACCGGCCTGTCATTTTTATCCATGATGGCTCTTCAAAGCAATGTTTTAAGTGAGGAGCACTTTTTCCATAGTTTCCCAATAAGAAAAACGGTCTTGAAAAATCTAATGGTTTCCTCCATTAGGATTTGCTGGCTCTCATCACTAATCAGTAAACAGAGTCCCAACTTTCTACACTTTATACAAAGACATGGGTTAAGTAAGAATGAGTAGTAATGAAGCAAGCAACTAGAGTCAAAATATCCCCACTAAAGACATAATTGCAAGAGCCACAGCACTTTTCAGTTTCAATTCTAAGTTGCTTCCCGTGTTCAAAGACACGATAGCTCTTGGGGATGGGATTGCGGAGACTGTAAAGGATGGCAGATATCAAGAGGGAGGAAACTGACAGAAAGGGAGGGGTCTTGGGAATAAAGAGAGACTGGACCCCGCTTCCCCACAGCAGCCCTGGAGGTAACAAGACTCCGCTAGAAAGAACTGACTTTGTGTTCCTGGTGCCCTAGACAGAGGGGGCCACAGTCTGTCCCAGGAATAGATGCCCATGCTTTTAGGATACAGCAGGAGCAGCCGAAGACTCCTAAACCCAAAGAGCTTCGGGGGGCAGTGAGGAGGGTGTCAGAGATATCTCCTGGCAACTAGTTTTGACTCAAGACAGAGACAAACCACCTCCCTGGAAAACCTGGGAAGAACTAGCCGTGTGTCAACCTCAATGGTGACAAAACCCCAGGAAGACGACAGAGCACATCAGAAGGACTTAGGGTATTATCATTCCGTCCCTCTGACAGCAGGGAGAGTCAGTATCAGAAATTGGCTAGCGTCTACAACATAAAGACAGTATTTCTAGCACTCCTCAGTTGTGGACTGATATTTGCACCCATCTTCTAAATTAACACCTCACAATGAACTTCTGTTTGTTGGACATCATGGATACAATACTGCCACCCAAACAGAGGCCACACAGCATTATTTTTTTATCATATGGTCACCTTTAAATTCAATCCAAAATAATGATACTCTGAGGAAAAGTACCGTTTTAAAATATAAAGGGGTCCCAAAGAGCTTTTCAATCAAGAACTTCACAAAAGAATCTCAACAGACTAATAGTTATTTAGGCTAATAAAATTAATGGAAGCAAAATTTTTTAAATGGTGGCATTAAATACAACTTAACTTTTCGTATGATTCTACTCAATTAAAACAAATAACTACATAGATAGTAAAGGACTTTTACTATCAATGCACTTAGCCAGGAGATGAAAATTGTAAACAGAAGGGCAAGGAATGTGCAGCCTTGAACAGACCTAAAGGCAAGGATGCAAATGAAGATGCTATAGGGGAAACAGTGAGGAATGAAATGCAAGGGGAGGGAGGAGGGAAAAAGGGGAGAGGGAGTAGAAGGGAGAGAACAGGACAGCACCTAAAGGAGGCATTCATGAGTCAAGGCGCATCTCAAATGCTGCGCCTCCAGCATTTAACATGAGTAAGATGAGAAAGGTTTTTAACAGGTAAAGACAGAAAGAGACTACTCTTGACTTAGGAAATGACATGAGAAAGGAATGGCCATGGGAAAGCATAGAGAACTTTGCAGGGTTAGTATAGCTACAACTAGAAAGACGGGGTGAGGCTGCATTATAGAGGTCTTTAAGGTCCAAGAGCCTGTATTTAATTTGGTGGGAAACAGGCATAGAAGTTTGTGAGGCTGGGAAGGAGCCAAAATCAAAGACCTTGGGAAAACTGAAAAGGCTGAGGTGATGTGCTGAAGAGAGATACCAGTAGGAGACAGTAGTTTCACAGCTGTATGCATTTTTTTTTTTCTAGTCAAGAGAGTGACAGCAATATGCTAGGCGATCCTGGGTGTGGATAGGGGCGGTAAGAGAAACCACAAGGGGGAGTCCCCATGGAATCTAACAAAAATGTGGCATAAAGGTGGAGGAGTGAAGAATAACTTCAACTCCAAAATAGGTTGTTGAGTGAAAAAGAGTAAGTTGCCCAATTCTAAGCATTATATTATTATATTTATGTAAGAAGAAAATCGTTTAAAACATCATGTCATATATTTTGCATGGGTTGTACAGACACATACAGAACACACTAAGAGGCGGTAGGGAATAGTAAGCGACTCTGCAGAGCCAGAGTGGCAGGGGTTCAGGTCCCGGTTCAGGCAATTACCAGCTCTTGTCGTCTTGGGCAAACCACTTCTCCTCCCTGGGAGGGGTGAGGCAGGAGAGCCTTAGGAAAGCAGAGAAGATGTGGAACGGCAGTTGTACAGGGATTTTTCTTTTTAATTAATAACATAGTGTTTGCCAACAGTGAGGGTTCAGCTGAGATTAGATTTCATGGTTTTCAAATCAGGGCAGAAAGAGGGGTCAAGTAAGTTCAAGCTGATGGTAGGCAAGTAAAGTCCCACAGGAAAAGTTCTAAAGTGGTAGCTGGCTTACTTTGAACTTGAATGTGACTAAGGGTGGTAGACAGGAAAGTAAAGACAGGTGCTAACAATGAAAAAGAGAACTGAGAGAAAGAGAGTGGACAGGGATGCTGGGAGCCAAGAGGAAGAGAAAGAGCAGTTCAACATGAGCGAGGGAGGGAAGTGACCTGAGAGAGGAAGTCAAAACCAGAGCCATTGCTACTGATGATGCAGTGCGGTCATGGAGCAGGGCCACCAGGGCAGTGAAGAAGTAGATCACCGAGATGAGTATGTAAGTATGGTTAGGACAGTGTCAGAGAGCTGACACGCCTTTTCTTCTCATCTCTCTAGACATCAGTGATCACTATTACAATACAATAGACAGGAACAACACAGAAAGAGAGCTGAATGCAAACCAACCTCAAGACATCGCCCCAAAGTTTAATCTTGGGTGACATCCCCAGAATGCGTTTTTTCTCCTTTTCTGGTTCATTTATTCAACAAATAATGACTGTGCAAAGCACTGTACTGTCTATGGGAGATGTAGATCTAGTCTATGGCTCCAGAATTTAAAGGATTTACAACCTATCAGAGAGTAAAAGAAAATAATTAGCAATTTTACAAGAGCTAATTAATAGGACAAGTGATGTTACAAGGCGATGTGAAATAAAATGACAAATAAATGATGTGTGCTTATAGACGAGGAATACCACTGTTGGTTGTTGGCTATCTTTTCATCCACTCATTTAACAAAGATTTATTGAGCACTAACTACATGCCAGGCAGTGTGCTAGCTATATAATTGTGAACAGACAGACACAGACCTAGCCCTCAGCCCAGAAGGAAAAGATAGATAGTAAACAAACGTATGAATAAATGGCGGAAGGCACATTGTGACTAAGTGCCATGAAGGAAAAGAATGGGATGCTTTAAGAGCAGAATAACAGACAACACAATTGGGGGATCTTGGAAGCTCAAGATGGCATTAAACACACCTTAAAAAAGCACATGGCAGTGTCCTGTTGTGTTCTATTAATTAATCACCCAGTATGCATAAGACTTAACCAACTTTATGTATTAGCTCTAATCCTCAAAATGAGCCTGGTTTATATGAACATTATCATCTCATCTTCATTTTATGAACAAGTAAACTCAGGCTTAGAGGATGTGATTAACTTTTCCAAGGTCACAGTTAGTACACGGTAGTGCCAGAATTCAAGGCGAGATCTGTGCAACTCCTGAATCGCGTGCGCTTCCCTCTATGACACACTGATTTTCATTTCAGAAGATGTCTGAAGTTATTCTCTTTTATTTGTGAAAATAAGTTTCTGAAGAAAAACTTTCTAATATGAATATAAATAAAAATTACTGTTCCATTGGAAAATAGTGCCTTTACATAGCAATAGGCATGATCTTTGGTAAAAGAACATTCCTTGCACCTCCATTGCTATTTTGCCGGCGTCTCACCCAGTTTGAAAACTTGATAACAGTAATCATAATAATGAAATATAATAACTAGAATTTAACAGGCACCTACTATGTGCTAAATATTGTGCTTGGTGATATCTGGGCATAGCCTTATTTAGTCCTTCTAACAGTCCCACGAAGGGTACATGACTCTCCCCACTTGAGGGACGGCATCTAATGCTTAGAGATTAAGCAACTTGACCGAGGTTACCCTGGGTGAGTGTCAGAGTAGAAACTCAAGCTCCGATATGGCACACTCACAATGCCACCCCCTGCACCAGCCCATGAATTCCATGAGCCAAAATTAGCTTTGCCGTAGGGAGAAAGAACAGAGGTAAAACAATTTGCCCAAAGTAACGCGGCTAGTGGAAAGTAGACCCCGTCGGGGAAATTGGAATTCCCAGCTCCCCATTCACTTCCTGACCTCAGTAGCTTTGTCTGGGCAAAGATGATGAATGTGTGATGATTGAGAAAAATTACTTAATTCATTCCTAAATGGCTCAAGCCAATTGTACTCAAGGAATAAAAGGGCAGCCTGCAGTTTACAACCCCCTTGTCAGGCCTACTGGACTTTCAAAACCCTTCTTGTAGTACATGCAGCAGTCCCAACCTGGATCGTAATTTACATCTGAAGTGCCCAGTGAAGGGCTGCCAACTTCAGTCAATTGACACTGCCCGGTTCCTTCTTTTATTCTGTCTTGCCAGACATCTTGCACACGAAGCACACTCACAAAATCCAACAAGGTTCAGCATTAACCAGACACAACGGCTCCAGGGAGAAAGCATCCCCAAGAATCTTTTAGCACCTGCCTAGCCTCTTTATCACGAGCCGGCTCGGTCACCAGAGAAATTCAGCACACCACAGATGGGATGTTCAGGATCCACTTCTACCCACTCCTATCCCTACAGGAGAAAATCATCACAGGGCATTGCAAAAAGTAGGACAGCAGTCACAATATGTTAAGGAAAACTAAAATGATCCCCACTTGGAAGTCAATATGGTCTCAGACAAAAAAGTCTCAGACAAAAAAATCCAATACTCGGATAAAATGAAAAAATGTAACGCACAGTAGTAAAAATGGCTTTGCACATTTTGACTGTGGCTACTCAAAGAAAAGAGAATTTGAGGTTTCAGGTTAGGTTTATATTTGTGAAACCGTCTCGTGTGAATATTACAGGAGGAAAAAACAAAGATGCTGTGAAAAATCATTTTCAGCCTTCTTTAAAGAGTGGCTGAGGGAGAGGAACATTCAGACACTGTCATCCATCTGAGTGAGAGCTGCAGGGCAAATGCACAGGACAAGGAGAAGACCCGTATGGAATGCTTCTGATGGGGGTTCACGAGATGAACTCTACTTAGAGTATTATTCTATATTCGTTCAGCAAGAAGAGAGTTATCAAGCACTTAGTGTGGATGAAGGTCAGTATTATACATTCGAAATAGGTTCAAGACCCATAAAGAGTCAGCTTGGGAAGACGATATGCAAATAGTTACCACTAACTTTTTTGAACTGGTACAACCTTTATTGACTGCATAAACAGAAACTCACAGCAATTAGAATTGGCTCAAAGAATCATGGTACATTTAGAACATAAAACACGTAAGAAACACGTAATGCAGCATAACCACAGCACCAAGTTCACCATTACAAGCTGAGTTTGAGTGCTAAAAGAAAATAGTTTAAAGGTATCAGTCAAATGTCACCAAGATCAACGACTGTTCCCATACTACAATGACTACCCACTGCATCAACTTGCTTATTGAAGTATAGCGTGGTGGTTAATAGCCTAGGTTCAGACTACCTAGTTCAAAGCCCATCTAAGTCACATCCTAGCTATGTGAACTTGGGTAAATTATTTAAGCAATTTGTGCCTAGGTTTTCTTACCTGTAAAATGGGAAAATAAACAGTACCTAACGCATTTGGGTTTTGTAACCATTAAGGAAGTGATAATACCAAAGGATTTGGAAAAGAGCTTAACACACAGTATGTGCCAGTTAATGCTACCTGTAATAATAATGATCATTATTAATAATGATCAATAGTAATAACTCTTATCAGTACTGATATTATAACTCTCTAGGGTTATACCTCCCCTTCTTGGACTGTCCACCTTACTCTGAACTATTACCAAAAAAAAAAAATTTTTTATCTTGTTTGAATCACTAAATAGTGGGATCTCTATGATAAAATAATTTAGCTTATACCAGAAAATAGGTTTACCAAATTGTATAATAATCATCCTTTTATATAAGTGTTTACTGTGCGCTCCCCAAAGCAGAAATGGTCTTATTCAGGTCTGTCTTCGGTAATGAGCTCAGACTGCTGAGGTCTTCTTTGTATCTGTAGACAGAGAAGATGGTCTAGAAAACTCTTTAATTATGCCTTTAGCCACCTTGATTTTACAAGTAAATCTATGATTTGTTGTATTAGTTGCAGTGGACAAATAGGTCCACCATGTATTGTGCTAAACACAATACAATTTCATGTCTTGCTCAGCTAATAATCCAGGGCAGACATTCCTGTTCGAAAGAGGGATTCTGCTCCAGGCAGCCCTTTAGGAACACGGATTGACAAGAGCTCTTACAACATCAATCAAGGGCTTCCGAAGTCACTCTGGGTGTGGCCGACTCAGCGGCAAAAGAGGGGAGGTACGGAAAACCACTTGTTGGAGGTTTTATGGAACAAGCCAGGAAGTGGCCCATGTTCTTCTACTCGAATTCCATGAGATAGAACTCAATCAAATGATATGTCTAACTGCATGAGAGGCTGGGAGATGTAGGAAGGGGAAATGGATTTTAATGAACAGCTAGCAACCTCTGGCAGTGGTTGAAATTAATCCCACTCACTTTATTCAAAGAAACTACTACTTAAAAATATTTGGTGAGTATTGAGAAAATTAAATATTCTTTTGAGAATAGTTTTTATTTACTAAAATTCTGTAGTCAAGATATAACTTCTTCCTTAAACTATCAGGAAATAAGTTTTGAGATTAATTATTCATCCCCAAACTCTTTGTTTCCCTTGCTTAATTAAAATATCTTTTGCTCTCTTTGTGTGTATAAATATAAGGGGTGATCAAAGGGGAAAAAATCGGATTAGTCTGCATGTAACCACTGCCACCTAACCCTTCAACACTTAGTAGACAATTCCAGCCCACATTTGCCTCCTGTCCTGTAGCTCTCACAAGTTTCCATCCAAAAGAAAAATAGATGTTCTTGAAACGTTTTCTGTTTAATATATGAGCCTTATTTGCTTAACCCCATTGCCAGATCCTCAAGGGTATCTTTTGTGTTTCTCTGGAAAGCGAAAATGATTTTGTAAAATACAAAGTGCCTTCCATACAGACAAGTGTTATTCATCTTTGGTATTTCTTTCAGTGCTTAAGCACAGTGGTAGGTATTTAAATAACGAATTAAATCACTTATTGGTTTAACAAAAAGTTAGAGCTCAAAGGGGCTTGTAAGTCAGTTAATTGCAAAACAGACTAATTTTTCACTCCTCCCTGTTTCCATGCCTTTTCAATGTATCTGGGCTGGGCTTGAGATTTGCTTCAACCAACAGAATGTGGTGGAATTAACAGGCTTTAAGAGGCCTTGTATGTCCCAAGATTCAGTCTTGGGACATATGCTTTGGCCAAGAGGATAAGCCCAGGCTAACCTGCTGGATGATAAGAACTATATGACGTTCTCATCTTGTTGCCCAACTAAGAGCCAGCCCCTAGGCCAACCTGCTAGCCGACTGCAGATGCACCAACAAACACAATCAAGATCAAGCAAGCCTGGCCCATGTTAGCAGGAATGCCCAGATGACCCTTATCTGCCTCCTGAGCAATAATAAATGCTAATTGTTTTAAGACACTGATGTTTGCAGGGCGGTCTGTTACACAACAATAAGTACCTAATATAAACCCTTAACTATCATCTACCACAGCCATCATTTTGCAGATGAGTAAACAGTCTCGAGCAGGAAGGTAATAAAAGTAGACATCAATAAAGCTAGGATTACAACTCAGGTCTTCTAATTTAGCAGTTTGATGTGCTTTCTATGAAAACATTTTGCTTCACTTCTAAGATCTTTGGAGTTTCTCAAGTCAACAGAACTATTAGGATCCAATAAGAGCTGGACACTGAAGAAAGCCCCATGTAGTATTGTTGGAGCTTTTCGTAAGATGAAGTTGCTTGAAACACACTGTAAAATACTATAAAAAGAAAGGCAAGGGTCCCTACTATATGCCAAAGACAATGATGAAAGTATTTTATAAACTCTTTTGTCGAAATAAAGGTCACTGGTCAGCTTTATCGTACCTTTACCTCAGAAAGCTCTGATTTTTACCTGGATATTAACCAATTCTTCAAAAAAACAACAAAGCAGGGGGGCGGGGAGGGGAGGATTCCAGCATGATTAACATTCATCAATTTTTAGAGCATCAGAGAATTACTCCAGAAGTTGTCTTTTTAATTTGTATTCTGACTTAAAGCACTGCAGTTTAGAAGTGCAGAAACCTTGACTTTTCTTATTAGTATATTCCCATCACCTGGTATTGGACCTGAGTGAATGAATGAATCTTAAGCAGAGTCTGATCTTCAGGAAAACTTCAGGAATAGGTTCAAGAAGACAGAAGTTTTGAGAAAGAACTTTAGACTGGTTTCAGGCTGATGAATCAGGAAAATAAGATGTTACTTTTAAAAAGACCTACATGAAGAAAAGAGGACAAAAAAGAATGAGGAAAACATTATAAAGCTTTTAAAATGAAAGAGGTATTAACTGTGTTGCGCCTATGTTTAAATACGACATCATGAAAATGCTCGACTTTCCCTAATAAAAATTGAGATTTTTAAATAGCCTTTAGTTTCCTTCTGTAGGAAAGTCGTTGTATAGTAATAACTTACATTTATATGAGGCATTATCTTAGGTAAGGCTTTTTTCCCTTTAGAACAATTGTAGTGTTTTACATAAGTACTAAATTCCCACTAGCATTGTAATAAAATCAAAACCTTTCTAAATCTCTTCCTACATCTTAACATTTCATGAAATTTTAAAAGGATTAGTTGTATTAATTGGTCATAAATGCAGTTTCTGTTCCTTATGTTATATTCTTTAATCTGTACTGATTTAGAATTTTTATTACTCTAAAACATTATGAGTGGCTCTGAAGTCATAAACATACCACTTTAAAAATAGCCCTTTTATAGTGTTTCAAGCATCACATACTAACCCACCCTCTCCAATCGAAAATGCTGAGCATCCCGTACAAAGGCATTCCTGCCTGCCCCCTCCTTGAATTCCACTTCAGCTGAAAATCTAGCCATTTGTTCTGCCACACCCTATCACAGACCACTGACTTAATATCTGTCCTCAGGAACTCTGACATGAACTACCCCTCTTGCCCCTCTGGTTTTCTGTGCCCAGTGCAGGAACCTACACCTGTCTCCAGCCTCTTGGAACCCAGCTCTGTTCCAGCCAGGTGCCCAATGCGATCCCCACCTGGGGGACACTGGAGGTTGGACAAGCAGAGCAAAAACCTCTTCCTGCTGCCGTCTTTGTCAGATGTAACCATGCACAACTTTTTTCATGTTCCTGCACCAAAAGGAAGAAAATGAATTAGAACTCCTCACACTGCCCAGGTTGGAGGGGAAGGAAAAAACAAAGCGAAACGTCCTCTAACAGTTCGAAAGGAAAGGCAAAATATTATTTTTGTCAATAATGGAGCTATAGAGGAAATCATATGTCACATTATGACTTGGGACTAATTTTTCCAAAGAAGCAACAAGAAACCACAGCACTATAGATCAGCTCCAGTATGGGTTACAAAGATTTGTGGGTTAGAATGGAAACCTAACCCTCATTCATCATAATTTAAAATACTGTTCCCTTGGCAAGGGGTAGAGGGTAGCAGGGAAGGAGGGTTTGCATTCTGAGTACCAAACAACTTTTAGAAAGTGCCCACAACTTAGAAAGAAACCAGTCACTAAGTTATAATCTCTGCTAATAAAACCATTATAAATATTATTCACTCTTGGAATAATCAGGTAACTCAATTAACTGACCCCGGGAATAAATGAAATCTTTGACCCTGAAAGTTAATTAAAATAGATTTTTTTAAATAGTGAGAGATACTATATCAATTTTTCTTACAATAGAGAGAATAAGATTAAATTATCAAGGACTGAAAAACATAAATTACATGAAGGTGCACATCTATTTAAATAAGGGTCTATGCACATAAATTTACTCATAAAAAGATGAATAAAAACAGAATGAGAAAATGTGAATAAAATATTTTTTATAAGAGTGGGGCAATGTTCCAAGAGTCTCCATTAAAAGAGTGGTATCTTTACTACCTTTTCTATCATCTGAGTTTGGGGTGTGTTTTCTAGAGACAAGCAGTAAGTGAAATTGTGTGTCATCTGCCTGTTGCTTCTTGTTTAATACCATTCCAAGCACCAGGGCCTCTTAGTCCGCATGCTCAATCCTAGAAAAGGTTAGAGAGGAAAAGAAATCACCCCACAAATTGTTTCCTAGCAATTAGCTATAAAAACGACTGGAATAAATACTTCTCGGAATTTATTTTTCTTACATAATTCCATTTTATTCTTTTCCCCACCACAGGATGGTTTACACTGACACAGCAAGGAACTAAAACCATGTCTTCCCTTCCCTTTGGAAAAAGCAGCTTCATACTTCAGAATCAACCAGCTCCTGAAAGACTCTTCTGCCTGATAGCCTCAGGAGAAATAACTTGGGTTTCCAAAGTTATCAGATAAGAGCAAAACAGTCACCTAACAGGCAGTGACAGAAATGGAATAAACGTAACAACGACAATGGCAGCCAGACAAAATTTACAAGATCCTCTACAATGAAAACCCTACAGATGAGATAGATTTGTGGTTTTGCAATCATTTAAGAGGACATTTTCCTCAAATGTCACCCATCACTCTCAATCTTCATTTACAACAGTGAAACACTGCTTTCTGTTTCCTCAGAAAGGACAGTGGGTGCTCAGTGATGTAGAATTCCTGCTGTGCAAAACAACAGCAATTCTGGATCCAAAAAAACTGTTCCTGTGGTACCATTTCTATCTCTTCCCACTTAAAACCAAATTTTTCCAGGGAACGAACAACAGAATAGAAGGACATAATCATAAATTCCCGCTGATGCAGAACATCATCCCACGTTAGTGCTGTATCCCATGTATGCTGATTGAAAAACATTTTTCTTGTGGATTCCTTTTAGGCATAGGAGTAAAACCTGCTTTCCCTTCTAGCGAGAAGTCAACGTCAACATCAAGAAAAATGGTAGGGCTTCCCTGGTGGCGCAGTGCTTGAGAGTCCACCTGCCGATGCAGGAGACACGGGTTCGTGCCCCGGTCCGGGAAGATCCCACATGCCGCGAAGCGGCTGGGCCCGTGAGCCCTGGCCGCTGAGCCTGCGCGTCCGGGGCCTGTGCTCCGCAACGGGAGAGGCCACAACAGTGAGAGGCCCGCGTACCGCAAAAAAAAAACAAACAAAAAAGAAAAAAAAAGAAAAGAAAAATGGTAAAATTACAAGAGACACATTAAGAACAAACATATTTCCATATCGATGAATTAGTTGTTTGCATATTCTTTAGCCACAACTTGATGCTCATAAAAATATTTCATGACCAAGGCTTGGAAAAGGCATGGAATTGGGAATTGAAAAATGGACGATTAAATTCATCATCAAATTCATTTATGGGAGACAAAGTCTTTTCAGCATCGTCCTGCCAAGAGCCTGAATTATCAGTACAACATTTCTATCTTGTTTTATCCTAAAGGATAGAGGGCAAAGAGAAGTCTCCTCATTTTACAGATGAAGATCTATGGTATTAGATGAAATTTTTTAAGTTGACATTTAGTACAAGAGCATCTCGTAGGGCAGAGTTCTACAACCTCACTTCAGACAGATGAGGTAGACACGCCCAGCATACTCCCAATAATGCACCAAGATTTCTGTTATCCAGAAAAATAAAACAACACCGAAGATGCTTTATCTAGAAGTAATAATAATAGGTAATATTTACTGAGTTCTTATTCTGAGCCAACTGCCCCGCCTAGATTACTCAATTTAATCATCACAACAATCCTCTAAGGTAGGTGCTGTAATGATTCCCGTATCACAGGTGGGAAGACCAAGGCACAGAGAAGCTCTGGCTCGTCTAGATCACACAGCTTGTAGGTGGCAGAGTCAGAATTCAAACCCAGGCCATCTTAATCCAGAGCCCACCCTCGACCTAAAGTGATATAAAGCAATAGACTTCCCTTATGTATACAGGCTCACTTACTAATATAACCTATGGGTTAGAGACCTGGAAAAGACAAAGTCTCATCAAAAAGAAAAAATATGATTATTTCCGTTAATGAAAATAATCTTATTTCTTTCCTTTACTTACAAAACATCTTTTTAGATCGTTAAATGGCTTGGCCTCGCATCTGGGTAACAAAATTAGCCATGGAACGATATCAGAAATGGTGCTGAATAAAAAATAAAATAAAATATTCTAATTAAAATAAACCCTACTTCATGTTTTACATTACATTACCTGTACAAAGGTAATGTACAGGTGTTTAACATTACCTGTACAAAGGATGTACAGGTGTTTAACATTATTAATAATATGAAGATTATTACGAACTTTTTAAACTTCATCATTTTGTTTACTTTTGATTCAGTGATTAGTTAGGAATAGCATTTACTCCAATGTCTGCATAAACAAAGGAAATGCCTAAGAAAACAGCACTGAGGAGGTGACAGTAAACTGATGTGGCCAAGCTCCACCTAACAAACAACACTTCTAAACACATCCATCTGTTGCCGTGGGAAAACGGGGCCAATATTCCCAGACCTTCCAACTGTTCAAGAGAGTTTAGAAATTCCGATTTTCATATGAAATCTCCATATTTTAATATTCTAGCAATAGACTTAGGTTTTATAAACACCATGAGAAACAAACAAAACATGTCAGTAGATAGTATTTCATGTATTTGACCTACAATTCTTGAGCTTACGACTCACAAAACTGTTGTATTCTTACTAAGGGAAACATTTAAAACGTTACTTTTTCACGGGTCAGTGGAGATACAGGCACATTACTCAGGCTTTCTTCATTTATCCTTGCCTTCTTCCATATTAAAAATGTACCCATGAGTAAATTAAAAACTATAAAATCACAAATCACAAGCATTATAAACAAATCGAATCACCACACTGATTAATGGTAACAGATACCTACTCTGAGTTGTAGAGCAGATAAGAGAGGCTGGAGATTATGTACAACCCCTAGGGCATCCTTTCTCTCCAATGGGAGAGAAACAGTTTAAATGATTATGAATGAGGGTGCTGAACCAAGATGGCGGAGTAGAAGGACATGCTCTCACTCCCTCTTACGAGAACACCAGAATCACAACTAGCTGCTGGACAATCATCGACAGGAAGACACTAGAACTCACCAAAAAAGACACCCCACATCCAAAGACAAAGGAGAAGCCACAATGAGACGGTAGGAGGGGCGCAATCACAGTAAAATCAAATCCCATAACTGCTGAGTGGGTGACTCACAGACTGGAGAAAACTTATACCACAGAAGTCCACCCACTGGAGTGAAGGTTCTGAGCCCCACGTCAGGTTTCCTAATCTGGGGATCTGGCAACAGGAGGAGGAATTCCTAGAAAATCAGACTTTGAAGGCTGGTGGGATTTGATTGCAGGACTTCGACAGGACTGGGGAAAACAGAGATTCCACTCTTGGAGGGCACACACAAAGTAGTGTGTGCATCAGGACCCAAGGGAAGGAGCAGTGACCCCAGGGGAGACTGAACCAGATGTACCTGTTAGTGTTGGAGGGTCTCCTGCAGAGGCGGGGGTGGCTGTGGCTCACCGTGGAGACAAGGACACTGGCAGCAGAAGTTCTGGGAAGTACTCCTTGGCATGAGCCCTCCCAGAGTCTGCCATTAGCCCAGCAAAGAGCCCAGGTAGGCTCCAATGGTGGCTTGCCTCAGGCCAAACAACCAACAGAGAGGGAACCCAGCCCCACACATCAGCATCAAGGGGATTAAAGTTTACTGAGCTCTGCCCACCAGAGCAACAGTCAGCTCTACCCACCACCAGTCTCTCCCATCAGGAAACTTGCATAAGCCTCCTAGATAGCCTCATCCACCAGAGGGCAGACAGCAGAAGCAAGAAGAACAACAATCCTGCAGCCTGTGGAACAGAAACCACATTCACAGAAAGATAGACAAGATGAAAAGGCAGAGGGCTATGTACCAGATGAAGGAACAAGATAAAACCCCAGAAAAACAACTAAATGAAGTGGAGCCAGCCAACCTTCCAGAAAAAGAATTCAGAATGATAGTGAAGATGATCCAGGACCTTGGAAAAAGAATGGAGGCAAAGATTGAGAAGATGCAAAAAATGTTTAACAAAGAATTAGAAGAATTAAAGAACAAACAAACAGAGATGAACAATACAATAAGTGAAATGAAAACTACACTAGAAGGAATCAATAGCAGAATAACTGAGGCAGAAGAACGGATAAGCGACCTGGAAGACAGAATGCTGTAATTCACTGCTGCAGAACAGAATAAAGAAAAAAGAATGAAAAGAAATGAAGACAGCCTAAGAGACCTCTGGGACAACATTAAATGCACCAACATTCACATTATAGGGGTCCCAGAAGGAGAAGAGAGAGAGAAAGGACCCGAGAAAATATCTGAAGAGATTATAGTCGAAAACTTCCCTTACATGGGAAAGGAAAGAGCCACCCAAGGAAGTGCAGAGAGTTCCATACAGGGTAAACCCAAGGAGAAACACACCAAGACACATAGTAATCAAATCAGAAAAAATCAAAGACAAAGAAAAATTATTGAAAGCAGCAAGGGAAAAACAACAAATAACATAAAAGGGAACTCTCATAAGGTTAACAGCTGATTTCTCAGCAGAAACTCTACTAGCCACAAGGGAGTGGCCTGATATACTTAAAGTGATGAAAGGGAAGAACCTACAACCAAGATTACTCTACCCAGCAAGGAACTCATTCAGATTCGATGGAGAAATCAAAAGCTTTACAGACAAGCAAAAGCTAAGAGAATTAAGCAGCAACAAACCAGCTCACAACAAATGCTAAAGGAACTTCTCTAAGTGGGAAACACAAGAGAAGAAAAGGACCTACATAAACAAACCCAAACAATTAAGAAAATGGTCATAAGAACACACATATCTATAATTACCTTAAACGTGAATGGATTAAATGCTCCAACCAAAAGACACAGGCTTGCTGAATGGATACAAAAACAAGACCCATATATATGCTGTCTACAAGAGACCCACTTCAGACCTAGGGACACATACTGACTGAAAGTGAGGGGATGAAAACAGCTATTCCATGCAAATGGAAATCAAAAGAAAGCTGGAGTAGCAATTCTCATATCAGACAAAATAGACTTTAAAATAAAGACTATTATAAGAAACAAAGAAGGACACTACATAATGATAAAAGGATCAATCCAAGAAGAAGATATAAGAATTATAAATATATATGCACCCAACATAGGAGCACCTCAATACATAAGGTAACCGCTAACAGCTATAAAACAGGAAATCGACAGTAACACAGTAATAGTGGGGGACTTTAACACCTCACTTACACCAATGGACAGATCATCCAAAATGAAAATAAATAAGGAAACAGAGGCTTTAAATGACACAACAGACCAGATAGATTTAATTGATATTTATAGGACATTCCATCCAAAAACAGCAGATTACACTTTCTTCTCAAGTGGGCATGGAATATTCTCCAGGATAGACCACATCTTGGGTCACAAATCAAGCCTCAATATATTTAAGAATATTGAAATCATATCAAGCATCTTTTCTGACCACAACGTCATAGATTAGAAATCAATTACAGGGAAAAAAACGTAAAAAACACAATCACATGGAGGCTAAACAATACATTACTAAATAACCAAGAGATCACTGAAGAAATCAAAGAGGAAATCAAAAAATACCTACAAACAAATGACGATCCAAAACCTATGGGATGCAGCAAAAGCAGTTCTAAGAGGGAAGTTTATAGCTATACAAGCCTACGTCAAAAAACAAGAAAAATCTCAAATAAACAGCCTAACCTTACACCTAAAGGAAATAGAGAAAGAAGAATAAACAAAACCCAAAGTTAGCAGAAGGAAAGAAATCATTAAGATCAGAGCAGAAATAAATGAAATAGAAACAAAGAAAACAATAGCAAAGATCAATAAAACTAAAAGCTGGTTCTTTGAGAACATAAACAAAATTGATAAACCACTTGCCAGACTCATCAAGAAAAAGAGGGAGAGGACTCAAGTCAATAAAATCAGAAATGAAAAAGGAGAAGTTACAACAGACACCACAGAAGTACAAAGCATCCTAAGAGACTACTACAAGCAACTGTATGCCAATAAAATGGACAACTTGGAAGAAATGGACAAATTCTTAGACAGGTATAACCTTCCAAGACTGAACCAGGAAGAAATAGAAAATGTAAACAGACCAATCACAAGCACTGAAATTGAAACTGTGATTAAAAATCTTCCAAAAAAACAAAAGTCCAGGACCAGATGGCTTTACAGGTGAATTCTATCAAACATTTAGAGAAGAGCTAACACCCATTCTTCTCAAACTCTTCCAAAACTTGGGGAGGAAGGAACACTCCCAAACTCATTCTATGAGGCCACCATTACTCTGATACCAAAACCAGACAGATACTACAAAAAAAGAAAATTACAGACCAATATCACTGACGAATATAGATGCAAAATTCTTCAATAAAATACTAGCAAACAGAATACAACAACACATTAAAAGGATATACACCATGATCAAGTGGGATTTATACCAGGGATGCAAGGATTCTTCAATACACACAAATAAATCAATGTGATACACCATATTAACAAATTGAAGAATAAAAACCATATGATCATCTCAATAGATGCAGAAAAAGCTTTTGACAAAATTCAACACCTGTTTAAGATAAAAACTCTCCAGAAATGGGCATAGAGGGAACCTACCTCAACATAATAAAACGCATAAATGACAAACCCACAGCGAACATCATTCTCAATGGTGAAAAACTGAAAACATTTCCTCTAAGATTAGGAACAAAGCAAGGATGTCCACTCTCACCACTATTATTCAACATAGTTTTGGAAGTCCTAGCCCCGGCAATCAAAGAAGAAAAAGAAATAAAAGGATTGCAAATTGAAAAAGAAGAAGTAAAACTGTCACGGTTTGCAGATCACATGATACTATACATAGAGAGTCCTAAAGATGCCACCAGAAAACTACTAGAGCTAATCAATGAATTTGGTAAAGTTGCAGGATACAAAATTAAGGCACAGAAATCGCTTGCATTCCTATACACTAATGATGAAAAATCTGAAACAAAAATTAAGGAAACACTCCCATTTACCATTGCAACAAAAAGAATAAAATATGCACGAATAAACCTACCTAGGGAGACAAAAGACCTGTATGCAGAAAACTATAATACACTGATGAAAGAAATTAAAGATGATACCAACAGATGGAGAGATATACCATGTTCTTGGATTGGAAGAATCAATATTGTGAAAATGACTATACTACCCAAAGCAATCTACAGATTCAATGCAATCCCTATCAAATTACCAATGGCATTTTTTACGGAACTAGAACAAATCATCTTAAAATTTGTATGGAGACACAAAAGACCCCGAATAGTCAAAGCAGTCTTGAGGGAAAAAAACGGAGCGGAGGAATCAGACTCCCTGACTTCAGACTATTCTACAAAGCTACAGTAATCAAGACAATATGGTACTGGCACAAAACAGAAACATAGATCAGTGGAAGAAGATGGAAAGCCCAGAGATAAACCCACGCACCTATGTTCAACTAATCTAAGACAAAGGAGGCAAAGATATACAACGGAGAAAAGACAGTCTCTTCAACAAGTGGTGCTGGCAAAACTGGACAGCTACATGTAAAAGAATGAAATTAGAACACTCCCTAACACCATACACAAAAAGAAACTCAAAATGGATTACAGGCCTAAATGTAAGGCCAGACACCATTCAAACTCTTAGAGGAAAACATAGGCAGAACACTCTGTGACATAAATCACAGCAAGATCCTTTTTGACCCACCTCCAAGAGAAATGGAAATAAAAACAAAAATAAACAAATGGGACCTAATGAAACTTCAAAGTTTTTGCACAGCAAAGGAAACCATAAACAAGATGAAGACAAACCTCAGAATGGGAGAAAATATTTGCAAATGAAGCAACTGACAAAGGATTAATCTGCAAGATATACAAGCAACTCATGCAGCTCAATATCAAAAAAACAAACAACCCAATCCATAAATGGGCAGACGACCTAAATAGACATTTCCCCAAAGAAGATATACAGATTGCCAACAAACACATGAAAGAATGCTCAATATCATTAATCATTAGAGAAATGCAAATCAAAACTACAATGCAATATCATCTGACACTGGTCAGAATGGCCATCATGAAAAATTCTACAAACAATAAATGCTGGAGAGTGTGTGGAGAAAAGGGAACCCTCTTGCACTGTTGGTGGGAATGTAACTTGATACATCCACTATGGAGAACAGTATGGAGGTTCCTTAAAAAACGAAAAATATAGCTACCATATGACACAGCAATCCCACTACGGGGCATATACCCAGAGAAAACCATAATTCAAAAAGACACATGCACCCCAATGTTCATTGCAGCACTATTTACAATAGCCAGGTCATGGAAGCAACCTAAATGCCCATAGACAGACGAATGGATAAAGAAGATGTGGTACATATATACAATGGAATATTACTCAGCCGTAAAAAGGAACGAAATTGGGTCATTTGTGGAGACATGTATGGATCTGGGGACTGTCATACACAGTGAAGTAAGTCAGAGAGAACAAAACAAATATCGCATATTAACGCATATATGTGGAACCTAGAAAAATGGTACAGATGAACCGGTTTGCAGGGCAGAAATTGGGACACAAATGTAGAGAACAAACGTATGGACACCAAAGGGGGAAAGCCGTGGGGGGGTGGGGGTGGGGGTGTGATGAATTGGGCGATTGAGATTGACATGTATACACTGATATGTATAAAATGGATGACTAATAAGAACCTGCTGTATAAAAAATAAATAAAATAAAATTCAAAAATTTAAAAGAAAAAAATGATTATGAATGAGAGCAATAATATAGGAATAGGGCTTCCCTGGTGGCACAGTGGTTGAGAGTCCGCCTGCTGATGCAGGGGACACGGGTTCGTGCCCCGGTCCGGGAGGATCCCACATGCCGCGGAGCGGCTGGGCCCGTGAGCCATGGCCGCTGAGCCTGCGCGTCCGGAGCCTGTGCTCCGCAACGGGAGAGGCCACAACAGTGAGAGGCCCGCGTACCGCAAAAAATAATAATAATAATAAGATAGGAATAATCATGAATTAGTTCTAAATTATTTTTAAAGGTAAATCACACCCAAAATGTGTCATATTAATCATTACTGCAAACTTAAAAAGCCACGACCCATACGGTTCAGAAACAATGTCACAATTAAAACTTGTAATCCAAACAAGAATTTCCATTTCCTCTTGCATTTCTCACAGTCATTTAAAGGAGTTCCAGGGCCTTCCCTGGTGGTCCAGTTGTTAAGACTCCACGTTTCCAATGCAGGGGGTGCAGGTTTGATCCCTGGTCAGGGAATTAAGATCCCATATGCCACGCTACATGGTCAAAAAATTTAAAGAAAAAATAAAATAAAATAAATTTAAAAAATAAAAAGGAGTTCCAGAATTGAGTCCATACCAACCGGAAAGCCCTTTCATTACTTTCAAACAACCCATAACTCACTGTCCCACTGCAGAAGACCTCTGTCACTCATCCACACTATCATACCTTTTCTGCTTTTCTAGGTCACTTCTTTCTGAACTTTTTGTGTCCATCCTTCATGCTCCCATTACATCAAGCTTCCCTCCAAGGGAGCCCAAAAGGAGTCAGTTTGTATTCCAACTTGATTGTTTTGCTCTCAAAAATTCATCCATTGAGTTTTGTCCTTTCTTAGAAAGTAAGGACTTGGAGAATCTGTGAACACCCACATACTGGTAAGCTTTGCCCCATCACACTAGCGCCAAATGTGTGTGACACACTGACTGCTGAACAATTGCTATGATATGTGATTGAGAAGCTCTGCCCTCAATGTCAAAGAGCTCCTGCTACTTACTGACTGGCTTAAGGGCTATAGTTAAACTATTCCAGACAATGTGCAGTGATTCCAATCGCTGTTTGAAGCTGCTCTTCATCACTACCGGATGCCCACGGCCAAAACACAGCGATCGTAACTTTAACAGCATATCAACATAATAGCCATTCTCCAGCAAGAGGATGAAACAGTAACGGCACAGCTAAATGGACCAGAGAATCCAAGAGGCTACTTTGGGAAAAGAGGTCATGTGAGGTACAAGAACATAAACAAAAATCTAGCTTCACTACAAAGAACTGAGATTAAAAGAACCCAAGCGCCACGTCTCGAGCATATTATTTATTGCAGCAAGCCTAAAATCATAATAAGTGATGTATTTTCAAGGCGAAATAGAAATATTTTGCTTATTGATTACAATGTCTGCATGAGAGTTTAATTCATCGAATGTTGCTTGAGCACCATAGCTGGTGGTCATTCTCTTCACTCAGAAACGTTAAAAGGAGAAACTTCCACAGAGCAGTCAGAGCAGAGAGAACAGCTGGAAAGGCCAATTTAGAAGGGGCGGTGGGGACCTAGAGGTCAGAAACAGAGGAGCATGGGCATGCAGTGGGAGAGAGTGTCCACAGTCGTACCCTGATGAGGAAACAGTTGAGCTAAAACCACATTTGTCCCAGGCCCCAAAAGTGATTGTCAGATAGTTTTCACTAATAGTGTAACATTTAGAATCAGTCAATTCAATTCAATCATCCTTAAAACAGAGGTCATTTTTCAGACTGCTGAAGCTACCCGGGGACAATGCTTCATTTAAGTAATGGAAAAGCAACTGCTTCTTTAGAAAATCTTACACATAGGGTAAATTCAAGTGTTCACAATAAAAATTTAAAAAAAAACCCCACTGACTGGGTGGGCATCACTGTTTTCTCTGGTCAAGAGAGCTGGCTCTGGCTACCAAAGAGGCATTTACAAAACAAAGCAGATGGAAGCAAACTGTGTCAACTGGCTTGTTCCATGACTAGCCCTGCTGAAGATCCAGAAAGAAAAGAAAATACATGTGAGTTTTAAGCCACCACTGTAGATCTTGTCAAAGAGATAGACGGTGATATTGAAAAAATAAGGACTTTGGGTTCAAACAACACAGAGGTTCTGATATGGACATAAAAGCTTTGTAAATGCTTTACACCTGCTAAGCTCACAAAAGCGAACCTGAGAAATTGTTCATGAACTTCTACCATTTTTTAATTTGGCCCCAACTTACAAAAAGAGAGTCTTCCACTTCTACCCTTTGAATGCTGTCATCAACAATTATTTGGAATCAAGCTTTGGCTAAGATTCCAAGAGCCCAGAAACAGCTGAAGGCGAAGGAACCACGGACTCTATTTTAGAACTGATCAGCTAGCAACAGCATAATGAGCACAAAGGCAGAAAGCACCACATGAAAGAATTACGTTGTTTGCTGTTTTGTGTGTATTTTTTTTAAAACTCTACCTGCTTGGCAACTCTCCTAGATCACAGCTTTGGGAAAGAAATGTATCTCCCTGATGAAAAATGAGCTAACAGAGATCCCATTGATGGCCCACTCACCAGCTCTGTATGAGTCCATGGGGTTTCGCCCTACACAAGAAACTCAACCAAATTGATTTCCTGAACAGAGAAAAAAGAGAAGAGGAAGTCGAAGAAAGTAAGCCAGGTATGTTTGCTCAGATGTAAAAGATACCATCGTACAAGCAGAGTAACATTTCATCCTGACCACACGATGCATGGTGTTTAAAATGCATAATTGGGCTTTCTTCTTCGCTGCTTGCTCTGCACGGTGGGTTATAAATAAGCTCCAAGAAGGTCATGTGTTTCTATATTAGACGAAGCAAGTGACTGTATCATCAGTAAACCTGAGGAAAAGGTCATGACAAAAATAATAGTTTTGGAAAATAACTTTGCTGTCTAAATAAAATCTCCCCCACCCTTGCCTTTTGTTTTCTTTTCTTCCCATTTCAGCACAATTCATACTATTTATTTTACTCTTGGCAACATGCTCGAAGAAAAATTAGATCTGTTTAATTTTTTCATATTTCAGTTTGTTTTCAAAATAACAATAACGATCTCTTTCTTACATTAAACACACGCCAAAAAGCTTTAGCTCAGATTATATCAATCCAGTTTAAATATAAAGCAGTCCACCTGTAGGTTCTTAGCCAATGGCATAGCATCTTCAGGTGGTTCTACTCCAGTCGACAAACCCGCACCCAGAACCTACCGGAAGCCAGGCCCTGTCCTAGGTTCTAGGGATACAAGATGAACAAGCCACGGCCTCAGGATTTTATAGTTTAATGCAGCTACCTGAATCAATGTTTTATTATCTGTGTGAATATAACGGAGAAGTGGTATAAATAATCAAAAACAATCCGAGGCCTCATCCAAAAATAATGGAAACCATCAAAGACAGTCTCACACAGGATCACTCACACTACTCCACTACCTGTGTTCCTCACTGGACCAGGAAGATGGGAGAAGGAAGCACACTAGACCAGAGTGGAGAAGGCCTAAGAGAAAGTCAATTATCTGCTGCTACATATTCAAGGACTGGGTATATCTAATCCCCCCAATAAAGTACACATTCCTACATATGGAACTGTTATCAACACTCAAGATAATTCTGCTTTGTTTGCTTTTAATTACCCATCTGCTAAGATTTCCAGTTTGCTTATTTTTGCGTTTTTTTCCCCTCCAGGGATTAAAAATGGATTTTCTTACTTTTGTAAATAATAACAAAGAGAATGATTTTAAATGGTTATGAAAATAATTACATAAATGTAATTAAAATGGGCCTAAAAAGGAGTTTAATACTTTCTGATCTTACCCACGCAACTGAATTTCTTAAAATGGGCAAATTTTGCTAGTTTTCCAAGCTGAGTGATGGGTACGTGAGATTTCCTTACAATGTTCTTTTTCCCCTTAAGAACTTTGATAAAATCCCATGATAAAAAATACTTTAGGCAAACAGAGCAGGGTTATCCTGAGCAAGTCACTTAACTCCACTAAGCCTTAATTTCCTCTTCTTCACACAGAGACAATACAATTCCTTCTAAAGTGTACACCATTAGTTCCAAGAGAATGAGGAGATCACAAGAAATTGTGGGTGACGTTATTGTCCACGTGTTTCCACGAAGCACAACTCAAGATACCAAGCCCGACGATAAGTGAGCTCATCTCTCAATATAAGGGGCATGCCATATATTGGCTACACACATATGTAGACAGTCTCTTAGCCTCATGAAAGAGGAATAAGAAAAAAATCCCATAAATTAAAAGTAGCTGTGAACAAGGCAAATCATAGTGAATAATCTGCAATCCAAATTTGTAAGAATAGAAGAATTTATACTGAACAAAAAGACTAAAGAATTTGCAGACGTTTCTTGAGTAAAGAGTGTGGTCTAGTCAAACAAGCAAGATCTCGAAATAACAGGGGTTCCATAAACTCTGGTTGAACATTGCTGGGTAAATGCATGAATCAATGTCATAAAGAAAACTGCTTTACAGAATATGAAAAGGGAAGAACTATGAAATGTAAAGCAGATTCAAGAAATAATGAGAAATCTATTAAATTATTGCATGTTCTGTTCTCAAGATAACCAAAAGGCAAAAGATACTTTGAAGGACACTGTGAAAGAATCTCTTGCATTGCTTAGAAATCCCTAGTCCTAGGGAACTAAGGAAAGCATCTCTCTATCAGCTATTCTTCAGATCTCTTGATGCTCCTTATTAGAAAAGAATTGCAGCTGAATGCTTTTTCTTTTAAGCCTGCATTACACCTAGAAGAATGTGTATTTTTAAGAAAATGTCTTACTCTTCCCATGCAGGTAGGTAATAACACAATTTGAGAAACTGTGCATTATGTTTTGTACTCAGGACAAGCCCGTGATCTTCATCTTCCATTAGCCCTACCTTGAGTGCAAAGAAAATGAAATTCCCTACCAAAATAGCAGGTTTCACTACCCTGAAGCACATTGCCTTCCTCAAATAACACCTTTTGCAGAAGGTGGGGCAGATGACTTTTCACCAGATATTTTTTAAACCATTAGCTACAAGAACAAAAGTGAGAGTCCTCTGAGTGCAGGAATTTTATCTGTTCTGTTCACTGCTGTATCCCAAAGACCTAGAATCTGACTGGCTCATAGTAGGTGCTCAACAAACATTTTTGAATGAAGCATGCTATTTCAGTGTGGGGAAATGGGAGCTTTTCATCCATAATGAAACTTCAAGCTGTGAGAAAAGTGTTAAAAAGAAAGTTCCACAAAAGTTGGCTCTTTGATCAACATATATATGTCATTTTTGAAATCCCAAATAATTATAGTATGATTCAATGTTTGTGAGCATTGTGTTTCTTTGGTTAGAAAAATGGATTAATCCGAAAACCAACTCCCTTGTTCATAGTGGTGAACAGTTTCAAAGCACTACACACTCCAGGTGGTTTGGAGCACGCTCTTCCCCCACGGACTCAGTGGCAACCCACAGAAAACCCTAAGCAATCAAACTCAGTACATACTACAAGGCTGGCCTTGGCCTCTGGCATAGGGCTATAAAATACAAAGGAAATAAAAATGCTCTAAGCCGTGGGTGTCCCCCAGATAAACAGTGTTTAAAAGGCTTCACCAAGCAATCTGTTAGTTATACGCAAACATCCTTTCTGCATTCCCAGCATAAATCACTTCCCCAGTGGGCTCAGTTTCAGGGTCCGAGTTAATCATTTGGCTGCAGTAAACACTGAAAGCAATCAATCTCACAGGCTTTGGAATTTGTGTAAAGACTTGCTGCCCTTATAAGCTAGTTTCTGCAGCCTGCATATTTCTAACTTTTTCTTTAGTAGCTAAAAGTTAACCGAAATGATATATCCGATCTTCCACCAACAGGCTGCCCTTCGATCCAGCAAAGATCCAGCAGGCTCTTCGGGGACAAAGAGACGATGTTTCCTCTTTGAAATTAAACGAAAAGTAGACACCTTCGTGGTGTCTAAACACTATTTAAACGCAAAGAAAGATAAACTCATAACATCTTGGATGAAATGAGATGCTATCCAGTCCACTGTTTTTCTGTCTGTGTCCTGGGAAGATGCCAGGCTGTGGGAATTGATGGCAGTGTTGGGGGCTTGAGGTTGGGAAGACCAACCAGATCCCCAACCCAACAAAAACCTGGCAGCTCCACTTTTACCTCTTTTATATCCTGGGACTTGTAAAAGGGATTTCATTTGAAAAATAGGTTCCCTTCCTAAAAGAAGTTTGAAAACTACTTGTCTTGTCCAAAGCTGAGCACTCCTGCTTGAAGGCAGCTAAAACTGACATTTCAGGTTCCCCTGGGAGTCTGCAGGCTCTTCCCGAGATGGGCTTTACAAGCTCTGAGACTATCCTCCTGCCTGGGAAAAACTCGTGAAGCTGCTGGAATCGGCCCCTGTGCTAACTTGACTTGAAAAGGGAGTGAGCTGCATTATTGACCTTGAAAATTCTGACAGCACAGTACCTTGATTTTCTGCTTCATTATGTCCAATCTGAGGATTTGCTGCTGATGTATCCAACTTCCCACTCACTTTTCCACGTTCCACTGAACCTTGGAGCCACCACTGTAGCTCTGACTTTGGCAAACACAAGAACACACACCACTACCTCAAACACCAAGCGGTGAGAGAGAGGTGCAGAGGGTGACAGCTAACGTCTTCCCAGGCTGCCACCAGCTCGCTTTCTCGAGGTTGGAAAATTGAGCCTCCTCCAGAAGACACAAGCCTTAAGCATGAGATTGACTAAGTGCCGGTCTTGAGCTATGTTGTCTGAGGAAGAGTGGAAAGGATATGAGAAAACCAATAAAAAATGGAACATCCCTAACATGCAGAACTACGTAGCCATTAAAAGAAAGAAGTCGCCGCATACAGTGATGCAAAAAGATGTCTAAAACTATACATACATATATACTACAAAATATACATATATATACAACTACGCTCCCATTCAAGAAAAATATGTATCTCTACATACATGGGTGTGTTCCTATGGAAAATGTCTAGGAGACCCAAGAATCAACAGATGGTGATTCCTATAAAGAATGAGACTTGAGGGGGTCTGCAGTGCACTATATAACCCTCTTGTTCTGTCTAAATTTTTAACTATGGGTATGTATTGACCTCATAATAATTTTTTAATACTTAATATACCGTCTAATATAGAAGACTGAGAAAAGCTAACTCCTCGGAAACAGAATTTAAGGAGAAGGAAGCCATAGTGAAAACCCAAAGCTTGGTATTCAAAAGCCAACTGCTTATTTGCTGCCAAGGATGCTCAGGCCCTCAGGTCAATTAACCAAAACAGGGCACTCACTGTGGGCCTTTCACTCCATGGGCACTGCCCCAGCTCCACCATTTCCAGGATCATGCTGTTCCCAGACACTGCCTCCTCAAAGACTTTCGGGGGAAGTCGAAATACAAAAGGCCAACAGAATTCCAAATCTGGAGCTTTATTCAACATGGAAAGGAACGACAACATTGAAATGACTCTCCCCGAAGAAAGAGTGTGAATTACATTCTTTGAGAGTTTAAAAGAAGACCATTTCTCCAGTCCACATTTCAAACGAAAAAGGAGTACTCAAAGGAGGGTTGGACCCCTTCTGCTGCCAATCACGAAAATGCCTCATTTTCACTGGATGAAACGCAAGTCACGTGGATTTTACTGGTGCCTGTATTCCTACAGGTGCTACCAAAAACACTGTGTGTTCACAGTCAGTATAATTTGTAACAATAAACTCTACTAGGAAAAGAAGGATGGATCTCCTTAAAGATGAAATCAAAAGAGGCTGAGTATCAGTGAAGTTACTGAGCGTCAGTGACTGTGGTCCCCAAATAAGCAGTGTTGGTCACCAGAATTCTTAACACAGGGGAACTTGATGCCTTAGATACATTTTGATATAAATAAATAAGAACACCAATACATAATTAATAGCTGTGTAGTCTATGAAAATTAGTGTTAATTTAGAAACTCAAGAAGGCTTACCAATACTCAATCCATTGATTAATTTTTTTTAAATTCTTACATGATTTCAACAAACTTGTTTAGAAAGCTTTTGAGTTTCCATCTTTTGTATTCTAGGTTGAGACTGACGAGAAAGTATTTAAGGCGTTCAAGTATAGTTTTATGTTGAGTTATTTTATTATACAATGTTGTTCTAGCTGAAATTTAAACAAAGTCCTGGCTATTTTCCTTGGCTTCACTAGTTCATAGCCGTGCGGTCTTAGACAAGTAACAGCCCCTTGAGCTTAATTTCTTCATCAATAAAATTAAAAATTTTAGTCAGGTGGTCACTAAGCTGCTTTCCAGCTCTAAAAGTCGATGATTCCAGGAGTCTCCACTAGTGGCTTACTCAACAGTGCGGCGAGGGGGAGTCATTTCTCTACTCTTCTAAACTAGCAAACCGTTAACCCCAAATAACTCTTCATCTCTAGAGAAGCTGTTCACATGTTTTATAGAAGAGAAGGTCTTGGAATTCAGAGTGAGGTAATGACAACTTCATCACATACCATGCCAGATGAATTAGCTGATTTTAATTTTTATTTCCAACGTCATCTCCACACAACGTGTCACGAAAATTCTCACAATGAACAATTAGATTTAAGTTCAATTTTCCAGAAAGCCCCAACACAGGAAAGCACCATGAAGATCGGGTTACCAAACAGCATAGCAGGCAAATTCTCCAAAAAATGCTCAGCTTTCCTCAGACACAGGCTCACCATGCAATCTAGTACCCAGTATCCCTAACACCTTAATAATAAAACTTACCCAAAACACGTACATATGGCCAAGAGTGGCTCACGCTACCCTGTCTAATACCATCCTCGGAGCAACTCTTATCCGAATTTCAAACACAAGGGAAATGAAGTCAAGAGACGACATTTTATTAAATATCGCATAGCTAGGAAGAGGCAGAACTGGAGTGTGAGCTCGCGATCTTTGACATTCTCCACTCTCCTTACAATCGTCTACTTGCCATTAATTGACTCCCTCCTCAGAGCCAGGAATCAGGCCTTTTACATGTGTTACCACATTTAAGCCAACATGTAATGAGTGGTATTGTTCTGTCCATTTTACAGATGGGGAAATTGAGGTTCAAAGAGGATCCATGACTTCCCTCTAGAAATAAGAGCAAAGCTGGAAGGAAAGCCAAGTCTAACTGATTCCAAGGCTTTGGGATTTACCATTGTGGAGTATGGCCTCCCTACCAGGAGCTCGGTTCCCTGACTGTTGATTCACTCTATGTGCAAAATTACTTTGTCAACTCTCAATACATTTCTTTCTTTAAAATGGAGGTCAGATTTTTACAAGGCTGTAAACTCTTCGAGCTGACCAAAAAAATCACACCTTCTTCACCTTTTGGTCTAAAGGACCCAAAACAACGCCACACAATAGTAGCCAATTAATCTGTGCTGAGATACTTGACTAACAATGAAAACAGGCCTGCACCACTTTAAGCCCTAAATCACAATCTTTTACTAAAATGTTGCCCTGCTTTGGGAATTGAAAGAAACGAGTGAGGGAAGGAATGAATGAAATATTTTGTGGGGCCCAAATTTTAGTTGGTGATTAGCTGAAACTTATTTGAAGGACAGAATAAAGCAAAATGGAAAAAGAAATACTTTCATTCTCCTCTCCATTCATTTCTAAAGAAATCGAATCCCTATTCGATCAGGCAGAGCCAGATCATGAAATTTAATTCTGGTTAAAAGGTGAAAAATGATCTTAGGAATTGGTTTGTAATAAATGTTTGCCGTATCCAGCCTAAGACCAGCAATGTCTTGCTTGGCAAATATCACTGTTCTTATTCTCTGGATGAAGGTCCACCTAGACCACACATCACCAGAGGCCCTAGGAAGGAAACTCAAGCCCTGACTCAGTCCTGGTTTTACTCCCTGTGGGAATCTATGGCACGAGGATCAGGGGAACTCCCTCAGCATAACCACAACCAGTCCTATCTCCCTCCTCTTCCTTCCTTTCCGCTCCTTTCTTATCTTGCCCCCTTGTGTATCAAGTACTTTAGAAAGGTGACCTGCAGAAATAAAAATCACTGTGCTAAGACTTCCAGTGAAATGCAGTAGATAGAATAAGTGTCACCTCCACCTTTTCCTAAAGAGCTGCTAAAATGAAAGAAAAGAGATAAAGGTATACAAGTCCATGTCCAAGGGAAGAGGAGGCAATAACAGCGGATGATGGAGATCACAATTTTTAAAGACAAAAAGCAGACAGACGAATAGTGATGGACATTTCATATTTCTCAGCTTTAAGTGCCTTTAAGGGGTAACCCACATTGCAGAACTCTGAAAAGGCTGCAAATGAGAGCTATCAGCTACCTCTGACCACCCCTGCAGCCCTGGTGGAAAAGTGAAGATTTAACTTGTGAAGAGGCTGAACCAGAAATGCTCTGAACCAGGGACTACCAAACACAGCTGAGTGAAACATCTGACGGAAAGGGGAGAGATAAATACTCAATGGGGAGACCACCAGCTCCCCACTCCTAGACATGCTCAATTCCAGGCTCCTTTTGCAGAAAGATCTGAAATCAAATGACAGAGAGAAAGGGAGAAGGGGAAGGGGTTGGGGGAGAAAGAAGGGTGAGGAGGAGACGGGGAAGAGAGGGAGGAAGGAGGAAGAGGAAGGGGAGGACAGGAGGGGAGGGGGAAGAGAAGAGGGGGAGTGAGAAGGGGGGAGGGGGAGGAGGAGAATGGGAAGGAATTGCTTCAAAATATTCACTCCAGGGGAATGTGAAGGGGCAGCAAGGTAGCGGCTATGGATAAATTAAATTAACTACAACTTAGTAATTGTTGAAGCTAGATGATGGGCACACTGGGGTTCACTCTCCTATTCTCACTACTTTTTTTAATGTACTTTTCCCTAATGAAAAAGGTTTTCAAAAATAATAATGGGAGCATGGGAAGGGAAAGGATGAAGTGCTACAGAATATGAAGAAGAAGGATGCATGGGATATGTATGTATATAAGAGAACTACATTCTAATCTTCTATGGAAATCAATAGATATCATCTATACCTTAAAAAACATCAAGAAATGGCAGTATAACCATGATATTTTGCAATGTGTAAGAACACGCCTGAAGAAACAGCTGAAAGTACTAAAAGCAGCTGCTTCTGGAAGGTGAGGGAACTTGTGTAGGGGAGTGCTGTTTTTCACTACAAGTCTTGTTTTACTATTTGTATTTTAAGACTGTGCACATTATTACTTTGATTAAAAAAAAGAACATAGCAATTAGAAATAGTTGTGCTACAGTGTTTGGATCCTGAGTGCATTTTAAAAATATCTTTTAATGCAGTTCTTGTATAGCTTTTTCAGCAAGAAAAATATAAAAACCTTTGTAAACTTTAAAGTACTTTATAAACTGAAGTTGTTGAGCTCCCTGAGGCTGCTGACTTCCAAAACAGACCTGCACACAGCCACGGTGTGACTTCCAGGCTTCTAACAGCTCAGTAAGTTCTCTAATCCTCCCTTCAGCCCATTGCACCCACCTCAAGATGGTTCCCCCAAGCAAGTGACTTTGAGATATCTGTGTGAACATAATAAAAAATAATTATAAAATAATAATAATATTAACAATGGAAATAAACGTAGAGAATAAAAAACAGCTATGCTTTCACCTCTTTTGTCTTGTCTATGGCTCCTGGCCCCTGAACACCCTTAACTCCAACCACTGTCCCTTCTGTGAGCTGTCCACCCGGAGTAAGGCCCATTGCAAAGTTCTCTCACTTCAGTGCCCACAACTGTCATCCTTTTGGAAACTCTGACTCAGCACTTGCAGAATAGGTTAAGATAATTAGGTGAAATTTATTTCAAAAGATTATGCCTAATTTGGAGGCAGTATTGGTAATGGATACTCTTATACACTGTTGATGTTGATGAGATTATAACTTGGCACAATCTTTCTGGAAGGTAATTGAACAATAAATACAGGAAGCCTTAGAAATGACTTTTTTCCCTCTCAGCAATTTCACTGTCAGGTATTTATCCAAAGGAAATAATCAGTGATTTGCACAAAAATTTAGTTACAAGAATGTTTATCATAGCCCTGTTTGTAACAGTAAAAATAGTGCAAACAACCTGTGTCCAAACACTGGCAACTATACACCTGAGTAAATTAGGTCATGTGGTCATTAAAATAATTCAATAGAAAGATACTTCATGACATGGAAAAATAGTCATCACACAGTACTAAGTGGATAAGAAGATTATAAAACAGAATACACATTATCACATTTTTGTAAATATATGTGAATCTACAAGCAAAGAAATGAGCTTCAGAGAATATATATCAAAAGCAACTGTTATCTGGGTTTTGAAATTTTTCCAATAAATCTCCTTTTCGCATACGTATATTTTGTTCAGTGAACATATATCACTTTATAATGAAAAAAAGGTTAAAAGTTATTTCTTGGGCTTCCCTGGTGGCGCAGTGGTTGAGAGTCCGCCTGCCGATGCGGGGATACGGGTTCGTGCCCCAGTCCGGGAAGATCCCACGTGCCGCGGAGCGGCTGGGCCCGTGAGCCGTGGCCGCTGAGCCTGCGCGTCTGGAGCCTGTGCTCCGCAGCGGGAGAGGCCACAGCAGTGAGAGGCCCGCGTACCACAAAAAAAAAAAAAAAAAAGTTATTTCTTTAAAGCTGATTAAGCAAAGAATGTACAGAGGGCTATAAAAGTACTGGTCTTTTTTAATGTTATATACATAAGTTAATTTTAAAAAATAAGAAGAAAAAGGAAAAAAAAGGTAATGGTCAATCCAAAAGTCGAATTTGGAATGTATTTGTTAGCCCAAATAATAATTCTCTGAAGTCAAGGAATACAGTCTCATCAGAGGTTTATCAATTTTTCTAATCTTTCCAAAAACAAGTTTTGACATTTGCTCATTCACTTTATTGTATGTTTGCTTCTATTTCATTAATACCTATTCCTATATTCATTCTTTTCTTCCTTTCTTTAGGTTTCATGTATTAGTCTTTTCTCCAACTTCTTGAGATTTTTCAACCTTTCTTTTTAAGTTTTTAGATATATTTTTAAGGTTTTAAATTTCTCTTTTTTCAATGCTTTAGCTGTACTCTACAGTATTTTTATCATTCTGTTCAAAATGTTTTTTAATTTCTCTTTGACCTATTAGTTACAGAAATATTGACATTTTCTAAATTATTTGGGAATTTTCTAAGTAGTTTTTATTAGCAATTTCTAGCTTTATTTCTCAGTGTTCAGAAACGTACTTTTCAGATTTTAATTTTTTGAAATTAAGACATGCTCTATGCCTGGTACATGTTCATTTTTGGCAAAGGTACAATGTTCACTCGAAAGAAATGTATATTTTGCAGTTGTGTGTGTATACTGTATATCAGTTAGGTCAGGTTGATTAATTTGTTCAAATATTATATATCCTCTGATTTTTTGTCTACTTATCTATCAATTATTGGGAAAGGCATATTAAAATCTCCCCTTGTCATTATGGGTTTGTCTGTGTCTCCTTGTAATTCTGTCAATTTTTCCTTTACATATTTTGAAGCCATGCTATTAGGTATATACACATTTAAAAGTAGTACAGATTCCTGGTAGATTGACCTGTTTATCACTGTGAAATGCTGAGTAATTCTTCTTGCATTAAGATATCATAGCTATACTGACTATCTTTTCTTTAGTGTTTGCATGGTATTTCATTTTCCAAACTTTTTCTTTCAATGTTTCTGAATCTTTATATTTAAGATGTGTTTCTTGTAAGCACCATATACTTAGGCTTTGTTTATTTGTTTTTCCAGTCTGATAATCTTTATCTTTTGATGAGAGGCTTTAATATTTTATATTTAATGGAATTAAATATATATTTATGTTTAAATCTTCCATCTTACTATTTGCTTTATATTTGTTCCTCTTTCTTTTCTTGCCTTATTTTGGTTTTATCAAGAATTTTTTATTATTCTATGTCCCACCTTAATTTGCTTGTTAGTTACGCATTCCTTAACTTTGTTTTTAATTGATACTCTAGAAATTATAACATGCATCCCTGACCTATTAAAATCTAGTTTAAATTAGCATTTTTACTACTTCCTAGATCATGCAAGGACCTTAGAATGTTTTTTTCAATCATTTAGATTAACTCCTATATTTACCATTTTTCTTGTTCTTCATTCCTTCCTGTATCCCTGAGCTTCCCTCTGGCATAATTTTTCAACTGCTTAAATAACATTCTTTAGTATTTTGTTTAGTGTAGATCCGCTAACAATAAATTCTCAGTTTTTGTTTGTCTCAAGATGTCTTTTTTCACCTTTGAGTTTGAAGGACATTTTTGCTAGGTATAGAATTCTACATTGGCAGTTGTTTTTCCTCACGACTTTGAAAATATCTTTTCCTTGTTTTCTGGCATTCATGATTTCCACTGGAAAATCATCTTAGTATCTTGTTTCTCCTTTCAAAGTAATGTATCTTTATTCTCTGGCTAATTTTGTGATTTTCTCTTTGTGTTGGTTCTCAGTATTTATACTAAGTTTTCTCTTTGTCTTTATCCTGTGTAGGGTTCAAAGTGCTTGTTTGAAACCTCTCAGTTACTCTTCAAATGTTGCTTTCCCATTCCATCTCTCCCCTCCTTCAGGGACACCAATTACACAAATGCTGTACTTTTCACCAGATCTTATTGGTCTCTTACACTGTTTACTGTATTTTACTTTCTTCTTCCTCTGTGTTTCAGACCAAATATTTTCTTCTGCTCTATCTTTTAGTTTACTACTTCACTCTTCAACTGTGTCAAATCTGTTAAAGCCATTCACTGTGTTCTTAATATCAGTTGTTTTATTTTGTTAATTATATACTTTTTTTGGTTCTTTTCCTTAGCTTCCAGTTATCTACTGAAATTCTCACTCTTATCTTTTAATTCCTTGAACATATTAATCATTGTTGTAAAGACTATGAAAATTCCATTATCTGAGACCCTAGTAGGCCTGTTTCTATCATCTTTTTTTCTTTTTTAATTTTCAGTTACATCTTTTCTTCTCATGTACCTGGCTATTATTTCTGCTTGAGTAGAGAACAATGTGTGTGTGTGTGTGTGTGTGTATATTCTTTTTTAAGTAGTATTTTTTAAAGTACTAGAGATTATTGGAGGCTCTAGATGATGCTATCTTCCTCCAGACAGGAATAATTTCACTTTTGGCAGGCAGCTAGTCTAAGAATACCAATAATTCTTAAACCATCTTAATCCAGCCAGAGATTGACCTGATTCACAGCTCAGCTTCAGTCTTTGTGGGACTGGTCTATTTTCTGCTTATTCACGCTTCTAGGATTCAATCCCTCAAGTTCTCAAATGAAAGTCTGAGGTATTTACTGGCCTTGCTCCCAGGTAGGCCCTAATCCCATTTTGGTCCTCCATCAGCCCCATGATTGTATTAAAAGCTGTACTCAGTTTCTAAACCTATCAACCACTGTTTTTTGGACACTTCCTCACCTGTATCTTGGTCCTATAATTTACTATCTTAATAGCTCTCCTAATGCTTTTAATCAAAAGGTTTCTCATATTTTATACATATTTTCCAGTTGTTTTCAGTGGGAGACTGGTTCAAAATAACAGTCCACCATTGTCAAAAGAGAACTCACTCACCTAACAAGGTTTTTAAGTTAAATCCCAAATAAATGTTGTTTTTCTTTATTCATAACCAACTTCAAATCAGCCATGGACCATGCTCAGTTAAATACAGGTGAAAAGGATAGTTTATGCACTCTAGAGGTAATAAGCCAACTATCAGCTTCCATGAGAGCAGAATTTCTTTTTAAAAAAGCAAAAAGAGGGCTTCCCTGGTGGCGCAGTGTTTGAGGGTCCGCCTGCCAATGCAGGGGACGCGGGTTCGTGACCTGGTCTGGGAGGATCCCACATGCCACGGAGCGGCTGGGCCCGTGCGTCCAGAGCCTGTGCTCCGCAACGGAAGAGGCCACGGCAGTGAGAGGCCCGCGTATCAAAAAAAAAAAAAAAAAAGCAAAAAGAATCTCTCAGCATCATTGCATGTTTTATCTGTGGCTCTGAATTGTCACCTTTCTAAAAGTCATTTCCTCTTTCAAAAAGAAAAAAGAAAGTCCAAATATCATTTTTTTCTTGCAAGTAGTTTATGTCATTACAAAATCTGAGACCTGTAGATGACTTTAAAGGTCTTCTAGCTCAACAGTAACATTTTACAAACTAGGAAACTGAGGCTCAGAGAGGTGAAGTAATTTGCTCATGGTCATACGAGTTCCTAAAAGAGCTAGGAAACTAATCCAGTTCACAGTGAGGGCATCTTGCACTAGACATTTAAAATGAAAAAAGCACAACTTCAAAAAGAATTTTATTAAAGAAATAAATAAAATGGAACATAACCAATCACAATGTCTGGACCTAATATGGATCCTTATAAACAAACCAACAACAAAACAGAGACAGTTAGAAATTTGAACATGACTGAATATCTGAAGTTATTAAGGAACAATTAATTATTTTGTTAGATGTGATAATGTTATTTTGGTTATATTTTTAGAAGAGTCACTATCATTTACACACACATATTAAATATTTATTGATGAAATGATATCATTGGATTTACTTTAAAAAAATACAAGATACGAAGAAGGAGGTGACTATACAGATTAAATAAATTGGCCGAGAATTGATGGGTGGTGATAATACATAGGTATTCATTACATTATTCTTTTGAATTTGTTTGGAATTTTCCATAATAAACAGTAAAAATAAAATAAAGAAGGAAGTGGAAATTTCTTCTCAGTTACTTTTTTCTAATCAAAAAGTTGCCAGTTGAATGAATTAAAGGGGGCTAAAATTCCAACCAGTTATAACAAATATCTCTAGATAACAAATGGTTTAAGTAACAACTTGTGTAAGCTATAAGGTAAGCGAAAGAGCAAGAGGCAAAAAAATACATTATTTAGTATAATTCAACCTCCTTTTTTATATTTCATCACATAAATACTAATAATATTGCTCCTAAAATGTTTTTGTAAATTTCTGCTTAATACAGTTGTAATTGACAAATAAAATTGTAAGATATTTGAAGTGTACATCATGGTGATTTGATATACATATACATTGTGAAAGGATTCTTCCCATCTAGTTAATTAACACATCCATAACCTCACATGTTTATCCTTTTTTTTTTTTTTTTTTTTTGGGTGAGAACATTTCAGTTCTACTCTCAGTAAATTTCTATTTTACAATACAGGGTTATCAACCATAATATTTTTTTAATCTAAAAGAAATTATTTTATTTATGGTAATGCAGCACTCATTGCCTGATGCATTATGAATATTTTATAACCTATACTCTTCCCACTGTGGAATATTGACTATATTGGGGGTATTTCAGAATCCAAGTTAGACTTACTAGAGAAAAAAGGATAAATTGGTAGAACTAGGAGTTGGAAGGTAAAAAGGAGTACCAAGGTAAAAAAACAATTAATGCTGTCCCAGGTCTCCAGCAAACTGCTTTTTTATACCTAAAATACCTAAAGAGTCATAACTTGGGGGTGGGGGCAGAGCTCAAATATAAAATAGGAGAAATTTTTCAGAAAATGATTTTATCATACATCCCATCAAATACGCCCTGCTCAATCAGTCATCTGCTAAGTGTTCATTTTTGGCTATTCCCTACATTCTTTCTTTATTCCACTGTATCCCTGATGTCATCCCTACTCTTCAGCCCATGGGCCCAGTACCTGCCTGCCTCCCCACCTGTATGAGGCTGGCACTGTGTTAGCCCCTCTCCAGTGACTGCCTGCAGAAGGCAGCATGTTACTTTGGTAGGAAGGACGACTCACCTCCAAAGAACACGGCAGGACTTTCCCAGACTAGGCAAGTCTGTGAGCCCCTCGTTGTGAACTCTCAGTGAGCTAGATCATTCTAATTTAAATACACAGATGTACAGACCTGCACATGCACGTGCAAGCACATACACACACACACACACACACACACACAGTAGTTGCTTACAAATTATAAATCCCAGGGACCAGAAAGTACAGAGATCCTCAGTATTCAGTGTTTACTTATTTAAGACTAAGGAAGATCAAACGTTTTTAAATTTATTAACTACAGTTCAACTACAGTTCAATAGCAACTTAGTATCAGTTGATATTTATCAAATGCTTACTCTGTTATAAGGTAGCTGCTGAGCTAAGTTCGTGATCCCACCTTATCTCACGCACATTCATTTTCTCATGCACATATTTATCTCATTTAATTCTCATAACAACCCCAGGAGATAGGTACTAAAAATATCCCCCCATTTTCTAGCAAGAGAAACTGAGACTCAGAGAGATTAAGTCACTTGTCCAGGAATACACAGTGGTAAGTGACAGAGAATTATTACACAATAGTAGTGATCTTTTTATCAAGGCTGAAAAACCAATCTGATTATGAACACAGGCAGCAAGAGCAAGAGTTAAAAGAAATTGCATACCCCTGCAGATATATTCCTCTGCACACATCTCAGATGAATGTCTGGGCTTATCTGTAATACTGCTGATCCCTGAGTTACTTTCCCCGACCTCTTGACTACATCCTGACCAGATATTGGCGTGGAGCCCTCCAGAAACAAAACAATTCAGTTCCTGGTCCTGGAGCTAACGTGCTCTCTATGGCCATCCTTACTTTTCTTAGCTAAGCTCCACATTTGTATAAAATAAAAAATATAGACCAGGGTGGTGCTTATTAGATGCAATACACACGATCGCTACTCGAAATGACAGCAGCTGAGGGCTAAGTGATGAGCAGTTTGGCACCAATGCAACTGGAAGTGAGGTTCTCTGCAGGTCAGGGACTGGAGGCAGATGCAGCCCTCAGCCTGAGACCACCTGCAGAAGGAAGGCAAGTGCCTGGTTGGCGAGTCCAGGGTTGGAAGGTCTCGTCTTAGATTAAACCAGTGCACACTGCGTGTACACAGCCCCTAATACCAACCAGATCCTACTGGATAATTACTACTACAAAAATACCATTTACCCAGCCTTATCTATGCATCACTGCACTAAGCATTTTATATAATGAACTATAGTGTATAATGTTATTATCATATTTCACAGATAAGAATCTGGAAGCAAAGAGAGCCTTAGTAATGTGCCCAAGATGACATGGAGACAGGATTAGAACCCAGTTCAACCTAACTCCAAAGCACATGCTGTTATTAACCACCACTCACACTGCCACACATGCCCCCAAATCCAGATATGAAGCTCACGTCTCCTTCAGAGAGTGAGTGCAGACACCTGCCAATGCCAAAAGGACACATACCAGATGTAAGGCACTGTCCAGTCAGGCTCAATCCAGTTTCCCCAGACAGGGCTTCAAGGTTCCCTTGCCAATCATCTCCAAGAGAGGATACTGTTATCACAAACAAACATTCTCTCTTCTATTCTTTATGCTTGGAGAGAGATGTATATATTTTATATATATATATATATATAATATATATTATAATATATATTATATATATATTATATATATGCATACAGATACATGTATATAATTAAAGTTATTTTACTTAGCATTTAACAAGTAAGAATTACTGATTCAAATTCCCTGGAACCAGTAGGGCCTACAGAGAGCCTTTGGACATTTTACTGTGGCCATGTAAAGGGGTGGCATTAGACTCTATCACAGGCTTCACATCTTTTCTTTATCTGAGGAAAGAAAATGAACCAAAGGACTATAAAAGCCATTTAAGTACAGTCCAGCCCTATCCAGAGTCAGAAAAACCACTGCCAGGTAGGTGACAGGAGAGGCTTCTTAGGGCAGGATTTTGAGATGTGACATTATGTCTAGCTCGTGGAGAGTTTTTCTTGCTGGGAAAGGAATGTTTCTTCCAGATGGCACAGTGCCAGTGGCCTCCAGCCGTGTATGTGCTGGTGCCCACCCCTAGGAAGGCCTTCAGCTGGACTGTTCATTCCTCATGGGGTCCCATTCACCCCCAGTACCCTAGCACCTAGCATAGTGCCGGCACACAGTATGCATGCAAAAACCAGTTCTTGAACAAAGAATTAAACAAATGGGGTGGGAAGCAGCAACAGACTGAATGTTCGTGTCCTCGCAAAATTCATATGTTGAAACGGTATTTGGAAGTGGGGTCTTTGGGAGGTGATTATGTCATGAAGACACAGCCCTCAAGAACAGAACTAGTGCCCTCATAAACGAGGTCCAAGAGACAGCCCTGGCCCCTTGAACCCCGTGAGGACAGTGAGATGTTCATCTCTGAACTAGGAAGCAAGTCTTACCAGACACTGAATCTGTTGGTGCCTTGATCTTGGATTTCCAGCCTCTAGAACTGTGAGAAATAAATTCCTGTTGTTTATAAGTCACCCAGTCTAAGGCATTCTGTAAGAGTGGCCTGAACAGACTGACAGAAGTCCGCATACGGAAGAGCTATTTAGTGACACCATCCCCCTAGCCTGTCGCTTTCGATGTAACAGCTCCAGGAAGCCCTGTGGGGAATCTCACCATGGCACACACAGAGGGGCAGGGCATCACTGTGGTGCGTCAGGTCTCTGTCCCCATAAACTACTACTCCAGCTTAAGAGTTTACTCCCCAGTCATTAGCTGCATGGCCTTCCACAGGTCACATAATGTCTTTGAGCCTCTTCCTCAACCAAGAGCTAACGAGATTAGGTTGGATGCCATCTAGAGTGGCTCCCAACTCTAAATGCTAGACTCTACTTCCCATAAGATCAGTCTCAGTGCAACACCTCTCCCCCCTCAGGTTCCTCCAGCTCTTAGTTAAAAGAACGTACAGTTGTTGATCCTCATTACTCACCAATTCCGTATTTGCAAATTCATCTACTGGCTAAAATTTATTTGTAACCCCCAAATCAATATTTACTATGCTCTCATGGTTGTTCGAGGACACGAAGAGAGCACGGAAAAATGTGACTCAGCTGACATGCACATTCCCAGCTGAAGTCAGATAAGGGGGCTCCCTGCCTTCTTGTTTCAGCTCCCAAAGTATAAACAAGGGTCCTTTTTTGCAGTCTAGTGCCACCTTTGTCACATTTTTGCACTTTTTGTTGGTGATTTTGCTGCTTAAAACGGCCTCCAAGTGTAGTGCTGACGTACTGTCTGGTGTTCCTAAGTTCAAGAATGTTGTGATGATTCTCACGGAGAAAATACACGTGTTAGAAAAGCTTTGTTAAGGCATGAATTACAGCGCTGTTGATCATGAGTTCATTGTTAATAGATCAACAATATATATTAAATAAGGTGTGTCTAAACAAAAACACACATAAAACAAGTTTGTGTATTAATCAGTTGATGAAAATGTTGTGATCAGAGGCTCACAGAAGCCCTATCCTGTATTTCTCCTAGAAGCGATGGTTCAGTCATTGCTAATACAATGTTGGTGGCGACTTTATAGAATATGACTGTTGCAAATAATGAGAATTGGCTGTATACGCTCAGAATGGACTCCCATATACAGTTCTGTAGAAATATAAAAAGCATCCCCTAGAGTCGTTCAGTGCACAACCTGCCCAACCATATGCAGCTGCACTGCCCTTGAGATATGATCTAGTTAGAATGGATATTATTGAAAAAACAAAACGAAATGAAAACTCCTACTCTTAACATACCCAAAATAAAAAACTCTTCCAGAATTAGTCAGTGCTCATGATGAAATATTTGCATATGACCTGGGCTCCTTGACGTGGGTATATCCATCTAGGAACCTGAGTGTCTCCTGGAATGCCTTTCCTCCATCCCTCTTAGGCTTACATCGGCATTCTGAATTTTGCAAGAAACAGCGCAAGTGTTTCTAAGCTTCTTTCTCAGATCAGTTTGTAACTGTTGTTAATAATTGCAGACGGTGCCCCCATGAGAAAGTTCTCCACAAATCCACTGCAAAAACACAGGGCAGTAGCAGTAAATAATTCATGCATACACCTGAAACTCCTACTAAGAAGATATACTGGGAGTTTTTGAAAAGAGAGGGAACACAAGAGCAGGAAAAAGGAAAAACAAAAAGAGAAAAATCAGGAAGAAAGAGAAGGAAAGAGACTGAATGAAAGAGAAAGACTGAGTATAATAGCAAGAGTTTTAGAAATAAGTGTCACTTGAGAAAGGCATCAGCAACGTGCATCAAAATTTGTTTCTGTTTGTCAGTGTGGGTCGGGGCTTTTTGGCTTTGTTTTTCTTTTATTATATGGTTTGTTACTGGGTGTCTCAAATATACAGTCAACCCAATCACATCACTCATGGCATAACAATTTCATACAATTAAACCCATACCATTAAAGCCAGCATGCAATTGTCCTTTGAGGCTGTCAAAATTAGGATTAAAAAAAAAAGATCACTCTCCTTAGACTCTGAACTCAGACATGAGGGCTCAAATTCCACCCATACCACTAAGCTAAATGGCTGTCAGTACGTGGTTTAACTTTTAAACTTCAGATTCCTCACTGTAACGTGGGGATAATAACAGCATGTACCACATAAATGAAATAATGCATATAAAAGCAGCAATTACCATATCTAGGATAGGGTAAATGTCATTTATTAATATGATACCAGAATTGGTAACTCACATACTGATTTAGGTCACATGGGGGGCTTCAAATCAGTAGGTAAAACCACAGCATTGAACCCGTCTCCCAGAAATCCCTTTGGAGTTATCTATCATGAAAGGAGTGATTCTGACAGGAAAAAGAAGAGAGAACAGCAATTTTCTTGTGAGTTTCTCAGGCTTTCCACTTTTCTTCTCTCATTGCTAAGTAATGGATCAATCACTTCCCAGAGACCAAAACCAGTCCTACAAGTGATAATGAGGCGGTTACAGGCACAGCTCTTGGAAACCACAGTGCTATCGCACTGTCATGAAAAGGAGGGACAAGTAACAGGAAAATAAACTTGAGAAAATGGGTAGCAGATGAAGGAAAAAAAACACTAGGGCCAAAGTCCCCATCATGAGCAGCTTAGGAAGGAAAAATAAAGATTTCTGAGCCCCAAAGAAAGGACTGCTACTCGTAACGTGTGCAGCATTTCTTAAGAGCTCACAACACCTGCCTCCCATTATGGTAAAAGCAGTCTCGTTGGTTATGATCTATAGGAACCTGTCCAACAGCCCTCACTGCATGAACACTTATAATGGAATCTTGACTTTGAAATAATTATTTTGAGGAAAGGAATCATAAAATACATTATTAAAAAAGAAAGAAAGAAAAATACTGGCATCAGAGAATTCCATGCCCTCCAGAGGCACAGTTCAGGAATCTTCTAGGTCAAGTATTGAAAATGCATATGCAAGACGAACAAGGGAAAGAAAGGAAGTAAGGAAGGAAGGAAAGGAAAGGAAAGAAAGAAAGAAAGAAAGAAAGAAAGAAAGAAAGAAAGAAAGAAAGAAAGAAAGAAAGAAAGAAAGAAAGAAAGAAAGAAAGAAAGAAAGAAAGAAAGAAAGAAAGAAAGAAAGAAAGAAAGAAAGAAAGAGAGAAAGAGAGAAAGAGAGAGAGAAAGAGAGAAAGAGAGAAAGAAAGAAAAGAGGCCAACATAGGGCTAAAGGTCTAAAGACACACTGTGTTTCTGTTGTCATCACTGATAAAATGAGTCACTTAATTTTACTCTCTCTGTTTAGAACGTAATGTTCTCATGGGCCTTGAAAGAACGTTTTGGGTCATCTAATCCAACCCTCTAACCTGACTGTGAATCCTCAATATATTCCTGTGGTTTTAAGAAAGGTGAGAGAGTTGAGATGGGATGTAGGAGTTGTCCACAAAAACACACAATGGGTGTGAGATCTCAATTCTACTCCCTCCCACCGTCTTGGGCCTCACCAAGATCGTGGTCAACTGACAGCTCCTCTGCTGTCAGTCTATCAGCAACCCCACTGTGGACCCCTTATTTTCCTCATCCATGTATCTTCTCACATAACTCCCCACAAGCCACTAACTATGGACCAAACCCCAAATCTGATCTCTCAGGGCTGCTGCACATGATGATACGAACCTCACACACGCCTACAAAAGACTCCACTTCACCTCGCAGCTGGACCCTTGAGCAGGTCACTAATCCTTTTATTTGTCCTTGGTCTGCTCCCTTTGTCTCAGTCCAACTCACAAGCTGGAATGGTGAAGGCTGCCTTAAAGTTCGGAAAGAGAAGAAGGTTTTGAGGGCTGGGTCCTGCCATGGATTTCTTACCCAGAAAGTCGTTTGTGAAATTGCTGAGCCATGGAAAGACGAGGGCTAGAGTTAGGAAGTGGAGATAAAGTTAAAGAGGCAGAGAAGCTGATTATATATCTAGCTGGATGGGTTTAGGTGGACTTATAAATGGAAGTTAGGGATGAGAAGTCAGAAGTCAAGGGGCTAGAGAGAACAAGATGAGATACAAGGCCAGCAAACAGCTCCAAATCTAAACCTGTAAACACAGGACCATCTGGCAGGACCATTCCTTCCGTGCAGACCCCCAGTATCTGCCCTGGCGGAGCCCACCAAGCCAGGATCCCTTCCGTTCCACTCAATGGCTGTGTCCCACTTCAACCACTCTTGACAAACCCTTCCTTCTCACACGGAAACCACCGCAAGTGCATGGAGCCACTCTCTTCACACCCACCTCCCACGAATATATTTCAATCTACTGCCATCCCTTCTTCTCTTTAGCTTCTCAATGGAAGAAACATTCCTCCTTCTGCCCCAGGCAAAAATCTCTCTTTGTCTGCTCTCTATCACTTTCTGTCTCCTGCATTGCCTGAAGGAATCTATCATTGCTCCAAGCTCCCGTATCTCCAGACACTCTTCCTCTAGCTGTCTCCTTACCTTAGTCCAGAAAAGTACTTACAGCTCTGCAGTACTTAAATTGAGATTGTCATTTGTGCATTCATTCCACAAACATTAGCTATGGGCCCACTAACAGCACGGCTGGACTGAAAGCTCTGAACACCCAAATTCAGAAAGCAGCTGTTGCTACTGCTTATGTTGCCAGAGATACTTCTTTGGTTTTGTTTTGTCTTATTTTAAGAAGCGGCCCATAATGGGCCACCAAACGAAGACCTCACTTCTTATATAAACACGGAACTAATTCTCAAATGAAAGAGGAATAGGGCTGTTTTCCCAGCCAAACCTGAAGTAAAAATCAATACCAACTGGCTGTCCCTCCTGACTTCCTACACCCTCTTCAGGGGGGCTCTGGTCTGCACAGGACACTTACTGCTAGGAGACCTGATGAGAAACCACCAAGAAACACAAGCCAGCACTGCGAGGGCACTGGCCTTACAGACCTGAACCATACACAGTAAGAGAGAGCAAAGGAATTTTATAGGCTAAGTTTGAGATCACGCTGAAATAGTACAGTACTTTAATAGGCCTGGTTAGTGAGTTCACTTAACAAAACAAACTATCCCCATGGAGATGGTCCCAGGTACCTACTTATCAGCAACTACTTAAATCCACGCCCAAGTTTTTACATAGTCCTTGATTTACTCTAGTTAATGCTGGCAAAATAATTTCACATTTTCCCATTCTTGTAGGATACATGCCTGAATAAGTAATGAATAGTTAACTTTTTTCCTTCCCACTTGAATCTATGCTACTAGTCACTTAATACCACTGGGTTTCCTGGTACCATGCTCAAATGCTCCAATGTTCTTTGCACCGCAGTAGATTTCAGCCCTGAAATGCGGCTCAGAGGTAAACACGCCTTCCTAGTGCTAACATATCATCTTCTTCTCCAAGTGGCACAAATTGAGGTGTCAGCTCTGGCTTCTGCCTAAGCTGCTTTTATTATGAAGACTTCACAGAGACATTTTCAACACCATAGTCATTCCTCTCTCCAGACTACATAATTCCTCTATAATCATAAAGATGCAAACACTCTCCTCACTTGATATCAAAAGAAATAGTATAATAACTCTATAGGTGTGGGTGGGAGTGGTGGGGGAGGAAGAAAGAAAAATAGGCTGGATGGGGAAGAGGAGCCTCACGGAAAGCTGGGCTGAAAGGAGAAGTCCGCCATGGTTGTGCCTGGCTCAATCAAATTGATCTAGTGGAGAAGGTTTCTATAAATGTAAACCTCGATAGCGAATCCTATGTGATTATATATCAGTCTCAGAATGTTAATACTGAAAAGAATTTATTCCTCTGAAAAACGCTTTCACCCAAGGCACGATGGAAGCACACGAGAATGCAGCACATCTTCAAAAACTTGCATATTTAAGGAAAAAAATGTAATTTTTACTTCAAGTGTTAATAACACCTGAAAGAAGTCAGAAAGTATCTGAACCAACAACTTGGCTTATTTGGTACGATAGCTTAATGGCAGCAGAAATCATGGCTATTAACAGTAAAGCCTGCAGCAGACTCTCCCCAGAAGCTATGAGCTGCCTGAGGGTAGAGCCGCATCTGTCCCCATATCCTCCGTGCCTGGAGCCAGGGTGGACACTCAGTAATTGTCTAGGAATGAAGGAGGTTAATGAATGACTGTTCAGTTGAATAGGCTTTTGGAGTTGGTTGAAACTTTCAGTTTCAACTTTTTGAGACAGAAGATAGGAAGTAAAGCTAAGATGTGAACCAAAATGATTCTTATTTGGCTGGACTTGATTAATACCATCACTGCTAGCAGTAAGTAAACAGCACTGAGTTTATAATCAGTGCTACTACAGCTATTAAACGCATAAAATCTAGTCGATATATTCCTATATATACTTCCTATATTCGTGTAACCTACCCTGTAATCTAATTATACCTGAAGCTTAATGTAGTCATTCCAGCTCAGAATTTATTGAGCATCTTTTTTTTTTAAGAATTCTTAAAATTTTTAAATTTAATTTAATTATTATTATTTGGCTGCATTGGGTCTTCGTTGCTGTGCGCGGGCTTTCTCTAGTTGCAGCGAGCAGGGGCTACTCTTCATTGTGGTGCGCGGGCTTCTCATTGCAGTGGCTTCTCTTGCTGTGGAGCACGGGCTCTAGGAGTGTGGGCTTCAGTAGTTGTAGCACACAGCCTCAGTAGTTGTGGCACACAGGCTCTAGGGCATGCAGGCTTCAGTTGTTGTGGCGCACGGGCTTAGTTGCTCCGCGGCATGTGGGATCTTCCCGGACCAGGGCTTGAACCCAGGTCCCCTGCCTTGGCAGGTGGATTCTTAACCACTGCACCACCAGGGAAGTCCTATTGAGCATCTTGTATGTGCCAGACTTTATGCTAGAAACGAGGTATATATAATTGGAAAAAATTGGTCACTGTCAATAAGGAGCTAAAAAGTCTGGAAGGGGTGACAGAAATATAAACAAAAACAAAAAGCAAGCCAAAAAAAAAAAAGCATTACATACAATAATAGAAGTAGGCACAAGGGAGAGAAGTAGAGCAAGGAGGGCTTAATGCTATATTTAGGGGCGAGGGAAAGCAGCATAAAGAGAACATCTGGGCAGAGTTTTGTTTGAAAGGGCAATTGGAGTTGCCAGTCAGATAACGTACGGAAGAGCAGGCCAGGAATCCAGTAAGGGAGCCCCATGGGCAGACACAGAAGTGAGAAGCAGCTTCACGTTTGGGGGAGTGAATAAGTAGGTGTCACACTGGAAAATGAGTGAGAAAAAAGAATGGAAGGTAAAGAGTTGAGGGTTGGGGAGAAACCAGATTAAGACGAGCCTTTGCAGCCAAGGAAAACCATGTGGACCGCATCGTGAAATCACTGAGGGACCACTGAAGGCTTTAGGCAAGGGGAGGTGAGGAGGTCGATTTTAGAAAGATCACACTGGCTTATAGACTTCCTTGATTACCGAGATTTCCGTCTCTAGACTCTGGGAGTATTTACTGCTTCCCTCAAGTTGCCACTGAGCCATCTTGTCCTGTCACTTCTATTTTGTGTATGCCAGTTTTTTCGTTTTTTGGTTTTTCTGTTTTTTGAGGGGTTTTTTTTTTTGGCCGCGCTGCACAGCTTACGTGATTTTAGCTCCCAGACCAGGAATTGAACCCGGGCCCTAGGCAGTGAGAGTGCAAAGCCCTAACCACTGGACCGCCAGGGAATTCCCTTTAGTATGCAAGTGTTAATTCCCTAATTTAACTTCACATACCGGGGGCCATGGATCTTTTCTCAGGTTCTTTATTTTCCATGGATTTACCACAATATTCTCAACTCAGTATCTGTATTCATGACCTCTCTCCTGAACTCTGGACCCTAAAAGGCAATTGCCTAATCACTGTCTTCCCTTGGCTTTTTCACAGATAGCTCAAAGTGAGTTTGCCCAAGATTTACTCCATTGTCCTTCCTCTAAACGCACTCCTCCTCCTGTGTTCCCTCTCTCAGTGAATGGGACCTCTATTCACCCAGTTGGCCTGAGCCCAGAAACCTAGAAGTCATCCTTGATTCCTCTTTAATTACCAAGTCTTACTGACCTTACTTCCTTAATATCGCTTAAATCGCTACTCCTCTCCACCCCAGCGCTACCATTGTGGTCAGCACCACCATCATTCGCTCTTGCCCCATCCAATCTGTTCTCCAGGCCACAGCCAGAGCACAGACATCTTCATGAAAACATGCAACACTGATCGTATCTCCTTCTAGCTCAAAACCCTACAATAATTCCTATTGCCTTAAGATAAAGTCCAAACCCCTTAAAAGGTTTCCAACCCTTCATGAGTAAGCCCAGGATTCTCTCTTTAACCTTATCTCTCACCACTTCCCTCCCCCTACTCCACATTCAAGCCATTTTGAAATGCTTTTAGTTCCTCCAATATGCTCTTCTCCCCTCTCTTCCCCTCTTTCTCTCTCTCTCTCTTTCTCTCTCTCTCTCCCTTCCTGCCTCCCTCTCTCTCTCCCTCTCTCAGCTTTCAGGTTTTGTTCCCCTTGCCTGCGACACTAGCCCATCCTTTACCCATTCTCTTTAATAACTGTTTAATCACATCTCCATCAAGACTTGACTCCATGAATACAGGATTGCATCTGTCTGATTCACCATATCCTAGTGCCTAGTAAAACGCTGCACATACACCAGGAGCTTAATAAGTATTTTATGAATTAATGAATATTGGGGTTCATTCTGAGTGGCTTTTAATTATCCTCAGACAATAATTTCAAGCTTCTATTCATCTGCTTATAATTGGAACAAAAGCTTCGACTAACACAAAATAAATATATTCTAGAGGACTCCATGCACACGCAGGGAGTTGGTAGAAGGTACACTCTGTCAGCAATGCTTTCCCCCTTTACCTTCTTACTTATTCATTGTTTCATGATCTATGATTAGACATGTGATATGATTAAAAATCTGAATCGATACTGGAATTGTACAATGTGCTAGGTTCAAAAATAAAGCAAAAGACAGAAAGAAATTTGAGAAAGGGAAGGTGGACTGGTCCAGCTCTGCACAGATAAATAAAACCAAGAATTTTCAACACAGTGAAGTAGCTCGGATTTCCCTATTATGCTGCGGAGGCAGGTGCTCTAAATAGATACAGTCCTTGTCCTTTAGGGATCTAGATTCCAGACTCTAGAATCTAAGATAGACAACACATGTCCAGGTCACATCAACATCTCTAACGTCTGGCACCCGAGGCTCATCATTTAAGAGCGATTCATATTCCAACTGCCATAGGTGGCTATTCTGAATGAAATCCGCCCCACGTGTGATGAGACAAAAAGATCCAGCCAAGTCTATTGTGCTGCTTTAGACAGACACATCATAGCTATTTCACTGCAACACATACACAGTCCAGTCTGAAGCAGAGCTCAAGCATAACCAAAGAAGTCTTTGTTTATACAGTAAAACTGAAGGGTGGCAGAGAGTCTGATAAAACACCCCTTGCCTACTATCCAGCAAGGGGATAAATCTCCCAGGCCAGGCTGGCTGATTCCTGCACTATATTAAGTGCTTTCACATGGTGTGCCAGGAGGCACCTAAGGCAGAGTGTGCTTGATTACATTACTTGGTGACTAGGGCCCTGCAGACTCACCAAAGGAAGGAACGCAGGCCAGCACTGCACCGAAGCCTCTCACTTTACCTGGGGCTCCCACCCCACTACAGAGGCTCCAGAGTGCTCCCAAGATGTGGAGGGCTTGCTTTAAGCAATTTAAACCTCAGCAAAGAGTAAGCATCTATAATCAGAGGGACTGGACCAAACTGTTCACAGGAATTTGTTTTACTTTAGCCTACCCTGGTAATGATATGAACATTTGTATACGTGGTTACTGTTCCAAGCAGAAAGATCAGACCAGGCTGCTAGATCATAAATATTCCAGAGAAGGCCAAATTGGTGGCAAGACTGGATAAGAGATTTCTGAACTTTCATTGCATTCCCAAAGAAACCTGGTGGCCCAGAGAATAAAGTACCAAAGCATCCAGGGGCTGTACTATCTGTACAAGGTTCCCTGGCTATCTTCCTGGATGTCTTCCTTGATTTGTCTTGGGATTAGGAAGCCACATTTCAATTTCCCACAAAGTATTATAGCAAAGGTTATCAAGCCGACACCAGACCTCCATCATCCATCCATCTCATCTGTATCACAGCTCCAGACCTAGGTTCAAAACCTAGGTTCTGACCCCACTTGCAGCAAGATTTTAATTCAGTTGAGATCACGTCAGAGAAAGCTTAGGAACTGGGTCTAAGTGTCCTAAGATTCAAAGACTGAGAGGCCAGAAATCATTCTGGAATCGACCCCAAAAGTCAGCAACCCACAAGAGTATGCTCAATCCTGCACTGAGATAATCCCTGAGGTCAGACATGGTACCAAACTGCCTCCTCCAGAGCACGACTGGCTGCAGCTCTACATACACGCCCCTTTCCTCCTGCCACCTGGACCCCTACAGAGAACAAATCAGGGCTAATGGGGGCTTCTCCGCATTACACCATCTTGCCATGGGACCAAGCCTCCTATCCAGAGAACTGAGGGGAATGAGAGAAACATGAAAGATGTTTTGATAATCTCAGAAATAAGCCGTATTGAGAATATGTAGTACTTCTTGGATAACTCTAAATTAAACCTTAGAGGGCTTCCCTGGTGGCGCAGTGGTTGAGAATCCGCCTGCCAATGCAAGGGGCACGGGTTCGAGCCCTGGTGCAGGAAGATCCCACATGCCGCGGAGCAACTAAGCCCGTGAGCCACAACTACTGAGCCCGCGTGTCACAGCTACTGAAGCCCGTGCACCTAGAGCCCATGCTCTGCAACAAAGAGAAGCCACGGCAATGAGAAGCCCGTGCACCGAAACGAAGAGTAGCCCCTGCCTGCCACAACTAGAGAAAGCCCACGTGCAGCAATGAAGACCCAACATGGCAAAAATAAATAAATAAATCTATTTTTAAAAATAATAATAAATTAATTAATTAAACCCTAGAGATAAATTCATGTATGGAACAGTCCCATATGCTAATGAAGGCAAAGTTGATTCTTGCCCTGCTGCCACCATTGCAGAAGAGAGAATTATTTTGTCATTTGAAGTCACATAAACAAGGTCTGTTATTGTTGTTGTTTTATTATTTATAAGGAAAATTATTTGTTCGGATTTAAGATATTTGGCATATATATTGGTCATAAGAAATGAGTATACATTTTAAAGAAACCAAACATGCTGTCAACTCCAAAATGAGCAGACCATAAGAAATTCCAATATACTTTGTTCAAATATGTTCTAGGCAGCAAATAGTTAAATCTGAGATACATCCATTTATAACTTTAAAAAATTCTCCCCATCAGTCTGATTAAAGCAAAAGGACAAGGAGCAAACAGGAAAAAAAAGATGTATTTTACAATTGTTTTGCTTCAGTAGACAAGCAGGGAAAACAGATGAGAGAGGCTCTTCCTCTCTCTTCAGTGTAGTCATATTAGCTGCTTCTGGAGAGCATAATCTCAACCACCCAATTACAACACCAGCCGTCAGTCAAGACGTTTTGTTTGTTTCCATTACCTGATGGTGATGATCTTGAAATCAGAGTTTCCCATAACTTGGTCCACGGACCAGTCATCAAATCACCTGCGAAACTTGTTAAAAGTAAAGGTTTGGCTCTCCACCTTTGTCCCACTATTTACAATCCTCAGAACTGAGTTAGGTGTCCGAGTTTTTAATAAATACCCTAACTGACTATAACTTAAAGTCAGGGTTAGGAACCACTATTCTAAAAAGTCTGACCTGAACTTGCTGACATAACTTTTGAGGAACTATTAGAAATATAATGAAAGTATTAAAAGAAAGAAGTATGATTCAGTACAGCCAGTTGATGGTTTTGGTTTGGCCATTTCATAACTGCATTAACTAAGAAACAAGGAGCCATGTACAGAATCTGTTTGGCAAAGACAATGACGTATCACTACTCTTGTAGTACCTTCACAAGCCATTTCTGGAGGCCAAAATATTAATGATTTGAATCTTAATTATCTGTATAGCATGTTAATATTTTCAAAGCCCATTCACAAGCCAGAGACCTCAAAAACTAGCTATCAGGAAGGAGAGTCAGCTAATGGAAAAGCTCACACACAGCCGAAGTATAAAATATAATAAAATAAATGACAGATTCATGATTTCCAGATTTGTGGATCCCAGAGGGTAAGTTAAATTTATAAACAGGTACATGAAATGACTGTAGGATTCCTTCAAAGCAACGGTGAAAGCCAGATTCTTATTATGTATTTGTTGATTATTCATTCGTTTCATTGGTTCAGTTAGTTTTCTGTATTGCTTTTCTACACATTATTATAAGGTGATGTTATTACAGTTTTTAATCAAGCATCAGAAACATGCCTAACCACACGCAATTAGACGTGTTCCCTTCTTACTTTGAAGAATACTTAATTCAACTAAAATTTAGATTTATTATGAAAAAACATAGAAAGAAGGGCAATATACTCATTAAAGTAAAGGAGATTATCAAAGACATTCTCAATATAGTTAAAGAAAAACGGTATGTCAAACATCCCAAAAATTGCTTTTTATTGTATTTTTTTAAATATTGTGCTTTTAAAACATACATTTTTTCCCTGATTCAAAATCCTTTACCGTCTCTTGAGAGCACTCCATCTAGGAATGTAAATGTGGCAGCAGTAGGCCTGTCTTCCCCTCACATTACTCTCTTAGCTTTCCAGTTTGTCTAGTTTCTATCCTAATCAACTCTTCATGACTTTTGCATTGTGGCAAAACAGAACCTCATCTTCCGTTTCACAATTTATGTACTGATTTCAAGTTCGGTCATGTTTCATATTTTAGCCTATTTCCAACAGTTGCATTTTTTCTCCCTGGGATGTTAAAATCAGTATGTTTGAAAACAATAGTGAGGAGCGTACATCGTCTCCCCAGCCACCTCCAGTCCAATGAAACAAAAAGTGAATTCATATGGGTCTTTGTAAGCACCAAGGGGTCTCCTGTCCCATTACCCCTCCTTATTTCCTCCCCACACCCTCTGAGAAGAGCGATAAGAAGTCCTGGTTTAGGACGTCAGTATCTCTCCCGTCACTGAGTCTTTCGTTATAGTGAGAGAGGAAACAGAAAAGCACATCTAGGGTGCTTTGAATAACCAAATTTCTAGAACTTAATGATGCCTGTCAACCACCCCACTCTCTTTCCCCTCTTCCAAAACGAGGATTATGAGTGAATGTTATATAATCCTAGAAAAACATACTGTGTCGGGTAAACCCAACAGTCCAGAGCAGATGTGGAAGGCAACTACTCCCATTAAACATTTACTCTCTAAAGCTTATGCCAACCCTAGCCTGAGTTTTGGCTTCAGAACAAGATACACTTTCAGACTGGCAGGACCTATCCACATGGAGCGACGTGATGCCAGGAGGAGAGACTGGGGAACAGCAGGCTTTCTAAAGAATTTGGATCTAAAGTAAAGAAAGACTGGAAAGGAAATCAACCCACTGCTGAGAAAACAAATAAATCCAATCAATCCAAATCAGAAGAACAATCAATGGAGGAAGGCAACGTGAAGCAAGGTTAGGCTGAACACTTTGTCTGAACCTCGCGATCAGTTCCAATTTATTACAAAACATAACAATATGAAGCATTCTATAACTTGAGCAGAAAATTGTTGCAGGACATGAAACACAGGATAAAGTTATGATTTCAAGACAAGGTTTATTTTCTTTACCATATTATTAAGTATGTATTAATTATTTGCTTTCTTTTTAAATTTTTAGTTAAAAGATCCCCTGATCCTACTGTAAGTTCCTGAAAAACAAACATTTGGCCTTTCATATCTGTACCACCGGCACTAGCATAGTAGGCATACCAGCTATGCAATGAATTTCTGCTGAACTAACTGAATAAATGAACAAAGTTATATCTCATCTTCTCTTTTTCTGAAATGAATTAACAAACAGCATGAAAGCAAGCAAAAAAATGCATATGGTGAATAATTTAATCTTGCTAGCAAGACCAAATCTACTTAGTTAAATGAATAAAGACAGTGGTCTGCACAAGTATATATCGTACAGCACAGGGAATACAGCCAATATTTTATAATAACTTTAAATGGAGTATAATCTATAAGAATTTTGAATCACCTGAAAGTAACATAATATTATAAATCAACTATACCTCAACAAAAAAAGAATTAAAAAAAAAAGAGATAGTGGTCTGTACTGTATACAGATAAGACTAATTGTGTCCATACACTAATTGTTCAAAGGAAGAAAAATCTGGTGGGTGGCACCAGATCTCCCTCTTCTCTACACATCTGCCAAGACTGTTTCCAGACTTCTCACTATCTCTTGCCCTTGATAGATTTATACTAAATATTCTTAAAATCATTTTTGACATTACAGAGCAAACATGTTAAGATTATAGTGGCCAAAACAACTGCGGTGAGGCTGGTGCAAGCTTGGCTCACGTGCAGTGCGGCAGCCTCTCAAGCACCTTCTGTTCCAATTTATTCCTCAACATCTGATTTTCACCTTGTGTTTAATCGTCAAAGTTGTCACAACCTCTCCTGGACGCAACTGGAGTAAAATATTGAAAAAAAACACTGTCACGGTTCCCTAGCAATACAGGAGGTTCTAGCCGAGGGCGCTGAGCTAAATGAGCCCTGGAGGACGCTACTTCCCACCAGTGGGTGTTCCACTCTAGCTGATCCCATCAAATGCTGGGGTCAGGACAGTGCAGGGGCTGCTACCTGGCCTGCTGGGCACAGAGCTTAGCCCCTTCCATCAGCATAACTGATCTGCAAAGCTAAGGTGAAGAACTGTACCACACCACTCTTCATAAATGGACATCCCTCATCAGGCCCATCTCTCTATTCTGTCCCCAACCTCCATCTGCACTCCATCCCCGTATCCTAGGAGGAAAAGATCTACGAGAAATGGTTGTAATCTACACACAAAGACCCAGAAGGTCACCTGACAATCGTGGCCTCTCAGAAGGCAAGAGAGTACTGAAAAACTTGCAGTTTTTGAGACTCCAGGTGTATTAAAATATTGAAAAAAAATGACTATTCCAAATGTTTTATTTAACAATTTAAATTGTTCAGTGAATGTCTTCTTCAATACTATTTCTCTATCCAAGAGTTAGTGGCTCCTGGAGATAATACAAAAAGTCTAAATACTGGTCCCTTTATGGTTTTCAGGCTGGTTTCAGTAGGCTTTCCTCAGAGCTCCCCTAGAGCCACGTCCAAAGTCCCTGAACCCAAGATACTCTTATTTGCCTTCCTATGTCTTAAAGGAAGAAGCAGAAAAAGCCGTTCACTAGGAAGTAGAAAGCGGCTCCCCTAACACTCTTTGTGCTCCAGAATAAGCAGAGGTGGGTACTGGCATATTCCAGATGTAGAAGATAAAGCCACCCCTCCCCCGATTCCCAGCACACACCACTACCTCCAGAAGCGTCTTGTTATTCTACGAACGGGATGCAAATCTAGATACATTTTCACTTTGGTTTAAAGAATAGGAGAATTTCTCAACGTTCAACTTCTGTGCTTGTTTTTCCTTTGGATGAAACTATTTTACTCTTTTTCGTCCCCTTCCCTCAGATCCTAAACGGGGTGAGTGCACACATTATGGGGCAATAAATTTAGATATGTCTGACTGAGAGAAATCTGTAGTGATGTGGTAACTTCAATTCAGGGTAATAAAATCTTCATAATAGTCCTCACTACTTCATCTATCTGGTTTACAAGCTTACTAATAGAAATTAGGTGGGGTTTTTTTACCTTTTTCCCACTTTTTCGGCCTCTTCTCCAATTTTCAGCTTTTCCTTTAACTATACTGTTTAGCTAGAAGTTAAAATACCTTCGTGAAGGTGGTACCCAGTGCCATCCTAACTCAGAGAATTAAGGGGAATTTGTAGAGTCGTTCGGTAAAGTTCATACTCAGTGTGATAATGATCACAGCCAACGTGTATGGAATAAATCCAATTAGCATATGGGTACTTAGAGTTCATTCATTTAATAGGAAGTGACATTTTGATAACTAAAGAATTGAGCCATTAACACTTTCTGGTTACAACCTGTCTGACAGATTCTCGGCATGAACTTCACTAACTGAGTTTTCAAGGACTTAGGTGAGGATTACTGAGGGGATGCATCCCGTGCTCAGTTTCTTCTGTAAAAGTGCTCTGGAGGTCCTGTGGAAATGGCTTCCTTTCTGGGAAGTATCTAAGAAAGTATGTTCAACAGTTTGGAAAAAGAAGAAAATTGTTCTCATTTGGGGGGTTTTTTTCTTTTGAAAATCACCATATTCAACCTTGATTAAAGAGTTCAATTGATTAGAACATTTTGGCAGTGTGCCTTTCGAATTAAAAAAATGGTACTGATATAAATATGCAATTTTAGGCCTTGACAGAGCCACTGCAATCTCATTTGGGTATTAAAGGGGAGTAGGTTTTATTTGGTATTTTGAGAGATGCTACGACTGTTTGCTAAATGAGTGAAACAGACCAATGAACACTAGCAGAGCGAACAACTGCACTCCTGAATTTTGTTCCGGGCCCTACCTCTATGTACGCCTGCTTTGCTCTTGTTCTAGAACCCTCATTTAGAGTTCTTCATGTTCTGCCACAATATCACATCAACATTCTTTCTGTCCTCCATTCAGCTGTCTTATCCTTCTTCCTATAACAAACATGGAAACACATTACAGACTAAAAGCACTATACAAATATACATTATTATTACAACTTAAGCCATAATGTGGTCCAAGAATATTGGGATCAGAAATTCTCAGTTAGAAATTTTCTTTAGATAGAAAATTCCAACTTTCTAGGCCAGGTACCTATACAGAAATTCCCTAACACTTCGGATGAAAAATGTTAAAAATTGTACTCTCGCTTTGAAATTATGGGGGAAAAGGAGACTGAGCATAGTTTTAGGTTCTTACAGACATGAGCACAGGAATACACTGAGTAATGTATTTTTTACTCCTACAACTTTTATCATCAAAACAACTCAAAACCACTATGTTGTCTTATGCCTGTATGTGGAAAAAATAAAGAAACACAAGAACTGAATGTCAAAGCAAAACAAGCACAAGGGAGTTCTAATCCTAAACTTGTCTGCAGTTCACAGTCTACACTAAAACATTTTCTTTTACAAACGTTTCTCGGCTTCTCCTTTTGTGAAGAAACAAAATCACATTTTTTGGGTCAGCCACTAGCTCTATGGAGTAAAGGTCCTACATAAATCAGTCTTACAATAATCTACACTTTAAAAAAAATCAAGTTAACCATGTTTAAAAATTAAAGGATGTTTTTCCATACTAAATGGTCCCAGTAGCCAGGCTAAGCACTACAGAAGCTCTTACATTCCCTCAAAGATTTACCACCAGCTTCTTTTCCCTTCTCCAGCACAGTCTTGCTTTAGACTAGCAGTAACCTAAGGTGGAAAGACAGTGGGCTTTGAAGCTGACAATTCTTGGCTACATTTCCCATTCTGCCGCTTCACAACGCATGTGATGTTCAGGAAATTCTCTTAGCCTCAGTGTCCTTAATTGTACAATAGCGACACTAATACCCACACATTGAAGATGGCTGGAGTATTAGATGAAATGAGATAGAGTAAGTCCCCTACATACAAACCTTCAAGTTGTGAACTGTCAAAGATACGACCATGCTACTACCCAGACATCACTGGATGGTTTTTTCAAAAGAGTAGATAGAATAGAATCCAGCAAGGAACCAGAACCTGTGCCATCCACGTCAGGCGTGAGTGACATTGCAGCTTGCCCTCTGTCTCCTATTGCTGACGGTCCTTCAGCTCTACCATCCCCCACCCCCTCTCCCTCCTCCAGTCGGTAACTCTTCTTGCCTGTTCACTCGATGCCAGCCCCTGGATGCCAGCTGTTGTACTGTACCACTGTACTTCTCAAGGTACTGTACACTGTAAGATTAAAAATGTTTTATTTTTTTAGTTTGTTTTTTATGTATTATTTGTGTGAAAAGTATTATAAACCTATTACAGTAAAGTACTATATAGCCGACTGTGTTAGCTGGCTACCTAGGCTAACTTTGTTGGACTTACAAACAAACTGGACTTACGAACATGCTCTCGGAACAGAACTCGTTCGTATGTAGGGGACTGGCTGTATATAAACACCAGGAGCCAGGATCAGCTACATAATTTGTGGGGTCCAGTGCAGAATGCAAACACAGGGCACCTTGTTCAAAAACTACTAAAATTTTCAAGATGGCAACAGCAGAGCATAAAACCAAGAGCAGAGCCCTTCTGAGTGTGGGACCTGTGGTACTGCATGGGTCACACACTTGTGAAGCTGTCCTTGCCCAAGAGCATTGCAAGTATTCAATAAATGATAGGTATTATTAAAGTGCTTACTTTGATATGAACTTTTAACTTTTCAGAGTGTTCACAGAGAGATGGTTTTCCCAATGGGGACACAACCCTCAGAGAATGGAAATGTCATTGAACAACTGCTGGAAAGCCACTGAATGTCTCTTGGCCCAAATTTTCTCATATTCAGAACAGATGTTAATTCAGGGAAGCGTTTTTCAAACTATGCTTTGAAGAATCCTTGTAGTTCCCTCAAAGACACAAAGGGCAGGGAAGAGGGGGCAAGCCAAGTGGGTCACTTTTTTTGAAACAGAGTGACTATGTTTGACTTTGTTACCTTCGTTTGAAAAAACTGAGTTACATGAAAATAAATGAAAACTACTGGATTTGTTGAGCTTGCAGTCTTTCCAATTTTAAGTTCTGTGCTCTATAATTGTTGTATCTTCACAACAACCTTAAAAGTAGAAGGATAGATAACACCACTTCCATTTGTTAAAGAATGTACAGAGTTTCTTTCCTGGGCTGCCTCTCTCCTCTCCAGCTTCCAGAAATTATTTCCTTTTAAGGATACTCCCTTTCTAGCTCCTCAAGAAACCCACCTCCCTCTGAGGTGACTATAGCGTTAACGCGACCACGGCAGAGGAGGGAAGAGGGTTACCAATGGGGATGAATTAGACGCCAATTCAATATAATAAGCCATGTCCCTCATTTCTACTCAGATTGTGCCTCCTTTATATCCAACATCTTTCTCCCAAACCTGCAGTTCCCTTTCTTCAATCCCGCTCCACAAAGCACCCGGTTGCTATCGGTTCTTTCATGTAGGAGCTCACACTATGGAACCACAAAGCCTGGGGCTGAATCTCCCCTCTACCACGTTCTCATTTGTGACCTGGATGGAGAACCCCTCCGGCCAGAGTTTTCTCATAGGGTTATTATAAAGATTAAATGCATGAATATGTATAAACCACTTGGAACAGTGTCTGGAACACAGTAAGTGCTTTCTAAGTGTTTATTAAATAAATTAATAAACAAATTGTATTTACTTCCTACCTCATGTGCCCCTTCACCTCCATCTTTCAAAAGGTTGGCCCAAAGGATCTCACGAGCAGAGGGGAGGGCTGGAACAGGGGGCCAGGACAGGAGGAGCACTCAGAGCCTGCTGTCATTCGCTAAGAACACACCTCCCATCACAGCCATTGTTTCTGTCTGGAAGGGCCAGTTTAGAACATTCCAAATTTACTTGTCCTTACTCCATGCTTCACACCATCCGCATAAACATGTGATGAAGTAAAAATAAGTTGCTGAGGTCAGCCTCCACTTACAAATGACCCCAATGCACCAAGGTCACCTGTGTCCTCCTTCACTGCCCCATGCTTCTTCCCAGTCACGAAAGCTGACACCTGGCTTTCAATGCCAGGGAAGCCCTTATAAACTAAGGCAATGAGGAGATTTTTTTTAAATCCCATGGGTACAGAATTAGAAGGAGAGGAAATATAAAAAGAACAGACTGATCCCAGGAGTAAGCGCTCAGTTAGGGGGCCACTGTTATTGTCCCCCCACTAAAACCACCACCACAAAAACGGAACCACGTCCCGGAATGTTGGAAATGTTTGACTCTACTTGCTTATAAACAGTCTACAATTCCTACATTAAGAAGTTCATTTGAGTTCAACTCTAGTTTTTAAAATAAGACCTTCACTCAACAATATAAATTGAAGTAATGGCCACGTGTCAGAAGCTATTCTTGGCTCTGGGAACATGCTGGCCACTAAAAAGTCCATGCCCCCACGGAACTCATATTTAGGGAATTAAGGGGCCATCGGGCACTCACATTTTAGTATGTGTGGTTAAAGCCACTGACATTACATATATCTTGATTCCTAACTTTATCTGGAGCATAGAGCAAAGAGCGCTTTGGAGAGAATCCAGATGCATCCTGACCCTGCACACTGAAGAAGAGGATTATAGTGGAACTCAGCGCGGCAAGACAATGGGAGAAGTAGAGAAACAGAACAAAAGGTCAAAGAGGACTAAAGACTGACTTCTTTTATCTTTGCCCTTTCAGCCGAAAGCCGAGTCTCCTCTTCCCATACCACAAGATATCTGTCTCAGTTTGCTAGGGCTGCCATCAGAGTATCACAGGCTGTGTGGCTTAAACAATAGATTTCTGGAGGTTAGAAGTCAAAGATCAAGGGTCAGCAGGGTTGGTTTCTTCTAAGGCCTCTCTCTCCTTGGCTTTTAGATGGCTGTCTTCTTCCAGTATCCTCACACGGTCTTCCTACTGTGTGTGTCTGTGTCCTAATCTCCTCTTCTTATAAGGACACCACTCATTCTGGATTAGGGTCCACTCTAACGACCTTATTTTACCTTAATTACCTCTTTAAAGGCCCTGTGTCCAAATACAGTCACGTTCTGAGGAACTGGGAGTTAGAACTTCAACATATGAATTTAGGAGGACACAACTCAGTCCCTAACAGTCCTCTCTCTACTCTGAAGATCAAAATCAAGAAAATACTATAGTGAGACTTCACCAAGCCTTAAACAGATCCAACCAGATTTTATAAACTATTTTGTGGGAAAAATATGCTCTAATTTCCAAATAAGCAAATTAAAAATAAACTCTTAGAGTATCAATTTAGTAGACCATCTGGAAATAGTCATTTTTCTTACCCTCCTACAATGAGGCTTTCGTTGTTTGAATGAAACCTAACCAAGCAGGATCTGACCACTTGAGGACAGAATTTCTCCCCTTGAAAAAGTTTTGACACCTTTACATTCAAAATAAAGATCTTTCTGGTCAATTAGACAGGTTTTAAGCATTTCTTTATTTACAGATATTCCATTGCTTTTACAATGGTGATTTTTAAATATGTTTCCTGATGAAGGGACCACTCACAGGAAGAGCATCACTCCTGCTTGAACACAGGCTGCGTGCTAACTTCATTCTTTCTGGCTTCACAGGTTAAGTTGGCATATGTGTGACTTTAAACCAAGCAAAATTCCTAACTGTAGAACTTAATTTTAGTAAATTTTATGACAATTGGAAAATTCTGGCAAGTCATCACAGATGCTTTACCCCTCAAGGGGACAATGGCGTCAAGGGGGCACCAAGTATTATCCAATCAAACTGGGTAATTCTAGTTTATTACCTAAGAAGCCTCTCTTAGTTCCCTTACAATTCTGTTATTTTAAAAACCTCATGCTCTTGATTATAAGTAGATGACTAACTCACTCTATGGAAATGCATAGATTCTTTTTTTAATTTTTTTAATTGAAGTGTAGTTGATTTACAGTGTTGTGTTAATTTCTGCTGTACAGCCAACTGATTCAGTTATATATATATACACACATTCTTTTTTGTACTCTTTTCCATTATGGTTTATCACAGGATATTGAATACAGTTCCCTGTGCTATACAGTTGGACCTTGTTGTTTATCCATCCTATATATAATAGTTTTGCATCTATCTGCAGCTAATGTTTTAAATGCTGAATTGTAGCCACTAAATTTTCGCAGGCACTTGAAGGTTTATAAGAGGCAAAGCAGACTGGCCTTGGTGTCTTAGTCTTTGCTCTACTACTTTCAGTGAAGCCTTGAAAAAGTTCCTTACCTTCCCCATGCCTGTTCTTCCATAAAATGGAAATGGTGACTGTAGCTACCTTGTAGGGCTTTGGAGAAGATTAACTGTGATGGACACATGTAAAGCACTTAATACAATGTCTAGCATGTAAGTATATAGTAAATTGCAGTTACAATTATTAGTAGTAGTACACAGGCTTTATAAAAACCCTGTGAAGTAGGCACATACTATCATGTCCACTTTCAAAATGAAAAAACTGAGCCTTGGAGAAGCTATCACTTGCCTAAACCCAAACAACCAATAAGACACATTCTCTAACTCCGGACCCTGGAATTTACACTAAACCAAGATAAATTACAAGTGTTGATGAAACGTTTTTAGATAAATTGGCACTTACGCCTTTGTCCCTCCCCCCTCATTTTCACTAGCAATTCACATCCATGTTTGCTTCCAAAAGCTAACTGACATAAACATATAAGTAAATTATTCATGGCTTGTATCAAATATAGACTATAAGCAATATTTACTAATAATCAATACAGGTACCTCTTTGATACGTATAGTCGTTGAAGAAACTAGCAACTGTGTTTTCACTATGAAAATTAATTATTGCCAATTTCAAATGGAAAACAAATTGTTCAAATAAAGGTAAATGTTACATAAAGGCGTTGTTCAATGTGTTCTTCCAAAAATATCTCAGGATGATTTCAGGAAGCAATATTTGGTCACAAAGTTTTTCATTTGAAAATATGAAGAAAATTAAGAATAATATCTATCTTTCAGTGCTTGATCTTAAGCCTTTAATTTAATGTTAATTGGTGAATAAGAAACATATATTAACGTTTATTTAAATAATAAGCATCTTCAAAAAGAATTGGTGAATATTCTGGATTATAGAATATTTTCAATTCAGTTTTGTTTCTTTTGGGTCCACATTAACTCCAAGGAGGCTACAAAATAATAATTTGTTGAGTGCTTATTCTATATCAAACACTTTATTAAATATATTAACCTGTTGGATTCCCCACAACTGCCCCAGGCATTAAGTACTATTATTATCCCATTTTACTGATGAGGAAATCAAAGCACAGGGATTCTGTAACTCGTGCAAGGACCAACAGCTGCTAAATAAAAGAACCAGAATATGAACTTAGATCATCTGGCTCCAGAGTTTACTCTCCTAAGTGGTACTTTACACGAATCGAGTACTCAACTGACAGTATATAAATAGATTCTGTTAATGGGCTTGAAAACAATCAGTTTTAGTAGGTTAAGCAATGACTATGCAATAATTAATTACACATTTTTCCTTAATGCAAGGTCAGATCTCAACTCAGCAAAATTTCCACCAAAAAAGGAGCGTTCCTAACACATAGTTCATATGAGAACACTCCACATTATTATTAAGATTCTATTATAGATAAAAGTCAGAAAAATTCCAATTTTAAAACTTTTTAACCTAAAGATTCAAACATATATTGAATGCAAATAGGGGGAGAAAAGAATGTTTCATGTGGCTTTAACTCAGTTTGCCTCAGGAAAAGTCTCTGCTACCTCAAACAACCCAAATACGTAAACTGGAGCACTTGCCATCGTTTTCATTTTGAGAGAATTCTCCAAAACCCACTAACCTCACTTTTCGTCTTTTCCCTAATATGAGAGATGTTGTGCGTCCCAAAGTTGTCTGGAAATATATGGGTGATATAAAGATGCAGCACTGCATGCTTTCCTAATTTCACTTTTACAGTCACAAAAATCCACCTGGTTATTCATATAAATGTTTACCTATTCCTTTCGCACAGATGTTATGTTTCGAACTGCATGGTGATTTCCAGGTAGCCTGCTGTGACATCCCAGACTAGCCGTCAAGACTGGGGATGGGGTAAGGACATGGGAGTGGGCGCCATAAACAGATGAGCTGTGATGCAGAGCTCACCCTCATTACCTGCAACATCATACAGCATCTATTAAAACCTACTTCTGAGACTGCAGCTTGTAGTAACCTTAACAGAAATAACTGAAAATATATGCTTTGCATACAGAATTTCTCTAAATAGAGCACTTTTAAATTGGTCCTTGGGGTATCAGAGGATTTTTTAATTTTGTCTTCATAACTGTGTTCTTTCACAATTCACTAGCTTTGTGCCTTCAGATGCTAATTTCTTTTTCTACTGGAAAAGTTAATAGGCACCTCTACTTACAGTAGATGGTTCTTTTTAAAAAATAAAATAAAAAGTTGAGAGCATCTGGCCAGATATATCAGATCTGATAGTTCACATTTTAAATACCTGTTATTTTTTATTTAATTTATTCAGGTAAAAATAATTTTAATCCTGGTAACTTAATCTCCTTCTCTTATGAAATCTTCATAAGGTTTTTATGGGAATAGATATTAAATATAATCAGTTGTCATAGTGGTATGAACACTTTTTCTTTTTCAATATAAGCAACATGCCCCAGTCATAACAGCTGAAAAAATAGAGATTCACTTTGATTTATATTTAGCACTCTCTATCTTAGCCTCTAGAAACCCTGTTAACTCCCTTCCATTACTGCAATGTTTATTTTTTCATGGCTTCTGCCCAGGCATTTGAGTTTTAAGCTGGTACATGTGGTATTTTTCCATTTTGGAATAACTTTATCATATCTTGAATGCTTCTCAATGCATACCTAATTATTCTTTTTTTGAGAGTGGCTTCCTCCTTTTGGCTGCTCCTGAATCGAGATGGGAATCAAGACGGGAATATGACCACAGGCTTGGGTTTGGAATTTTCCTGAGGGGAACCATGGTAGTAGTCAAAATAAGGGGTGACTGAATGAAAATTACACGTGCCTCATTGTGATCTCTCCTGGATCACAAAAAGCAAAGGTTAAAGCCGATTGAGTTTTTCCCTTTCTCAAATCGTCACTCAATAAACGACTCTTCAGGGGCGTCCCTGGTGGCGCAGTGGTTGAGAGTCCGCCTGCCGATGCAGGGGACACGGGTTCGTGCCCCGGTCCGGGAAGATCCCACATGCCGCGGAGCAGCTGGGCCCGTGAGCCATGGCCGCTGAGCCTGCGCGTCCGGAGCCAGTGCTCCGCAGCGGGAGAGGCGACAACAGTGAGAGGCCCGCGTACCGCAAAAAAATAAATAAATAAAAATAAACGACATTTCTGGGCTTCGCAGCTTCCACTTTGTGGACACAGACCACCTGGGTCGTACACACAAGATAGAGCCTTTGCAAGCTTTGTGTGGAACTGTAGGCGCTGCTCTGAATCTTCGACTATACCTTGTTTTTTTTTTTTTTTGGTTTGGTTTGGTTTTTTTTGCGGTACGCGGGCCTCTAACTGTTGTGGCCTCTCCCATTGTGGAGCACAGGCTCCGGATGCGCAGGCTCAGCGGCCATGGCTCACGGGCCCAGCCGCTCCGCGGCATGTGGGATCTTCCGGGACCAGGGCATGAACCCGTGTCCCCTGCATCGGCAGGCGGACTCTCAATCACTGCGCCACCAGGGAAGCCCCACGAATATACCTTTTAACCCATGATCTATGAATGCATCTCAGGGTGACAAAAGTGCAAGGAATAAGACTGTAAGGTCCTTCAAACCCACCTCCCTCCAGGTCCACGGAAGACCCCAAAGAACAGCACCACCGCCATTGAGGAAGCACCCACTATATGCTCGTCCTCACAATAATCCATCCCACGGAACAGGAACCCAAAGGTTCGCACAGGTTAAATAAATAACGTGTAAAATTACTTTGTAAGAAGGCAGAGCAGGATTTGACTCAGGTGCGTCGTGAAGTCCCTTTTTTCTACCACTCTCACTCTACACTTCTCACCACCTAACCACTGAGAGAATGAGAAGAACCAAAAGCTCCCAAAATACTAGCCCGGGAAGCACTTCCCTCTGAGCCATCCAAGCTTCGGATCCCAAAACTGAAGCTTAATGATTTTTAAAAATAAATCTGCTTGAAAAAGCAATGCCCTTTTGGAAATCAGCAGCAATCAAAGCCCACTGGAAAAGTCCAGCATTACTCAAGAGTAAAATATATTTTGACCCATTCATTCCACCAGGGCCCTTCAGAGCACAGTAAACTCCATCTCTATACATACTGGGGTGGCACCAAGAAGTTTTAAGCAGAAGAATGACGTGAGATTCACCTATCAACTAGATACCTCTTCATGCTGCATGATACGGATTTGAGGGGCACAAGACTGGAGGGTAGGAGACATGTGGGAGCCCCTGTAGAAATCAAGTTCAAAGTTAATGGCAGCGTGAACCAGGATCGTGGCAGTATAAGAAGCAGGGAAGATAAATTCAGAAACATATGCAAAGTTAAATAACCAAGCATTTGTAACAGATTAGAGGGGTAAGGGACAGGTAGTAGAAATGAGAAAAAAAGGCTAAATTAATTTAAATCCATGCCACTGTTTTGAAGAGCAATGCAAATAGCCCCACCTAAATGCAAATTTAAACCCCAGATGGGCAAAAACCCTCCCCACAAAAATAATCTTTAACTGCTAAAATTTCTTCTAACACCCCAATTTTTTTTAATTTATTTATTTTTTGCGGTACGCGGGCCTCTCACTGTCGTGGCCTCTCCCGTTGCGGAGCACAGGCTCCGGACGCGCAGGCTCAGCGCCCATGGCTCACGGGCCCAGCCACTCCGCGGCATGTGGGATCTTCCCAGACCGGGGCACAAACCCGTGTCCCCTGCATTGGCAGGCGGACTCTCAACCACTGCGCCACCAGGGAAGCCCCCCAGTTATTTTTAACAGTGTAGTTATTTCAAGTTTTACTGTGAATTAGGCTCCTGCTGAATATTAATATCCATGATTTATAAACTACAAATTTATCCTTTATGCTTCACATAATTATAATCTTGCCATTTCCAGAATTATGCTCCTTTTGGAAGTTTTACATTTGAAAATTACACTCAGTTAACGTGCAAAAGGATAAGAGAAGCCATTCTATGCAATGACAGCCTTTATATCAACTAGAGGAAAATGCCTTTCTTCAGTTGTCGACTTCTAGAAAAGAATCTCACATGGCATTTGCTCTCTTAATGACAATGGGAAAATCATTTTTTGCAACACACAGCTGCGCTTTAGGAAGGGTGGATTTATAACTTCAATGATCCCGAGTCTAGAGTTAATGGTTTGAGGGCCACGGGAACAGCATTAGCCGCACTCAAAGATGAAGTAAGAAAGTGACAGCATTCAGGAAGGCCTCTTTGGCCCTCAGAGCCCAATTTTGCTCTGTATCTACCATGGTAGTTTGTAAGTCAAGTTCTGAAAATAAGGGGACATTTTTTTCAATAGAAAAAATAGCTTCAAACTTAGTATAATTTTGAGACCTTTTTACCTTCCTGTAGTCATGAACAATCAACTGGCTCTCAAATTCCAGAGGTGTTCAGAACTTTCTACATTAGCATGTAGTTCGGTATAAGAAACTGTTCAGTACTTTTAAAATATTCTCCACACCAATTGAGTTAGCTTCCTTCCAATTTGGACCTTAAGGCTCTTGAGTTCTGCATGGTAATAAAGGCACTGCCTGTGTTTAGCTAGAGTATTATGTTCTTGTACAACATAAACTCTGCCCACCGTATGTGTACCCACAATTACGTGAAGGGTGAGGAAGCACAGCTTTAGGGTCGGTTGGTTCTGAGTCACAAGTCTGCAATGCCACGGTCTTCACTGACATTTGTTACACATTGTCTACGTGGCTGATTTCAAACAGATTTTGAAAAAGTGAAGTTTGAAGAGCTAGATAACAATTTATATTTCCTCCTACCCATTTCTATAAGGGGCCCAGACACCTGGCTAATGTCATAATATGTGTTCTCCAGGCAGACAAAATGAGAAGTCAAATGACCTGGAGTTTGTACCTCAGAGTAAGAAACAAATTAAAAACTTGGAATTCACAAAAAGAGAGCAATTAGAAGTCAAAATAAAGGATCCACGTGTAATCGAAGCATGATTCAAAGGCAAGGCCTCTTGGGTGGGCCCTACCAATTTGGGATGTTTTAACATACTAAGCCCTATTGGATCAACAATTCTCACCTGACTCGGGCCAGGTGCGTCTCCTTCCCCCTTCTCATATCTAAGAGTTCCTGGAAGGGGAGGCTGGGCGGGGAATCAAAGGGAAAGGTCTCCCAGATAGTCAAAGTTGAGTCTCCAGCTCAGTCATCACGGCCTGGCTGCTGCCATCTGACTTTTAATGCTACTATTAGTTCCTTAGGCCTGTGAGTTAGAGGTTTTGACTTATTTCTCAGGATGTCTTCAGATGTAAGTCACAAAAAGACCAAGTACAAGTGGTTGAAACTTCTCTAAAAATAGAGAATTAAAACACCAACACTGATGGGCAGGAGGGGTGAACATAGTGCATATAAGAAATGTAAATGGTCTTTAAATATATGAACACAGAAATGCGATTAAAACTATGCTGAGTAACCATTTCTTACCTATCCAATCCAACAGTTTGACAGCACACTTAATCATACAGAGAAGAATCATTTCAAGTGACCTTAAAACACAGAAGTTTGACTATCCTTAGTGGAGTACATTCTAAAGACCAAAAAAAAAATTATCTTAAACTATTTTCAGTAATCATATTGATCAATTCAATATCAGTTTTGCTCATATGAAATTATTACAGATATGTAGTATCTCTAATTATATTAGTGTCATTGTGAAATAAACTTTTCAAAACAAAAGACAGTAAAAACAAAAGTATTCCTAAATTTGAAATAGAATTAAATATAAACTCATGCTTTATTTTCTCTTTAAAAGGAAATATGTATTTCGTAGCTCTATCCACTGAAAGGACCAGGAAACAGTGATCAATCCAGGAATAATAAGTAGCTTTCAGCATCTAGATTTTGGCCCTTGAATACCACTTCCCACTAAAAGGAACATGAGATCATTAGAAAACTGTCTGACTCTAGACTGGGGCAGGAAATGTATGAGGATGGAACATCTTTTGTCCTAGAATCAAGGAATTTGTCACAGTGTACTGGGGTCTTGTCTAAAGGACTCAACAGCAAAAGTAAAGGACTCACTACCCAAAGATGAGACAAACTGGGCAGCAGAAGGAATATTAACAGCAATGAATTGCTACACCTTAAACATGTTAAATATCCATGAATCCATAATAATATGGTTTTCAAAAGTAAAAAGGGGAAAACCTCACTGGTCCTCTTTGGTGAATGCCAAAGAACCAAATCATTATTCTTAAAACTAGTAAATGAAAGAGAAAAGAAAAAAAAAAAAACAACCAAGAATTTACCATACTTTTCCTCTCTGAACTGTGCCTTAGGTTAACCAGATACATGATATAGGGAAGTTTTACATTTTAGATGGATTCAAGCTCATAAATAAGGAAGGAATGATAGAACTGGAATATCAGCATTTTGCTAAAATCTAATAAAATTAGAGATTCAAGTTATGGTCATTGATAGCCGCTAACACTATCAGGTGAAAAGCTGATGGATAACTTTATAATGTATGGTCAGACTGATAACACCCTGAACCTACTTATCACTCTTAACATCACACAAAAAGAGAGATAACCATGTACCTCTTGATCAAAGTAGTTTTGTGATCTATGTTAAACTTTTTCATAAAAGAACCTGAATGAGTAAAGGGTCTAACTACAAATTTACAGAAAATACCAAGGACAGAAAAAACATGTTAAATGACACCACAGAAACGCATTCAGAAAAATCTGTAATGTAGGAACTCCTACAGGACAAATGAAACAAGTATCTTCAACAAATAAATTGCAAGGAAAAAAAGGTTGATATGCTTAAAGATTAAAAGAGATGTGCAGACTATATTTGTATCATGTTTAAACAGTCCAAATATAATAAACTATAACCCACTAGAAAATCAGGGAAATTTGAATGCTGACAGGATAGCTGACAGTCATGAACTGATAATTATTAATAATAAGTGATGGGAACACGAGGGTTTATTACACTAGTCTTTCTTTAAGTAAAAAAAAAAAAAAAAGATTTAGATAAGGCAATATCCAAATAAGATATACATATGGCCAGTTAAACACATGAAACAATGCTCAATATCATTAGCCATAAGGAAAATGCAAATCAAAACCACAATGAGATTCCAAATTATACCCATTTAGGGTGGCTACAGTCAGAAACTTAGAAAATATCCAGTGTTGTCAAGAATGTGGAACAATTGGAACCCTCATACACTGCAAGTAGGACTGTAAAATGGTGCAGTCACTTTGGTAAACAGTTTGGCAGCTCCTCAAATGATTAAACATAGAATAACCATCTGACCAGCAATACACTGCTAGGTATATACACAAGAGAACTGAAAACATAGGCTCACACACAAACTTGTGCAGAAATGTTTATAGCAGCATTATTCGTAATAGCCAAAGTGGAAGCAGCTCTAATGGCATCGACTGATGAATGGATAAATAAAAAGCAGTATATCCATACAACAGAATATTATTTAACAATAAAAAGGAATGAAGTATTGATACATGCTACAATCTGGATGAACTTTGAAAAGATTATGCTAAGTGAAAGAAGCCAGTCATAAAAGACCACGTAGTGAATTATTTCATTTATATGAAATGTCCAGAATTGGCAAATCTATACAGACAGAAAGCAGAACAGCAGTTGGCTAGGGTTGAGGTGGGGTGGGGAGTGAGGAAAAATATTGGGAGGGAGATGGTGACTGCTAAAGGGTAGGGGCTGTCTTTTCTGGAGTGATAAAAATGTTGTAAAATTGATTGTGGTAATGGTTACTCTACTCTGTGGGTATACCAAAAACCACTGAATTGTATACTTTAAATGAGTTAATCATATGGTATGTGAATTCTATCATAATAAGTGTCAAAATAATAATAATAATACAGTGATGGCCAAAACCAAGTGGCTTAAACAATAAGGAATCATTTTTTCTTAACTAAGAAGTTCAAAGGTAGGGTGTTTCTAGGCTTGGTTAGTTCAGTGGGTCAACAGCAACATTAAGGACACCAATTCTGTACTTTGTTTCTGTTCTGACCTGCTAAGGTGGCACTCTGTCCTTAAGCTTAGTCCCCTGATGACCAAAGTATTTTTGCAGCTGTTCCACAGTACCAGAGACAACCACAGCCAGAGGAACAAGAGACTGACTCCTTCCTGAATCTCTTTTTGAGAACAAGGAAACATTTTCCAGAAACTTGCAACACACTTCCCCTTAACTCTCAGAGTCCAGAAGTGCATCTTATGCCATGCCTTGACTGATCAAAAGTCAGGGAAAGGGAACCATGGAAATGCCTAGATTATCAGCCTTCAAACTGAGGGTATTAGAGTACCGTTAACGCTGTGGCTACCTGAAGTCTCCTCAAGGGTAGAGTAAGAACAGATAATTTAAAGCAATGTCCAAATCCCCATATCCATATGCTTTCTTTTCTAAGAATAGGCTAAGCCTTTCACTATCTTTTCACACTATAAAAGAGAGGAATACTTCTCATCCATCCTGAATTTTTATACAGTATAATGCTCTGATATGTTAAAGTATCAGGGTCGCCAAACACTGGGGCATTTTGAAATACCAATGTAGGTGTTAAGAAAGTAAATTACTCTGATAACTTGCAACTAATCCTTCTGCAAATCAGACAGCAATCCTTCGCTTTTAATAAAATTGAAGAGGGACCTAATCAAGTTGTCAGCCAATCATTAAAAATAATTCTTAATGATAGATCACAACTGATTTTTGGCCTGTAACTTAGAAGGTTAGGAGTTCAAAGAAGCTATAACAAATTCCTTCCTTTCCTATCTACTTATTATGTGAAAAGGATTTCACAGAGTTTACATCCAGACAAGTGAAAAATGGGAATAGAATTGATGCTGAACTGTGTGTCTCATATAGCAATAAATAATATGCATTCTGCATGAACTAACTGAAGGGGGAAAAAGCCCCATCCATCTCATTAAGAGATGCATTCCCAATAAAACTGTACGTCCTAACATTTAGCACGTATTTATCAAAACTTGTAATGCATTTATGCTGTTTTGCTCAACTGTGATAACTCAATCCAAAGGAAACTATTTAACACTTAAAAGCCTTATGTTCACAGGAAACATTACAAATGTTTTAAATTTAAATTTATATACACATTTTGTTGCAGAGAAATATAATAGGACAATCAATAAAAGACTTTCAAGCATAAAAATAAATTGCATAAGGATAAATTCTGGGGGAAAATTGGATCAGAAATGAAAGTCTGGGAAGGAAACAAAGTACATTTCCTTACAAAGAGGAGTTTCTGTACTTTTTATGGGTGATGGCTGGAATCAAATTGCTACATTTGATTCTGTTGGGTATATTGACATTTTAGGATAGAACTGCAACAGTCCTAAATGTCAATGTTTTCCATATGCAAAAAATTACAACCATTGTGACTCACGCATCGTATGATTAAAAAATTTAGATATAAAATTGTAAATGTGTAAAGAGGTACATGGTTTTCAAAGCTATTTTGAGGAGATATGAGTAGAAATGAAGAAAAAGAAGAGCACTGACTTAGGCCAAAGAAAATTCATCACTAAGCCTGAGGAGGGGCTCCACCTCTGCTAAAGGATATGGCCATGAGAAAGGAAAATGCCTGAAAATATCAGGGTTCTCTGAGGAAGGCGGGAACGGGAAAGAGGAACAAAGTCTTCTTACATAAGTAGAGTTTCTGTCCACCTATGCTTGACCTACAATGCCTGAGGCCTCGAGTTCCTTGCCATCTACCACCAGACTCTGCAGCGCCCATGTATCTCCAGCTGACATGAGCAGGTAGGTGGGGATCCCATGACAGCGGGACTGGGATAAGGTTCTTGCCGATTTATCTCCCGGGTTTCTAAGAGGGTCTGAATCTCAAGTATTATGAGTCTTTCAGTTTTACCCCCCAGAATCTCATTTCCAGGTGCAAAACTGCTCAGATAGGCTGGGTGGGCTGAGTTTATGTGTTGCCCAAAACTATACCTAGAATCATTGCTTTTTGGGTCATCAGTTTTGCCACAAAGACTATACGAGTGCTGTCCAATATGGTTGCTACTGGCCACGTGTGGCTATTTAAATTTAATTAAAAATAAAGAAGATTCATAATCCACGTCCTCTTTCACACTAGCCACCTTGCAAACGCTCAACAGCCCAATGCAGCAAGTAGCCACCAGCACAAATACAGAACATTTTCACTGCTGCAGAAAGTTCTACTGGAAGGTTCCACCATGGCAATCGCCATCCTCATGCAGGGGGACTCTCCTCTCAGGGAACCTGCTGTTCCTCTTTACAGCCTTCCTTATCCTTGGCACCACACTATCCCAGCCTCATGGTGTTTAAGACATGACACCTGATGTCTGAATTCCAATTGTTTTGGGGGTTGAAGCTCTTTCTCACGGGGATATCAGGCCCCAGACAAATCCAGGAATGTAGCTAAACACCAGTTTAATATATACAAGCTTTCAGCATCAGGTAAGGAGGTTTTGTTTTTCCAGTACAGGGAGGGAGGGCAGATTTCAGGAGGAAATATCCCAACACCACCTGCCTGCACATCCTAGTTAAGATCCATCCGGCAAGACATCCGAGGACAGATTTACGAGGTAATGTAACTAACACTTGAAACTAACACAATATTGTTAATCAACTATACTCCAATATAAAATAAAAATTCTTCTCTGCAGGGGGCGGGGATGAACTGGGAGATTGGGATTGACATATATATATATATATATATATACACATACTATAGATACTATGTATAAAATAGATAACTAATGAAAACCTACTATATAGCTCAGAGAACTCTACTCAATGCTCTGCAGTGACCTAAATGGGAAGGAAATCCAAAAAAGAGGGGATATATGTATGCATATAGCTGATTCACTTTACTGTACAGTAGAAACTAATACAACATTGTAAAGCATCTATACTGCAATAAAAATTAATTTAGAAAAGAAAACAAAATTTTTTTAATTTTAAAAATAAATAAAAGGTAATGTAGTTATGAAAAATTTAATAGGAAAAAAAGCACAGTCTTGCCACACAAATGGAAGATTAGAAGTGAACTGAAAATAAATATCCCATAACCATAAAAGAATTTCAGGTGGTAAAGTGAGCCCAAAATAAACACATCCCCAGATGCATCTCATAGAATGCTTACATATATCTTCTCGTAAAGCAGATTTGTACGGTTTACACATGTATTTATGGCAAAAGCATAACTGAGCATAGAAAATATTATTTCACACTGTGTTTCGCAAAGCAGATACCTCACCAGCTATTCACATGTACAAACTTTGGACAATAGAATGTATCTTATTAAGATAAAACCTATTCCACTTAGAAGAGATTTGATTTTTTTATTAACATCTTGTCTATGATAGAAAAAAATGATTTAAATACGTATGTATCATATGTATATATACGGAAATATCAAAATCTTTGCCCAAAGCGCTTACCTATGCATTCTACTCTTTCTCTTAGATGCCTGAGCGCACCAGCCTCTTCTCTACACAACACTGCTGAACACTGCAGTTATGCCTCCTCCTCTAACCCGCAGCAGTAGTATGGACAGGAATGCTCTCTGCAGCCCTGGGGAAATAAGTCAATCAAGTCCTTCTAGGCATACACATCGTGGTATCTATGTTGGCTCTTCACCGACCTTTGTTGTTAGTTCCTTTTTCTTAGCTCTGTTTCAAACATGTGAACCTTTGGTGAGACATCATTCCATTTGTGTGGTTAAGTTGTACACGGTAGCACAATCAGGGATTGTGGTCCAATCAGGGATCCAGAAGATGGCAGTTTTCAAGACAGGACTAATGGCAGAATAGTTTTCATGGTTACACACCAAAAAAAAAAAAAAAAAATCATCAAATACAATAAAGAGATGATTGTAAATATTGAAATCGAAAGCTCTTAGGTCCGGCTCCTAATTCATTTCTATGTTTTATTGCATCATCAGTTTGAGGTAAAAATGGAGATGTTAGAACAGAGGGATGTAGGTGAGAAAAGCTGGGGCATATACCAAAAAGGAGAAGAAGAAGAAATACAGAATTTAGAGACCATGCCAAAAAGCAGAGACATAAAACAACCTCTACACTGACACTCAAGCTGCTTCTGATATCTATACACAAAATCCTTACAAGGAGATACAACAGCAACAATAAGAAATGAAACAAAGCATTAAGCCATGATTTCTAAGGACAGTTCAAGCTATTAAAAAAACATACAATGCCAGTGGCCCCCAAAGTTCTTTTCAGAAAGATGCTTTTAACTGTTTCTTTGTTCTTTCTCTCCAACATACCCTCCAATGTTTCCATACAGTCCTCTTACATAAATATAAATATTTTCGGCTCACACTAATGGAAAAGTACATGGGCCTTCCACCTGGGACAACCTCAAGACCCTATTCTTTCCTGCCAAATCCCCACATATGCTCCTTTGCCTAAACTACCAAAACTCAGCCAATTTCTCTTTGCTTTGAATCAGTGGCATCCAGAATCCTTGAGCCTTAAGGACTTTCCTCATCTATACAAAACTCATGCTGAGACATACCAGCATCAGCATGAAATGCAACTTGCCTCACATATAAACATTGAGTCACTAACCTTCTATCTTTGACTAAATACAAATGGCTGAGTTTTTATTCCTTTCCCTAAAAGCAGTCTTTGAGGGTCTTCATGAATAGAAGCAAGTAAGTTAAATATCCCAAATAAAGCTTCCTTACACTGGGAAAAGAAAGCTTAATTTACAGCCGCTAAATTAAGGATAGGGAAATGATCAAATTTCTTAACTTCTAATATCACAAAACCGCTATCTTTCTTCCACACTTTTAGGAGTCGAAGAAGGGAATTTTTTCCTTGTGGACATTACAACTCCAAAAACCTTAGAAACGATAACCCTTTCAGGTAATAGTCTAAAGCTCTTAACACCTGAAGTACCACGGTTTACCTCACTCTGCTCCTTCCTCACGGTAGGACAATGAATTTGCTGTGGTGGCTGTACATCAAATCACTGACTCATTCCAGAGGACGGGAAAAATGTTTGGCCCCATATGCATTGCGCCCCAACTTTCTAGTCAGTACATTTTCAATCTCCTTTACAGATGGTTTTCTCTTTGTACTAGTCATTTACCAAAGAAAAATAAACGAAAAAAGAACTAAGTACCCAAGAAAGTTTTCCAAACAAGCATTTCAAGAAAAAAATAAAACATTCCATTTCAAAATGCATCCACATCTAACCTACCAGTCATTTACTTCAGATCCCTCCAAATTACGAAAAAGGACATCAACATGGCCCTAATTCAACAACTATGCCCATGTGTTTGCTGAGTATTCTTCTCAAACAACTAAAGGTGTGTTATAGAGTAAAATGGGTCCAACCAACTTTCTTTCCTAACTTCAGATAAAGGCAAGTGAACACGGATGTTAGTCTAGGGCTGACCATAACTGGGGGAGTCAAAGGATACGAGACCTGGTTCCAATGATACTTTCTCTAGCCTTGTTGACTAGGCCAATCAAGCAGATGATAGCTCTCACTTAAGACTTAGTAAACAAGCCACACAGCCTCTAAATGTCTATTTATCCTTGTAGAGAACATGTGTTTCTGTCCTTTGGCCAGCATGTTTCATTGTTAAAACTGCCTTCCTCTACGTGGTAATGTTGGTAAATCATAAGGTTTCTTCTTCCCCAGTGAGAATATGATTATACCTGGGGGTATAATCCTTGACTCAAGCGGGGCCAAGCAGAGATTTTCCTAGAATTTTGACTGGCGATGTCACTCCAAAAAGGGCTCTCTGTGAATATGAGCTATTTGAACTATGTAAACCAATGCTGCCACCACAAAGAGACTGCCTGAGATGGTGCTAACAAAGAGCAATGCAGAGGAAAGAGAGGTGTCATGTGAGCACAGGAACACAGATGCACCTGAAACTAAACTCTTGGGTTAAGGGAGCAATAAATTACAGGCTTTGCTTATGCCAGTTTGAATTGAGTTTCCATCACTTACACTGAGTCCTAAATAACGTAATTTTCACATACCTCCTCCTGCTTTGCTTCTGTCTTTGAAAAAGAACCTTGTCTAGGTGGCCCTGCCACTTAAGGTCTGACCCCAGTCCATCCACCTATCCTGTCTTGAGTGTCTCCATGCATTGTCTCTTCATTCTCATAACTCCTATCCTCTCCCTCCTCTGATTCCATACCCTCTACTCTATAAGCTTTCTCCCTCAACTTTTGACATAAAATGAGTTTCCCCCCTTTATCAGACTCCAATTACAGAAAGGCACATTTTTAAAAATAGTTTTAATCACAGGGTTTGAATTGAGCACTCTGCCTTTTGCTGAACATTACCTCATAAATCTGTCCACATGGCTAAATGCTCTTCATCTATTATTTTAATGACTATGTAATATTCCATGTCAACTTAATCTATGATGACTTACTTAACCATGCCTCTAATGCAGACATTTAGATAACTTCTTAGTTTATAATATAAATAAAGCTGGAAAGAACACTTCTTTATGTATAATTTTTCTTTCTTCTAAATTAATTCCTTAGGGCAAATTCCCAGAAGTCTCATCAAAACTGGATTTGATCATATCACCTTACACCTATTAGAAACTTTTATCTAATAGGTGTAAGGTGATATCCCATTATTGGTTTAGTTTTTAACCTGGTTATTAACAATGATTCTTCCTAATATATTTGTTTGCTACTTGTATTTTCTCTTATGTGAACTCTCTATTCTTATTCTTAGCCAGTTTAATTCCTAAAGTTTGATGATATTCTTAAATATTTGTATGAATTCTTTATAAGTACTAAGGAATTCTTTAAAGCACTAATTCTTTGAAAATCTGTACTCTATTTGGGGTTTTTTTAGTTTTACATTATTAGATATTTTTTGAATTTCATCAAATTTATCTTCCATCAGCCTTTAAAAATCAATTGTCTTCCATCAGCCTTTAAAAATCAATCATTCAAGACTATCATCAAAAACTCTACAAATAACAAATGCTGGAGAGGGTGTGGAGAAAAGAGAACCCTCCTACACTGTTGGCGGGAATATAAATTGGTGCAGTCATTATGGAAAACAGTTCCTTAAAAAAAAAAAACTAAAACTAGAGCTACCATATGATCCAGCAATCCTACTCCTAGGCATATATCTGGAAAAGACAAAAACTCTAATTCAAAAAGATATAGGTACCCCAATGTTCAAAGCAGCACTATTTACAATAGCCAAGACATGGAAGCAACCCAAGCATCCATCGAAAAATGAGTGGCTAAAGATGTGTACAGATATATAGATATATACATCTATATATCTATATATATATAAAGTGGAATATAACTCAGACATAAAAAAGAATGAAATATTGCTATTTGCAGCAACATGGATGGACCTAGAGATTATCATACTAAGTGAAGTAAGTCAGAGAAAGACAAATATGTATAATATATTTATATGTAGAATCTAAAAAAAGATACAAATAAACGTATTTACAAAATAGAAACAGACTCACAGACAGAGAAAACAAACTTATGGTTACCAAAGTGAAAAGGGAGGGGAAAAAGGGATAAATTAGGAGTACGGGATTAACAAATACACACTACTATATATAAAATAGATAAGCAACAAGGATTTACTATGTAACATAGGAAACAATATTAAATTTCTTATAATAACCTATAATGGAAAATAATCTGAAATATATATATCAATATAAATATATACATATATAACTGAATCACTTTGCTGTATACCTGAAACTAACACAATATTGTAATCAACTATGCTTCAGTTAAAAAGATCAATCATTCAAAAATCAAGTGTTGGTTTCATCTTTACATCAGAATTCTCTACTAATACCAGCCAATAGAGGTGAAACTGTATGACTTCCCTGAAGGGCAATTTGGTAATATGCATTATATATGTACACGAATATGCTTTTAAAAAATGTACATCATGTGGCTCAAAAATGGTATTTCTAAGGAATTTACCCTCAGGAAATAACTGAAAAGTGTACAAGAATGTTCATCACAGTGTTGCTTACAATACTAATATACTGGAATATGAATATCAATCAGTAGGGATGGCTACAATAATTTACACTGTATACACGATGGATTTATGATATAGATTAATGTATATTGACATAAAAAGATATTCATTACACAGTATTAAATTTTTAAAAATGACCAAGAAATATGCATATTATGATGCCTGTTTCTGTTAAGCACACACACACATACAACACACACACACTTATAAAAAAAAAAAAGAGTTCCGCAATAAATTCACCTAATATTTAGCTATCATTATTTTTGTTCACGGAATTATTGAAATTAATACTTTTCCCTTCTTTTTATATTATATGTTTGTTCTTTTAGAACAAACATATTACTTTTAATATAATAAATAAAACAATATGACCATTCTCAGTTAGAAAAACCAAAAAAGGAAGGTATCATTCTCAAAAGTTGGTATAATATTCTGGATTTTGTGGTTTGGTTTTTAAAAAAACATTAATATTTATCCTCTTTAATTGTTTTCTTCTTAACTCAATTATTTATAGTACAAAAAATAGAATTCTTAGTTTTCAAGATACAATCTTGCTTACTAAGTATCCTTGACCTTAATAAGTTTGCATAAAAACACCTCGCAGGAATACACACGCCTTGACGCTCGCAGAATTTCTTTTATTATGCTTTATATTTATCTCCTGCCTGTTATCATTGCAGTTTTTCCTCCAAATCATCAGTGAAACAGAGTAAGAAATGTAAAAAGATGTTTTTTCTTCAACAGCTTAATTCATTCTAGTAAAGATATATGAGTTTCTCTCCTTTTCATAAGCACTTATCTTATTCCCATAAAATCTCCCTCTCTTCTCCTCCTAAGTCAAACTCTTAAGAATCTTTTCTAGCAGTTCATATTTTTCCAAAGGTCCTACTATTCCTTAAAGTATCTTATCACAGTTGATCTTTCTTTTAAAAAACATATTTTAAATGTAGGAATGATAACTCTGATAAAATTCTAAAATCAAACAAAAGACAGTAAGTTCTGTTGTCCAGCACAGGAGAAAAATTATACTCTTCAAAATCTGGGGTAGGATAAATAAAATAAGGTTTCCATTCAAAAAAATTTAATACAATAAAATGTACTTTATTTATCTTAATGCTACCCAGAACATAATTTAACCTTTGCAAGTTGTAAAGTAGAAAAAAGAAATGCCGACTAAAGAGGAAGGAGAAAGATTCCATCACGACCTCAGGGGGAATCATTATGAACGTCAATATTAAAGGAGTGGATTAATGCCTATTAATAGGGAGTTTCACTTGACATAATCCAAGATGAACCTGTTTTTGCTGAACTAATAACTCACTGTTGGAGTATGTATGCACACTGATTTTTTTTTTTCCAGCAGTGATGATCGGTTACATGGAGCCACCCTCTCCAAAGCTCTACAGAGCGACTACACGCTAATCAATTTGTAGCGACAGAGTTAGAATTCAAGAGCAAATGATTTCCATTTCAAAGGGTCCCCATGGTCTACAGAATGTAATTCACATGCCTATTCCAGGCCCTATGTGAGCTGGAGTTTAAAAATCCCTTCTCAGTGTTTTATCCCATCACTTCTCACACTTTAATCAAACTGGACTGCCTTTGCCACTTACGCTTTTACTCACACTGATCCTCTATCTAAAGAGCCCTTCCCTCATCTCTTCCTGTTCTAAACTGACCCATATTTTAAGGGCAAGATCAGAAGTGACTTCCTCCATGAATAACAGTATTCTCAACAGCTAGAACATACTTATTACCTACTAGTGCGTACTTACACATGAAACTCCACGTACTTTCAGGTGTTATCTCATTTATCTTTACAACAGTTCTGTAATACATGCACAACTACTATCACAGACGTAGAAAACAAACTTATGGTTACCAAGGGGGAAGCGGGGGTGGGATAAGCTGGGAGATTGGGATTGACATATACACACTGCTATGTATAAAACAGATAACTAACACGAACCTACTGTATAGCACAGGGAACCCTACTCAATACTCTGTAATGACCTATATGGGAAAAGAATCTAAGGAGGAGTGGATACATGTATATGTATAACTGATTCACTTCGCTGTACACCTGAAACTAACACAACATTGTAAATCAACTTTACTCCAGTAAAAATTAATTTTTAAAAAATCACCATTTTAAAGACGAAGTAAGTAGCCCAAGCTCAGTCGAACAACAGTGAAGAGCTCAGACTCAGACTTAGGAAGTCTGAATCTAGAGTTCACACCCTTAGCTACGCTGCTGCACACTACAATGACACTTATCCCAAAATGCTTTCAACTTAGTTCATTATTTGACTGTAGGGTGTTGGTTAGAGTGTTTGTAGCCACAGTAACATGAAATCCTACTTATACTGGCTTAAACAATGAGGGAATTTCTTAACTCATATAACAATTCCCCAGGAAGATCAGTTCCTGTGCTGCTCAATTCATCAGATCAACAACCAAACTCTTCAGGAAACCAAACGCTTTCCATCATTTTCCTCCATCTGTGTGCTGGATAGGTAGTCCAATGGCTGCAAAACTGTTGCAGGAGCTCCAGGGATCACATCTTCACATGCCAATGTTCAAAGACTAAGTTTGAAAATCTCCCATTAATATGGGAGAAAATATTTGCAAATGATATGACCCATCCATAAGGGGCTAATATCCAAAGCATATACACAGCTCACACAACACAACAACAAAAAAAAACCTGGATTTAAAAATGGGCAAAAGATCTGAATAGACATTTTTCCAAAGAAGATATGCAGATGGCTAACAGGCACATGAAAAGATGCTCAACATCACTAATTGTTAGAGAAATACAAACCAAAACCACAATGAGCTATCATCTCACACCTGTCAGATGGCTATCATCAAAAAGTCAACAAATAAATGTTGGCAAGGATGTGGAGAAAAGGGAATCCTTGTACACTGTTGGTGGGAATGTACAATAAATTGGTGTAGCCACTGTGGAAAACAGTATGAAGGTTCTTCAGAAAAACTAAAACTAGAACTACCATATGATCCAGCAATTCCACTCCTGGGTATACATTTAAAAAAAAAAAGAAAACATTAATTCAAAAAGATACATGCACCCCAATGTTCATAGCACTATTATTTTTACAACAGCCAAGATACGGAAGCAACCCAAATGTTCATCAACAGATGAATGGATAAAGATGTGGTAAATGTGTATACAATGGAATATTACTCAGCCATAAAAAGAATGGAATTCTGCCATTTGCAACAACATGGATGGTCCTAGAGAGTATTATGCTTAGTGAAATGTCAGACGGAGAAAGACAAATACTGTACATTATCACTTATATGCGGAATCTTAAAAATATAACAAACGAATGTATATAACAAAACAGAAACAGTCTCACAGATACAGAAAACAAACTGGTGGATACCATTGGGGAGGAAGGGGTAGGGGCAAGATAGGGATATGAAATTAAGAGATATAAACTACTATGCATAAAACAGACAAGCAACAAGGATATATTGTACAGCACAAGGAAATATAGCCATTATTTTGTAATTACTTTAAATGGAGTATAAGCTATAAAAATATTAAATCACTATGCTGTACACTTGAAACTAATATATGGTAAATCAACTATACTTTAATCAATCAATAAAATTTAAAAACCCAAACCCCCTCCAAAAAAAGAAATTTAAAATAATAATTATAAAATAAAATCTCTCATTAATAAAGAATTCTTCTTTCTCCTGAGGTTTCCTTCTTGTGAAGGGATATCAACATATACTTCCAGGGCTTTCTTTTCCCTGGGAAGGTGGCACAATTTCTCTAACTAGCAAACTTAAGGGTAACTGGGCCTGCTTAACTCAGTTGTGTCTTCCTTCCTCTTCTAGGAAGAAGCCTTTCAACCAATAGCATAAGTCTTCCTTTGCTTCTTCAGGCAATAATTCTCACCTGAGCAGCCCTTCTGCATGGGAAAGCTGCCTCTGTAAATCTCTGTCTGTGACGCCTAGTCGGCTGGATGGTGTGGGTTCAGAATCAATAAGCCTATCTGGCTAAGAGAATTAAAGCTATATCCTCCACGTTAGCTTCACTGATTAAAAAACTTAAAAGGTGATTTTTACTTCTATTCTTTGTTTCAGAACTGGAGGGAAAGAGGTGTCCTTTATAGGGTTCTTTCAAGCACCCAAAACTTCCCTGCCTAACTCATTGGCAACTAGGTCAACAACTAGGTCAAATACTCACTCCTAAGCCAGTCGTGGCAAGGGAATGTAAACTTCCTAACTACCTTGCAGCTAGGAGTTACACAAGTCATGTGGGCAAGGGGTGGGAACTGGAAGAAAAAATTAGGACTTTGCCAGCAGAGGAAAGGAGAAAGGGGGCTGTTGGGTAGGCACCCCAGGGTCTGTAACTCATATCTTTTAGCACATGGAAGTTGATCAATAAATATCTACGATCCAGGTGGACCACTATTACTACATATACCAATGGCAAATACGAGAGGGAGAGGGTTCTTCTAAGCCACTAATTTCAGGTTAGAGTTTCTTTTGTTTCTGTTCTCTCAACTCTTAGACCAAGTTCCCTCTGGATTAGAGGGAAACTAAGTACAGTAAGAGCACCAAAGAATACGTATCTCTGTTAATAATTCTCTCCTACTCACGATTACAAAACCATTTCAGGAATGTAAGGTACAAGGAACTATGAAATCTGCTCTCCCATGTAGACACCCTCCTCTCCCCAGCCCATCCCACACCCATGCAATTTGCCTTTGGAAGAAAGGAATGACATAAATTTAATAAATAACCAATCTTGGGAGCTGTCAGGAAAGAACTCACAGGTCATGGCCCAAACTCAAGCATCTCCTGGGTACTAACAAGAAACTGTTTCTTACTGTGAAAGCTTTTCCCTTTCCTTCTTCCTTCCATTTAGTTTATAAACTCAGGGAAACTAAGAAATCATTGCTGAAAAGAATCTAGCTGGCATACCAGAGGATACGTACTTATTTTACATAAAACTGCTCAGATTTTTAAAAATTATTTTGTGCAGATTTTATATTTGTGTCCCTTTTTGTCACACAAGCAGAATGCCATCCATTTGAGATTTTCAAAGCCAAATTTTCTTTAGATATTTGCCACTCAAACTCCAAGAAAACATAAGCTTGCTTAACTCACAATTGTCATTTGATATTTATGTATCATCTTTTCCCTTAGTAAGCAGAGGGCTTTAAAAAGTAACTAAAATGAGATAACACCATAAGGTGTTATAAATGAGTGACAGTTCTTTTCTAGGAGATATATATATATATATGCATATATAAATGTACAAGGTATAAAATAAACATGTATATGTACATTTTTGTAGTTATAAACAGACAAATGAAGACCAAAAAAACAAAATGAGGTACTAGGTTGTAAGGCAATTGGAGCAAAAATGACACAAACTTTAAAAAAAAAAAAAAAGTGTGGGGAATGTATGGTCTGATCAGAAAATTGAAATATATGATCATGCTACCATCTTTTGAACAAAGTAATATGGCTGCCAAGCTCAGCTGCATCTTCTAAATTCAAAACAAAGCATAAGAAATGTGTTTGTTAACTTAAAACATCTGTTCCTACCACAAGAATATGAACAAGAATGAAAATGCATATGGATTGTTCATCAATAAAAGCACAAAATCTCTTGTACTATTCCTCTCACACAACTATGCTCAGAAGATATGAATTTCCAAAGAGGAAACTACCACATCTGATTATGGTGGATGATTTATAAAAGACCAGTAAAGAAAAAAAGAATCATCTGAGGCACCTAGAGCCCAATTCTCACTGCCTGGTACCCAAGGGTACAAAATCAGTCCATTTGAAGGAACGCAGGGGAGAAACCCTTCATTGTACACCTCTGGGGTCAGGAGACTTTCTCACCACCACTCCACCCCTGCCACAAGGGCTTCCATAAGGCAGAAACACACAGCTCTAATCTTCAATTCACGCAAGTCAGAACCCAAGTTAGAAAGGCTTTGTAAGTCATTTAGACCAAGCCACCACTATCTCATTTATGATACAGACTTTCCAGTCTCCGCTTGAATATCTCTAGTTAAAGGAAGCTCATTACTTCTCAAACCTTATTCCAGCACCTAGCAGAGTGATGATGTGCTGATTTTCGGTAAAAAAAATGTTTTTACCCCAGAATAATTATATTTTAATAAAGAGTAGTCTCTCCCACTTAAAGGCATATTACTCAGTGTTTGAAAATAAATGAAGAGGCTGAAAAAATGATGAATTCTTGTTAAACTATAATGAAGAACAGTGATATCCTACAATACCCAATAGTACTCTTAAGGGAAATTAAGGAATGGCTGACTTTATTGTTTCCCTTCTGAGTATATCCACAAGATGCCAAGCATTCCCCCCACTGCTGAGAAGTTCAGGTTGTTTAATAGCGGTCGCTGACCAAGATTTACTAAGTGTTTGGGGGGCTTTGAGCACTTAATAGGGAAAGCCTCCAAATTCTCTTCATTTCTCTTCTCCATAAAATTTCTTGAGCACGAACACAAGTCTGAGACATTTTCATTTCTATGGGCTACATCTCTTGTGTTACAGTTTCAAATAAAAGAATGCTATAGCACATCAATTTTTTAAAAGGACGCTAGCACTGAAGAGCTCTACTTGCCTTCTTTAATCCTCCTTAACCCTAATCAACAAGGCTTACGGATTAGACCAGAAGTTCTCAATTTCTCCCACTACAATATACAGTGGATAACACTCCCACGAATATATCAGACTTCGACAAAACACCAAAAATATTTTGTAAAATCTTTAATAGAAGTAAATTAAAATCACAATGAAATATTACCTCAAACCTGTTAAGCAGGCTATTACAAAAAGACAAAAGGTAACAAGTATTGGAAAGGATGTGGAGAAACGGAACTCTTGTACACCGTTGGTGAAAATGTAAATTAGTGTAACCATTATGGAAAACAGCATGGAGGTGCCTCAAAAAAATTAAAAATAGAACTACTTTATGACCCAGAAATCCCACTTCTGGGCATTAAGTCCAAAAAAAATGAAATCAGGATCTTGAAGAGATATCTGCATTCCCATGTTCCTCTCAGCATTATTCCCAATAACCAAGATGTGGAAACAACCCAAATACTCATCAACAGAAGAATGGATAAAGAAAATGTGATACACATAATGGAATATTACTCAGCCTTAAAAATGAATGAAATCCGGCCGTTTGCAGCCACATAAGTGCACCTGAAGGACATTATGCTAAGTGAAATAAGCCAGATGCAGAAAGACAAATACGGCACGATCTCACTTACATGTGGAATCTAAAATAGTTACCCTCATAGAGCAGAAAGACGAATGGCTGGCAGGGGGTGTGGGGAGAGAAAATGGGAAGAGTTTAGTCAAGGGGTACAAGGTTTCACCTGTGCAAGATGAACAAGTTCTGGAGATCTAATGTATAACAATGAAACTATAATTAACAATACTATATTATATACTTGAAAGTTGCTAAGAGGGTAGATCTTAAGTGTTCTCACTATGGAAGGAAGGGAGGGCGGGAGGGAGGAACGGAGGAAGGAAAGAAGGGAGGGAGGGAGGCAGGAAGTGAGAAAGGAGTGACTGAGTTGATGGATATGTTTATTAGCTTGATGGTGATTATTTCACAACGTATACACACACCAAATCATCAAGTTGTACGTCTTAAATATATACAATTTTTATTTATCAATTATACCTCAATAAAGCTGGGAAAAGATTTAGTAGAATATGTAGGATTGATTGCAGGTGAGGGCTCAGCTGTAACTCCACCTCTTTTCTTTTATTCAAGAAAACGTATCGAGCAATATGGGAAGAGTAGTGTTGTAATAATTATATACATATATGTATAAAACAGTATTATATAAACAAACAAACAAACAGCAAACTCAGGTGCTCTAACAAATTTTTTGCGACCTTCCTCAAACTGCTAACAACACAACAGTGAACCTTTACCCAGGGTGAGAGCCATCCATGAGACTAAAATTCAAGCTTAAGTACTAGAGTAAGTTAAGAATTTTAAAGTTCTAAAGCTGCACAGTCTGATACAGTAGCTCGACCCACGTGAGGCTATAAATTTTAATTAACATCAAGCAAAATTTAAAATCTAGTTCCTCAGTGTCGCTAGCCACACTTCAAGTGCTCAACAGCTACATGTGGCTTGTGGCCACCACACAGGACGATGCAGCTCTGGAACATTTCCACGAGCACAGGGCGTTCCATTGGATGGCCCTGGGCTAAGGAATCTCGGAGAGGATCTAATCTAACTCTCTCATTTTACGAATTTAGAAACTGAGACCTCATTTCATTCAAGTGACTTCCTCAGTACTACACGGCTAGTAATTACAGAGCCAAAACCCGAACCAAGACACCCTGGCTTCTACCACGCAGTCATTTCCACTCCGACATGTCGCTGCCACCTAGGTGATGTGAGTGTCTCTTCCTTGCCAAGCACAGTTCTGGGTTCTTTCACAAGCATGCTCTCAGGTAATCCTCACACCGACCCTATGAGGTATATTATTATATAGACAAGGAAATTGAGACTTGGCTGTTTAAAGTCTCATATCTGAGGCCACACAGCAAGTATGTAGCAGAACCAGATTTAAACTCCAGAGCCTGGATCTTTCCACTGTGTTGTACTGTACATAGTAAACACTCCACAATTTTAATTCTTCTTGAAAACTTTTTCTTCCTTTCAAATGTGCTAAAAGTTAGTGCCTCGTGATGCTCTTTGTCAGCATTTGTGAGGAAAAGTATTCCAAGTAGGAAAATGCCAACACTCAACACTTTTGATCTGGGGAAGAAGAGAGGCTGTGTCCACCTTTGTTAAGTGTAACTGCTTTACAGCAACAGTAATAGCAGCTAACCTTTATGGTAGGTCACAAGCTAAGCGCTTCCTGCTGGTCTCTTTGAACCTTCACAACAACCCTGTGAAGTAAATCATTCATCTCCATTTTACAGATATAAAAACTGAAGAGGGCTTCCCCTGGTGGCGCAGTGGTTGAGAGTCCACCTACCGATGCAGGGGACACAGGTTCGTGCCCCGGTCCGGGAGGATCCCACATGCCGCAGAGCGGCTGGGCCCGTGAGCCGTGGCCGCTGGGCCTGTGCGTCCGGAGCCTGTGCTCCGCAATGGGAGAGGCCACAGCGGTGAGAGGCCCACGTACCGCAAAGAAAAAAAAAAAAAAAAAAACTGAAGAGTTCAACAATCCACCCCCAGGAAGAACCTATAAAGGAGATGTTTGCTTGTGGTGAGGCCAAAGGAAAGTGAAATTCTTTTTACTCAATATTGACAGAAAAGGACAGGAGATAGGTGAAAACTTTGAAATAAAAAATCTGTTTTCCTCCTCACACTTGATGCCCCTGTCACAGTTAAACATATAAAGTAGGTAGCTTCCCTCTGAGGGACTCCTGATTTAACCCAGCCACTCTCTCTTCCACTGTGGCTGACTTTGGAGAAAGTCCTGAGAGCCCAGGGGTGCGGCGATATTGTGGAGGAAGAAACACACCCCAAAATAGACTATGCAGTGTTTCTAAAGGTAGGGGACCTTCCTGGGTATTTTCTGACCTGAGGAATGGAAAGAAGAGAAAGGAGGGAAGACAGTGTTAAAGAAAGAAGAGAGACAGACAAAGTCAGTACATAACTGAGAGACGGCTACATGAGGCTTAGAACCCAATGACCCCAGAGTGTCTCCACGAGTCCACAGAGGTGTCAGAAGTTGGGAAACACAGCACATCGCTGGGGATTTGTGTGGGAACATATATATAATAGAGCGTGTACTATACGTTAAGATGGAATAACCCCTAAACCTTCCTTGCTTCGTGTGGTGAATTTAGCACACACTAGTGTGGGAGAGCCTCAGCTAAATGGGAAGGGGTGAGCCAGGGACAGCTGGCTCTTGCAGGAGGTCGGGACAGAGGCTGGCAGAGACAACTGCGTGACAGGTGCAGCAGGGAGGGGGTGGGCACATATGGCTGATGGTAAAATAAGCTAGCTGTGTTCAGAGACAACAAGCAGACTGGCTTGGCTGCGAGAAACGGCATGCTCGGTGGAATGGCTTTAAAGTCAGACCCAGGTTGCAACGCCCTCTTCCTCTAGCACTGACTAGCTGTGTGATTTTTGAACAAGTGACTTAGAGTTTCTTAGTCTCAGGTTCCTGATCTGTAAAGACAACACCTATTTCCTGGGATTGTTGAGAGTATGAAATACGTAGCAGGTGCCGAATAACAGTTCCTTCCTCTCGTCCTTCTTGGCTGGTAAAGAGGAATTTTGTTATTGCAGAAAAGCACATACCAGGCACTGTGTCTGGGTGTCTTCCCCACATTACCTCCTTTACTCTACAAAAACCCTTCAGGAGAGGCTCTATTTATCCCCATTTCACATAGGAGGTGATAGAGATTCAGGAAGGTTATGTAACTTGGTCACAGAGCTGGTTTGTAGCAGATGAGGAAGAATTAGAACAAGGTCTGTCGGCAAAAACCCTAATATGAAAAGATACATGCACCCCAGTGTTCACAGCAGCACTGTTTACAACAGTCAAGACATGGACGCAACCTAAATGTCCACCGACAGAGGAATGGCTAAAGAAGATGTGGCACATATACACAATGGACTACTACTCAGCCATAAAAAAGAATGAAATAATGCCATTTGCAGCAACATAGATGGACCTAGAGGTTATCATACTAAGCAAAGTAAGTCAAAGAGAGAAAGATAAGTATCATATGGTATCACTTATATGTGGAATCTAAAAAAATGATGTAAATGAACTTATTTACAAAGCAGAAACAGACCCAGACATATAAAACAAACTTATGGTTATCAAAGGGGGAGGGATAAACTAGGAGTTTGGGATTAACAGATACACACTACTATATATAAAATAGATAAACAACAAGGAACTACTGTATTGCATAGGGAACTATATTCAATATCTTGTTTTAACCTATAATGGAAAAGTATCTGAAAAAGTATATATATATATATATATATATATATATATATATATATATATATGTATAACAGAATCACTTTGCTATACACCTAGCTATATAGTTGTGCTATATAACACAACATCGTAAATCAACTATAGTTCAATTTAAAAAAAATTTTTTTAAAGGTCTGTCAGACTACAGAGGTCCTGAATGAACCACTCTATCTGGCAGCTTCCCAGGCAACAAGTGATGAGATGGAAAAGGTATCAGTGGAAGGAATCCTCACAAGACAGGTTGAGAGTTAGCAACTAGTAGCCAGAGCTTAGATCTGTGTTCTCATTTGCTTGGTATGTTTCATGGAATTCTGGGTGAAGCTGGTGCCTTGCCATTTTCAACCAGACCCACTTTCCACTTTTGGTTACTCACCTGAGTAATGAAGGAAGCACAAGAACTTCAATCCCTGCCTCACTCTCCCCACCTATAAAGTGGAGAGTTTAGACTACATGACCTCCAAAGTCACTCCCAGCTCTACAATGCACGTGGGTAGAATTTACAGGGTTTGGGGCTGGGACACCATGCCACTATCCTCAAAGCCAGCCCCTGGCTGTGATGCCTCTTACCATAGAAATCCTCTCACCCAAGGAGTTGTTTAGTCAGAGAATCCTAGAACACTATATAAATGTTCTTAAGCTTTGTATTTTAATTCAAAATACATAAATGCACATTCATTCAATTTCATTGATGCAGGTGCAGTGCTTTTCTTCAAGACCAGGCCATGTGGCAAGAGAGCAGCAATGAATTATTCATACAATTAGCTACGGCCACAATGCATCATCCCCATTCCAGTTTGAAGTTCCTTAAAATAGAAAGAGAACTTCAAGAGGTTGCAAATAAATCCGAACGCAGAATCTCTCTGGACTTTTGTGCTTTTCCCCCAATCTTTTATAGTTGTTTCTCTCATACTTAATTTGACAGCAAATTTTCAGTGACTCACCTCTACAGAGTCTTTTTTTAAAGTATTCAACATAGTTTCCCTAGAAACAAATGCTATTTCTTTTCATATTCCCATTTCAGCAGTTTAATTAAACTGTAAGTCAGGTTTTGTCATTCTTCTGCTCTAGCTCCTCCAGTGGCTCACCCACCTGATTGAAAGGACAAGCTAAAGTCCATGGAAGGACACGCTGCTCTGTCACTGCCTACCTCTCTGACCTCATCTCCTGCCATCCTCCCCCTGGACCACGTGCTGCAGCCACAGTGACCTCCAAGTACTTCTTCAAATGGCCAAGCAAGCTCCCACTTCAGACTTTACACTCCCTGTGGAATTCTCTTTCCCTGGATATCCAAGGGGCAAGCTCTTATAGTGCCCTTCAGGTCTTTCTTCAAATGTCACCTTACTTTCTCAGGGAGCCCTTCCCTATCCCCTTATTTCAAGAGGCCACCCTTGTCCCCTATTCAGCCTTTTCTATCTCCCCACACCCATAGGGTTTTCCTCCTTAGCACTAATCTGACATTCTAAATATTTTGTTCATTAGAATTCGAGCTTCATGAAGGCAAGGATTTTGCCTGTTTGTTCACTGATGCATTCCCAGTGCCTAGAATAGCAGGTCCAGAGTTGTCACTCAGTAAATATTTGTTCAATAATAACCTTTATTATTGTAGTAAATGTATTGTCTTTCTGCCTGAGTTGCATAACCACAATCACAAGTACATCAGGCTAGAGGAGGTGTAGGAACAAACATAGCAGAGTCTTGGTAAGCAAAGAAGGCAACTAGAGGGGTCAGGAGTGTGCTAGTGCCCCCACTCCTTTAACTTGATCAAACCAAACTGACCTCTTCCCGTACTTGCTGCTTTCGTATTCAAATGTACAATACCATGCTGCCACGTCAAACATAGAAGGTAGTCTAGCCACTTTCTTCAGATTCAGGAGAACAACAGAAAGAAGACAGGTTGTTTTGTTCTGGTCCACCCCTTAACGGTCAATTACCTTTAGCAAACCTCTCTCTCTCGCATTCTTGGTTCTTCATTAAAAAGGGGGAGAGTATAAAATAATACATGACCTGCCTATTTCACTGATCTGCTGCATGTATCAGGTAGATCGATAGCCATGAAAAGATATTGAAAAGTTACAAAAGACTCTATACAATAAGCAATTTTCTTTGTATTAAAACGGACAACTAACTTGTCTATAATATCTACTACAGCTCCCCAAAACTGATGATGTATTTTATAGCACCTTGATTTTAAAATGATTCCTAAAATGTATTAAAGAATAAACAGAAGGAAGAGTAGGCTTTTAAGGGCATGGAATGGGAAAGAGTGGAAAATGGCTTTCACCTGATTCTTTAACAGAAAAAATATAAGGAAGGAAAAAACACATCAATCTCCAGAGCAGTAACTGTATTACATAAAGTTCAGATTCAAGAATATTACTGTGAACATCTACAATTATCTAGACTCTCAGATCTTTCAAATATTTCTCATCTATTTCAATACCACAAGGACAATCCAAGTTGACATATTGGTATCACACATGTCAATAGCGGGTTGGGATGTAAATGAGCAAACCCTTTCCAACCATCTGAGTTTTGTTTTTATTACAGCCTTTATTAAACTAAAATAAAAAAGGGGTGAAGAATGACTTGTCACACCACTTATTAGAGTTGATGGAGTGTAGACGGTCTTTTCGATTGGCTTTTAACACACTGTTATGCACCATAGTACATTATTAATGAAAAGAAATGCAGGAATCTTGCATCAGCTTTTCCCCCACGTGATCCCGACATTAAATTCAAAATCAATTCTCCTCTACGTGGCAAAGGATCAGAGATAAAATGTTAACTTGTTTGTTACCAAAACTTAAAAGTATAGTTCAAAGCAACAGTCAGGATCCTCCATATTGTATTCAATAACTGTATATTTTTTTGGAGGAGGGGTTCAAAGGAAGAAGCAAACAAGTTGTTTGGAAGATAAACAAATTGTGCCCTAGTTCATACCTGACAAAAGAATGGGATCTAATTTTCTCTCTGATTGAAAGAACTCACAAGACAGCCATGGAATGCAAATTGGTGTTGGGTGTTTGAACTTCTCTTCCAATACCTGAGTATCCAAATGGAACTAATTCACTCTGGAAAAGGTATTAAGTAATTGAGCATGATTGTGCCAGAATGAGGGATAATCCTCAAACTGAAAAGGAAAATAAATACATTTTACAATGACAGGGTCACCTCACTCACTCAGTAACCTCAATCAAGCATTGTACATGCAAAATAAATAAACCAAATATATGAAGAATGACCTACCGCCAACAAGGAACCCTGATAGACACAAGCACCTGTGGGGAAAAAACAAAACAAGAATTAAAAGGGATGCATAATAGACCAATAGGCACTGCCCTGGCCAAAGTACACTAAAACTGCATCTACATGCATCATAATCAGTAAACTGTGCTTTTGCCAAAGCTTGAGGATTCTGCCCCTGGGGAAATAATCCCATACACCAAAACAACATTTCTTGGACATGCATGAGGGAAAGCATTATTAAAACTCATTATTTGAATTTTAAAATAAATGTATGTATAACGACATGCTGGTGTATTTTCCTATATGACAAATCAGCAAAGCCTTCCTAATCCAGTCCCAATTTACTTATCCAGACTTCTCTGCCACTCTTTGCTTACACAAATTCTCCAGTCCAACCCAAGAGGCCGACTTAGGATCCCATGGTAATGCTTTCATATGCCAATGCTTTCATTTTTGTTTCCTGCAGGAGATGCATTTGGTCTAATCAATTTCCTTGAACTTGATCCCATCTCCTTCACCGAGCTTTCCAGCCCACAAAATTATGCTTTTTCTAAACCAATTTTTGAACAGCACAGCAGGTGTTGATTTAACCTATAAACATGTAGGCAGCGTGCTAACAGATACTAGCTCAGAAACAGGCTGCAAAGCAGATTGAAATAGCATACACACACCAAGACAGAGTACACCTTGACAATGTGCCACACTTAATGTCCAAAGAGGGAAGGACACATTTTACTACAGTGCTTGGATGCCAACAGATCATTCGTGAAGTCTCAGTACTATTAACTTCTCAGGAAAGGACTGGTCTACCTTATCTGCTAATAATGGAATTAAGAACAGTATTCAAAGAAAAGGAGACGGTTATTTACACTTGGGGTTTGAATCAAAGATCTCCATGGGCAAATTTATTGAAATGACTTTTTGTGCCCTTGAAATTCAAATAAGAATAACTTGAGATAAAATGTTGGGGGAAAATTCTTCCTGACTTAGTTTTAAGAAATTCTGTTCCAAAGACAGTATTTCAGTCTATGGTATATCATAAGAAAGGAGATATATATAGATATAGATATATATAAACACATATATGGATATAGATATATATAAAATAATCATATGACATGTGGATATGGATATATATAAAATAATCGTGGGCTTCCCTGGTGGCGCAGTGGTTGAGAGTCCGCCTGCTGATGCAGGGGACACGGGTTCGTGCTTCGGTCCGGGAAGATCCCACATGCCGCGGAGCGGCTGGGCCCGTGAGCCATGGCTGCTGAGCCTGCGCGTCCGGAGCCTGTGCTCCGCAACGGGAGAGTCCACAACAATGAGAGGCCCACGTACCGCAGAAAAATAAATAATAAAAAAATAATCGTATATAAGTACATAAATATATATCAACACAATGCAATTCCTAAATTATGTAAATGGACTTATTTAATTACTTCTCACATTTAAAAGTTAAACATAAAGATCACTTAGGTACAATTTAACAAAATTTAACCTTTAGAATAAACAAACAAAATTTAACCTTTAGATAAAACCATCCTCAAGTAATTTTATTACCCTCCTCCATAGCACTACCCTCCAAAGGCCAGTAAACTTTCAAGGCTCCAAAAGGAATCAGGTATCTTAAGATGTATCCAAGTACTCATATCAAAACCCATTTCTGGAAATGCAGACAGATGTTATAAAATCACAGTAACATGAAAACATAAAGCAGCATTGAGTGTGGCATCACAAACACTTGGTTAAGCCAGACATCTGTTAGAAACTCAAATCAAAACTATGTGCAACTGCTGATAAATTCTATCATTAGAAAAGGGAAATAACTCAATTTGGGTTGCTCTAGGATGTACAATTCTAAAAGAAATAAGCCTTGGCCTCTGAGGGCTTTCCTAGAACACAACATCTCTACCCGAAAGGCAGCTGCAGAAATGAGTCTCCATTAACACAGCTTCCAAAACCTCGTTGCTTCCCTGTAGAAAAAAAGAAAGCATTCTACTGTGATGCCCAGTCCCATCAAACATTCATCACCACCCAATGCCAGATGCAATCCTCCAAAGCAAGCATATTTCTCCCACACTGGCACCAGTTTCACACCCACCAGCAGACTAAGTTGGGAGGTTTGTTGGCATTGGGTGCTAGGTGCAGCTCCTGGTTCTGCCTTTTCACTAATCGATCAACTCATATACTTTGGAAAACAAAGTTACTCTCTCCGCTCGTCACTTTTTTTCTTAAGGAGCACTGGAATGATTGCAACTCTACCTGAAGTTTCGATTTGGGCTTTAATTGAACTTGAAACTCCAGCTTAAGGGGAATTCTAACTGATGATGAAGATCTAGAAGGAGAAACAGGCCTTCTTCAAGGGAAAACAGGAAAAATAAGAGACTTTGCCAGTTTCAGGGCATGGAATACAGCTGAGAAGGCAGGTAATTTAAGTTCTGACACCTGTGAGAAAGTGCATAAAGTTGTGCAGGGTGAAGGGATCACATAGTGCCATGAAGGAAGCTGAGATCTTGAGACCTTCCTCCTGTGGGTGACGCCTTTCTTGCAGGTCACATAGGCAAAATGTCACTCCATATTCATTTAAATAAATGTCATTTCATATTCATTTTTAGGCCCTTTGGCACATTAGAATGTACTCTATTATGAGACACGTGTATAAAATCTGAAGTTTTCAGAGGAAATGTGAGATATAATTTGCACCAGTACTCACATCCTGAAACTATTCACTATGGAAACCCTACCTGATAACATGAGGAAATTAGAGAGGTTAAATCGAAGTCACAAAATGTCAGACCCATTTGTTCAAAGAAATAGTGGCACATGACCATAACATATGAAGAAGTTTGGACAGCATGGTATCACAAAAATACGACTCATTAGGAACAAGCAGCCGCAAGTTGGTAGTTAAATGTTCAGGCTTTATTTTGTGCTATAATTCAGCATATGGCTTGTACACTGTGGAATAGTTAAAATAGAATCCTTTTCTGGACTGACAGGACAGCTCCTGTCCTGATTATTGTCAACCAGGAGTCAGATCAATTAATAGAGTAGTTAAAACAAAAATGGGCCAACTGTTTTTGAACTAGTGTAAGATTTGGCACACGACTCCAACTATGCCATGTTGGTAGTCCCCTCTCCTCTCCTGAGGCAAGTGGTGGACAGTATTTTATGACTACTCATATCTGAGTAAAACTGAGTAATATTACCACTCAAGTCCACAACAGCGAATACAGATGACCATGCTCTCACTAAAGGATTTATTTGCAGAGGGTAACACCCAGGATCCAATCCCCAGAGGAGAACAGAAATGCAATATGATGGAAATAAGAGCCTATGACAATACAACACCCTTTATTTCCACTAGCTGGTAGTTGCAAAAGCCAAAAGATGCAGAGTTGCAATTATTCAATATTGGGAAACCCACCAAGGACCAACGTTTACATGTCCCTACTGCTACCTTACCTATATTAATGATTTCCAGGTATGCAAACTTCCTGAGGGAAGGCATTTTTTTTTTGATGTCTGTATGCCCCTACCAGACATAACCTAATAACCTGATATATAAGCTATCAATAAAGATTTGTGGAATGAAAGAATGAAGAGATAGGCTATTTTTTCCCATCCAATGTCTTTCCTTCCTTAACATTGAGTTTTAAGCACTGAATCCTACACAGAAGGAACACTTCTACCAAGAGTGAACCAAATATGCTGATCCACCCATAAATAAAACACTCTGTCTATCAAATGATCCTTTTCAGTATATTTTGCTAATGGCATTTAAAGGAAAAAGACTGGAAGATTGTAAGCTTGGCTAAAGTCACATGGGGAGTGACGGACATAGACTGGAACTCAGTTCTCTTAACCAATTCAAGACTCTTTATCCACAGCCAACATGTTCTATCTAGTGTAACTTCACAGGATTTCCACGGGTCGACACAACTCAAGATGTACTTCTCCAGAAACACATCTGATTCAGAAAGCAGCCACATTTGCTAGAAGTTTCTCTGTGACTTGTTGATTTTATTAAGTTCTCAAATCACAGTAGTTTGTCAGCTTGGCGATATAAGAAAATGTAAAATAACACTGCCAATAACCTGCTTGTAAACCTTCATTTTTCTTTTAATAATTAAAATAAATTTCAGAACTAGAAAGATGCAACTGACCAAAAAGAAGGCAGCAAATACTGATCGGTTTTTTTTTTTTTTCTATGCTGGATGATTGGCAGAAGTATTTTAGAGCTATCACCTAGCCAACTTCTGCATTTGGTGAATAACAGACCACAGCCCAAAGAAGTTAGGTGGTTCATTCAAGGTCACACAGCAACAGTAAGCTTAATTTGAAACGTGATTTGGCAACACTCATTCACCTGACCAAAATTTTTTAGCACCTATTGTGTACCAGGAGCTGAGTTGGAAGGATAATAACCAGGGGCCATCCTAAGCCCTCTGCGAGCACACAGTTAGGTGAGGAAGATTGTATATTTATCAACTAAAATTATAGAATTATTAACTGGTGCACCAGAAACATACATGACATGCTCTCTGAGCATTGAGAAGAAAACAACAAATTCTGCCATGGCCCGGACAGCAACAGTATCACAGAGTAGGTTGCATCAAGAGACCCACACGTGTGAATGCTTCTTTTCCACTTTTAAAAATCACTTCCAAGGCTAATAATAAAAACTTGAGGAAATCTCTAATATCCTTAAGCTCTCCATTCTTGACCTCAATGCTCGTATTTTTAAGAGAAAAAGAAAACCCTGACGGAACCAAATCAAAGGACTCATCAGATGACAGCTGAGTTTTTGGCCGTAGGACTGTTATTATTTAATTAATTTAATGAGATAAAGTATGTAAAGTGTTTAGCATAGTGCGAGGCAAATAGTACAGTGTTCAGTAAATGTCCATATTCATTCATTCATTCATTCATTATTAGGTAAGTATCATTATGACTTGGACGGAAACTCTCAGATATCTAAGAATCCAAGTTGTGGGATGATTCTAGAATGTTCTGAAGGTGGGATGAAAGAGTAAGAAGCAAAGTTTCCAAAGAATCTTTGGAGGAATAGCGTCCCTCGCGCCCTACACTCCTCCCCCATCAGAAGACTTTGGACGTTTTTAAACTTTGCCCTTTTTGTCAACCACTCTTCCAAAGAGCGAACCCTGCAGGCCCTTAGTAATAATGGCTTTTGTAATTTCAAGAGATTTGATTCTGAAAAGCAAATCTCTTACATCATTCCAACTGCCCCCTGGTGAGCTATCGGGGACGGACAGCACGTTTTCCGCGTTGCTGGAACATGATTCTAAATAGGAAACTGCCACCACCAAGTGCAAACGTAATTTTTCTGTCTCAAGTTCACATTGGGGTGGCCTAGGTTGACTCTCCCATGTGCTTTACTACAATTAAGCCCTATACGTTTTATTGTCTTTTAAGTTTGCATACACACGCACACATACAAAAGACACGGTTCTACAGATTATGTCCTGGTTGAAAAAGGCTGCACAGGCCCCAGACCTGCACTTCCCGGGGATGATACACACTTGACATAATTCCCGGGAGGGTGCGGGCTGGCGGTCGCTCCACCCACGGGAAAGTCCCCACTGCCGTGCGTTTCCAAAGCCACCGTCACTTTCTCCCGGGAAGCTAGCTAGGAAAAGGCCGTTGCTCAGGTGGCTGCAGGTGGATCCGAGCAGGGCTGTGTCCTCTTCGGGGGCTGCCGCTGCCCCCAGTCCCACGCCCGGGTCCGCACCCGAGCGGAGAAGGCGCCCCGCCCAGCGCCCACGACGGCCGCGGCTGCGGGATTTGCCGCGGGGCAAGTGAACTCTTCTTCCCGCAGCTGGATGAATAATGAACGGAGCCGGGAGGGGAAGCCGAGAGCCCTGCGCGGTAGATTAAGCCGCCTTCCTCAGCCCGCCGCCTCCCTTCCCCCTCCCTAAGCACCCGCTAGGCGACTTTCCTCGCGACTCTAGGCAGGTGGGAGCTCACGCCGCCTCGCGTCCCCGGGCCCGCCATCCTAGGACCCCCAAACTCTTGATTTCCTTATCGATTAATTTATTTGCCTGAGGTCACATTGCTTTTGCTATCATGGCGACAACTCCCACAATCTCCTTTTTTCTCACCCCCAGCTCCAGGGTTTTACACGTAGGTTGGAGCCTCGGAGGAAAACTGGGAGGCAGGGGGCGAAGTCAGAGAACGGAGCTAAACTCTTATTAACCACTTCTTTTCTGGGGAAGAGGCAGGCTCGTGCCTCTCTGTACTGGGGAGGTTTCTTGCAGTGCGATTGAATTGTCTACTTCCAGACAAGCTCTAACCACCTTATAAAATCTTAATTGGACTTTACGGGTAGACTCATTGGGGGAAGGAAGGAGGGCGAGAAGGGGGTTTTAAGGTGCCGAATTTTATTTTTCATAGGAGCATAAGTATTTTTACACAGGTAATTGCAATTGTTCACTCCTCACCTACGCTCCATGTAGATGCTTTCCATTCGGGGGCACCGGGGAAGTGGGAAGAAAGAGAATCCAATTTCAGAGATGGTACCTCGGTCGGCCACCCACCCACCCACCCAAATGCACTCAGGGCAGAGAGGGAGAAGGGAGTGGGGCTTGTGATCTGCATACAAAACAATCAGGAGTTGGAATCTTCTCACAAAAAGCCCCCTCTAGTTCCACGGCCACCCACCCACCCCCAAAAAACTTCCATCTGACCCACAATGCCATACACCCGCTGAGCTTTTTAAAAATTACGATCTCACTCTCACACACACACACACACACACACACACACACACACACACACGGCACCGCTCTCTCACCTTCAGAATGATGAGGCAATACTGCAAATTCCGCCAATGCCAGGGCCACCCCGAGCCACACTTTGAAGACACTCATTGCCGCCTCTGCACCCAAGCTGGGCAAGCCCAGCCTTCAGCATCCAAGAACCAGTTCTCAGCCAAAACGCAGCCTTCGGCGCCCCAGGCTGGGCGCCCCGAGAGCGGGGTGCGACGGGCGGCGGGCAGCGGGCGGTCACCTCCGGGGAAATGAGGCGATGGACGGGCGAGAGCGACACTGTCGTGGCGGGGGGGAGGGGGAGGGATTCAATTCACTCACTGCCGGGCGGAGAGCGCGCGTAGCTCTCCAGCAGAGCAGGGCGCCAACGTCGGCTGAGCTCGGGAGAATAAAAGAGGAGGCAGGGCGCAGTGGCCCGCGGCTAAGGCTCGCCGGAAAGTTGCCCGTCACCAGCCGACTGGATCTCCCCGCATTTCCCGCAGGCCGGACCCGCCCGCTCTCGGGTCCCCAACCGTGGAGATCCCGGCGCAGGTTCTTCGGCAGCAGCTTTCTAAAGTTCGCTTGACACTCGCAGCGTCGGCCGAGGGGGTCGCCAGGAGCCCCAAAAGACCCACCCACTCCTCCTTCTGGCCTGGGCCACCCGGCTCGGCGGACCTCAGCCACCCGGGGCGGCTCGCGGGAAACTTCGTGCTGCGCTGCGGGCGGCTCGTGGGACTCGCCGGCGCCGCAGCCGCACGCCGCCGCCGCGGGCTGCGCTCCCTGCCGCAGACTCCGCGAAAGCTTCTGAGGAAAGCCGGGGGCGGCAGCGCCGGGGACCCCGCCGCTACTTTCCCGCCCCCGCCGCTGGCCCGGGCGAGGAGAGCTGCGGGGCGCGGCTCGCTCGGCGCCAGCGGCCACCTCCGCCCCGTGCACCCCGAGCCGGTCTGCTGGGTCGAGGTATGATTACGGGAGCGGAGGAGGAGCCATGGTTTTAAATGCAGCGAGGAAAATGCTAGAGAGCCTGGAAAGGACTTCCGAACTAAAGCCACTCGACCGGATAGCCCGGAAACGCACAAAATAAGGCCCCCCTCTGGAACCCCGCGTTTAAAGGACACACGCTCCGCCTTCCTCCGCCTCCCCTACCCCCCCCCCCCTTCCTCTCTCCTTTGCTCCGGGTGAAAATGGACCCAGAGACTCGGAGCTTTTGCAAAAGATTCCAGAGAGTCACGTGGAAAGGGGAGAAGCGAGGAGGGGGGAGTGAGGGGAGGCCGAGAGAGCAACCTGATCCCCTTATTCTTTTTGCTGGAGTTCAGATTGCCTTTGTCTGGGGCGGCATCAAAAGTGGTCACACCAGGGAGGGCTGGAGGGGAAGATGGCGTGGTCCTGGCTCCTGCACAGCCTAGGGACCCGCGAACCGGATCCACAGCCCTCACTTGGGAGGGGGTATGCCCACATTCAAGGACCCCAGCGCTACTCCCCACACACACACCCCGCCACTCCGGCTGCACTAAGAGAGTGAGGCAGATCTGATCCATCTTCCTTGCTCTGAGACCATCAGGTCGTCGCATCGTGAGTTTACCAGCAGCCTGGGAGGATATCGGTGTGTGTGTCCTAGGCGAGGCCTCCCACCGCGAATGCACCTTTCCCTCTCCCTGAGAGAGGCTGTCAGTGGAACACTACGCAGCCTCTGAGCGGTGGCTCCAGCTGCGCCCCCAAATGCCAAAGACTGGGAAGTAAATGGCAGGGCAGGGCACACTGGGGCATGCCCTTGAAGAGTGGAGGTCTTGATTCCTGCTCAGGACTGAGTGCCGGCAGCTATATTTTTATAGGACCAAATAAAAATAGCTGGTCTAGGGTTAATTATTTTATGAGAATAGTTGCATCAGAAAGATGCTGCCTGGATTATGAGTGGCCCAGAGAAGAGACGTCCTGGGTCTCTCAGTTGACCTCAGATGGGCTAGCCTGTCAAAGGGGAGTTTGTCCAAGCATTGAACTCCGAGCTGTGAAACAGCAGGGGCCCAATTTATTTCCAGTCCCATCACCACAATCCAGCGGACGTTCTGCTCCGCACTAGCACGAGTTGGAACGATTCACTTTTCAGAATAACTCGATAAATTGTAACCGGCAGATCCTGTAACTATTACAATTAGCCCAAGCAAAAGGAAACGTCTGACAACCTAGCGCTGATCTTTAAGTATTCATAAGACCCAGGGGTTGTGCAAGTCTCTCCTGGGGTGTGGCGGTCTCAGGGACAGAGATTGTCACCTTTGTAGCTGAAGCACATAGTAGGTGCTCATTAAACGTTTGTTGAAAGAATGGACTGAGCAAAAGAGTAAGTCCCTGAGAGGAGGCCAGGTATAAAAAGAAGAGGTGAGATAAAAAGGAAACAGGATTTCCAAAGACGCTTTGCTTTTTGCTTCAGATAAGGAGGTATTCTAAAATACACCACTTCTGCCCCTGCCTCAATTTAAACAGTGAAATACTTGGAACAACCTATAATACAGAATGTGTTGAGTGAATTATGATTCCTCCATAAACTTCAATATTATACAGAGATTAAAAATATCCTAAATGTATATTTATTGACATGGAAAGATGTTTTTAAAATATTATTGGGTGAAAAATGTAGCTCATAAGAAAATAATATAATGTTCCAATGGTTTTGCTTGTACACATGTACATTTATGCATTTATACACACATATTCATACACACGTATCTCAAAGAATATACACCAAAATACTATCTCTGAGAATTCAAGTGAGTTTTAATTTCTCTTTTTAGCTAAACTGTGTTTTCTCATTCTTTTATATGGAACACATGTTTAAGTGCACGATGCAAAATTATATTGGAGAAATTTTCAAATAACAGAATTAGCTAATTTAAACTGGCTTAAACTACGTGTATGGCATTTACTGTCTGTCATAACTAGAAACTAAGACTGTCCTTAGAAGACCTTCAGATTGGGTCCAATTTACTACTTTAATGATGTCATAAAGGACCTGAATTATTTCTTTTTCTCTGCTCTGCCTTTGTGATAGACATTACTAGTGTTCACCATCATTTCCTGGATACATGGAATATCACATTTTCCCAGCCCACTCACAGTTAGGCGGGGCCATGAACTAGGTCTAGACCTGCACTGTCCAATACAGCAGCCACCATCCACATGTGGTTATTGATCTCTTGAAAGGTGGCTAGTCCAAATTGAGATGTGCTGAAAGTATAAAGTATATATCAGATGTCAAAGTCTTAGTACACACAAAAAAGAATGTAAAATATCTCATTTTTTATATTAACTATATGTTAAAATGATAATAGCTTGAATATATTCTTTTAAATAAAATATATTATTAAAACTAACTTTTCCTGTTTCTTTTTACTTTTTAAAATGTAGCTTCTAGAAAGTCAGGTTTACATATGTCCGCTAATCTATAAGATGAGATATGAGAATGAGATCTAATCTACACGGATGGTTGAGAAAAAAAAAAAAAAAAAAACATGTAATATCAAGCACTGGCAAGGATGTAGAAGAACTGGTACTCTCACACATATTTCTGGTGTTAAATGCAAAGTTATGCAGACACTTTGGAAAACAGTTTGGAAGTTTCTTATAAAGTTAAACATGAAGTTACCATATGACCTAGCCATCCTACTCCTCTAAGTATTTACCCAAGGGAAATGAAAACCTGCGTTCACACAAAAACCTGTACGTGAATATTTTTATTGGCTTTATTAGCCACCAAAAATTGGAAACAATCCAAATGTCCCTCAACTGAGAAATGGAGAAACAAACAGAGGTACATCCATACAACAGAATACTATTCAACGACAAAAAAGGACAAACTACGGATACAGACCACAGCATAGAGGAATCTCAACTGCATTATGCTAAGTGAAAGAATCCAGACTCAAAAAGCTCATATACTCTGATTGCATTTACGTGACATCCTGGAAAAGCAAAACCATACTGTCAGAAAACAGAGCAATGGTTGCCAGGAGCTGAGGGTAGAAGGAGAGTTTGACTACAAAGGGCATAGAGTAATTCTGGGGAGAGATGAAAATGTTCTAAAACTTGCTTGCAATGGTAAGTACATGACTGTATGTGTTTGTCCAAACTTACAGAACTATACACTTTGAAAGGGTAAATTTGCTGTATGTGTATTATATGCTAATTTAAAACAAAACAGACAGCAAGCAAAGAAATCTTAGCAAACAAACATTACTTTCAAATTTGGTAATAACAATAAACTTAGTCAAAATAATTATACATGTGGCTCATATTATGTTTCTATTGGACAGCACTGTTTTAGACAGTGGGCTCTGTCATTTTCAGGCCAAAGCAATTATAGCAATGCTCCCTTCCCTGCCTCAGTGAAGTCTGAAACCTATGATGGCAGCATCATTAGATGGTGGAGCCTCTGTAAGCCCAAGTCTCTGAATGACTCTTTGGAACAAAGGCCCTGCCAACACTCACTGGACACCTAGTGTGAGAAATAAACTTTATTTTGTTAAGCAATGAAGATTAGGGGGTTGCTTGTTACTGCAGCATAACCTAGCCTGTCCTGATGAATGCTGTCTTCCATTGTATCAACTTCACCTCCCACTTCGATCCTGCTTTTAGGTACAAAATAACTACCCACAATTCTCCAAGCTACATGCTTTTTAGTTTAATCTATAGATATTTGATCCAGAACTATCTAAAGAAGCAAGGAATATACTTTCTTTCCCCAGCAGACATTTCCTTGTGTTTCATTGGTTCACATTCACTCCCATGCTCATCTCTATTTCTCTAATAGTGAATGAGAAGCAGGAAGCAAAGTTAATGATCTCATAACTTGATCCATGGAAAACTAAGTAGCTTTTAGTGTCTTTATTTTTTAAAGTTTTCCAGTGATGATATAATCAGAGCTGCAACTTTTACTGTCACTGTGGTTCTGATATGTTTGCTCATACTAATCCATTAGCATTTAATTTTGTTGCTTTTATCTCTTATCCTATAAGCACATAAGTAACAGCTGAACTGCAACGAGTCTGGCCTCAGTGCCCCTGGAATGATTCAATCTTAAAATGATTGCAGATTTCAAAAAGACTGGGAGAAACTGGCCATGGGTTCTCAGGGTTGTGCCCTGGCAGACAGGCAGTCCTGAACCTGCTGTCATTTTTAGGAGGTTACAGAGTTGAGAAATATTTCCCCTGTGGGCACAAGACAAAAAGAAGGTGGAAAAAAGCAAGACAGTGAAGAGCCATGACCCTGCGTCCCTTCACATCTTGTTTAGAACCAAAAAGTGTGCAGAATTTGAAAGTGCCTCCAAGATGGGAGAAATGTTGGTATCTCCTTGAGTTGGCTCTTTCTTATGAACCTTAGCATCCTTCTTTAGCATCCACCGTTACGTTTCTTCCCACCAAAACATATAGGCATGAATCTGAACCAATGATGCATCAAACATGGCATTGGTATAGAAAATTTAACTTAAAATGAAGTAAAGCCAAGGCTTTTAATATAATGCAAAGATACGCAACTGTCAAGTTACATATGATGTTGTAGTCAGAGAGACTTGTTACAAGGAAGAAAGCCCACTCAACTAAGTAAAGGGAAAGAACTGCTGTAAAAATGCAGTTAATTTCATAGATATGCAAGGACAAAACAAAGTTTATGCATATACGTACCTATATGATCTAGCATAGAAAAAATACCATAGAAAATGTGTTCCCCCCTCATAGAAAAAATACCAAAAGAAGTTTTCTACTCTGATTTTCTAAAATTTATTTGAAAGGAAAGAGGGTAATTGTTTCATTTACTGTATGTATAAATATACTTAATTCACTAACTATATTTATAAATCCTCTTATAGTCTGAATATATTAAAAGACTGAAAGCTTTGAATTGAACTGGAAAGTTGTTTATATGATGCCACTTTACATACACCACCAAGAGTAACCTCAGTTTTTTTCATTTTCAATATAAATGTGGGGATTCCATTGGTGGCGACCTATATCAGTTAAAAATAAAATAACACTCTGATGAATAGTCACATTAATTAGTGTTATTCATGGCATAAAGCACTACACCCAGAGTAATGCCCTTCTAACTTGAGCAGTTACAGAGGACCCCAGCTAGCCTGCCTGCCCAGTGCCCATGTAATCGGAAGGAATCCTACCTATGCTCATTTATCGATAGAATTCTTTAGTTCTGGGTCTCTGAGAAAAGACCCACAGCTTGAAACAGAAATGTAAAGATGAACAAGCAAAATAACTGATCCCAGAGTAAAAAGCACCATGCAAGAAGCACAAAAAATTTCTTGAAAAGATGAAATTTATATCCTGAGTTATTTATTTATTTATTTTAAAATATTTATTTATTTTTGGCTGTGTTGGGTCTTAGTTGCAGCATGTGGGATCTTTGTTGCAGCGAGCAGGCTTCTTGCTAGTTGTGGCTCGCCGGCTCCAGAGCATGTAGGCTCAGCAGTTGTGGCACGTGGGCTTAGTCGCCCTGTGGCATGTGGGATCTTAGTTCCCTAACCAGGGCTGAAACCTGTGTCCCCCTGCAATGGAAGGTGGGTTCTTAACCACTGGACCACCAGGGAAGTCCCTCAGAGTTATTTAAAAAGACAGGATTTTTGCGGTATGCGGGCCTCTCACTGTTGTGGCCTCTCACGCTGCGGAGCACAGGCTCCAGACGCGCATGCTCAGTGGCCATGGGCTCACAGACTCAGCCGCTCCGCGGCATGTGGGATCTTCCCGGACCAGGGCACGAACCCGTATCCCCTGCATCGGCAGGTGTACTCTCAACCACTGTGCCACCAGGGAAGCCCAAAAGACAGGATTTTTATAAAACAAGCTCTGGTGTCTATAAAAAAAAAAGAGCAATTAAGAACAAAAAAGAGTTTTTAGAAAATAAACATATAATTTCCAAAATAAGAAAAACCTAATAGAAGTTCTGAATAATAAAAGATACAAAGCTGAAGACTTTAATCAGTAGCCTAGAAGATGAAACTGAGGACATTTTCAAAATTTAGAGCAATAAAATATGATATAGCTCCAGGAGACCAAGTATCTGTCTAATAAGAGTTCTCAATGGAGGAAACAGAGAAAACATAAGGAAAGAAGCAAAGAAAAAATAGTTACTCATACTGGGAAAATCAGAGCCTGAGCACAGAACCTCTCTCTCCCAACTGATTAGTGACATAAATGGTTAATGTGGACAGGGCCTTGGGACTGGAGAGAGAAATGAAGAAAGTGTGGTTTGCTTAGCATTTAGTGTTCTACAGAGACAGTTTGTTTGGCTTGGTTAGGGCAGCTTCTGTAGAGCACCATTTACAAAGCTGCAAGGATCAAAGACCAGGCATCCGAGGAGAAGGCCTATCACTCTAGTGGAAACTGAAATCGTTTATTGATTTTAAGTCCAGTGGTTTGAACCCACATCAAGGAAACCCTCTAGTTCTACCATTGCAAGCCATCCGTAGGAGGAATTGGAGCACTGGGCTGAACTGCCCCCTTCTTCGTGGCTGAAGAAAGGCCACCAGCACCACCTATACACACACACTTAAGCTGAAGAATGCTGACAATATGGTAAGTTCCCACTCACTGCTGCCTCACTAGAAAAGTTTCTTTCTTAACTCTCATCTCCTGCCCTCCATCACAAAAGGCTGACTTACACATTTGCTGTTATGGGAAACCAAAGAAGGATCTCAGATTATTTAAGGGGCTCAACAGCTTAAAGGAGGAAGAACACGGCCAAAAAACCCAACAAAACAAACAACAAAAAAGTAAGACAGATAATATCCCCCATGAGGCAGACTAATATATAGAGAAAATACAATTTAAGAAAAATATATTACATAAGTCAGTGGCATGCAAAAAGATTGGTAAATGAAGAATCAGAAAACCAAAAATTTTTATTTGAAGGAAGATTTTTTTAAATCATAGTACTTGAATTATAAAATTCATTCGAGGAACACCAAAATAAAGTGGATACTTCTGGAAACAAAGTTAAAAGTATGAAAGGTCAAATAGAGGAACTATATCACAACAAAGCCCCAAAATATAAAGGTTGGAAGTCTTGAGTAAAAAGACATGCAAGACAGATCCAAAACAATGCACGTTCCAAGAGGTAAAAAGAGAACGTACACAAGAGAAGTCTGAAAAGAGAACAGAAGATTCTGCCTTTCAGATTAAATGTGCCAAGCAAAATTAATTTTCAAATGATATGCATTTTGACAAAAACTGATAAAACTATGAATCGCAAAGATAAAAAGAAAATCTCATAATTCCAGACATTAATACACATACACACACAGGTTAATTTAGGGAAGAACATCACAATGGATTTCTCACCTGCAACTCTGGAATATACGGAAAAATATTTCTAGGCTTTCCAGAGAAAAGAAGATCAAGAATTCTTTACCAGCCTAGACATCATCCCCACGGAAGGGCAAGAGAATAAATTTTATATGATCTCAAAATATACTACCTTTATATACTTCTTACGCAACAGAGAAGCAAAGAGAAAGTTAATTCAGGGCAAATAATCTCAAGTTAGTAAAAGATTGAGTTTACAAGAAAAAATGGTGAGCAAAAAAAAATCCTAGTTTTTAAAAACTGTAAAAAAAATGTATTAAAATTTAATGATGATAATGCAATTTTTGAAGTATAAAATATATGTTGAATAAGGATTATAAAAAGTGAAAAGGCATAATTCAAGGAAAAGTAAACAATAGTTTAGAACTAAAATGCCAATAATACCTAGAAATTAGGGTTAAAGAAAGAGATGTCTTGAAATAAAAGTTTATTAGAAGATGGGAAAAGAAAGTAGGGAAATACAATGATGAAGACTGATCTATTTTAATTTTGGAATGTTAAAATAGAGATCCAGAGCAGAATTTTGAAATTATTGTTGGGAGCAAGAGGCAGGAGGGATAAGACGGTAGATGTAGGGAGAGGAGAACAGAATCAGGTCTTCTTCTTGCCCCAAAAAACAGAGGATGTATTTGCTTTTCAAACACACAGAACAGTTAGGCCATAAATAAAACCTTAATAAATTCAAGAAAAAAAACTAAATATATTCTCTAACAACCATGATAAAAGCTGGCGTTAACAAGAAAAGAATAACTTTTATTTTAAATATGTACACTTAAAGATTTAGAAGCACTCCTTTAAGTAACTCTTGGTTTAAAGAGGATATCAAAACCACAGTTATACGAGACTTCCCTCGTGGCGCAGTGGTTAAGAATCTGCCTGCCAATGCAGGGGACATGGGTTCGAGCCCTGGTCCGGGAAGATCCCAGATGCTGCGGAGCAACTGAGCCCGTGCACCACAACTACTGAAGCCCACTCACCTAGAGCCCGTGCTCCACAACAAGAGAAGCCACCATAACAAGAAACCCGCGCACTGCAACGAAGAGTAGCCCCCACTCACCGCAGCTAGAAAAAGCCCATGAACAGCCAACGAAGACCCAACGCAGCCAAAAATAAGTAAGTAAATTTAAAAAAAACCCCAAAGTTATAAACTACACACAAATTAATTACAAAGAAAATTACTTACCAAAGCTTATGTGATCCAGTTTAATATGGTATACGGTATCCAACGCAAGAAATAAACAAGAGTTACAGCTTAAAATAATGTATTAAAGCTACGAAAGATTGAAAACAATAAAAGCTAACATATTAACTCTTAGAATCAAGAAAAAATGATGAATTAAGTCCAGAGAAATTCAAGAAATGTATTAATAAACACAAAAATATAAATTAATTAAATACAAAACAAAGACTAAGTACATATCAATAAAACCAAAAGCATATAGTTTTTTTGGAAAAATTAATACAACGTCCAAGTCTTGCAACTTAGAGAAAAAGAGAGAAGTTCATTGATCAGGTGAGCCCTGGTATCCTTGAAGGGCTCTGTGGTGATTATTCTTTGCAAGCCAGTATGAGAAAAGCTGTCATCTAACTGGACTCTATGAATTCAATGAGGAAGATGGGATGCTAGGATAGCAGGGAGCAAGTGACACCACTTAATCCTCAAAGACAAGGCAGCTACGGTTCCTGTAATGAAAGCAGAGCCAGAGTAGTCATAAGGATATTTAGATCTGCTTAGAACCTTCGTGTTGGCTAATTAATCACAGTGCCCTTAGGATTGAAGTAGATAGACAGTGAACTGAAGTCTTTCTTGATTTATGTAGGTGAAAGAGCTCTAGATTTAATGTCTAAAAAGTCTGACTTAAACCACTACAACAGAGAATTGTGGATCCTCAACCAATTCCCAGGTTCAAAGTCCCCTGAATGAAGGAAAGGCTGGTGTTCTCTTGAGGAAGGACTTTGCTAACCTTCCAAAAATGTATACGGTAAATCTTCCTTCTAGACTTCCAAATAAACTTGGTGTCATTTAGCAGGGAGACTGTACGTAGCGGAAGGAAAATAATCAGAATTTGAGGATTTCTGGGCATCGTAATCTAGCACCCTTAGGATCCATTTCCATAAATATTTCTCTGGTGTATATTGCAATTATTTGGGGGCTTATGGTAGCTCCTCGTGAGTCACTATATCTCACCCTCTGGGATGTGAAGAGTTCTGAGTCTGGCTATAGGTCTAGCAGCAATGAGTGGTAGTAGGGGTAGTCGTAAAGGAGATTAGCATTCAGCTGCAAGCTAACCAACTCATAGGGGGCCATTTCAGATTCTTAGGCAAAGGAAAATTAACTACTTCAGTCAGGGGAAATGTTGCTCCATTACATCCCAACATCTCCCAAAGTCTCAACCCATTGCAGGTGCAAAATCTTATCTATATACCATCAGCTCGAAAGCCCCAAATCTCATCATCTAAGTGAAATATGGGTAGGATTCTGGATATCATCCACTCTAGGGCAAAATTCCCCTCCATCTGTGAACCTGTGAAACTAGAAGACTACTTATATGCTGCTATGGTGTGAATGTTTGTGTCCTCCAAAATTCGTATGTTAACCCTAACCCCCAAGATGAAGGTATTAGGAGATGGGGCTTTGGGGAGGTAGTTAGGTCATGAGGGTAGAGCCCTCGTGAGTGAGATTAATAACCTTATAAAAGAGGCCCAAGAAAGTTCCCTTCTTCCCTTCTACCATGTGGGAACACAGCCAGAAATTGCTGTGTATTAACCAGCAAGCAGGCTCTCACCTGACATGAAATCTGCTCGCATCTTGATCTTGAAATTCCCAGCCTCCAGGACTGTCAGTGATAAATTTCTGTTGTTTATAAGCCACCCAATCTATGGAATTTTACTGTAGCAACCCTAATGGACTAAGATATATGCCCACACAATATGATGTGGGAAACGCATAGGATAACAGTTATAGACATGCTCACTGTAAAAGGGAGAAAATGGAAGGAGAAAAAGAGTCACTGGTCCCAAGCAATTTCAAAGTCCAACTGGTCAAACTTCATTAGGTTTAAAAGCTTGGGAATAATCCTCTGTAGCTCATGGCTCTGACCTCTGGACCCAAGGTCTTACCCTTAAAGTTATCCTTCTTTTTTCTTGAAGGGTAGGACATATTTGCGGATGCATAGTTTTATCATGTTTCTTGCCTGTAGAGTTCTCAGGGACCAACAGCCTTCTTTCATTTCATCCTATCTCTTGTCCGTCTAAGCTGTCAGTTTTTCTGCAGGTACAACCTTCTCAAAGCCTTGGCAGTCTCCTATGTATGTCATGAGAATGTAGGCCATTGAACAAAAGGCTCCTCCACAGATATTTCCGAGATAATTACATCTCTTTGTCTGACTTCTGCTGAGATGGCCGAGGAGATCCATGAGTCATATGCTTAATCTCTTCAAATTCACTCTTCATGAATGAATGTACTGATCATTTGATTCTTCCAAAGCACCAGCAAAAGCTGTCCAGACACACCCTTGGCTTTCTCTTTAGAGCATACTTTTCTGGCAGTGAATCTCCAAATTTTAGCTTTTTTTTTTTTTGCAATCTGGTTAGGCTAAGAATTTTCTAAATCATCAGGTCTTGGTTTCTTTCTGCTTAACAATTCTTCCTTTAATTTATCTCTTTGTTCTCTCATTTTAGTATAATCAACAAGAAGAAACCAGGCTCCACCTTCAATGCTTTGCTTGGAAATCTTTTTAGTTAATATCCAAGTTCATTACTTACACGTATGGTTTTCCACACAACTGTGGGACACAATTCAGCCAAACTTCTGCCACTATAAAACAAAGATCCTCTTTCCATCAGTTCCCAAAAGCGTGTTCCTCATTCCCTTCTAAGCCTTCACCAACAGAACCTTTAATATTTAATGTTTTTACCAATAGATGGTTTATGAAAATGTGGGTATTCTTTAAGACAGTATAGGCTTTCTCTACCGTGCTCATCACTTCATCTGAACCCTCAATGGCAGTCTTTAACATCCATATTTCTACCAATAGTTTGTTCAAAGTAATTTATGCTTTTTCTATCATGCTTATCTAAATTCCTCCTCTATCCATTAAACTCCAAGGCAACTTCCACATTTCCAGGTATCTGTTACAGCAGTACTCCATTCCTGGGACCAAAATCTGTATTGGTTTCCTATTCCTGCTGTAACAAATTACCACTTCCTGGTGGCTTACAGTAACACACACTTTTTCTTCTATAGTTCTGGAGGTCAGAAGTCTGAAATCCACTTCACTGGGCCAAAATCAGGTCTGCAGGGCCGCACTCACTCTGGATGCTCAAAGGGTGACTCTGTTTCCATTTCTTTTTTGGCATCTAGAGCTGTACTCCTTGCATTCCTTGGCTCATGGCTCCTCAGCCGTCTTCAAAGCCAGCTGTGTAGCATCTTGCCTCAGCCATCGCATCGCCTTCTGTCTCTGTAATCAAATCTCCCTCTGCCTTCTCTCCTTTAAGGAAATTTGGGATTACATTTAAAGCCCACCTAGATAATCCAAAATAATCACCCTGTCTCTAAATCCTTAACTTAATCACATCTGCAAAGGCCCTGCTGCCATATAAGGTAACACTCACAGGTTCCCAGGATTAGGCTGTAGATATCTTTGGGGGCCATTATTCAGCTTAGCACATCTGGTACTTCCTTTCTTTATTTGATGCTATACATTGTGAATATTACCTTGTTGCTAGATATTCCTGTGTTTGAATACAATTTAGTTACCTGGAAACAATTTGATTCTTTCAACGCTTGCTTTTAAACTTTGTGAGGTGAGATCAAAACAATCATTAGCCAATGTCTAATTTAGTTCCAATAACTTTCTGAATTCTCTGCCCAATGCCCTGTGAATTGCAAGGTCTTTCACTCCGGCTAGTGAGAAGATGATGTATTTCTGGCCTTGTGTGAGCACCAGGGATTTTTCCCTCTGCTTCTGAGGGATAGAATTCTATCCCCAGCCTCAGTTACTTTCCTCATATACATGAGATTAACAGTACCCAGCAGAGGAAGGACTGAAACAGAAGATCTCCAGAACTCTCCTGCCAGTTCTCTCCCCCTTTGTACTCTTCCCTAGGAACTCTAGCTACTTGTCCTCCTAAGATTCTCAACTTTTTCTCCTCAACTCAGGAAGACTGTTAGGCTCTGCTGGGTCCCCTCCTCCTTGTGCTGTGGCCTGGAAACATTCTCTAGGCAGTAAAAATGGACAATCACGGAGCTCACCTCCTTTGCTTCTCATCTCAGTTATCACTATCCTGCACTGCCTGATGTCCAATGTCTGAAAACTGTTATTTCATATATTTTATTCAGTTTTCTAGTTATTTCAGGCATGAGGGTAATTCAGGTCCTTGTTAGTCCATCTATACCAAAAGCAGAAGTTCTTAAAATTTATGTGAAAATACAAAGGAGCGAGAAGAGAAAAAACTTTTTTGGAAAAGAACGTATTTTAAGGAATCACACTACCACTTGGTTTCAATTTTAAAAAGAATGAACTACTGATATATCCAACAATGAAATAAATCTCAATATAATAAAGCTACAGTAATCAAGATAATACAGTATTTGTGGTGGTTAGTTTTATATGTCAACTTGACTGGGCTAAGGGATACCCAGAAAGCTGGTAAAATATTATTTCTGGGTGTTTCTGTGAGAGTGTTTCCAGAAGAGATTGGCATATGAATTGGTAGACTGAGTCAATCCTAACTAACGTAGGTTGGCATCATCTAATCCCTTGAGGTCCTGAATAGAACAAAAAGGCAGAGGGAGAGCAAATTTGCTCTTTGCTTGATCTAGGACTTTCATCCTGTCCAGCCCTCAGACATTGGCTCTGGTTCTCAGGTCTTTGGACTTGGACTTGGACTTATACCAATGGCTCCCCTGGTTCTCAGGCCTTTGGACTAAGACTGAATTACAGCACCAAATTTCCTTGTTCTCCAGCTTACAGATGGCAGATGGTAGGCTCCCATAACTGCGTGAGCCAATTCCTATAATAAATCTGTATCTATATATCTCTCTTTTCATATATATATATATGGAAATTATATATAGAGAGAGAGACAGAGAGACAGAGACCGAGACAGAGAGACAAGAGAGAGAGACAGAGAGAGATCTTGTTGATTATTTTTCTCTGGAGAACTCTAATACAATATTTATATCAGGATAGATGTATAAATCACAGGGACAGTATAAAGAGTTCAGAAATAGACCTTTTACATATATGGTCAATTGCGGGGGTTTTTTACAAAGAAGGAGAAGGAATAGTCTTTCTAGCAAATGATGCTAGAATAATTAGACATCCATAGGCAAAAATAATGAACCTAGATCCTATCTCACACTTTATGAAGAAATTAACTTGAAATGAATTATAGACATAAACTTAAAAGTTACTATTATAAAATTTCTAGGAGAAGCCATAGGGAGAAATTTTTGTGTCATTGGGTTAGATAAGAATTTTTTAGATAGATCACAAAAGACACAAACCATTTTTTAATGGATAAATTTGACACCATCAAATTTAAACTGCTGCTTTAGGAAAGACTGTTTAAGAAAATAAAAAGGCATACTGGGAGAAAATGCTTGCAAACACATATCTGATTAATAACTGATATCCATAATATATAAAGAAATCTTACAACTCAATAGTAAAAAATAGACATTCCAGTAAAAAAGTGGGCAAAAGATTTGAATAACCACTTCACTGAAAATAATATAAGGATGTCAAATAAGTACATTAAAATATGCTCAACATTATTTTTCATTAGGGAAATACAAAACAAACCACAATGAAATACCACTACACACTTACTAGAACAACTAAAATTAAAGCCTGAAAATACCAAATGTTTAAGAGAATGTAGGCTCACTGGAGCCCTCACACGTATTGCTTATGGGAATGTAAAATGTTTCTGCCCCTTTGGAAATGTGTCAGTTTCTTTTAAAATTAAATATACTCTTAATGAATAATCCACCAATCCCACTCCCTAGCTTCCCAAGAGAATAAAAACATGTCTACACAAAACCTGTACACAAATGTAGTACACTCATAAATGGAATACTACTCAACAATAAAAAAGAATAAATTATTGATACATCCAACAATGTGAGTAAATCTCAAAAGAGATTTACTGTTAAAAGAAAGAGTCCAGACATAAAATGCTACATACTGTATGATTCCACTTAAATGATACTATGGAAAAGCAAATCTATAGGGACAGACATCAGACTGGGAACTAGGACTGGGATAAAGGGACTGATTGCAAAGGAGCATGAAGGAATTTGTTTGGGTGATGTAACTATCCTATATCTTAAACATCTGTCAAAACTCATTGAGATATACCTTAAAAGTGTGAATTTTACTAAATGTAAATTATACCTCAATAAAACTGCTTAAAAGATATCTAGTCATAGAAAGCCACATATACACTATGATCCCATTTCTGTGAAGAAAACTTTAAAATTTTTAAATGTCGATGTGTTTACATATATAGAAAGACCTAAGAAAATATTCACTATATTTTCTTAGTACCTGAGGCTGGAGATGGAAGTAAGATTGGGGGCTATCAAAGACTGGGTTCTCTGGAAGCAGAATCTGATACAGATTTGGCAAGTAGCGTATTTATTAAGGGTCTCTACTTGTATAAGAGAGGGGGAAGAAGCAGGACTATGCAAAGTTGAACTGCAGTGCAGTGTCAACCTAGTTTCACCCAACCCCATGGAAAGCTCTGGAGCATACACAGTTGTTCAGAGGTGTCCCATGCTGGGCTGAAATGGCTGGGATTTTTGGTTCCCCAGCAGGTCAGAGAATGATGGTAAATGAGATCACTCCTGATTCCACTTTTTTATTTTTAGACCCATGATTTCTTTTGATTGGGGTCACAGAGGATGGTGCCCCATCCTCATAGAGTACCACCTCCAAGCTGATGCTTAAACTGCGCCTTCAGTATCCCACGCCAACACTACTGGGCTGGAGTTTGTGCATGGTGCTATCTCTGATGCAATCAATAAATCTCATGGACCGGGACCTACTTCCAAACCTTCTTTTCTGACAAGTGGGTCCCCTGGTCTGATGTAATGTTATCCTATTGGGACCCTATCCTGATGAATCAAATGCTTCATGAGCCCTCATCTAGTCATGCTGGTTGAAGCTTATGAGCAGGCAAGGCAAGCCCATGCCCAGATCACTTGGCTTTTCCCGTTAGAACAAATCTCTGGCAATTCCAGAATAGAAAGAGCTCAATGTAGTCAACCTGCCACCAAATGGCTGGCTGGTCTCCTTGAAGAATAGTGCCATTTTGGGGGCTCAGTGTTGGTCCCTCTGGCTGGCAGTTTGGACACTGAGTGGCAGCAGTAGCCAACTCATTCTTGGTAAATGGAAGCGAAGCCACTGGAACCATGCATAGCTTTCATCTCTCCCACCATGACCACTCCATTCATGTGTCCATGTGCAAGCACTGGAGTGGCTAATGACCAAGACTAGCTAATATCAAATGGCCAGGTAATTTTGACTATGTGGTTTTTCCATGCCTCTTCCATGAGGGATGTTCTCTGATGTGTGTTTACCTGTGACACAAAGATCTTCACATTTTTGTGACACTCCCATGCATCTATCCACATCCTTTTGTTGCCACTGCCCACGAATTTATATATATTTTAACCTTGAGCTACTTCTCCTCTCACACAAACTGAATAATCAGGCACTGCCTGAAATTCTGTCCTCACTGTCTTTCAACGCCTCTCCTGAGTGAAGTTGCAGTGTAGCTGAAGCCCGTTTTCAGTTTGTACCCATATACTGAGCTGCCCCATCTGTAAATCTCTGCTGTCTGGTTATAAGCGATCTCCCCAGTGTCCACAGGGATGAGCTGAGGGATGCAACTGTAGTAGATGGCCAGAGGATCTGGGCTTCCTGCTCATGCAACTTGCTTATGTCCTTAGCCCCGCTCATGCTTCATCCCATTTTTACTTTCCTCTTAAAATGGATTGCTGCTGCACCTCCCTGGTTTACAGTTTAGTGGATCTGATAGAACCCAGTTCCAAGTGCATAGTCACTTGTTATCTCTGGGTCAGATGCTCCATCTCTACCAGAACCCAGTAGCACAGCAGGAGTTGTTTTTCCAAAACCATGTAATTATCTGCCATGAGGGCATAATCTAGCTACAGAAGCCTGATTCTACAGCAGTAGTTTGCCCACACAGCATCATTCATTCATACCTCTAATATAATAGAATCTTCTGGGTCATTTGAGCCAAGCAGCAGGCACATTGCAGCAGGGACCTGCTGCAGAACCCTTTCTTGCTCTGCACCCGACTCAGTGATGGCAGCCTTCTGTGTTGCTCAGTATATGGGTTGGAGCGGTATTCCCAGATGCAGAATATGCTGCCTTCTAAATCCAAAAAGGCCTACCAGGCATTGTATTTCCTTTTTCATGATAGAAGTGGCAAGATGGATCATTTGTCTCTCATTTTGAAAGGAAATCCTGGCACACTCATGACTACTGAACTGCTGAAAAATTTTCCAGTGTGATAGACCTTTGAATCTTTGTAGGGTTTATCTTCCACCATTAGGTTCATAGGTGTCTTGCCAAGGCTTCCAGTATGCTAGCCACTTTTGGTCCCCTGACACTATTGGAATAACGTTTGATGTAGTGGATCAGTGTGTTATTTTGGGGGATATCCACATGGTCCAGACCTCTTCAGACTATATTATAATAGACTATCTTATGACAGAAGGTAGTAGGTTTTAAATAGCCCCGGGAAAAACTATAAATATATATTGCTGCCTGTTCCATGTTGAGTGTTTTTTTCTGATTAAAATAGAAAAGAATGTATTTGTCAACCGAGGGGCCGCATTCCGTGTACCTGAGGCCATGTTAATCTGCTACCAAATTTACATTTTACACAGCAGCTGCAAATGGGGCTACTACTTGGGGGAGTTTGCATAGCCTAATTGGGATCCTCTAAGACTCATCTGACTCCTTTAGTGGTCAGACTTGTAAATTAAATGGATGAGTATTAGTGTATGTACTCTATTGCTTGTACATTTCCTATTGCTTCTGTAGCAAATTCCACACACTTAAATAACAAAAATTTACTATCTTATAGTTCTGGAGGTCAAAGTCTAAAATGGGTCTCACTGGGCTAAATCAAGGTTAGTGTTCCTTCTGGAATCCACTGACTTGCCTTTTCCAGCTTCTAAAGTCTGCCCATATTCCCCTGGTTTGTGGTCCCCGTTCACCGTTTTTTTTTTTTAAATAAACTTATTTATTTATTTATTTTAGTTTTGGCTGCATTGGGTCTTTGTTCCTGCGCTCAGGTTTTCTCTAGTTGTGGTGAGCGGGGGCTACTCTTCGTTGCGGTGCACGGGCTTCTCATTGCAGTGGCTTCTCTTGTTGTGGAGCACGGGCTCTAGGCGCGTGGGCTTCAGTAGTTGTGGCACGTGGGCTCTAGAGCACAGGCTCAGTAGTTGTGGTGCATGGGCTTAGTTGCTCCACGGCATGTGGGATCTTCCCAGACCAGGGCTCCAACCTGTGTCCCCTGCCTTGGCAAGCAGATTCTTAACCACTGCGTCACCAGGGAAGCCCCCCGTTCATCTTTAAAGCCAGCAATAGCTGGTCAAGTCTTTCTCATGTTGCATAACTCTGACACGCTCTCTCTTGTCTCTCTTCCATATTTAAAGTAAACTAATTAGCAACCTTAATTCCATCTGCAACTTTAATTCTCCCTGACATATAGCATAACAGTCATGGGTTCCAGGGATTAGAACCTGGACATCTTTGCAGGGACTATTACTATTCTCACAACAACTCTTGTTTCCAAGAGTGCAGTCACTTGAGTAAATGGCAACATCCCTTTGGAGAAGGGCTGGGAGAACTATTACTGTGATCATTGCCAACGTGTTGCAGGGGCTTTCTTCCTGTGGATCCAGCCTCCCCTTCAGTCAATGTGCTCCAGGTCTAAAAACTGGTTCAGATCTGGATTCCAGCGAAGTATCATGGCTTTTTATTGAGGCAACTGCTCTCAGTCTTCTGATCATTTATCCTTGATTTGTTATGATGGTACTCACTGAGTAGTACGTATTTTGGCTTTCATCTATTTTGCCCCTAGGGTCACTTGTTCGATTATCCATCTGCAAAACTCTCTTCAGGTCAGATCCCCTTGGCCATCATTCCACCCCTGTGGCTCATTACAATAATTGCATCCACCTGGTTTCCAGCAGGTAAGTGCTGCCACCTGGCCTCTATTGTTTTGGATTCTTAGCCTAGTTCTATAGTAGTCTCCCCGCCCAGTAGTTCTGAAATACAAAGGACAAGCTGATCATTTTTTAGTGATGCTTGTAGTACCCTCACACCAGCACCTTCTCTACGGCCTTCGTGGGTGGTATGTCCTCTAGGTGCACCTCTGGAACATGATGCTCTCGTGGTAGTCTGGCTTCACGTAGTATACCCACTTCAGCATGCCCACTTTCTTGAGCCTTTCGATCCCTTCCTCCTTTGTCTTACACAGAAATTCTGGCATTTCAAGTTCATATAATTGATGAACCATCACTTTTTCTATGCTTCTAGAAGCCATCCCAATAGCAAGTCCATACCATCTCCTGGGGACTTTGCCAGGACATTAAATCCTATATCTCAGGTGCATGCTCTCAAATCAATAAACTCTCCACTATTCAATTCTATGTCTCTGCCCCTTGATCAAGCACCCTAAGATACAGTCTCAGAGTAGCAGCTCCTACAGGTATATGCTGGCTAGATTTATAGCTCCATATGACCATGGGGAAATTAAAGGGACTATGGGGGAACTCTAAGCTTTTATTCCGTGTATTACTACAACTGAGTACAGTAAGTATGTATTCATGTATAACTTGAATGATTTAAAAATTGTTTTTAAACAGTTTCTTAAATAACAATAAAAAATAATAATAAAAATAAAAATTTTATTTGAGCCAACGAACAGCAGAATCTTTAGTTTTAGTCCCAAGCATTAATAATGAAAAAGGAAACACTTAAAATTATTCAGGAAAGATTTCTCAGCTCCAGAAATAAAATTATTTTTAAAAAATAGTCCTAAAAGATCAAGATTCAGATGGATTTACACTTTTCATCTTCTTCATGGGATGCAAAAAGAATATTAATAATTTCCATAGAGTTCTAAAGGAAAAGGATTTTGAATCTAAATTTTTAAATAAAATTTTATACAAAGGCAAATAAATCATCATTGAAATGTGAAAACAAATGAGAAATTTTTATTCAACTAAGTATTCAGAAACTTTATGGCTCACTCAAGCTTTCTAAAAAGCTTCAAGACATATTGCTACAAATAAAGTATCTAAAAAGTAGGAAGACATGATATACAAGAAATAGTATTAAAGAAGGAAACTAGTAAACTTATAAGTATAAAGAAATGTTAATATTGACCTAAAGATTAATAAAAACTTATTTTTTAAATATCTTTATTGGAGTATAATTGCTTTACAATACTGTGTTAATTTATGTTGTATAACAAAGTGAATCACCTCTATGTATACATATATCCCCATATACCCTCCCTCTTGAGCCTTGCTCCCACACTCCCTATCCCACCCCTCTAGGTCATCACAAAGCATCAAGCTGATCTCCCTGTGCTATGCAGCAGCTTCCCACTAGCCATCCATTTTACATTTGGTAGTGTATATATGTCAATGCTACTCTCTCACTTCGTCCCAGCTTACCCTTCCCCCACTGTGTCCTCAAGTCTGTTCTCTACATCTGCATCTTTATTCCTGCCCTGCCACTAGGTTCATCAGTACTGTTTTTTTAGATTCCATATATGTGCATTACCATACGGTATTTGTTTTTCTCTTTCTAACTTACTTCACTCTGTATGACAGACTCTAGGTCCATCCATCTCACTACAAATAACTCCATTCTGTTCCTTTTTATGGCTGAGTAATATTCCATTGTAGAGATGTCGATGGACATTTAGGTTGTTTCCATGTCCTGGCTATTGGAAATAATGCTGCAATGAACATTGTGGTGCATATATCTTTTTGAATTATGGTTTTCTCAGGGTATATACCCAGTAGTAGGATTGCTGGGTCATATGGTAGTTCTATTTTTGTTTTGTAAGGAACCTCCATGCTGTTCTCCATACTGGCTGTATAAATGTTCATTCCCACCAACAGTGCAGGAGGGTTCCCTTTTCTCTGTACCGTCTCCAGCATTTATTGTTTGTAGATTTTTTGATGATGGCCTTTCTGACCAGTGTGAGGTGATACCTCATTGTGGTTTTGATTTGAATTTCTCTAATGATTAGTGATGTTGAGCATCTTTTCATGTGTTTGTTGGCAATCTGTATGTCTACTTTGGAGAAATGTCTATTTAGGTCTTCCACCCATTTTTGGATTGGGTTGTTTGTTTTTTTGATATTGAGCTGTATGAGCTGCTTGCATATTTTGGAGATTAATCCTTTGTCAGTTGCTTCATTTGCAAATATTTTCTCTCATTCTGAGGGTTGAATTTTCATCTCGTTTATGTTTTCCTTTGCTGTGCAAAAGCTTTTAAGTTTCCTTAGGTCTCATTGATTTATTTTTTGTTTTATTTCCATTACTCTAGGAGGTGAGTCAAAAAAGATCTTGCTGTGCTTTGTGTCATAAAGTATTCCACCTATGTTTTTCTCTAAGAGTTTTATAGTATCTGTCCTTTCATTTAGGTCTTTAATCCATTTTGAGTTTATTTTTGTGTATGGTGTTAGGGCGTGTTCTAATTTCATTCTTTTACATGTAGCTGTCCAGTTTCCCAGCACCACTTATTGAAGAGGCTGTCTTTTCTCCCTTATATATTCTTGGCTCCTTTGTCAAAGATAAGGTGACCATATGTGCAAGGGTTTTTCTCTGGGCTTTCTATACTGTTCCATTGATTTATATTTCTGTTTTTGTGCCACTACCATACTGTCTTGATTACTGTAGCTTTGTAGTATAGTCTGAAGTCAGGGAGCCTGATTCCTCCAGCTCCATTTTTCTTTCTCAAGATTGCTTTGGCTATTTGGGGTCTTTTGTGTTTCCATACAAATTGTGAAATTTTTTGTTCTAGTTCTGTGAAAAATGTCAGTGGTAGTTTGATAGAGATTGCATTGAATCTGTAGATTGCTTTCGGTAGTATAGTCATTTTCATGATGTTGATTCTTCCAATCCAAAAACATCGTATATCACTCCATCTGTTTGTATCATCTTTAATTTCTTTCATCAGTCTTACAGTTTTCTGCATACAGGTATTTTGCCTCCTTAAGTGGGTTTATTCCTAGGTATTTTATTCATTTTGTTGCAGTGGTAAATGGGAGTGTTTCCTTAATTTCTCTTTCAGATTTTTCATCATTAGTGTATAGGAATGCAAGGGATTTCTGTGCATTAATTTTGGATCCTGCTACTTTTCCAAATTCATTGGTTAGCTCTAGTAGTTTTCTGGGGGTATCTTTAGGATTTTCTATATATAGTATCATGTCATCTGCAAATAGGGACAATTTTATTCTTTTTCAATTTGGATTCCTTTTATTTCTTTTTCTTCTCTGATTGCTGTGGCTAAAACTTCCAAAACTATGTTGAATAATAGTGGTGAGAGTGGACAACCTTGTCTTGTTCCTGATCTTAGAGGAAATGGCTTCAGTTTTTCACCATTGAGAATGATGTTGGCTGTGGGTTTGTCATATATGGCCTTTATTATGTTGAGGTAGGTTCCCTCTATTGCCCACTTTCTGGAGAGTTTTTATCATAAATCGGTGTTGGATTTTGTCAAAAGCTTTTTCTGCATCTATTGAGATTATTATATGGGTTTTATCCTTCAATTTGTTAATATGGTGTATCACATTGATTGATTTGTGTATATTGAAGAATCCTTGCATTCCTGGGATAAACCCCACTTGATCATGGGGTATGATCCTTTTAATGTGCTGTTGGATTCTGTTTGCTAGTATTTTGTTGAGGATTTTTGCATCTATGTTCATCAGTGATATTGGCCCGTAGTTTTCTTTTTTTGTGACATCTTTGTCTGGTTTTGGTGTCAGTGTGATGGCCTCGTAGAATGAGTTTGGGAGTGTTCCTCCCTCTGCTATACTTTGGAAGAGTTTGAGAAGGATGGGTGTTAGCTCTTCTCTAAATGTTTGATAGAATTCACCTGTGAAGGCATCTAGTCCTGGGCTTTTGTTTGTTGGAAGATTTTTAATCACAGTTTCAATGTCATTGCTTGTGGTTCGTCTGTTCAAGTTTTCTATATCTTCTTCATTCAATCTTGGAAGGTTGTACATTTCTTTTTTTTTTTTTTTGTGGAGAAAATTTCTTTTAATGTTAATTAGACGATGTCACAATAAAATATATCAAAACAATTAAGAGAAATCTAAAATTTTTTGAATATACCTGCCACATAATCCAGTTCTGGATTTTAAGGTTGTACATTTCTAAGAATTTGTCCATTTCTACCAGGTTGTCCATTTTCTTGGCATATAGTTGCTTGTAGTAATCTCTCATGATCCTTTGTATTTCTGCAGTGTCAGTTGTTATTTCTCATTTTTCATTTCTAATTCTGTTGATTTGAGTCTTCTCCCTTTTTTTCTTGATGAGTCTGGATAATGGTTTATCAATTTTGTTTTTCTTCTCAAAGAACAAGCTTTTAGTTTTATTGATCTTTGCTATTGTTTCCTTCATTTCTTTTTCATTTATTTCTGATCTGATCTTTATGATTTCTTACCTTCTGCTAACTTTGGGGGTTTTTTTGTTCTTCTTTCTCTAATTGCTCTAGGTGTAAGGTTAGGTTGTTTATTTGAGATTTTTCTTGTTTCTTGAGGTAGTATTGTATTGCTATAATCTTCCCTCTTAGAAATGCTTTTGCTGCATCCCACACGTTTGGGGTTGTTGTGTTTTCATTATCAGTTTTTTCTAGATATTTTTGGATTTCCTCCTTGACTTTTTCAGTGATCTCTTGGTTGTTTAGTAGTGTTTAGCCTTCATGTGTTTGTATTTTTTACAGCTTTTTTTCCTATAATTGATATGTAGTCTCATAGCATTGTGGTTGGAAAAGATGCTTGATACGATTTCAATTTTCTTGAATTTACTGAGGCTTCATTTGTGATCTAAGATGTTACCTATCCTGGAGAATGTTCCACTTGCACTTGAGAGGAAAGTGTATTCTGTTGTTTTTGAATGGAATGTCCTATAAATATCAATTAAGTCCATCTGTTTTAATGTGTCATTTAAAGCTTGTGTTTCCTTATTTATTTTCTATTTGGATGATCTGTCCATTGGTGTAAGTGGGGTGTTAAAGTCACCTACTATTATTGTGTTACTGTCAATTTCTCCTTTCATGGCTGTGAAAACTTATTTAAATATCATGAAAATTAAATAACTGTAATATAAAAGCTTCAAAAATATAATTAAAATTGATTTCAATAAAATAGGTGATTTTAGTGGAGGGCAGGGGGTGTGGAAATATGTTAAAGGTTATGTCTTATTGTGAAGGAGGTTATAGTTATTTTGATTCCAGGGAAGGTTCTGATCAGCGATGTGGTCATTCTTGATTCAGTTTTTATAGCCAGACAAGTGAGTTGCTCTGCCTAGGCAGCCTGAGTCATGTGGGGTTCAGTCTCTATGTCCACACCTCCACCATGGTGACTGAGAGCCCCACATGTAGTGAGGGAAGAAGTTTCCTAAAGAACCAAAAGAAGAGGAACCAGGAAGCCAAAATTTCTAAGTACCCAGGCCACAACAAATGACACTTTCCAAGTCAGTACAAGCAAAATAAAGAAACAACAAAAACAGCAAATCAGCAAATACTAGGGAATGTGATAAACAAACAAACAAACAAAAAGCATGATAAATCAAAAGCCTAAGAGATGATGGTAAGAAAAAACCGAAAATGTTAGTAATCATAATAAATATGAATGGATAAAAGATGGAACATACCTATACCCTATTCATAAGAGACACATCTGGTACAAAATGACACCAAAAGTTTGAAAATAAAGAAATAGATACATCAGGAGAGTTCTAACAAGAAAAAGATACTGAGTGGTAATAAATATACATACAACATAAAATTCAAAGGGATAGAGTGTTAACTAAACAAAAGGAATATTTTATGTTGACAAAAACTTACAAACCACCAAGATGTTGTATCCACCCAAGTTTGTGGTTCAAACAATATAACATCAAAATGTATAAAGCAAAAAAGTGGACAGTAAAAAGAGTAATTAACACAAACAACATCATAATGGATGACTTCAACATACCTCTCTTAGATCAAGTAGAGAAAAAAAGATACAGAATATATTTATTAATAAAGATACAGGCACCTAAAATGTGTGGTATTCCAGAATATTTGATGTGAAATTCAAAACAAAAACTCATGTAGTTTAAAAAAAATGAGGGCCTCAACTAAAGAAACTATTTTTATGTTGTATAAATGTATAATGACCCTTGAAAACAGAAGTAAAAATAAAAAAGGAATTCATGAAGTTTTAATTCTTCTTCCTTGATCTTCTTTGATAGTGATTTTAGCTAATGTTATAACAAGAACTTATATATTTATGCCTGGGAATAGAAGATACATAGATAAGGCAAGCTTAGAGAATCAATTCTCAAATAATTGGCTTATCCTTATACATCTACTTCACCTAAGACTATCTCAGAAAGAGTTTATGAACCAGTATATACCAGTACAAAAATTTTATGAGTATAGTCTGACTATAAGCATATCTTTTGAAATTTATTTAAAAAAATTTAACCTCTGACTAAAAATATTGTTTTAAATAAAGAAATATGAGCCAAGACATTTTCTGGGACTAAAGGACTTAGTTTTGGGGTCATACAAATCAGCAAAAATATAAATAATGCAGAAGAAAACTTCTTGTTCATGAAAGCAGCCATGCTCCCACCATGAAGTATATCAATGCCACCAAGATTCATGTTGTCCCACTGCATGTACAGGATCATGTGCTTTATTACACAGCTCAATATGTGATGTGAAGAGCTTATACATCGAAATGCAACATGTAGAAATGATACCATTCACTGGACTTAACACATAGCTCACAATGACAATATAGAATCCTCTAATAGTGAGATAACTAGAAGCTATTTTAAAACCATGAAACACATTAGCAGAATGGAATAGAAGAGAATTTATAGACCAAATGAGGATGAACTGAATTATTCCTTAGTTGTTTTGGTGGCAGTCTGATCAAGGTTACCTTAACAAAAACCTCAACAGTTTACTCTTTCCTCATGGTAGTGCACTTACAACTAAACCTCTCACGTCAATGTCCCTTCTCACAGACTGTTCACAGTCAGCACCCTGCTGCTTAGCAGCAAAACACTAAATGATACAGGATAAGCAGTTCCTCTTCAGAAGGTCACCTTACAAACATAATACCAAGCTTTGTTCCTATTTTACAGATGAGGAGTTTGATACGATGAGGGATGTGTGACTTGCCCTGACCAGGCTGGTCAGTGGATAAGTAAAAAACGAGATTCTGTCAGAAGCAATTCACAGAGCACAGAAGCCAAGAGTGGCAGGAAGGAGGGAATTAGCCAATATTTCAAACAGATAAGAATGTAATGATGGAACTAGGCATGGTGATTCTAGTAATGCCCATTACATGCATACAAAAATATGTTTTGAATGAACATTTAAGAAACCTTTTTCTTAACCAGCAATACAAATTTTCTGTATTTACAGAAACAAAACTTTAAAGAGGTCTTTGCCTCTGCTTTTTTTGTTTGTTTGTTTTTGATAAACTCTTAAAAGATAACCTGTGTTTCAAAATAGTTAAAGAGAACAGTGATTTCCTTATACCAACAAATGCACGTCAGCATACACAGTCCTGGTTAATTAATTAAGACAGTCAAAGAGAGCTTAGAAATCTTGATAAGAAATGTATGCACTACAATATAGCACTAAGGGCAGGGGGAGACAAAACATTCTGAATTTTATAAATCTTTTCATTTTGACCCAGGAACTTAAACTTTGTCCACCACCTGTTTCATAAACTCTACCAAAATAGGAATAAGAGATTTGATTCTGAGATTCTAGGTATAGATATGGGGAGAAGAAGCAGAATGAGGGAGATCACACAAAATCAGCAGTGAAAATCATCTGGTTATTAATGTAATGCTTTGTTATCTGGTATTTTCCTTTTTCTTTCTTTTTTTTTTTTTTTGCGGTACGCGGGCCTCTCACTGTTGGGGCCTCTCCCGTTGCGGAGCACAGGCTCCGGACGCGCAGGCTCAGGGGCCATGGCTCACGGGCCCAGCCGCTCCGCGGCATGTGGGATCTTCCCGGACCGGGGCACGAACCCGTGTCCCCTGCATCGAACTCTCAACCACTGCGCCACCAGGGAAGCCCGGTATTTTCCTTTTTAAAGAAAGCAGAACGCAACCCCAAAATTTGAAAGAGTAAATATTTTACATTGGACAGTGGCTAAATTTTTGAGAGAATGGAACAGAATATAGGAGAATTTTGATTTACAATCAAGTTCCCTATTCCATCCCCAACTCTCCCACTGTTTTACAGCCAGCAATGCCCAGAGTTTTTCTGGATATCACTTCCTTTCCATATACAATGAACTGCCATCTTTATAACAGAGTGATACCAAGTGAGTCTCGTTTGGATACAATAAAGATATTATAAAAAAGAAATAAGCAAAGTTAAAAGCAATTTTACATATGCATACCATGCATTATTCAGCTTTTCAGAGATTTCAGAAAAAGTTATTGGAAGCAAATTGAAAAGGAGCATCTCCATATAGCATCTTAGTTCCAATCAATGAAAGATAATTTTTTTACAATTGGGATGAATTATAGTATCTATCTACTTTAGAATTCCTAAATTTCTTTGATCACAGAACATTCTTTACAAGTGTAATATGTTGATGGAACATGTACAGCACTGCGAACACTCAGGTTAAAATAAAGAGCAAAAACATAATCTCAGAATAATTGCTACTAGAAGCATTCAAAAAACAAACCCCCTAAAACAGAACCTAAATATAACAAACTAAAGAAATTAAATAAATTTATTTGCTAGAGGCCAAAATGAACAAAGTAACAAATAAATGTGTTGAAATTATCAAAGCAGATGTATAAAACCCAGACAAGCAATCACTAATAAATGACATGTATCAACATGATGGTTATTTGGTAAATGCTACTTTTGCATAAATGTGCAAAGTCAGCATCATGTATTCAGGCTTCTGGTGAGCTCCAGTGTACTCTGTTATAAGGTCTATCATTTCGAAACAGCAGATTATCTCATAATAATAGCAAACATGTTTAAGTGTTGGCAGTCTTCTGTGTTTTCTTAATACACGCTAGAGATAACAAATTTCCTAGCACTGATATTTTTCATGGACTACTTGTCCAGATCTTGATATTTATTGTATTTTATTAATCTTTATGTCTGTCCTTTCACTAATATCACAAGTCTTGAAATCAGGTAGTATGAGTCTTCTAACTGTGTTCTTCTCTTTCAAAATTATTTTGGCTTTCTAGTTCCTTTGTGTCTCCATAGGAATCTAGAATCAGCTTATTAATTTCAAAAGAAAATTCTTCTGGGATTTGATTGGAAATGCATTGAATCCAGATCAGTTTAGAGATATTTGTATCTCCACTTTATTAAGTGATATAAACATGATATAAACTCTCCATTTATTTAGGTCGTTGATTTCTTTTTTTTAGACATTTGTAGTTTTCAGCATACAGAAACTGCATATACTTTGTGAGATTTATACCTAAGTATCACATTTTATGCTATTTTATTTTTTAACTTTTTATTTTATATTGGAATATAGGTGATTCACAATGTTGTGTTAATTTCAGGTGTACAGCAAAGTGATTCAGTTGTTGGATCTTCGTTGCTGCGTGCGGGCTTTCTCTAGTTGCGGCGAGCAGGGGCTACTCTTCATTGAGGTGCCTGGGCTTCTCCTTGTGGTGGCTTCTATTGTTGTGGAGCATGGGCTCTAGGAACGTGGGCTTCAGTAGTTGTAGCACGTGGGCTCAGTAGTTGTTGCTCATGGGCTCTAGAGTGCAGGCTCTGTAGTGGCACACGGGCTTAAGTGCTCCAAGGAATGTGAGATCTTCCCGGACCAGGGATCGAACTCGTGTCCCCTGCATTGGCAGGCGGATTCTTAACCACTGTGCCACCAGGGAGGAAGCTCCTAATATTTTCTCTTTCTAATGTGATTTCTTCTTTAGCCCATGGATTATTTAGAAATGTGTCATTCAATTTAGCAACATTTGGTAGTGTTCTAGATTCTTTTGTTATTCATTTTTAATCTAATTATATTGTGGTCAGCAAACATACATTGTATAATTTCAATCCTTTGAAATTTATTGAAGCTTGTTTCATGGCTCAACACATTGTTTATGTTGGTGAATATTCTATACGCACTTTGAAAGAGTGTATATTCCACAGTTATTGGGTAAAATATTTTATACATGTTAATAAGGTCAAATTGGTTAATGGTGTTGTGCAAATATTCCATATCCTTACTGAATTTGTTTGGTCACATCCTATCAATTACTAAGAGTGAGGTGTTAAAATCACCAAATATTACTGTAGATTAAATAAGATTGTTGGTTTGTCTATTTCTCCTTTTAGTTCTGATAGTTTTTTCTTCCTGCATTTAGAAGCTAGCTGCATATATATTTAGGATTCTTATTATTTCCTAAGGAATTGATCCTTTTATCATTATAAAATGCCCCCTTTATCTCTAGTCATATTCCTTGTTTTAAAATCTAATTTTCTTTATACTCGCTTTGTATAGTTAAATGTCTTTTAAAGATGCTTTTAAAAATAGCTTTATTTGTTTGTTTGTTTTGGGTTTTTTTGCGGTACGCGGGCCTCTCACTGTTGTGGCCTCTCCCGTTGCCGAGCACAGGCTCTGGACTTGCAGGCTCTGCGGCCATGGCTTACGGGCCCAGCTGCTCCGCGGCATGTGGGATCTTCCTGGCATGTGGGATCTTCCCAGACCGGGTCACGAACCCACGTCCCCTGCATCGGCAGGCGGACTCTCAACCACTGCGCCACCAGGGAAGCCCTAAAAATAGCTTTTAAGTACATATTTACCCATACCTCTGTCTTGCCTAGTGCTCTTCATTTCCTCCCGCATATCTGAGTTTCCATCTACAATCATTTCCCCTCAGACTAAAGATTTTCCTTTAGAATTTATTGTAGTGCTGTTCTGCTGCTAAATCTTCAGTTCTGTTTGTTTGGAAATATCTATTTTGCCTTAATTTTTCTAAAGAATAATTCACTGGGTACAGAACTGTAGGTTGGCAGGGTTTTATTTTTGGTTTGTTTTTTTTTAAGCACTTTAAAGATACCATTTACCTGTCATCCAGTTTCCATTGTTTTTGATGGGAAGTTTGATGTGATTCTTATCGATATTTCTCTGAACGTAATGTTTCCCTTTCTGATTGCTTGTAAGATTTTCCCTTTACATTGGTTTCTAGCAGTTTGACTATGATGTGACTTTTCTTTATATATATTTCTCCCATTTGGGTTTCTTGAATCTGAAGATTGATGTCATTTAGCAGTTTTTGAAAATTCTTGTCTTGCACTGTCTCGGTGAGACCTCTATATGGATATCTTATCTTTTCCTTCTGTATGTAATGCATATTTTTTGCTCTGGGTGCTTTTAAGATTTTATCTTATTTGTTATGTTCAGCAATTTGATCATTATATCCCTTGGTGCTATTTTTCACCCTTTTGGGGGCTCTGTGTATTTATTGGATACATGGATTTCTAGTTTACTTCAAATTTGGGAAATTTTTGGAAATTATTTCTTGAAATCACTTTTCTATCCCCTCCTACTTCTGAGACTCAAATCAAGTGTATGTTAGACCTTTTTTTTTTGCAGGGCAATGAGGCTTTGTTAATTTTTTGCATCTTTTATTCTCTGTACTGTATGTTGAGTAGTTTCTACTGCTCAGACTTCATTTTTTCCTGATCTTCTTTTGCCTAGTTTCTTATCTGCTGCTAATCTCATCAAGTAAATTTTTTTTATTTTAGAGATTACATTTTGCAGCTCCAGACCTCCAACCTTCATATGTATATAGTTTCTTCCTCATTATGTTCACATTTTCCTTTAAATCCTTGAGTATACTGATAATGCCTGTGTTAAAACTTTTGTCCAGGAAGTCCCTTATCTCTATCATTTCTTGTTCTATTACTCTTGAATGATTTTTCTTCTGGTTATGGGTCTCATTTTACTGCTTTTTTGTATATGTAATAATTTTTATTGGACTTTGGACACTGAATATTACATTGTTAACTATCAAGATTTTCTATCTAGTGTTAAAATTTGTTGCAACATTTCATTAAATTACTTAAGTTACTGCAAGTTAAGTTGCTTGAAGTTAAGTTGCCTGATCCTTTGGAGGCTTGTCTTTAAACTTTTTAAAGATAGGTCTAGAGTAATCTTTATTCTAGGGCTAGTTTAGCCATACTATTGATACTAATGCATGATCCTCTGGATTCTATATGAATATCCCAGGAATTCAACAGAGTCTCTCCATTCTGGATGATGGGAATTCAAAAGTCTCCACCCAATGTTGTCTGTGAAAATTGTTTAATCTACAGTTCCCTTAATGTTCTTATTTGGACTCATGAGTATTTCAGAAATGCATAATGTAGTATTCAGCAACTAATTCATGGGGATTCTATTCATATTTGTAGGAGTTTTTTTGTTAGATAACACTCTTTTCTTCACTATTCTGTGCCACAAGTTCCAGCCACCTCAGGTTCCTCCAAGCTCCAAACTCTATCCCCTCAATTCAGTGAGACCACCATGTTCTGCTTGAGTTTTCCCTCCCCACATCATGATCTAAAAAATACTTGCAAGTAAAACTTAGGGTGATTGTAGGGCTCAGCTTGTTTGTTTCCCTTCTCTTAGGGATCACATTCTTGCCATGCCTATTGTCCAATGTCTAACAAACACTGTTTTGCATATTTTGTTGAGTTTTTCTGCTGTTTACAATGGGAAGGAAAGTCTGGTACCAGTTACTCGACCAGGTCCAGAAATGGAAATCTATATTACCTTTTATAAAGGAAACTGCCAGTGTTAAAAAGTAACATCAATAAAATTTCCAGGAAGGATTCAAAGAAATTTTGTCAATAATTCTTTGGGATTTGAAATTTCGAATTTTGTTTTGTTTGCTTGCTTTTCTTGCT